>NC_046367.1:42087918-42706298 GCF_011125445.2 Fundulus heteroclitus
GTGACTCATGATGGAGTGAAAAACCGATTATTTGTATCTTAGAATCAGTGAATATGATGTTTCAGAGGATCTGAAACATCATATTCGGTAAATTTGAAAATGATGGATGTTTTCAAGCCTTTACATTAGCTATCTATTTCGGCTTACAACTAATAATATTGTGACATTTAAGATTATAATACATCAGCCCAATAAAAAATAAGTTTTATAGAGAAATGTGGGCTTAATAAAAAGTTTAATATCTGATAAAAAGTTAATTTCACAGATACTGTTAATCTGAAAAACAAACCCAACCGAATGTATGCTGTAATTTATTAAATATGATAAACATCTGGCATCCAAGTTGACAGACTGCATTTATCGCACATGAACTTTGTTCATATGACCTTTAACCTTTTGGATATTGGTTGCGTATTTAAATAAAATCTCGAGTTGAAATTTCACTGATCTCTGTGCCCAGTAGCAGCAAGGGACGGAAGCCACGACTTGAACTTTAACACTTTACCTCGCTGCATCGTCAAGCTTCAATGCATTTTATGTGATCAACCCACACAAAGCTGTGCATCAATGCAAAGCAGACAGAAATGTCATTGTTTTAAATTACAGATAGAACTCTTTAAAGTGTAGTTTGCATTTGTATTCATAGCCCCCATGCAAAATCACTTTTCACTGCAGTTAAGCTGTAAATCTTCTGGGTTATGTCTCTACCAGGTTTGTAAGTGTGAAGACGTGATTTCGTTCCAGTTTCTCTCTGCAAAACAGCTCAAACTCAGTTAACTTAGATGGGGAGCATCTGTGAACCCAGTTTTCATGTCATGGCACAGATTCTCCAATCCAAGGAGACGTTTTTACCCACAGTTCAGCTAAATTAAACTCGTTTAGAGCCAGAAATATAACAATCTTTTACAAAGAGGCAAATTTTTTATCAATATCTACTTTAGGGAAGTTGTTGTAATTGGTAAAGAACCACTGTTTTAATTATATTTTTAGGTTTTAAATAAAGAAAATACAAAACCTTTTGCAAAAATAGGATGGATACATTTATTAATGATGTAGTGATATTTGTGGGAATTTATGTAAAATAATTACCCAAGATATATTATTAGTCCTTTGCATTTGTTATTGTATCTGTTTTTAAGAATATTTATTTGTTTTTAGCTTGATTTGTTAAAAGGTATTGCAAAAGGTCCAAAGAGCCACAGGTTGCAGACTCTTGGACTAGACCATTCCAACATATTTTTATGCTTTGATCTAAACCATTATGTTGTAGCTCTGGCTAGTTTTATAAAATTTTATTTAAGGGTTTCAGGGCTGAACACAAATGCATACACACCTTTACTGATAAAAATGACTGCTGACTGACCTCTCTCCACCAGGTCGGCGTCTCTCCCAGCGTCCTGCTGGTCGAGGCGTTTTATGGCGGCTCTCACAAACAGCTGATCGACCTTTTGAAGGAGAACGTTGACGGCTGCTCTGTCTTCACGCTGCCCGCCAAGAAATGGCACTGGAGAGCGAGAACAGCCGCTCTGTACTTCAGCCAGACCATTCCTGCCTGTTCGTCTTACAGGTGAGAGGCGCACATGTGACATCAGGCAGGTAGACTACCAGTATCCAGATAAAAGCTGATGTTTCTGAGGCCTTAAAGGGCTTCTTTCATTGGTACAGCCTTCTGTGAAGAGCTAGCAGCGTAAATCTGTTCTTATCTTGCTGTAAGATCGTTTAAGGGTCTCCAACAGCATGAGGTGATCTTGTGTTTCTAACTTTCCAACATTTTTATCAGTCAGTAATGCAGGTAAGCCTGTCCAGTGACTGTACCCTGATATTTATTTGCCAAACCTTTGGAATGTGTCCTAAACATGGTTTTTCTATGGATTCCTCTTACCTGACTCCGCCAGATAGATTTGCTCCGCATATCCATCTGGAAACCTTCCGTTGAAGTAATTTTGGGAAGGGGCGAAAATACTGGTTAGCTGATTGGCCTATGTTGGTGATAGACGGGCCAAATGAACCAATCAGATTTGTCGTCGCTCGTAACAGAGCGACAACGAAAACACAACCACAAGCCAAGCTACTCTTGCTGCTGCAGGTAAAGGCTCGTTAGCTCAGCAGAGAAATACTCTGTAATTCCGATAAAACTTGCTCGATAGCCACGCTAACGCTAGTTTCATCGGCTGAAGCCGCCATGTTGTTTAGACTGAACTGACGCGCTTCCCGTTGCGTCACACCTCAACCCGTCTCAAAGCCAACGCTGATTGGACGTTCGTTTGGTGAACGGCTCCAAATTTTCTTTAACGGAGAGTAGCCAGACTGATCTGCGAGTGAAACCTTGAAAGCTCGCGAGATCAGGATGGTCTCACGAGGCTAGGATTCCTCTGGAACAGATGAATAAGAAGTTAAGATGGTGGTTCCTGAGTCAGAATTAGAGCTCAAGAAACTGTATTATACCCAAGGGGCACATTTTTTGCAGCCAGCAAAGAATAAATACAAGGAAAAATACAAGTTTACAAAAGTACAAAAAATAAACTCAACATGCACCAAACAACCAGGATACAACAATAAGCTTCTACAGGCCCAATTGGGCTCCTCGGGTCCCATAACTATTGAGGCTGAAACTAACAGTTTCACATAAACATTTGTACCATTTTTTATTGCACTTTGGCAATGGCAGCAACCTGTTTTTACGGTAAAGAAGGTGGTTTGGGTCAGCAGGGATACCGTTAGCCTTCGTTTGGACTGGTTCTGTAGAGCTGGGGTATTTCTACAAGACTGCTGCCCATCGTTACTACGCTGTTTAGTCTGTGTTTATGTTTCAGTGGGAGGGATTCAAACCAACAAATAAAAGAAAACGTAAAGCTAACTCAATAAAACTAGAGTAACACATTTTCATAAAAGATGTGTCAACGTTAGAAGTCGTCAATTTCCGGTAAAAATAACCTACCCTGGTGAGCCTTTGCCCAGACTGCCTCTATAATAGCTACGGAGGTCAAACTGTTGTCTGTGATGGTGCCGACGTATTTTTAATGCTTTTGGATAAAAACTGGTTGTGATGGCAGAGGCGTCTTTAAAATCTAATAACATATCTTTGGTTTTTGACACATTAATCTTCAGAAACAAGAGTTCACACCAGCTAATGCAACCCTTCACCACAGAGCCGCGATGAAAGTCCTATTCATCAAACAGAGACAAAGTCACAGAGTCATCAGCAAACTTTAGGATGTGTTTGACCTCATTTTGACTCTGACATTAATACACTCATTAGTGTATTAAATGAATATCACTGGTGAAAGGGCACAGCCCTGAGAGGAACCAGGGGAGGATAAACGTATGTCTGATACAACACCGTTGACCCTCTAGGGTCTGTTTGTTAGAAAATCAACCAGCAAACTAAATCCTGGTTAATGTGACTACTCATGAGACGAGCAACTACAATATGGGGTTGTATACAGCTAAAAGCTGAGGACAAGTCAATAAAATAAGCATCTTTATGGATGTAGTTCTGTAGTTTTTAGGTGATAACCAGTAAGCTGAGTTCTGTTAGAAGCCCTGAGGCTGAGGAGCAGCAGGATGAAGATGTGTCTGCTGCTTTTAGATTGTCTGAAACTCCTGATCTGATGGTTGATAAGAGGATCAGTTTCATGTGCGGGGCTTTAGTCCCTGCTTCTGCTGCTGCTGCCGCTGACTCATTCCCAGACCGGGTTCAGAGCAACAACCATCACAGCTCTGAACTTTAAGATAACCAGACATCTGAGTCTTATCACCAGGAGCTTAAGCACAGGCAGTCACAGGCGGTAAAATCATGGGGTGTGTGATATTAACCAAAGCATTTTGGATTTTTATTGTTGAATATTACTGTGGAGATAATGGTTGTGATTAACCATTGAGACTCCTTCACCCTACTGGCCAGATGCATTACTGGCATGAAGAAATATAACATCCTACCAAATTATATTTGTCTCTCCTACTGTGTCTCTGCTCTGTCTTCTCTAAGCCCCAGTGGGTGGAGGCAGATGAGCGTTCACACTGAGTCTGGTTCTGGTTCTGCTGGAGGTTCTCCTCCCTGTTAAAGGGGAGTTTTCCTCTCCACTGTCGCTTCATGCATGCTCAGTATAAGGGATTGCTGCAAAGACATCAACAATGCAGACGACTGTCCACTGTGGCTCTACGCTCTTTCAGGAGTGAATGCTGCTTGGAGATACTTGATGCAATCTGCTGGGTTTCCTTAGAGAGGAAACTTTCTGACCAATCTGTATAATCTGATTGAATTTGACTTTGGAAAGTGCCTTGAGATGACATGTATGATGAATTGGCACCATAGAAATAAAATTGAATTGAATTGACTTGAAAATATTTTACAGTCAAGCAGTCCTTGCAGTTGTGTTCATACATACATTCATGTTTGGACAACTGGATTTTCGTTATTCTGTGCAGCTCTTGTAAAAACCATCAGATCAGGAGAACCTCCACAGGAGCCTCTGCAGGGCTACGGACCTCATGGTTGTGCATATATCTGATTTTGGACCAGGTGACTCCTGCTGCTGAGAAGAACTTGTCAAACAAAATCAGGAGTTCTGGTTCTATTCTGCTCTGCCTGCAGTATAAATTTAAAGTTATGGTTTTTGGTCAAACCGGTTTCTACCCGTTCTGAACTTGTCTGAAATGGCCTCTTGTGGACCTCTCTGTGGTCTTAATTGGTAACTTCCTTGGTTCTGCAGGGAAGGTCCGTTAACGTCGTATTATTCTCCACAGGGCTCTGTTTAGCAGCTCAGTACTGAACCTGTGTGAGCTGGTGGCTCTCAGACCCGATCTGGCCCGGCTGAAGAAGGTCCTGTACTTCCACGAGAACCAGCTGGTCTACCCGGTCCGGAAAGACCAGGAGCGAGACTTTCAGTATGGATACAACCAGGTGCTCTCATGGTAACCGTCCAGCTTTAACGATCATGTCTGTGGTGTTGGGTGGGTGATCAGTTCTGGTCCGGATGAGTTTTGGTCCAGCAGTAATCTGATGAATAAACGTATCTAACAATCTGATCATAATAAACTGAGCTCAGTTTGATAATGTGTTTCTTCATATTGGCCTCTGATTGGTTAATGATGAGGAGCAACCTGATTGGTTGATGATGTCTAATTAAAGTGGTTCAGGTTATTGATCGGCTGTCTGACTGTAAAACTGATTGTTGTTGATCAGCTGGCAGCTCATCAATAAGCTGCAGCTGCTCCGTCTTCTCTAACCACATTACAGCATCAGACCGCAGCAGCGATCATTAGTAGGAGTCTGATGGGCCCGTTGGATATCCAAACCCACCTTAGATCGTCTGGACCGGTCCCCTCTGCTGTCCTGATTGGGTTTGTCTCTGGTCTCCGCAGCCTGGTGTCAGATGTGGTGGTCTTTAACTCCCGCTTCAACATGGAGTCCTTCCTGTCCTCCATCCCGTCGTTCATGAAGAAGATCCCAGACCACAGGCCCAAAGACCTAGACCGGCTGATCCGTCCGAAGTGCGTGGTTCTGAGCTACCCGGTCCAGTTCCCTGACATCACCAGGTGGGTTTAAGCTGTTCTCAGACTGTAACAGTGGTTCTAAACATCTAACCACCTGCATGTTTAAGATGTTTCCCTGGATTAAACACACCTGAAGGAGATTAACAGAACTCACCAACATGCTGAGGAGGTTTTTCCACCTTTGTGAAGCAGAAGAACATTTAAAAAACCTTCACTTCGGATGATTCTGATCGTTTATTCATAGACCTGCTCGTAATGTTTCATTGAGAGATGGATGCAGGAATGGATGAAAAGCCTCAGATAAAATATCAAATAAACTGCCATCATTCAGTCTCCTTCTTATTCTTTTATTTAACAGGACCTTTGTCCTGCCCTGTGGTTGGATATGAACCCTCTATTTGCTTCCACTGCGTCCTAGAGGGATCAGGAGCTGGCAGGATTATTCCTCCTATCCCTCTTAACACAGCCGGGTGTGGAGGATGATGCTGCTACTGACGGGTTCTAACCATTTCAGTCCATTTTCAGATCAAAAGTTCCTGTGCTTCAGTCCTGTGATCCTCAGGAAACAAACCCACCTCTGAGTTCTGGAGCTTTACCGTCGTTCAGGTTCAGCCTCAAGCCCTGAAACACGTGCTGACCCTGAGGGTGTCGGCTGTCTCTCTGTGGCCGTAGTGACAACTTGCATCCATCCGTCAGCCTGTCATTGTAACTGAATAGTAATCGAGTCCTGCAGAGTGAAACGGACGTTCCATCCATCATGGCCGCTGCTGAACCCTGACTCCTCTGAGATCAATGGGAACGTCGCATGACGAGCAGCTGTGCGTTTCTTCTTCTACTGTCCCACTGCAGCAGGGGGGGGGGGGGACTGGTTCTGGTTCTAGTCTGCGTTTATGTGTTGGACACAAAGCAAAGGGTCAGATGATTCATGGAAGGACACAGAACAAGATGAACTCAAGAAGAAGAAAAATAATTGAAAAGTACCCAAAATACATAAAAAAACCTTTCATTTTTAACATCTTTCCCATTTCTGCACGAGTTTAAAGTATTTCAAATGTTTATCTTTGTTTAAAACTGTTTACTTTAACAACAGAGCATCCAGAAACCAACCCAAAATCTACTGGATTTTATTACTGATCAATTTTCAGATCTAACAGAACAAAGTCTGCTGACTCATGAATAAATGGATCCAGTTGGTGGTTGGCTGCTGCTCCTCAGCTTCTCTGATTAACTCAATCAGTCTGAACAAAGTTTAAAATGGGTTCCCTCGCTCTTTATTATAATCAGCTCCAACTGTTTCCCAGTGAATCCCTAACAGAGCTGTGTTTTATAAATGTCATGGTTCTGTTGGGTCTGGGATCATTTCTGCAGGACCGACCAGCTGGAGGGAGTCCTGAGGCGTTTGCTCTGCAGTCAGTGCATGAGCGCTGCAATGATCTGCCCTCCCTGCAGCGTCTCTCTCTGATTATTACCCTGATTATAAACCCCAGCAGCCTCAGCAGTCGTTGACCTTCATCTTTAATCAGACTCCGAGGTGACATCATCTCTACCATCATCAATAAGCTGATTGGTTTTACTGCCTGCGGTCAGACTGTTCATTCCTCAAATGGACCTGTTTTCTCAGTCCTCAGAGGAACAAACAGCCAGAGTCTGAGACGCTGTCATGTTCTGTTATTTGTCCCTGTTAATCTGGGTTCTGTTCGTGTAATTCTGGTTCTGTTTGCCAGTCTGCTGCCTGAGCACAAACTCAGACGTCTTCGGCGCCCTGCAGCGACGTCTCAGAGCGATCGTCGTATCGTCACGTCGCAGACCAATCAGCAGCAGACATCACGGTAGTCACATGATCCGCACACTGAGTCGGATCTTTTATAGGTCATCACAGCTGTTGGTTCTGACTTGATAGGTGTAAGGAGGATCCAGCTGAGTCTTCATCTGAACCAAGAAGCGTTCCGACTCCTGTTCAGCACCCAGAGCCGGTGGACCAGGCGGACCCTCTCCACATCGTATGGCCTCATAGGTGGTGAGTTCTGGTCCGACCCAATCTGTTTTTATCTAGTCGGCTCTGCTAATCTGTGTCATCATGCAGAACCTCCATGAAACTGAAAGGTGTGGACCAACGCATTATAACAATAAACTCCACAATCCGTGCTGCAGTAGCAGTTGTTTGGTCATACAGGGTTAGACAAGCATGTAGAACACAGGACTTAAACTTCTTAGATGCGGACTGAGCCTCTGATTTCACTCTGGATCCATCCAACCAGTCATGTCTTTTATTCAGAATCAGACATACTTTAATAATCCTAGAGGGAAATTACTTTTGTTACATGCTCCAGATATTCAACACTGCAGTCTACGTCAGAGATCCACAAGTGGGGGTCTCGAGATCATCCAAATGATCCAAAATTTCTAACTTTACAGAGATATGCTGGTTTTAATATAGCAAATTTATGCCTTTAGTAAGCTGAATATTGAATATTTACAAATTTGACTATTTTCTCACAAATATGTGACATTTATGTCAAGATTTCAGATTTTTTTTTTGTGTAAATGTACTTATCCGTGGCAAAATTATTTTCTTTTATCTAAAATGTCCATATTGCAAATATTCTTTTTCTTATTTTAATTAGGAGAATATAGTCAGAATTTTAGGTGTAGAAGAATAAAGAACATTTCCAGAATAAAGTTGTAATATTATGAGAATAAAGACACCCAGTTGTTTGCACAATTGTTTAAAAGTCTTAACACCAGCACTAATGTGATGCTGATTTGCTATAATGATTTAGTATTTCTTATTTGTTAAGTCGATACTAAAGTGTAACGTTACAAAATGCTCAACATTCCTCATTTTAACACTGGGGGAAACTGCGTTTTTTGTACGCGTTCTCACAAAATTACTACTTTATTCCTTAAAAAAAAACCACCCTGCCAAAGTTGGTTGCGGCTCTCTGCTGTTGTTATTTTGGGGGTTGCAGGCTGAGAACTTCGGGAACCCCACGTCTAAGTAACTCTTTTGATTTGCCAGTATTTATGAATAAACATAAAATATCATCAGAGTTGATAAGTTATTGGGGCTGCAGAGATATTGTATAAAAAAATAAAATTTATTCCACACTGTGAATTTTACCAAGTGGACGCATACAGTAAAGAGAACTGGTCCGAGCACAGAGCCCTGTGGTACTCCATAACTAACTGGGGAATGATAAGGAAGATTAATTTGTTGCATTAACAAACTGGAACCTCCTGCTATCTTTATTTAAAGGGAACACGACAAGAACCCTGAGCTGTTCTTCAGCACTCTAATCAAACTGAAGGAAAAACAGCTGGACTTCAAGCTGTCAGTGCTGGGAGAGACATTCACCGATGTGCCAGGTACACACTCACCTGCTCAGCACACCTGGAACTGTGTGGGGCTGCAGAAATAGAGCTAAAAGCTGTTATTGTTTGGGATTTTCATAATTCAGTAAAGTATAATTCAGTCCTGAAGAACCTGGGCTGGTACCAGGACCCAAACCATAGCTCCTGCATTCTGCGTCTTGGTTTGTTCAGGCGTGTGCTTACCTGTGTCCCAGCAGCTGTGTCTCCCCTCTGGGTGTGTTTCAGTGTTTTAATAACGATGTGATGGAGTGTTGATGAGTGGGTGTTTTAGCGGGCCGAGCCCACTCTGAGTTATTGGATCGTAAAGTTTTAGTGCAGAACAAACAGCTGGCAGTAAATCAGCCGAGAGCCAATCACATTAGGAGCTGAGTGATTTCACTAACAGCTCCGAGTATTGATCACTTTCACCTGTTGGGGACTCCGCTAGTTTAATCAGAGAGATCTGTCCTCATCAAACTGTCCTCTTCCTCTAATTACCAACATAAACCTCATCACAGACCAGGAGCAGGACGCAGGCCCGAGAGAACATGTTCCTATTGATTTTTATTCAAGGATAATATTCTGAGAATCACATCACTCGGTTTCTTTCAGGTTTTAGTCAAATAAACTGATGTAATCTTTTGCATTCATCACTCTCCACAAACAAGCAGTAACAGGAAGCTCAGTCAGGAGTAAGGAACACCCTAACGTGACAAAGCTGTGTTCTCCACCTGCAGAGATCTTCTCCTCCTCGCAGCGTCTCCTTCAGTCCCACATCCTGAACTGGGGCTTCCTGTCCAGTAAGGACCAGTACCTCAAAGTGCTGTGTGACGCAGACGTGGTCGTCTCAACCGCCAGACACGAGTTCTTCGGCGTGGCCATGTGAGTTTTTAAAAGCGAAGGATAATGACAATAAGACAAAAGGACAACTGAAATGCAGGTAGATGAATAACCAGTAGGTCAAAAATATTTTAGTGTGAAAAGCCTAAAATGGCCTGAGCGTTAGTGAGAGAGCTGCATGTAAGGTGAGGAGAAAATGGCGATGATAGCCTTTGATCAGAAGAAGAGACGTGTTTTCACTCTTAAGTACAAAGTGTCAGAAGTAGGGTGGTCACATTTTTATACTTACAGACAAAATCTGAAGACAGGGTTATTTCTACTAAAGATCTGAAAGATATTAGCAATAAAGACTCAATACTAACAAATATCACTATGAGAATATCTTTATTTACTTTGTGAGTAGAAATTTGTAGGCAAATCAACAGCCACTCAGAAAAAAAAGGGTTAATGTGGTTTTCCTGTATTACAAAGCTGCTATGTCCTTAATGGATGTAATTTGTATCCCATTAAAAAAGTCATTGAGAATCAGGTTTATTAATGTAAACAACGATTGGGTCCATGCAATTCTAATTTATGTTCCTGCTAAAGTTTTCATCATGTTTTTTTTTGGTGCTCAGTGGGAACAGGTTGCTGTGGTTTCTAATTAGTCTCTGGTCCATTTGTCAACTTTAGTCTGAGTCTTACAAAAATAAAGTGAAAACAGTTAAAGCAGTTTTAAGATACAAAATTCTTAACATGTTGCAGTGAGACTAAAGGAGGAAATAAACCAGGTGCATAACGTAAGCAGCACAGCTTAAGGCCGTGTTTTTAAAAGAGTAAATTTACACGAGATGCTGCAAATTACGCTCCACAGCTGAGTGTTTCTGC
The DNA here is from genome assembly GCF_011125445.2 of Fundulus heteroclitus. Classification (NCBI taxonomy): domain Eukaryota; kingdom Metazoa; phylum Chordata; class Actinopteri; order Cyprinodontiformes; family Fundulidae; genus Fundulus; species Fundulus heteroclitus. The sequence continues at coordinate 42,098,473 of NC_046367.1, forward strand.
TCTGAAAGAACCTTCTCCACATGGAGAGCACCAAGTAGAAGGTGCACCTTGGCCTTCTTTCCTCTAGTTGCCGAACTGTTATGAGATGAAAAGCAGAGAGCTCAACAAAAATAAGCGCATCCCATCAATCTGCAGCGTCAACAACAAGATGACTTCTACCACCTTGTGGCCAAATAAACTCGACTTTTTGGGGTACTTTTGGAAGTGAACTTTGACACAGGATGTTTTCTGGTTTATTCCCTGCCAAACAGGAGCGTATATGCATCTGAAATTAGAACTTCAATTTAATGTAGGCATTGCGTAGCGTAAATACGTGCATTGTACGCACATATTATGCTCCTAGTGTATATTTATTGACTGAATAAAATGAAAAGCTAACCTAAGCTAAGCGTACACGTCTGGTGTATTTCCTCCTTAATTGCTACTAATTGTTGATTGTTAAAATAAGACGTAAATCTAACATTTTCATGGATTTGACTTGCTTGGTTCTAAGCCAGAGACAGTGGGGGTGCGGGGTTGAATCTATACTAAGTTGGTGTTTGTACACATCTGTAACCCAGGACACAAACAGCTGTCAGAGGTGTTCCCACCCTGGATCCTTCCCACTCCTTCTCACAACACTTCCAGACATTCCAGGGTATCTCCCTCTAGGTCATGCTCAGCTGTCAGAGGTTCTGGAGAGGAAACAACCCAACCATGGGGGCCCGGGGCCTCACTGACACTTTGATCCTCATTAGGTCTGAATCTGATTTTGTCTGATGAACCCAGATCATCAGCAGAGCTCATTAAGGCCCTGCAGCCAGCGTGAGTCACTTCTGATCAGATAACTTCATGGTGAGTTGACCCAACATCAGCAGAGCCACCTAATTGGACATCAGACAAGTTCTACCAGGTTCTGTCCTCAGATCTCCGGTTCTTTGAGTCTGCATTCACATTAAAACTCAACACACCACACACAGAAACAAAGGGGCGGAACCATGAGCCCAGTGTGAGGGGAGGAACGAGGATTTGGGTTTTAAAGTTTCTATGTTGAACCAGTTTTCCTTGTTTTAGTCTGATTTCTCCTGACTGTGTCTCAGTGTTGATGAGCTGATCTGGGATCTCTGACCTGTTTCAGGCTGGAAGCTGTTCACTGTGGATGTTTCCCTCTGTGTCCAAAGGCTCTGGTGTATCCTGAAATATTCCCAGGTAAACACACCTGAGACGGCTCCACTGCTCTGGCTGCAACACCTGTACCTCCTGACCTCCTCCTTATTCAACTGGACAATCACAGCTAAATTATCTTAATAGATGCAAATTCCCCTAACAGGGTATACAGATTAAAGACTAAGTGATAATAAATATGCTATGGAGCGGCTGTACTGTTTGCAGTAACTCCATTAAGATGTGCACACTTAGCGATTGTCAGGTGCAGCCTGTGCCCAAAATGCTGCACTTGCATCCATCTATCTATTGAGCTCGGCAGCTTTAGCTTTGTTTGCACCAGTAGTAATACCGACACGGGCCTCTTCCTTGATGTACCGTACAGAGAGCTTAAACTTGGTCCGACCATCTCCCCAGTATCGGCTGGACAGTAAGCTGTCCCGAGTACTCTGGTGCATAGTCTTAGTTTGTTATTGATATAATGTACAGTCAGACAAACGTGCGGGTCCATCCTGTGACTCGACCAGAGACCAGATGTGGCTGCAACACATTTACCAACTGCTACCGTATTTTTCAGACTATAAGTCACACTTAAAATCCTTAAATTTTCTCAAAAATGTATAGTGCGCCTTATAATCCAATGCAGCGTATATATGATCGCCGTTGTGCTTACTGACCGATATTTTTTGGTACAATGTGCTCATACATCTGGTAAAATGTGTAAGTACGACTTTGGTAACCAACAAAGCTGCTCCACTCAATGGATATTCGGAACATTACGGTACACTACCTGATCGGACTCCTGAGCTGTCTACAAGACTGCCTGACTGTAATGTCTAAATTAGAAATGCATTCATGTAAAGGCTCCTACATTCTCGGGTGTAGTTCACTCTAAGGAGGTCTGCGCGTACTTGAGGCGGAATCTGCGCATACAGGTATGTGTCACACTATAAACTTCTGGGCAGCAAGAAGTCTTTACATCAAACTGTTTTATATGACACACTGAGCTGCTTCTAGCAGGCGGTCTGCAGGACGCGCAGCATCACTGTTCTCACTGACAGGTGGGAGCCTGCTGGAAAATAAACGGCTCTAGGTGTTCAGCTAGCTAATCCCGCATTTTACCATCCGTTCCACCACTTTGTCCCACTGGCAGAAAGTCTGGGAATTGTAGGAATTTTCTACAAGAAATGTAGGCAACAGTACGGTCAACTATAAAGAGTAAAACATCCACAGAGATTCAGTGTGGAGTCCGCCAAGCTCACAGTATGCGCACAGTACGCCTGAGTATGTAGGAACCTTTAGGCAGCCCGCGCCCCGAGTACGCTAGCATCAATAAACCTAGAAAGTTAGTTCAATATAATAGTTACATTTATTTTGGCCTGTTAGAAACAGGGCGGTGTAGTCCAACTACTCTGTCCTCCCGGCAGAGACGGATAGAGATGTACGTGGGTGGGTGGATATTACACACTTCAGAAGAATATTTAGTGCACCTTATAATCTGGTGCACCTTATGGTCCGAAAAATACGGTACTCTTCCTCTAGCAGCTCAACCACCACCGCTGCTTCAACTTGTGAAATGCAGCCTGTACATGTAGTGCAGCATCTTAAAGGGACAGGAGCATAGTCTTCCTTTAGTTATAAAATAACTTTTCATTTTATTGTTTTTAATACCAAAAGTACCATCATGGGTAAAATGACGTTGGTTATTTTTGTAAATTTCGGGAAAATGTTTCGGTTTATCGCCCAGGCCTCCTCCTGACCTCCTCCTCCTCCTCTCTGTCCCAGATCAGTATTTGTACTCGACCCCTGAGCAGCTCTGTAAGCGGCTGCAGGAACTCTGCAAGAGACCTGACCTCGCCCGTAGACACGTCATCATGGTAACCCCCTTCATCTTTGGTTGAATACTGGGTTCAGTTTTTCTTTTTTTTAAGAGGCACAGTAGGTTAAAGATGGATGGTTCTGGTTCTGATTCTGCAGGTGGACACCTCTTTGTACTCCTGGACCTCCCTGAAAACACAGTTCAAGGGTCTTCTGTCTGCTGAAGGTTCCTGAACGCACCACCATGCTGGGGTGTTCAATTATCCCTGAGGTGTGGGTCAGAGCAAGTTCTGGTCAGAGCTGGGGTGGATCAGGTGAACTTTAAAGCTCATTCTGGATCCAGACTGAGGTTAGAGACTCTGATGCTGGACCAGAAATATCTCCTCCGCCCCTGAAACTGGAATCTCACTGCAGGAATAAGCAGTCGGGTCGATGTTCTAGTTCGGGTTCTGATGGATTTACAGATGCTTGCTGTACACAAATGTCTGTAGAGGTTAAGTTCACATCAACCTTTTACTGTTTTTAATAAAAGACCAAAAATAAGTCCTGATCCATTACTTTATTAAAGTGGGTTAGTTTCAAATAATCTTCTGATGAGCCGAGATGCTCAGGCAGGCCTGTCATGTTGATCTTCTACTGTTGGCTTAATGTGTGGTCCACCAAAAGAAAACAACACATCAGCCACAAAAGCTGTGTAGATACTGCAATCCAGATATTACAGTAAACATGTTGGACTTGGGCTGATAAGACATATGAAAACAAAGTCATCTCTGGGTTTAGAAGTTACACTTTGAACAACCATTTATGAAAGCTATTAGCTCATCGCTATTAGTTCACCCACGCAGTGGTTTTTCTGAGTGGTCTTTAACACACACACATATGCATGCATATATTATGTATATATATATATATATATATATATATATATATATATATATATATGCATGTTGGAGTAGTTCTGTTCTGCAAATCTTTTTAAGGAACTTCATTTCCTCCTTTTTTTGATTAGTCGTTGCTTTTTATAATATTTTTCTCACATACTGTGTTGTTTGGAGGATCTTTATGTTTTCATGTTTGGAACATTTATTATGATGTGTAACCATAGCAGCTGATATACATCTCAGAAGCTAAAATAAACTCCAACTGCATCCTTAAATTCCAGATGAGCTGAAAAGCGCATAGGACGTAGACCAGGAGCAAGAAGAAGAAAATTAAGCCATTTGTTCCATCGATTATTATGGATAATGTGAGTTCTTTGGGAGTATAATATAGGATGGAACTGTCATTTATATCGAGACGGTCTATGTTGCGTTAGAATTATATTTTTATGTGTTCTAGTAGGGTGTTTTTTTGTCATTTCTCATATGTTTAAAAATGTGCTTATTCAATTCAGTGTTATTTATTTAGCACCAATTCTTAGCACATGTGATCTCGAGGCCCAGAATCAGATTCAATCAAACCCTCCAGGTTGGTCAGAAAGTTTCCTCTCTAAGGAAACCCAGCAGGTTGCATCAAGTCTCTCCAAGCAGCATTCACTCCTCCTGAAAGAGCGTAGAGCCACAGTGGACAGTCGTCTGCATTGTTGATGGCTTTGCAGCAATCCCTCATACTGAGCATGCATGAGGCGACAGTGGAGAGGAAAACTCCCCATTAACAGGGAGGAGAACCTCCAGCAGAACCAGGATCAGTGTGAACGCTCATCTTCCTCAACCCACTGGGGCTTAGAGAAGAGCAGAGACACAAAAGCACATTGATCTAGGAATTCCTTCTATGTTATATGGTAATAGCGGATGATCTGCCTCCCCTGATGATGTCACAGCTAACTGAACGCCAGACCAGGTGTACCTTCTATGAAGAGAAAAGTGACAGAGAACAAAAAGCTGAAATAACAGCTAACAATGCTAATTGGAGAACAGTAGGAGAACTCAGCAGAGTGAGAGAAATAAAAAAAACATCTTGATGTCTGCCAGTACTAAGCCTATAGCAGCTTAACTACAGAGATAGCTCAGAACATTTGGTATAAAGCTTTGATTCAGAGACACCTTTTTATAATTATGAAAAGAAAAACATATCGGGATAAATATCGTATATCAACATTTAGCCTAAAAATATCAAGATATTATTTGTGATTCTAATCGCCCAGCACTGACCCTGGGGTCTTTTTGCATGGAGTTTGCATGTTCTCCCTGTGCATGCGTGGGTTCTCTCCGGGTACTCCGGCTTCCTCCCACAGTCCAAAAACATGAAGGTTAGGTTAATTGGCCTCTCTAAATTCTCCTTACGTGTGAGTGTGTGCATGAATGGTTGTTTGTCTCGTTTGTTTCTATGTTGCCCTGCGACAGACTAGCGACCCATCCAGGGTGAACCCCGCCTCTTGCCCATTGACAGCTGGAGATAGGAACCAGCAACCCTCGCGATCCCACAAGGTACAAGCGTGATGGAAAATGGATCGCCCAGACCATAGTGGGAGAAGAAGTGAAGGAGTATAAATACCTCTGTGTTCACCTGGACAATAAACTGGACAGGAGATGCAACGTTGAAGCTGTCTACAAGAAGGGACAGAGCAGACTTTAGGTCCTTCAAGGTTTGCAGCAAGATGCTGCAAATCGTCTATAAGTCAGTTGTGGAGAGATTCATCTCCTCTGCCATCATCTGTTGGGGTTGCAGCAAGTGAGGTTCCAGGAGAAGTCTTTAGGTTTTGTGGGGTTGTTTTGTATTTTGGGAGCCGTGTAGGTTTCCATGTTTAGGCAAGGAATCTATACCTCTGCATATTTGAACCTCTAAAATAATGAATGATTGCATTTAGTGTCTTAATTAACTTTTAACAGAAAGAGCTCAGGGCGGTTCAATCAGTCATCACTAAAGCCTGAATAAGTCGTCTAAAAGCAGAGTCCTGTATGTCTGACTGTCCCTGAAAGCCGCCATTGAAGGTCATCAGTCACAGCAGGCAGCTCCCTGGGTTTAATCCAGACCTGGAGGTGAAGCTGGAAGGAACATGAAGCTCCTCTGATTTAGAAACCTTTTAATCTCTAACCACGGTCGCTATATAAGTGGACCTGTTTTATTTCTCCCACTGAGATAACTGTAGTTCAGAGTGAAACCCATGCGGCAGCTTGGATAGAAAGGACCTGACTGGTTCAGAGTGAGCAGATCCTCCATCAGAGACACAAACCGTTCGCTGCTTCAAGGCGTCTCTGCAGTATTATCACCAACCGGCAGCCTCCATGGAGCTGCAGGAGGGAGCCTGTTTGTTTCTGCACAGCTCTGATTGAGAGGCTGACTCCTCCGGCATCAAAGTGCCAAACTCCTCCTGACGTCTGTTCATCACACAGCCAGATTTACACAAACTACCGTCACCAGGAGCAGTAAGTCCTCTGTGGCTGCTGGAACGAAAATGAAAAGAAACGCCTCAGGAATCCCGGTTCTGAGTCTGCAGAACTTGGGTTTCATTGTAAGTTTATGTACAATTATTTAGGATTTATATTTAAGCCATTTCTTGTCTCGTCACATTTGTAGGACCTGGCTGATGGTTCTGGAAGATACTTGGTTCTAAGTGACGCTTTAAGCAGTCACAGTGGTTCTGACGGAGCTTTCTGAGGCGGGCCGGGTCTCTACAGGGCCACACAAGTTTTTCAGGACAGTGGGAGAGATGCAGCTGACCATAATTCACCGGGTCACTGGTGAAAATGCTGGTTCTGGAGCTGAAGCAGCTGCTCTGAGGTCGGTTCAGAGGCTCAGACTCTGCTGCTGATCGCCTGGTTACAGACGGTCAGTGAACGCCTCGTCAGGAATTACCGCTCCGATCAAGAAACAGTTTCAGAACCACTGTGAGGCAGAACCTGATCAATAACTGATCATGTACTGATTCCAGCTTCCTGTGAGAACAAAGTTTAAAAACTTTTTCTGAAATCAATCGACTGAAAAAGAGAAATGTTGCTGTGAGGCGTTAATGTGGTTACATCATAGTTTTATCATGCTGGTCTGGCTCTTACGACCTGATGAAGATGATGATGACGAGGAAGAGGTCAGCCGTACCCTCAGAGTCTCATGATGAATTCACAGCTAAAAATTTGATCAGATTTAACGGATCAATGAGGATGAACAATCTGAGGCCCCCTGAACAAACCCAACCATGGCTGCAGGTTGAAATCAGACAAAAGCATCATTTGAATTTCCTCCTTTTTCTTCTGTTTCTTTTTTTCTGCTCTAAAACCAAAGCCAATCAGCTTTGAGTATGGGAACATTTTCTCTATCTGAGTAATCGTTTGCATTCCTCCACAGCTGTGGGAGCTGAAGCTCACCTGAGTCCTGTGGACCGCTGTCATGGTTTCATGGTTACACCTGTTGCTCTGAAAGCAGCCAGCAGGTCAGAACCATCAGAGGACCGGTTCTGGTAAAGTTCCTGAGCCCGGGATCCAGTCTGACGCGGCCCATAAACAGTTAAAAACCCGTGACAGCAAACATGTTGTGGCCCCGGCGTGTCGTCAGCGGCCCGCGCACAAGGCGAGCACATGATGAATATTCCTGCAGCTCATTATGGAGCTGAAGCTGATCCGGTCTGACACCATCAGAACCAATGAGGATCAGACTCTGAAGTGGAGAAACGGCATGCAGCCTGGTTCTGACTCGGGTTTAGGACATGAAATATGCTGCTCTGTGGCTCAGAGTCGGTGCTGATCCGGTTTATTTCACTCCGGCAAATATGTTAAATGAACATAAATGGATCAGTTGACCCATCAGCAGTAAAGACGCCTGACTGATGGCAGAGATATCACCAAGATGCATGTCCTGATCCTGATCCAAAACCAGAACTGCTTTTATCCAAAAAAGTAGAAAAAAAAAAAAGATTTTTAGATTTTTATTTTACTGTGATAATAGCGGCTCAGAGATCAGACTGACTCCATGCAGAGTAGTGTGTGTGTGTGTGTGTGTGTGTGTGTGTGTGTGTGCTAACAGTGGACACAGTTGTTTAATAAATGAGGCCTCGGGGGAGTGCTTTTACGAGGAGCAGCACTGAGCGCGCTCAGCACCCTCAGGCCCGGCTGATGCGATCTGGATCAGTGTCGCCTCTCCTGACGAGCGGCTGCAGACGTCAAAGTTCATTAACAAGCTGAGGCGGAGGGCCGTGGGAGCTCCAGGCTGACTGTAACTGGGTCAGAATCAGGATCTGGAAGAGTCTCTAGAACCTGATCCATCAGTGCACTGAGGTGATGTCTTTGGTAGATCGTGGTCCATTGAGACGGTCACAGGAACAGGTCCAGCCAGAATCAAGTTCTGACCGTCCAGACAGGTAAGTCCATGATGAGCAGAACCTGCTCTACCGGTAACTTTGGATTATATCCAGACTGTTGTAGAGTTCTGATTCTGTCCCAGTCTGAAATTAGTTCTGAACATAAAGAGGAAACTGACCTGGTTTCTATCAGAACATCTAGGAACTGGACCCACAGAGAAAAGCACTAAGATCTGCAGTCAGGAATAAAACAAAATCACCCTGGTTCACTTTTTCCTGGTACTTGCTAAGAACCAGAACCAGGATCCGGTTTCTGAATACAACAGGACCTTTAAACAGATTCTTCTTGACATCGCCAGCTGTTAAATGTTTCTTTAATCAGATGTTTTCTGGTTTGTTTTCCTGCTCCTGTTTGTGAAATGCCCGGCGGCTGAAGTTCTGCTGTTTTACAGGATGTCTCCTCTCCTTTCTGTAACCTTCATTTCTTTTCCTGATCAGAACATTTGCTGCGGCCGCGGTTAACAGGCCGTTAACGTCTAACTGGACCTTTTACGTTGATTAGTTTGCCTGTTTGCAGAAGGAAATCAGATCTGCTGCAGGGACGGAGATTACTGTCAGTTACATCATCTCTGAGCTCAGGGTAATCACACCGTGGAAAATTAATCTAAGGAATCTGTAAAAAAAAAAATACTGAGCAAAACAAAGGAATTACTGTTTTGAAGGCAGGAATCTGGACGTTTTATTTTCTGTTTCGAACCTTTTATTTCACTCAGAACCAGAATTGAGACTTTTTATTCAAACCTAAAAAAAAGTTGGTGAATTTCCTCAGAAAATTAGAAAGACATTAAAAAAAGATCTTAATGTCTGACCTAATGAGTTTTAATACAAATAGATAAAAATATTTTATTGTGTTGTTGTTTTGACTATATGTCATTATAGGCGACTGGCGCAGCAGATTGGGAGCTCATCCTGTAACTGCCAGGTTGCTGGTTAAAACCCCCACTGCAGTAGAAAATAAATATGCACTGCATGAAAAAAATACTGTGCATCACTTTTACAGGCATTGCATTCATTCATTTAGCCAATTAGTTAATTTAGAGGTAATTCAGAGTTTTTCCGTAATCAGTCCAAATGAAACAGCGGCCTGCTGTTATGAAGGAAAACAGACATGTTGAATTCAGTTTAGGAATTATTTGTAATTCATTTAACCCAAGTCGATTTTTCCACAATCTGATGAAGTTGCTCGGCCGTTTAGAACTGAACCATAAAAGATAAAATCTGCAGTGAAATGTGCCTCAACACTCATAGACTCTCACAGACACCTTAATGACACAGCTGCGATGATAAAAATGCATATCTAGCACATAATAGTCAATTTAGTACATCATTTACAGATTTTCACATGTGTTTACTACTTCAGATGCTCCTGTGCTTACGTTGTATAAATATGTCCAGTTTCTGAATCTGTTGGGTCCATTTATCAGTGTTTTTACCTCCACCACCCCGGAAGCAGCTCCCAGTACTCCAGGACATGAATAAAAGCTGCAGCAGAGAGTTGTGGGTCAGAAAAGGCCAACATGGTCCAGTATCATGTTGCTCCACATCCCGACCACCAGCCTCCACAAAAAGCCACGGTCCCTCACCCTGAAGACTGCTATCTACAAACAAACAGTTTCAAATCATACCAAGATGGGCCTAACAATGCACCATGGATGCCCCAGAGCTCCCCACATGCTACCTTGCAACACCAGATAACTCGTCCTGCTCCACTAAAGCTCATCCTGTAACAGAAAAGGCAAGGTGTTATGTTGTAGGTTCACCAGGGAGTCCATTTGGCGTTGGGCGGAGAGCGTTTGGGTCTGTCCAGATCCTCCAGCGGCGTTTCAGGGATCAATCAGATAAACCAGAGTTGTGATCTAGTTGCTCTCTTATCAGATGATGAGCATGGTGAGTCTATTAAGGATCTGTGATGAAGCTAAAGTCCAGATTTGTTCAACTGGATGTTCAAGTAAATCTGACTCATTTATATAAAATATCAAACCTGGACCAAAAGAAACTTTATTAGCTGAAAAGACTGATTCTGTCTGACGTCTGATACAAACTAAAAACAGCCTGATGTGGAGCCCTGGAGAACTCCTGTAACTACAGAGAACCAGCCGAGCAGCAGCAGAAGCTCGGTACTTCCTGCTCCTCAGATCCTCGACAGTCGATAATCTTCTGACAGAAGGTTCGGGGGCAGTGAAAGTGATGACCAGAAAGTTTGAGCATCCGGACGAGGATTCCAGAGTGTCACTGTTCAATCTTCGAGCAGAGAGATTAAAAAGGGAATTACATCTTAATCCTAAATAATCCAAACAGCACGGACACTCAGAGTTATTCCATGTTATTCAGCGGTCTGACAGCTCCGTCCATCAACACCAGGATTACGGTTAAAATTAGCACGAGAACTGGGTGGTAATTTGTGTCCAAGCTGCAGAGAGATGATTAATCTTTCAGGAAGCTGCAGAAGATCAAATTCTGATTAAAGTTAGAAACAACAGCCGTGTTTCCCGGGTTTCTGCTGAGAAGTCAAAGATTTTACGGCTTGCAGGATGCTGGTGTTAGATTCAGCCTCAGAGATCAGTTTAATGTCTGGACTGAACACACTGAAAAATTTATGTGTGATTAAAATAAGAATAAAGTGTAATAAAGATGCTTTCCAGAGTTTCTGCAGAAAGGTCAATGGTTTCACAGCCAGAGTCAGCTGGACTCTGTTCTGAGCTCAGCCTACTTTCATTAAAAGCCCATTCTTTCAACAAAAATAAAAAAACAAATAAAAATAAGCCGGAGTGAGACTGAAGGATGAGTCTATTTCCTGGAATTTACACCCAGTAAAAGTTTTCTGAAGAGCTACTGACAGATGGAACATGTAAATTGGATTATTTTAACCCAGATAAATGTTTCACATGAAGCTGACAGACTTCATACTTAGTTAATAAGTAAATATGAACACGCTGATGTGTTTTTATCCCCTTGGCCAGTGAGATAAAACCCTGAGTAGACACTCGTTAGGATTGTTTTGTTTATCTGATGAGGCTCAACCTGACTGCAGAAACCAAAACACTTTGTAATTAAAGGAAAACATGTTCATCTGAGTGATAATGAGCGTTATAGGGGCCCCCAGGGGCCCCGCCGGAACCCGATCTGTCTGTGATGCTGCTGCCCTGCTGCTCTGTCGCCTTTACAATGACTGAGTGTCTCTCAGTGGGATTGGCTGTGGTTTGTGTGAATTTCAGTGTTTGTGAAGCTGCTTCTCTCTGTCGCTGTGTGTGTTTTGTGTTTCAGTGAATACTTTGCATCACTAAGTTTTCAACCCCCCCTCAGCTCTTTTATATTAGGTGATGTTTTGCACTGAGCTTTACTTTGCTGATCCACCTTTTGCTGCAGGTCTGTGAGGTTTGTCACTTTCAGATTTGTACATCTAGTAACTCATTTTCAAAACCTTTCTTCTTAGCTAAAGAGCTCAAGCTCAACCAGACTGCATGAAGTGCTGAAATTTCTTCCAGGATGGCCTCCATCCAGGTTACGATGTACTTTGACCAGCTCCCCTGTCCCTGCTAAAGAAGAGCATGATGCTGTCACCAGCTTCATCCACAGTGGGTATGGTGTATTCTGACCATTGTGCAGTATTATGTCCCCCCCATTCGGAGCATTTGGATATAGATTTGGACGTCGTGTGGCTTTCTTTTTGCCACACTTCCAGATTTATGGAGGATATAATAAACTATGTCGTCTCAACAGATTCTTCCACCTGAGCTGTGGATCAATGCAGCTCCTCTGGAGCCACCATGGCTGCTTCTCTGATTAATGCTTTTCTTTGCCTGCCCTTTCAGTTTAGGTGAGCTGCTGTCTTTGTACAGATGATGGCTCAGTGCTCTGTGAGCCTGAGTTGTTGTTTTCTGCTTGAAACATCTCCATGACTTCCTCTCTGACCTGCCTGCTGGGGTCCTGATCTTCATGATGCAGCTTTGTCCATTAATTTTCCTTTACAAACCTCAGAGGCCTTCAGAGATCACCTGGATTTATACTGAGATTATATTGCACACAGGGGGACTAATTTCTCATTAAAATCCCAGTAAAATATGTTGAGATTGTGGTTTGAAGACGATAAAACATGGAAACGTTGAATAGGTTGAAACCTTGTGCAGGACGCTGGGTTTGCCGTTTCTGCGCGGGTTCAGCAAGTTTTCCGTTTATGTAGCTGCTCCTCGGTTTGGTTCGTCTCTCCATGACACTCGTCCCTGAAGCCTTTGAGGTGCGTCCCGTTGGACCGGCTCCGACCCGTCTCTGTTTCAGGCCCTCCGCTGCTCGCGGTGACATCAGACCTGATCAGGTGTCAGCGTCACCGCAGCAGAGGTGGCTGGTGGGAAGCGGGGCAGGACGGCTGTATTTGTGCAGCTGCCGTCCTTCATCCTCCTCCTCCACCTCGTCCTGAAACACAGCGACTTCCTGTCGCTCGGATACCGACACCTGAGGGGCTCGGGGCCCCCGGGCCCCTCCTGGTTGCAGGCACCAACACAAACAGAGCCAGAAACAGGAGCTGCTGCTGACCTCAGATCGGACTCTCAGGTCGACGATGAGCTGATGGGAAACGGTTCCAGTGGAAATAAAGACGGGATAACGAGACGGATCAGCTGCTCCATGTTGTTCTCACACAGCTTTCCTTTCCTTCAGCTGCAGGAGGTTTGAAGTCTTTCAGATTTACATATCTCTTATCTGAAGTTAGTGTTTGTTTTGACCATTTGGAGCCATAATCTAACAGATTTCTGCCAGTTTAAACATGTGTTTATCCCTCTGAGGCTTGTTTCCCGGCGCTTGTTGAAGGAGCTGCTGTCCTTCTGCTCGCCTTGTTGTCCCAGAGTTCAGACTCAACTTTAAATCAAGCCCAATTCTGGCTTTTAAAGGAAAAAGACCCGACTGGTGGAGGACCCGCCCGAGGTCCTGGCTCTTCTCTAAAGGCCCATAAAAACTCCTTTGATGGCGCAGAGATAATGAAGAGAGGCAGAAGTTTGAATTGCGCTGCTGAATTTTTCATGCCGCTTTGAATGTGCGAGCGAGCGGCCGGTTTGAAGCGTCCAGCCTGCAGCGTCCGCCGAGGAAACAAAGACAGGATCTGATGTGGGCCGGGGCGCCGCAGAGGCTCCCGTCATTAACCCAGCGTTTGGAGCTCGCTGCTGTGACAAACAATCTGCAAGAAAACAGGCGACAACAAGCGAGAAACAACAGCCAGATGATGAAACCCCACCAGAGGTCAGAAATTAATGAGAACCCCAGCAGAACATGTCCTCCGACATCGTGTCTCAGGTTAGAGCTGCAGAGCTCTGGCTCCTCTGATTTGGGTCAAACTCTGTGGATGTCCTGTAAGACCGTACTTAGGGATAAAATAGAGCTAAGAGTGAGAAGATGCTTCAGTTTTGTCTCTGACGACGGTTACTGGTCCTGATCCTAGCTTACAAGATCCAGAAGAACGCAGTGGGTGAGAATATTTCTCCTTCCTGACATGTAAGATGGGAAGAAATCTTTATTTGTCATTCTATATTCCAGTGAAATTTGGTCTTCTGCATTCAACCCATCCGTTAGGGAGCGGTGGACAGCTTCACAGAGTTTGGGGAGCAGTCTGGAGCTAAAGGTCTTGCTAAGGGACCCATAGTGGCCGTCTGCAGGGTTTGAACCAGGTTTTTGCAGCCTCCTCAGAACACAAGCTCACAGCTCTAACTACTAGTCCACCGCTACCCCATTTATGAAGATAAAAGCAGGACAACCCTGGAAGAAAACCCGGTAAAGTCTTAAAACTTAGGACCTGAACATAGCCGGAGCTACAATGGAACCGTCTAGATCAATAGTCCTGTGTCTCAGTCAAAGTCCAGACTGAAATCTAGTTGGTAATGAATAACAAAACCTGAAAATGAATGTGGAGAGACATTATGTATCCATTCTCTCTGAGTTTGAGCAATGTTAAAGAAAAATTGGCTTAAAAGTTAAGATCAGTAGAGACTGAAACCTCATTCTACAAATGATTGACCGGAGGGAAGATAAATATATAAACGCACCCTGCAGGTTTTGATCGCCATGAATTATTTCGCTCCACATTCATGACCCACTTTGTTTTGGTGTCTCATATAAAATCCCAGTCGACCATTTTAATTTTTGTTGTGACGAACCGGACGTCGGCAACTATTACGGGTGTGAATGTTTTTTTGTGAGGCTTCGTATTTCTGGGTTAAACTGACCCCGAACGGCCATAGAGGCATTCACTGCAAAAACGGATCTAAAAATAAGTAAAATGGTCTTAAAGTTTGTCCTTGATTTGAGCAGATAAAAAAGATTATTTGCCAATGGAATGAGTATTTTGACCCCCAAAATAAGATAATTAGACATCCTGTACTTGAAATAAGGTGATGGAGATGAGTTGTTCCTATTTTAAGTGCAAAAATCTTATTCCATTGGCAAATAATCTTATTTACCTGCTCAAATCAAGGACAAATACACTAATTTTAAGAACATTTTACTTATTTTAAGTTCCGTTTTTGCAGTGTTTCCCTAATGTCCAGTGTTTTATTGGGTCAGAGGTCTGACCCAGAATGTTCTGATCCAGCCCGGTGCTGGCCCGGCTGCCTGCTGGAGGTGAGAAGGATCTGTTTGTCCCTCCGACCAGCTGCCACTCCCGCCGCCGCTGTTAATGATGTTGCTGATGCTGACCTCTGGGCCGGCGGGATCTGAACCTCATCAACATGTGGGCACCTTTCGTGCCGTCCAGATGAGCCCGAGTTAATCTGCGGGCTTTAGCGGCTGATCTTGGCTCGGCAGCAGAGGAAAAGGTATTTTCAGCTTCACTCTTCAAAGCTGCTTACGGGCTGAAGTGACTTTAATTTGGTTCTTGAGACAAACAGAGAGAGCGGGACGGTGCTGGATTAACGCTCAGATTACCAGCGGGACTCTCACTCTCTGGGTTTACTTCAGGAATCCTGTTTGCTTTTCCCACAAACAGGTTCTGGTCCCCATGTTGACGGGTGGCTTCACTTTAAACTACAGCTGGGCCTCCGTAGAAGCCGCTTCACCTTCTCTTCCGTTTTAAAAGGGAATTTCAGCGCATCTCGGTGGTTCTGAGGGTAATTTATGAGCTCTGGTAGAACCCGGACAGATGCAAACGTCTTGCTCTGCGATGTCTGGGTTGCTGTTGTTCTGCGTGCGACAGTCAGATTAATGACCCGTAGAGTCTGAGCGCTCCTCCGCTGAGGCCAGATCTGGTGAAACACGTTTTTTTCTGCAGCTTCACGCGTGTTTGTTCCTGTGATTCTGTCAGAGCAGCGCCGCATTGTCACTCTGAGAAGAACCGTCGTTCATGTTTAATTTAGCAGCCGTTTAAAGCGCCGTGTCTGCAGCAGCTCTGCTGTTTAATTATTCAGGACTTCAGCTGGAGAAAAAAAAAGATCCTCGGCTGCCTCCCTGTTAAAGTATATCGCTCCGTTTCTCTCTCTAAGCGAGGCCTTCTCGTTCTTCATCAGGCGGCGAGAGCAGAACGTGGTTAAAGCTGCTCAGAACACGTCTCTATCACCTTTATACTGCTTTTAAAACTCTTCTATCCGTACAGAGAGGTCACTGCATGACATTACATTTTTTAAGGGGAAAGGCACAACAAGGGGAACTTTCTAACTTATCAAACCTTTGACTGTTTTTTAGGGGTATATGTTAAAAGAACTGTGCCTGCTAATCCTCATATATCCACATTCTGTCATTTATCATATTTCTAATTGCTCGATGAAAAGTGTCCTGATCCTTTTGTATCACTTAAATCATTGAAAATGTGATATTTCTGACTTTAAAATTTTTTACCATCATAAATTTTTATGATGGTAAAACACTATTAGAATGTGCTGTTTAATGCCAGTCGATGTGTTTTGTTGAGTTTCATTTTCAGTCCTTCTCAGCAAACAAAAAATAAAAGAAAAATGTTCGTTGAAAACATAAAACACTCTGGTTTGATGTTTTATGACTAGTAAAAGATAAATGTACAAAGTGCCTAACATTTCTTTTTTCTTCTATATCTTAAATTACACCCATGTTTGAGTATTTCTGTACTTAAAGTAGACCATTTTAGAAAATATTCACTAATTTTTGGCCACTTTATTAGATCTTGTCTTTCCCCTTCAGAGCTGCCTTAATTCTTCCCGACAAAGATCCCGCATGGTTCATTTTAGTACGCAGTGATAATGAAATCTGATGTTTCAGCATAGACCATAAATAAGATAAAACGTTAAAATTTAGGACATGATTTAACTTTAGCCTACTATCATGGTCTGATGGTTCCTGATCAGCTCATAGTTGTCATAAACATGGGAATTTACCGGCATCGGTGCGGCTCTTTAGTTTGTGAAACCTGATACTTTGCCTCTTGTATCACTTAAATAATTGAAAATGTGATATTTCTGACTTTAAAATCTTTTACCATCATAAATACTATTAGAATGTACCGTTTAATGCCAGTCGATGTGTTTTGTTGAGTTTCATTTTCAGTCCTTCTCAACAAACAAAAAATAAAAGAAAAATGTTTATTGAAAACATAAAACACTGGTTTGATGTTTTCTGACTAGTAAAAGACAAATGTACAAAGTGCATAACATTTCTGTTTTCTTCTATAACTTAAATTACACCCATGTTTTAGTATTTCTGAACTTAAAGTACACAATTTTATAAATAAATACACTTATTTTTGGCCACTTTATTAGATCTTGATGGTCCCAGGTCAGACTCTCTTTCCCCTTCAGAGCTGCCTTAATTCTTCCCAATAAAGATCCCACATGGTTAATTTTAGTACCCAGTGATAATGAAATCTGATGTTCCTGCAGAGACTATGAATAAGATAAAACATTCAAATTTAGGACATGATTTAACTTTAGCCTACTATCATCGACTGGTGGTTTCTGATTAGCTCATAGTTGTCATAAACATGGGATTTTACCGGTATCGGTGCGGCTCTTTAGTTTGTGAAACTGTTATCAGTGCATCAGCGATGCTCTGAGTTGCTCTTTTCCT
Source organism: Fundulus heteroclitus (assembly GCF_011125445.2). Taxonomy (NCBI): domain Eukaryota; kingdom Metazoa; phylum Chordata; class Actinopteri; order Cyprinodontiformes; family Fundulidae; genus Fundulus; species Fundulus heteroclitus. The sequence continues at coordinate 42,115,736 of NC_046367.1, forward strand.
GATTTGTTGTTTGGTGTTTTCTCTCTTCACCTTTGTCCCTGATGAGATCCCGTCCTCCAGAGGAGCTTATCTTGCGTTTTCATTCTGAGCTGAATGAAGCAGCGGAGCTTCCTAATCTTTAATACCTCCTGAAGCTGGAAGTGTTTCCTGTTGTCGGACCGATTAAGAGGAGCAGCTCGCCCTCCACGCCGTGTTCTGCTCCGAAAAGTTTAATCATCCTGCTGCAGGAAGCTGCTGCTTTCTTTAAGATTTAAGAGGATTTTGAGATGATTGTGAAGTGAACATCGCAGACGTTAAACTGCTGGTTCTGGGTCAGATCCGGGACCTACAAGGTGGTCCGTCAACACAATATTGCAGCTTAGATCCAGCTGGGGAAACATCTGGAGCTCAATTTACAGGTGTTCCCCCTGATGGGTGTTCCTTTTCTTTTCACCTTTAAAGCTTTAACTATCACTTTAAACTACAAAAATTTTATTTTATTAGAATATATTAAGAAAATGGTGGCGTGCCCGATGGTGCAGGGGTAGAGAGCATGACCCATGGGCGGCTGACCTGGGTTTGATTCCAGCCTGTGGTACTTTTCCCACATGTCCCCACAAAACCTCCTTTCCTGTCAGCCTACTTTATAAAAATCAGCCACTAGAGCTACAAAAAATCCAGAAAATAATACAAAAATATATATATATATGTATATATACTGCACAAAAAAATAAAGGGAACACTTAAACAACACAATCTAACTCCAAGTGTTCCCTTTCTTTTTTTAAGCAGTATACATACGTACATTGATATATATATATATATATATTAATACATATATATATATATATATATATATATATATATATATATATATATATATATATATATATATATATATATATATATCCTGAATTTTGTTTCATTGTTTGATAAACGGGGATCAAATTGGAAGGTTGTCCTTTAAAGTACATATTGGCCTGATGAATGAATTTCCCTTTCAATTATATATATATATATATATATATATATATATATATATATATATATATATATATATATATATATATACATATATACATATATATATACATATATTCATATATACATATATATATATATATATACATATATACATATATATACATATATACATATATATATATATATATATATATACATATATACATATATACACATATATACATATATACATATATATATATATATATATACATATATACATATATACATATATATATATATATATATATATATATATATTATATCTTCCTCCCTCTCTCTCTCTCTCTCTCTCTCTATCTCTATCTCTCTATCTCTCCTATATATATCTATAATTGAAAGGGAAATTCATTCATCAGGCCAATATGTACTTTACAGGCCAACCTTCCATTTGCATCCCCGTTTATCAAACAATGAAACAAAATTCAGGATCTAACGCTGAATGGTTCTCTAAGCGAGCCCGGCTGATTTTATCAGTTCATTGCCTTCGCTGCAATCCCTCTTCCCTGTCAGCAACAAGCAGGGAACCTCCAGAAGAACAAGAACCAGTGTGAACAACCATATGCTCCAGACCTCCCCCTGCTGGGTTTCATAGAACAGAGCAGAGGCAAAAAGGAGACCAGAGCACTGCCCTGGGGCACTTTCTAAATGAATGAAAACTAAAATTGATAGCAGCAGCACATTTAGTAGCTTCATCTAGAAGAGAAAACCAGCTGAACATAGAAGCTCTGAGCCACGGTTGGATTTTAGGCTATTGTAGATAAAAGAAAAAAATTATAATGTTGCCACAGAGGACCACATTTCCACACAAAAGACTGTCTGAATTAATTTCACGTATTTGAAATAAAAATGTTGGATATTGTCTCATGTCCAAAATGTGTAAATGTCCAAGAGAAAAACTATAATTTCTAAATTATTAATGTCATTAAAGGCATAAATCTATGATACTAAAACTAAGATATTCTCTGACATTGTAAATGAATTAAAAAAAATGATAATAAAAAATGCATACTTTGTTTTCAAGAACAAAGACATGCCAACAAAAATGTAATACATTTGTAGAGAATAACTTGTGGTTGTTAACTTAATACCAGCTGCTATAGTAACGCTGATTATAGTTTGACAAAAGTTCCTTCTTGACTTAAAGGTCAAAGCGTTTTACCGCAGAAACAGAGAAAAAAAACTCCCACTTTAAAAAAAGAGGAAGATGTGAAGACTCTATTTCTGTAAAATGTATATCTCGGGTTTTTTTATGAGTTTTTATAAGAATGCTTCGGGCAACTCCTCCCTTTCTGCTCCTGACAGCGTGCCAACGGATGCTCTGCTGTCTCTGGGTTAAACTGGGTTTCTGTTCCTGCCTTGAACTTTCCTGCTGCAAACAGGACGAGTCCTCAGTGCCGTCCACTGAATGAGCCAATAATCCTTTTTTATCTGTATATAAATCTTATCACATATGACTGTTTGTATAAACACAGAGCAAATCTGAATTAAAATGTAAGGGAATATCAACTTTTATTCTTTAAACTGGATAACACAACCATAGAAGAATCTTTATCCCATAACAATGTTGAGAGTGACATGAAGAAAAGGGCCTTGGTTGCAGAAAATAACGTATCCATTTATTAACCCCATAGCTGCATACAGAAAACAGGTACAAACATAATTTAGTTCACGACTGATTTGGTGTTCTCTATAATTTTACATAATAGCATATTAATCTTCTGTTGGTTGATAATGTGGTCAGACGTGAAAGGACTGGGAGGTTATGTAATGATTCATTATTAACCAATAGTAAAAAGGACTTCATTACTAGTTATTATTAGACCTAGATTCACACCTGATCTCCTCATAGTTTCAGACTTTTCTTCTCTGGTGGTCTGTTGCAGTCAGGATCAGGATTTTTCTCCTCTGTGGACTTTAGTTCATACCTTTTTAGAGATAGCTTTAAATTTACATGCTTTGAAATCTAAATTCCACTGACTGACGTTTACAGGCACATGTTTATGGATGTGTGATAAGATGCTAAAGAAGGAATTTGATTCTAAACTAGTTGCTTAAACAAATTAAGCTTATGCATATCAAAATAAAGGCCTTTGCTGCAGCTTCTGCTATTAAACCAGAGGTTCCTGCAGCAGCGATGCCAGGAATAAGTGGATAGCTGAACATTTCATGGGCCTGCTTTATATTTTCACATAAAAAACAGAAAGGAAGTTATGTCAGAAAACCCTTTAATTTACTTTTTAACCAGCAACTATAAACTGAGTTTTTGTCTGAGAGTAAAAAAAAAACCCATTGATGTATAACAAGTAATCTCGGTTACAGATAAAAATCAGGATTCACCAGACGATCAGCATCACTCCTCAGTATGTCATTTTATAGCTTCATAGCTATAGCTGATGATCTGATTATGATCATATCAGCACACATTAATACATGCATGACTGTCAAACCTGAGCTAGCTTTGCTGAGCTATAAAATTCACACCATTTAAACCACTAACCGTGGAGACCATGTGGTCTACGGGGGAAACCCAACGCTGGATGAACTGGCTATCTTTGTTCTGGATGTTCTGGATGGCACTCTTTGCCTCTCTTGTGTTTTTTAGTGCAGCTTGCTCTTCTGCAGGCAGCAGTTCCCAGTGATGTGGCTAATGTGCCGGGTTAAAGGAGCAAACATGGATGCATTGACCGCGATGCTCTGCAGTTCCTGCACTGACAGGCCGTGCACGCTCTCCTTAAGAGCGTTTAGTGTTTACTGGTCATATGTCAGAGATTTTCCATCTCTGGGTGTTAAAAAAATAACCGACCACTATACTTACATGCTCAGGTAATGGTAAAGAGCTAAATTATATTTTATAAATAAGTAATATATAAGTACAACTATGCAAAAACTGTACTCGATATTAACTCTTCTAACATCTCTGCAATGCAGTTTATTCAATTTCCATCCTTTGGATTTAATGCAGTTGAAGTTACAAGATAAAATTCATTTTTAAAAAGTTGAAGTCTTTGTCTCTGAAGTCCTCAGCAGCTTCTTTCACAGACATTTTTGCACATGATTCTCTGCCACAATGATATCTTCTGATACTTCCTCTAATATAAACCAAGAGTTTCAGTTCATCTGATCAGCCACGTCTTTGACAACATGAAGTCTGAACAGCTTCAGCTCCAGAACAGCCTCCTCCTCAGGTCTGCTCTGAGATCTGGGCTCAAGCATTTAATAGCAGTTCTCTCACATCCTGGAGGCCGGATCCAGAACCTCGCACTGATTCTTTGGAGAATTTAGAGGCAGAGTCTTCCCCTCAGACTGGTCAGAAGATATTTCCCCTCACACTGACATCATCAACATCTCTGCGAATAAAATCTGAATCATTTACGGGCGCATGTTTCTGTTCTCGGTGAATAAATAGAGGGGACATAAAAAGCATCCTGACAGACCGTCATAACGGTCCGATCAGAAATCAAATGTCACAGCAAGGTACACTGGGTACTTCAGTGAAACTTACAGAAAGAATGCAGCTAATCCAGAAGGCAGAGAGCTGACAGGAGAATGTGACAGAGTGAAAAGGAAACAAGTAGCACAATGTTGATTAAATAGATCAGTGACCGCTCTCTCAGAACGGTTGTTCTGTTTGACTTTCCCTGATAATTAGCCTCAGCTCTGATTCCATCGTTCTCTGTGTCCGAGCTAAGCTATTTTTGTCTCTTATCGCGTCTCTGCTCTGTCTTCTCTAACCACCAGTGGGTCGAGGCAGATAAGCGTTCACACTGAGCCTGGTTCTGGTTCTGCAGGAGGTTCTCCTCCCTGTTAAAGGGGAGTTTTCCTCTCCACTGTCGCTTCATGCATGCTCAGTATGAGGGATTGCTGCAAAGCCATCAACAATGCAGACGACTGTCCACTGTGGCTCTACGCTCTTTCAGGAGGAGTGAATGCTGCTTGGAGAGACTTGATGCAACCTGCTGGGTTTCCTTAGAGAGGAAACTTTTTACCAATCTGTCTGATTTGATTGAATTTGATTTTGGCAAGTGCCTTGAGATGATGTGTATCATGAATTGGAACTATATAAATAAAACTGAATTGAATTGAATTGAATTTAATTACTGTCTGGCTGGATATCACAATTCTTACTTCCCTTCCATCTAAAGTATGCATTGCATCGATGTGACTTTTTAGAGCCAAACAATATGTTGTTGTGGGGAAACAAACTGCAGCTGGACTGAAAGAGTTGGATTTTTAGGACTGATGGTGTATTTACAATAACGTTAATAGTGCAGTTAAACCTTCGCCAACCTGGTTAATTGCAGAAAAGTGAGATTTGTGCAACCGCTGCACTGCTTCTTGACATGAAGTACTCCGGCAGCACATCTGCTTGGAGAAATAGGAGACGCCCATGTGCATCACTCCTTGCGGATCACATTTCTCCTGACTTCTTTCTCCTAACTGGATAAATCTGTCGTCTATGAATTCAAATCTGAGCTGCAGACTTTCCGATCACAGAAGAATCTCAGATTCCAGTCCTGACAAACCGCCACCCTCCAACATTTATATTCATCAATGCAATCATTTGTCTTTGCAGAATTGCCTGAGTTCTGTTACAAACATGACATCAATACTTTTAAGCCACTCTGGGCTGTATTTTTGTTTCCTATCCTCCTCTCTTTCTTTCATGTTTTTTTTTTTTTTTTTTTACATATTTTCTTGTTTTTGGACAGCCCCAGCAAACATAAAAGGAAAATTGTGAGAATGATGCTATACGTCCTTTAAAAATCCAACTCAGATGTTCTCTACCTCAAAGGAAGGGTTTGATTGTGTGTTTGCTGCACTGATCAGTTTATCTTCAAAGTATTAAAGTCTGTTTTCTGACAAAAAGACCACTGCTCATCCTCAGGGAGAGAAAACAAACTTCAGTTAAACAGTTTTGCCTCTGATTTCATCTCAAATGGACGATTTAAAGCTTTAACTGTTCTCTCCGAGACTTTTGTTGATAAAGACTTGAACCCAGGTTCTGTCTCAGTTCTCACGCTCTCCTTGGTCACATTAAAGTAGGAAACAACAGATAAATGAAGCCGGGGCGTCTCCCAGCCAATCAGAGCTGCGCAGCACCGAGGCCTCTCCTCACAGGGGGAACTAATTTATTGAGCTGACGGATGGAGGAAAATACACCATTAAAGGGCATATTTAAGCACATTTGGAATCCTTAGAAGAAGGTAACGGTATTTGAATTTGCCCCGGCTTGAAGGAGAGTCTTTAATGTTGTGTCCACGGGACAAACGCACATCAAAGGCAGAGGACGATCCTGACGCTCCAAATGAAATACTGCCGGATTAAAGCGAGGGCCAGGTGGCCCCCAGACTGTCCTGCCTGGCAGCGCCGCCGGGCACGCCGCCTCACTGAGCGTGCTCCAACTGCTGCCTTGCGCTTCGCTATCGTTCCCCAAATGCAAATTAAATCCAGGCTGCTTTGAATTCCTGCAGGAGGAGGATTCTTCCCCCCTTCCTCCCCCCCCCCCTGCTCCCCTCTCTTATCAGCCATGCACTAGGGGGAGCACAGGGGGGTATTTATATGAAGAGGTGCCCTGCTCGCAGTTATTTCTTCCCCCAATACACCAACCCCACCCCCCCCTCCGCTGTGCAAACAAGAAGAGGCCATGTTTGATGTTCCACGGGAGCATTTCAGGGAGCTGACCTTAGATCTGTATACCTCACAGAGGACAGAAACCTGGAAGACAAAGAGCTGGGTTTAATGTCCCCTGATTGTTAGAAGATCAGATAAACCTGTGAGACAAATCTCTGGGTTTAATATCAACAGATTATCGTAAGATCACAGCAGTCTGGAAGGCAAAGTTCTCAGTTTATCACCTGGTGATAAATGGATCAGAGAAACGTTGAAGACCCAAGAAGACACAGATCTTTGGTTAACATCACCTGGTGGTCAGAGGATCACAGAAACCTGAGAGACACAGCTCTGGGTGTAACGACACCTGCTGATGAGGGAGTCTGGGAAACCTGAGAGAAACGGCGCTGGGTTTCTTGTTTACCTGGTGATGAAGGGATCAGAGACACCTTCAAGACCTAGCTCTGGGCTTTAGTTGCTCCTCATGCTGAAAGCATCAGATCCAAGAGCAGGTGGAGATCAGAGGCGACGCCCGGCACACAGGAGAGACACCTGAGGGAAAACTGAACCCGGCTCAGGTCTAACAGAGGGTCAACGCTCTGATGTAAGACATGAAAACAGATCTGTGAACACAAAGCTGTGGAGCAAACTGGTTCATCTGACAGACCCAATAAACTGGTAACATAGAATAATTTAAACAAATACAATCTTTCTAGGTTTTATTTTTCTTTTCATTTTTCTATGATTTTGTTTTATCATGAAGCATCTTTGTTCTGAAGCAGAACTTTAAGGCTTTTAACTCAAACATCAGACCATCGATGGACACCTCTGAGCTTTAGAACTGAGGCTTTTATTCTCGAGCCTCAGATCTGTGTCGCTGCTACCTTCACCTACAGTCAGGAGCCGTAGGGAATGACTGAAAGATCAAAAGACAAATGGCTGAAAGGAGCGTCCTCTGCATTATCAGTGTGAAAGCCACCACTATAGGACTTGTGAGAAATATTTAACCAGTGGGCCTACAGTTCCCATAATGCTCTACTGGTTATATAATTTTCCCAAGCTTTAACTAAACCTGCTCAGAACGAGGCTTCCCGTGGTCCTCAGGTGTGCCAAAGAAAAAGAAGAAGCAAAAGAAGAACAAGAAGTTTTTGTGCTGTTTTCATCAGAGCTTTTATCAGTTTCTAAGTCCTCCTGGAGTCCAAAACAACCAAATTTATCTGAAGCTTGTGATGCTGCTGGTTCTCAGTCTAATGTTGATTCTGGACCCAACAAGCGGCTTTGGGTTCATTCGAATGATATATCTATATATCACTTATCAGACAGAAAGTACAATATTTGAGTAGGTTTGTCTTCATTTGGTCCAGATCTACACAAACACAAATATTTAGCAGAAAAGAGATCTGCGGCATTTGCACATCTTGTCCACATGCCCACGAGGAATTGCTGAAAGCCAGAGAATCACCAGTCAGGATTGTCCCGCTCTAAACAAATTTCCAGTTTTCTTTGGTGTCTAACCTGTAGATTGCATTTTTTTAATGATTCAGGCAGTTTTTTTTCTCCAGGGCTGAGGAGCACAGAAAGTACTGCCTGCTCTTGTTTAGGTCTGGTCCTAAGAACACTACGGGAATAGATCTGAGGAGCCGAAGGGTCTACATGGTACAGAGCATGAGAATTATTTAAACTCAGAACCATTCAGCGCTTTATAGATCAATGGCGTATTTTTCAGCTCAGTGATTAAAGGACAGGTTTGATCTGTCTACGCTCAGGTCAGGACATTAGCGGCAGCACTTTAGATGAGCTGCAGCTGCCTGAATATTTCTTACACAATCAGGAAAATAAACCATTACCTTAACCTAAGCTGCTGAAAACAAAAATGGCAAAGGTCTTTGAGAATTAATTCAATAAATGGTAGATAAAGACACATTTTCTATATTTGACTTTCTGCGCACCGCCCAGCCCAGAAAAATGGGCAGATTCCATTCTCTAGTTGTTTGATTAGTGCATCTCTATTAGAAAAAAAAAATCAAAAATGGAAACCATTGAAAATAAAGCTCAGTTCATGGTCTTTGCAGAACTCCAGAGATAAAATAACTAAAATGAAAAGCACATAGAAACAAAAATATTCAACATAAAAGGAGTTTTATTGATTTCATTTTTAAAAGAGATCAGCAGACAAAAAACTGCTGCAGTTCTGTCTCTAAATGGGACTTTAGCAGTTCAATTCAATTCAATTCAATTTTATTTATATAGCGCCAAATCATGAAACATGTCATCTCAAGGCACTTTACAAAGTCAAGTTCAATCATATTATACAGATTGGTCAAAAATGTCCTATATAAGGAAACCAGTTGATTGCATCAAAGTCCCGACAAGCAGCAGTCACTCCTGGGGAACCGTAGAGCCACAGGGAGAGTCGTCTGCATTGTACATGGCTTTGCTGCAATCCCTCATACTGAGCAAGCATGAAGCGACAGTGGGAAGAAAAACCACCCATTAACGGGAAGGAAAAACCTCCGGCAGAACCGGGCTCAGTATGAACGGTCATCTGCCTCGACCGACTGGGGTTACAGAAGACAGAACAGAGACACAACAAGACAGACAAACAAGCACAGAAGCACACATTGATCTAGTAATCTGTTCTACATTAGATGGTAGTAGCGGGTGAGCCGTCTTCTCTGGATGATGTCACAGTTAACAGAACGCCAGACCAGGTGTACCTACTATGAAGAAAAAGAGAGAGAGCAAAAAGTTAAAAGCTGAAATGACAACAGTCATTTCAATGTAATACAATGCAAAACTGGAGAACAGTAGACTGAAGAACAGTAGAAATCAGTAGAGTGAGAAAATTAGACCCTGATGTCCTCCAGCAGCCTAGGCCTATCACAGCACAACTATAGAGATAGCTCAGGGTATGAGCCACTCTAACTATAAGCTTTGTCAAAAAGGAAAGTTTTAACATTAGTCTTAAAAATAGATAGGGTGTCTGCCTCACGGACCAAAACTGGGAGTTGGTTCCACAGGAGAGGAGCCTGATAGCTAAAGGATCTGCCTCCCATTCTACTTTTAGAGACTCTAGGAACCAGCAGCAGACCTGCAGTCTGAGAGCGAAGTGCTCTGTTAGGAACATACGGGGTAATCAGAGCTCTGATATATGGTGGAGCTTGATTATTAAGGGCTTTATACGTTAGAAGGAGAATTTTAAATTCTATTCTTGATTTAACAGGAAGCCAATGAAGGGAAGCTAAAATTGGAGAAATATGATCCCTCTTGTTGATTTTCATCAGAACTCTTGCCGCAGCATTTTGAATCAGCTGAAGACTTCGAACTGCATTTTGTGGACTTCCTGATAGTAAAGAATTACAATAGTCCAGCCTTGAAGTAACAAATGCATGGACTAGTTTTTCAGCATCACTCCTGGACAGAATGTTTCTAATTTTGGCGATATTCCGGAGGTGAAAAAAGGAAACTCTGGAAACCTGTTTAATATGGGATTTAAATGACATGTCTTGGTCGAAAACAACACCAAGATTTTTAACTTTATTACCAGAGGCCAAGTTAATGCCATCCAGATTAAGGGATTGATTAAGAACTTTATTTTTTGAAGACTCTGGCCCAAAGATTACAACTTCTGTCTTGTCAGAATTTAAATGCAGGAAATTTAAAGTCATCCAGCTTTTGATGTCATCAAGACATGACTGCAGTCGAAGTAACTGATTGGATTCATCAGGATTTATGGATAAATATAGCTGAGTGTCATCAGCATAACAGTGGAAATTAATCCCATGCTGTCTGATAATTTTGCCAATCGGAAGCATATATATAGTAAATAGAATTGGTCCAAGGACTGAACCCTGTGGTACTCCACAAGTGACCCTAGAGTTTGAGGAAGATTTATTATTAACATGAACAAACTGGAATCTGTCCGACAGATAAGATTTAAACCAGCCTAATGCTTTTCCCTTAATCCCTACAGTATGCTCAAGTCTTTGTAGGAGAATATTGTGATCAACTGTATCAAATGCAGCACTGAGATCTAACAGGACAAGTATAGACACAAGTCCATTATCTGAGGCCATGAGAATATCATTAGTGACCTTCACCAGAGCTGTTTCAGTGCTATGATGAGCTCTGAAGCCTGACTGAAACTCCTCAAGTAGGTCATTACTTTGTAAATGTTCACATAGTTGATTAGCAACTACTTTCTCAAGAATTTTAGATAAGAAAAGAAGATTAGATATAGGTCTGTAATTTACTAACTCATCTTGATCAAGAGATGGTTTCTTAAGTAAAGGTTTAATAACAGCTACTTTAAAAGCCTGTGGTACATATCCATTTACCAAGGATACATTAATCATGTCTAAAATAGGACCACTGATCAGAGGGAATACCTCCTTAAACAACTTGGTTGGGATTGGGTCTAACATACAGGTAGAAGGTTTAGATGAAGCTAAAATTTTAGATAGCTCAGAAAGCTCTACTGCTTTTAAACAGTTCAGACACTGCGCAGGTTCTAAGGATTCCTCCAATGCTGCCTCACTTACTGAGGATGAGGTAATCATGTTTGGGAGGATGCCAATTATTTTATTTTTAATGGAATCAATTTTATTTATGAAGAATCCCATAAAATCATTACTGCTAAGAGCTAAGGGAATGGATGGATCAACAGAGCTGTGGCTCTGAGTAAGTTTGGCAACTGTACTGAAGAGAAATCTAGGATTATTCTTATTCTCCTCAATTAATAATGAAAAATATGCTGCTCTAGCTCTGCGAAGGGTCTTGTTATACAACAATAGACTGTTCTTCCAGATTAGGTAGGATTCCTCTTGGTGTGTAGAGCGCCATTTTCTCTCCAATTTCCTAACATTGTGCTTCAAGGAACGCAGCTCTGAATTAAACCAAGGAGCCAGCTTCCTGTGAATAATCACCTTCTTTTTCAAGGGAGCTACATTGTCTAATGCAGAACGCAATGACGAAGTCATACCGTTTACAAAGACATCTATTTGTGAATTGGAAGAAACAACATTGCTGCTATCTGCAGGGCATTTCTGCAATACGGAGGATATTAAAAAGGGGACAGACTCTTTAAGTTTTGATACAGCATTATCCGATAAAGATCTACTATAATGGAACCCTCTTTTGGGGGTGGAGAACTCAGTTAGATTAAACTCAAATGTTATTAAAAAATGATCAGATAGGACAGGGTTGTGAGGAAATACTGTTAATTCTTCACAATCAATGCCATATGTCAGAACAAGGTCTAAAGTATGGAGCCGAGAGTGCGTCGGTTTATGCACATTTTGAGCAAAACCAATTGAATCTAGGATAGTTTTAAAGGCTACACTAAGGTTATCACATTCTGTGTCAACATGGATGTTAAAATCACCCACTATAATAGCCTTATCAGTATTTAACACCAAATCAGATAAGAAATCTGACAACTCATCCAAAAACTGAGTGTAAGGGCCTGGTGGACGATACAAAACAACAAACAGAAGAGGTTTTATTGCTTTGCAGCTTGGATGAGGGAAACTGAGGGTTAAATGTTCAAAAGAACTGTAGTTATTAATTGGCCTGGGACTAATTAATAAATCAGACTGAAAGATAGTTGCCACTCCTCCTCCTCTTCCCACAGATCTGGGAATGTGGAAATTTGAATAATTGGAGGGAGTTGACTCATTTATACTAACGTAGTCCTCTTGTAGCCAGGTTTCTGTGAGACAAAACAAATCAATCTGTTTATCAGAAATCAATTCATTAACTAACAAAGTCTTTGGAGGGAGAGACCTTATATTTAATAGACCACATTTAATTGTTTTATTTTTAGGTTCAAGGTGAACCGTATTGATTTTTATTAGGTTTTTATGATTTGTTCCTTTTAGATAAGTTTTTGATCTGTTAAGTTTTGGCCGTGGGAAAGACACCGTCTCAATAGGATAATGGATGGGTAACAGTACAGAAGCTGCAGAGAGGTGTGTTAAACTACGTCTCTAAATGCCGGTTCTGTCTGGACTGGGTCCCAGTCAGTCTGATGGACGTCCCACTAAAACCGTCAGACTTGAGGCCAGATCTGCTGCAGTTTAGTCCAATTTGAGACAAGATTTAGGTTTAAAGCTCTATTTTTCTGTGTATTCACTGTTGTTCCAGTACAAATCTGGTCAACTTCTGGTCCAGTTCAGTCTCTGCTGTGTTCATGTGAGCTATCAGACTGAAGGTTTCAGTGATGAGAGGAAAGTTTGCAGCTTTATTTGCTTTACACAGATTCCCTCATCATCATTTGATTCCTTGTTTATGACCCAAACTTCTGGTTTCCACGGATCCAGAATGAGATTCTAATCCAAGAATCATGTCAACCTGGAGTTCCCCACAGTTGGACAACATGCAGTGTGTGATTATTCAGTGAGACTTTTTCACTCACGCATTTTCAGTTTCAAATCAGAACCATTAGAAGACCAGAAACTTCATGAATGTGTTTCAGATCTGAGTTTAAAGTGAACATAGAATAAATCTGCATGGATGTCATCAGTCATCGGCTCCTGTAATTACTCTGTGGTTCATCGGGGAGCAGATCTCTGATCAGCTCTCTTTGTCAGGCTGTTCTCAGGCTGCTGTACGAATAAAGTTTGAATAGAAAACAAAAAGACGCACCGAAGGAGAGCACCAACAGTTTACACACGGACAGACGGAGCGAGATGAAATAATCCGACCTGCAGGAGCGGATTAAAGCCAGGAGATAAAATCAGGATTAAACCTCTGAATAATCCTGCTGTGTGCTGCTGCTGCCGGGTTGTTGGAGCGCTGGTACGGCGAGCAGCTGCTGGAGGCGTGACGTCGGGATGCTGATGCTCAGTCGGCTCCTTGTGTCGGATCACAGCGGCAGCTTTGTTGGTCTGCAGGTCTGATAATTAACATGCTGCAGAAAGAGGCTGGATCACATCTGGAGACTCACAGGAGCGACTGGGAGACACAGGAGCGATGAATGATAACCAAACTGAGCAGATCAAGCAGTTTATACTTCACTTTGGAGACCGGTCGCAGATAAAAACAGGCGATTCCTCGTGTAGATGTTCTGTCCTTCAGTCAATAGAGAGCCAGCCAGGAGGGGAACCCAGGCTTCCCCCTCCTGAAAAAAGATCTCTGGCTCCTCCTGAGGATATGTTGTCAGGTCAGAAGGAACAATCGTCCCTCTGGAGAGGTGTAGGTCTTCTCTCAGGTCTCCATCCTCTTCTCCCTTCACTCAGAGGGGCCTATTATGATGAAAAAAGGTCTTGCAAGTAAGCTCAGAACATTTAGCCAATCAGAAGCTAATGAGCTGATTCTGGTCTGTTTTGATCAAACGTGTGTCTCTCCTGATGATATGGCATTTAGTGTGAATCTGTCTATATGATTGAATTGGGTTGGATTGACTTAATCAGGTATTTCTAGATATGAAGTGGATCTGCTGGTTTTGTAAAACACCCTGAGATACTAGCTGTGAATCAGAGCTAAAACTAAAATAAATAGAGCGGATGTGAATATTTAAGTTTAGGGTGTTTGGGTGGTTTAGACTGAGCTTTAACAGAGTCAGGATCTGAAAACACCTTCAGGGAATTATACTATTAATCCATCCATGCATTGTCCTCTGCTTAGCTGAGATAACAGGTCCAGGAGAGAAACCCAGACTTCCCTTCCCCAGCGACATCCTCCAGCTCATTCTGAGGACCCCGGGGAGTTCTGGGTCCTCCTCGGCAGGGAGACCCCCAGAGGATATCTTGATCAGATGTCCAAATCACTTGAACCGACTAGAACCTTCAATGTGGAGAAGCAGCAGCTCTACTTTGAGCTCCACCTGGATAACAGAGCTCCTCAGCCTATTGGTAAGACTGAGCCTAGGGGAGGCTGGTTCTGGCCCCTCGTAGTAGCATCTTGTCCCTTCGGTCATAATCCAGCCCATAGTTGAGGGTGGAAAAGCAGAAGGACCAGTAAATGGACGGTCTTGCTAATTGACTGAAATATTTCTTCAGACAGACCAGAGCAGCAGCTGCATTACAGCAGATACTGCCCCAACCTGTCTGTCCACCTCCTGTTCCATCCTACCAACACACCACGATACTTAAGCTCCTCCGTTTGGGGCGAGGCGGTGGTGCAGAACATGCAACCTGTTTTCAGAGGCCTGTAGTGGTCTTCCCAGGTTTGAGTGCAACGTTTGGCACGTTTATCACATCTCTTCCCCGTCACTTTCAACCCCATTTCTTATCAGATTAGTGTCAAATAAACTCCTCAGCTTTCTGCAGAGATTGACCCCCGACCAATGCTTCATGAAAATAGTTTATTGGAGTGAACTGGACCTGATAGGTTGGACTGGTTAAATAGTCTGATGAGCTTCATCATTAAGTGATACAAAACTGATTTTCTGAGTACCGCTGCCCAGAGGACAATTGCGCTTTTCATCATTTTCATCAGCAGCTCCACTCTCTGCTCCTCCAGATGATGGAGTCTCTTCACCTGCAGTAAAAGCTCATTTTAGCTGCTGATGTCCAGGATCTTGATCTTTCAGCCATGATCTACATCTCACGATCTTAGGTGATCTTGTTACTCACATGGACCAACAAACCCAGAGCTTCATTTTTCAGCTCAGCCCTTCTTAACCTTAACAAAACAGAGTTGTTTCCTCTTTAATTCTGTCTGATTTCTCTTGTTTTGTTTCCTTGAGGGATTCACGGCTCGGTTCTGTTTCCTCCTCAGGTGAGTCTCCTGACCCGGCATCTCTCTGTGGTCTCAGGTCGATGTGTGGCCCCGGGGGCCCCGTCGTCTCCTTCAGGTAAACATTAGCGCAGTAATTAGCATCTGCTGACAGAACAAATTACTATCCAGCTGTTGTTTCCTGAGCCGGCCTCAACGGAGCAGCAGGTCCTGGACCGGAGCCAGAGACGCAGAGGAATTCTGCTGGTTGCTCTTGTTGGTTCTGGTGGATCAGGGCCAGAGGTGAACTCTGTAATCCTGTTAGCACTCAGAGACCCCTCAGGCCTCTGAGGGACCCACCGGCTCAGCCTGGAGTTGCTCTCTTTAGATTGTAGAAATGAAAATGAAAGGTGAAGCCGGAGCCTGGCGGGACCAGGTTTAAAAAGGCTCGGTTCTCCTCTCCCTCCTCTCCTAGTTTTTGTTCTGACAAGCAGGACCGACCCGGGCGTCTCCACAGCAGCTCTTCCTCTGTGTGCTGAACGGTTTAATTATCAGAGGAGCTCCTGCAGAGTCCTGAGCTGTAAACTCTAAACGGCTGGCAGGTTAGCAGAGGCGCCGTCTTTAATGTGATAATGAATATCTACAGATGGGTCATGTGGGTCAGAACCGCCTGCAGCGCCGCAGGTGATCACATCCACTTCATCTGATCACTTTAGATAATTAGTAAGCAGATAATTAGAGCAGCCCGCTCCGCATCAGAGAGGAGGAGGAAGAGGAGGAGAGCTCTTCCTCCTGTGGGAGGTTAATGGAGCTCCAATAAAACCTGCAGGATGATGCATCCCTCAGGTTCTCTGAGGTCTTTGCTCACTTTTTGTCCCTGTTTTTCAAAGATATGACTTTCTTAGACTCTTACTCTGCTGGAGAGAGTTTTTTTTTCATGCCTGACATGTCTTCCTTTTGGCCTTCAGTTTTCTCATATGAGCAGAAGAAGAGGACGGGGAGCTGGTATTCAGTTGGACTACGTGTGGGACAGTTGCTGGTGTCAGCTGTGTTTGCAGAGCCGGAGGATCTGTGCTCTGAGCGCGCTCGCATCTATTATTCATGTGTGGTCAGTGGCGGAGGGAGGCTCTGCTCTCTGCGGTCAGAGACTGTTGGACTCCCTTGAATTTGTTCACAGCTGCACAGATCTTCCTGTCAGATCAGTTCGGGTTTTCAGATATAAAACATTTTAAAGAGAGAGAACATGCCTGTGAAAATTCTCGGTTATCCGGGTCATCACAGCAGCAAACCGGATTAAATTTCATTCAGTTCTTTCTGAAAATGTTTCAGCACCTATCCAGGAGTCTTTGTCAGTTCTGGCGGCTCACACTGAGCAACCTGTAGTTAGAGGGCTGCTATTTTTAAGGACATGGAGGCTTTCTAGGTCAGATGCAAATCAGTGACCTACCTGCCACTGTACTGGGGCGTTAGAAACTATTGGTTGGTGTGAGTGAAAATGTATCATTTGTGTCAAGAGTTTCTGAGAAACTCAGGAGAATTTTCTCCAAACACAACATACCAGTAAATTTCAAACCTAATAACATGCAGCGATTTGATTAATAAGGATTAGACTCCTGGATAGGAGAAAGAACTGAACAAAGGCCCAGTTGCCTCTTATTTAAGGCTGTTTGCTGTTAAGGAGAGAGAACTTAAACTGGACCATTATTTCTGTTTACCTATCAGTCTCAAACAACTTCTAAGAAAGTAAGAGTGGTTACTCCAAACCTACCACCCACAGTTTCTCATATTGAAATAAATGTCGTACAAACTCACTGATCCCTCACCTCTCAGAAGACCAAGTCAAATGGATCAGAATCAGCAGGAAGAACATCCTGTTCCCATCAAAAGTTTGTAATTGATTTTAAAGGCTTGTCTTCAAAGTGGGAAAAACCCAGATCTGCCACCTCGGTAGAAAAATAAAATATAAAATAATCAGTTTTACTCACAATAAATATTCAGCTGAAACAAAATAAACTTAACTGCCTGGATGAACCTATCAATGCTCTATATATTAGATTATTTACAGTTTCTTTAAGGTAAATTCCTGTTGAATAAATCTTTTTTTCATCTAAAGCAAAGGTGTGTTACACATACATTTTAATATTTGATGTTTTAGTTTTTGCAGGAGATCGGTTGATAAAATTTGCTCGATAAAGATTAAAAAAGGGGTTAGGGACCTGGTTGAATAAACTGACCAATGAGGATGCAGCGATTCAAGCCACAACCATTCATGCCCTGATGTGAAATTATTCTTCTGGTTTGTTTTGTTACTTGTTTTTCTCTCAGATGATCAGTTTTACTTTAATTCCCAGGAAGGAAAGTGGATTGAACAAGTTTACTTCCTGATCTTTAAGAGGAAGACACAGCAAAGTACTGAGGAGGATAATGCTTGAACAGGAAATCAGTCACATTAGTGCAGAAAAAATGTGCTTGTTTTGTCCACTTTAAATCTGTTGTGGTCCTGATGAACACGGTTTCCTCACACATTTTACAACAACATCATCATGCTGATGATGCTGGAGGAATAAAACCTGAGAACCAAGAAGTGAAAGCTGGAGACAGAGAACATGCAGCCTGGATATTCAGAATCAGTTAAAAAGAGACACTGAACATGTAAGTCCAGAAAAACCAAACCAGCAGAAAAGTTCTGGCTAGCCTGGATAAATGATTGGTATCAGCCAGACCTCAGCTCCATCTTAAACACCAGCAGGACACCTGAGAACAGCCCCTGCTGATTTCCCACCAGCAACCATGAGGTTGGAAAACGGGATATGAGGATCTGAAGATTCAGAATCAATGACCATCCTTTTCTACACGGCTAACACTGATTCACTCTCCTGGACACAAACTCAGTGTTCTAACTCTACAGGCTGCAGCATGAACCGGTTTCCTGTTAATCTCAGCTGTTTGCAGACTTGATGGAATCAACTTGATGAAACAGGTTAAAATCATCACATCTGCCGTTTATAATATGGATATACAGTAATGATCCATGTAAAAACTAATGACATTGTTTTCTCAGCAGGACTTTTGACTCAGCCTTTTCCTTAGAATCGCTTCAGTTCATCCAGATGTGCAGACGCTCATTCTGGCGAAGGTCCTGAAATCAGGATGAGGTCTGAACCTTGACTGGGCCGTTTCCATCGCTTCTTTTCTTTTTCAGTCACGAGGCTGTGTTTGGAATCATTGTCCTGATGAGGACCCAGATTGGACCGATTTTCAGCCGTTAGACAGATGACTAGAATATTGACTGCTGCATATACTGAAGCTGGCAGAATATTTCATGTTTCTGGAATGTAAAATGGCAGATTTCTCCCAACTCATTTCAGTCCGGTTGACATTACAGGTGAAGTAATTTCAGTGGATCAGAGAAACAGCAGTACAAAGCGAAATACAGAATCTGCTTCTCAGTGTCATAAAGGAACCCTTTCATGTTTAGTAAACCACACAGTTTCCTTGAGTCATTGGTTTTCATTAACTAAAAAATAAAAACATGGATGGGATTCAGTGAAAGCTCTAACCACAGTTGTTAGAGTTAGAAATGAGATGAGATGTTCAGCCTGGAGGACGGTCCCTCTAACTGAACCAGGAAAGTAACGAGCAGCCGCTTGAGCGATGGTTCAGGTTCACCCTGAAGAGGAGCAGCATCGGCTGGTCAATAACAGCCAGATGCACGGTAAATCCAGCTGCTGATGATCCAGACTGCAGACTCCAGCGGTGGATCCTGGGGGACCGATTCTGACGGCAGACTCCAGGGGCCGTATTTTCCCCCGATAGTGTCGTTATGAGGCACAGACAGGAGGACTGGAGAAGCTTACACTAAATGATCTTTCAGTGAAGGATGCTTCCTCATTCTGAGGAATATCCATTTATAAAACATCTGAAAACTGAAATTTGTGCAGTTTATAAATTGACTCCACAGGAAACGCTCACCCGACTCCATCAGCTGGACTGAAGTCAATCAACTACCATATGGACCTTTTTATAAAGTAGTTCCCTATCAAGGGTGCAAAGACGACCCTCTGCTCCTCCACTACCCACCCTCTCTCCAGCTCGGCTCTTTGACCACATTCCCAGGTGGCTCAGAGGAGCAGGCGGACCCCAACACCCCATTCACGTCAAACTGAGAAGAAGGTAATAAGGCCTGAAAGTCAACTGATACTGTCTTCTGTCGCGTAGTTGGCAGAAAACAGTACTCTTAGCTCCTTTTGTCAAGGCATTGATGAATAAAGTCTGGGTTACTAACCAAAGGAAAAACATTGGACGTTTGTTTCAGAGCTACATCAGGTCTGTCTGTTAGACTAAGAACATTCTGAAAATCTGTGCAAGATGGAGAAGAGGCCAGATGAAGATGTTAGGGAACCAGTCCTGTCTTGTATTCCAGCCTAAATCACAGCATCAGGCAGATGGCCATCAGGGCAGGCAGGTGGAAACAGAACAAGTGCCCAAATCTGAGAGATTATCCTCACCTTTATTTATAACAGCTTAGAAAGTTGGTTAAGTTTTTTTAATGTGATTGGTCAGCTGATCTGATCGGTCTAGAAAGAAGTTGAGGAAACTGTTAAATCCCAAATTTGATCCTTCAGATTTCCAGAACGTCTGAGTAGGAAGTCTCCATCCTGAGCTAAGACTGAATCCTGGTCTCCACAGTGTCTCCAGACAAACCAGAGGTTCTGAATCTGCTTACAGACTAAAACCCCTCAATGGAAACAGGAACATGTTGCTGAACGTTGGCATCTGAGCTCAGTGAGAAGTTCAGGGTGAGTCAACAGCTTCCTGTTCGACTCTTTCCCGCTTCTCCGTCTCTGTTTGTGTTTCTGTGTTCTTCGTCACCTCGTCCATCATCGCTCTAAATCGCTCTGTTTGTTTGTTTGTGTTTGTTGTCAATTCGGTGCTCAGGGACTTGTAATGGCCTTTTGTCATCGCTGAGCATAAATCACAGCTGTCAGCAACGACACGGCTAATGATGGCCGCTCCTCCGAGGATCCGACTCACGTTTCCTGAAACTGTCCCAGAGCTGAGCTGGTTGAGGCTCTGATTGGTCGGTGATGACCCTGGTCGCTGTTCAGGTTCAGACTGAGGGTTTTTCCCAAATTTACCGAAAGCTGTTTTCCTCAGAGAGACGTTCACAGCCTCATTAATCTCACTGATCTGCTGTAATTAAACTGTCAACATGGGCAGAAAGGTCTCCTCACTGTTCAGTTGAAACTTTTTGCTCATGAAAACACAGAAATCTAACTTCTCAACCTCTTCTGGATTCACAGACTCCTTCTACGATCTGAGACAGTAACATCAGCCCCTCTGCAGGGATAAATCTTCTTCTTTTCATGACTAGCCCGGGTTTATGGTTGGATGTTTGAGGCCGATGGACCAATAGGTACATTCAGAGCTTTAATGTCTGGCTGCTCTTCTTCGTCTCTATTTTATGTTACAGCAGCTTCATCACTGCAGAACCCAAACTGTTGTCTGTGCTATTGAGTCTCTTTTCCAAATCACCAGTGAAATAGTAGATATTCTCTTTCTGAGTTTAGGTCCATCCTTTGAAATATGACTTCTTCACAGGATAAGATATCTTCTGCAGACAGAAATATTCAGGTAACTATCTGACTTATGTCCAGGTTTTAAAAACCAACATGGGAATAGATGTTGCACTGAGGTTCTGCTACTGATCTATGTTGGTAAGAATAATCAGTGCAGAGTTGTGAGTTCCAGCAGCTGTAGGCAGAAATGTCCTCAGAAACAGCTTTAAACTCCCATCTTAGGACAGAAAATGGAAAGATGAACAGTCTCTGAAAATTAAGAAAACTAATAAATGTTTTCTGCTGTCTGAAAGCCACTTGACTGACTCTTTCCCCTCTCTGTCCAGGGTGGTCCTGCTGAGAGCCGGAGGATCTGCTGTGATGATGCCAGAGGTACTGCTTGTCCACAGACATCTCAGCAGTGATCTGCAGATCTCCAGGTAAGATGTTTTCATCACACCTTGAACTCTGATCCATAAGAATCGTAGAAATGAAGTTTTATGATCTGGTTTTATCTGAACAGCAGAGATTCAGTGAACAGTTCACTGAACAACTGCAGTGGCTCATGGGAGGCATTACTGCCCCCTGGTGTTGCTTTAGCTTCACTGAGTCGAAGCTGATGGGATCTGCCAGCACTCTTTCTGTTTTTGGATCAGAACCACCGCGTTTCATTCAGAGACGTAACGTTTCATGGTGAGTATTGATGAGTTGTTTTTTCAAAATGTACTCTGAAGACAAGAAAAGGAAAAAGACTAAAAGTTTGTTCTTCCTGACAAAGTTTGTGTTTTCTTGTGATTCCTGAGGAATGGACTCTCCAAACAACTTTCACAGGATTCCCTTTTATTACATTTACTTCACATTTCCTTTCCTCTGCTGTAATCTGGTCATTTTCTTTATCAGTTCTTAGTTTGGTTTTGTGTTTGGATGGGAGATGTAAGGTCAATTCTCTGTAAAAACACGGTTTTACAGAGATGTTCTGTGGACGGATCCAGAGGAGCTGCAGTGAAGGTAAGCTGTGATCAGCAGATCTGTGGCTGCTGTCTGTTCTCCAGTCGTCTGATTAGGGAACGTCGGCTGTGCTCTCCCCACAGAAACAGCTTTTTATTCGGCATTCTGAGCTGCAGTTTTGAGGATTTCCACTGATAAAATACCCAGAAGGTAATCCCTTATCTGCAGTGTTTCCCCTAAAGTTGGATTTATTTTCTTCTCAGTTTTTATGTTTTTTTATTTATTTAACATCTTCAGCCTCTATCACTTCAAGTCTTAGTGCCATCCTGTTGGCATATTTATCCCACTAATGCCTCTGGATGATATTATACGCATACCAAGGACTGTATTGGAAAACAAATTCCACCATCTTGTGCATCAGGTTTTTGGTCATTTATGGCTAATTGGCTTAATTTGCCAAATATATCTGCTTCACAGCCAAAACTAAATATTAATGAATAAACTGTAGATCATTTCAGCAAGAAGGGGTTCATTTGTTCTGATGGGAAGACACTGAGTAACACATTTTTGAGAAAGATAAAACTTTATCTGTCAAGAATAAATCATGTTTCCACAATATTTCATGAGAAGATCAAAACTATTTTTTATTCTGACTTTCATTTCTCTTAACATAGTTAATCGCTAAAGGTTTGTTTGAACAAAATTGATAACTTACCTTAAGATGAAAAAAATGCTGCTTCATTGATTTTGTGATTTGTCTTTATATCAAACAATGTTTGATTAGATATGTGAGCGCCTACTTAGTCTTTGTGCAAGGTCCAGAATCCTCCAGTAATAATAAAAAATTTATAGTTTAATCTCTAGATGTACCTTCATTTGAAAAACTAAACAAACATAATTGATTTTTGCTTCAAGACAAAACTATTCTTAGCTTCTGTTTTTACTATTCTGCAGTAAACTTTGGTTGATTAAAAGGACTATAAAAAGTAATTATTTTCTAACCACTAAATAGAAAAAACATCCATCAAACATTAAATAACTCCATAATCTCAGTTTTAAAATGCTGCAGTTTTAAATGTGCAAAATACAAATATATTGGTATCATGTGAAGAATATAATATATTATTAAAACATACAACTCTAGAAAATGTTAACATACAAACCAACATGATTTAAATCACTCAGGAGTTCAAATGAGAAAATAATATCAGGTCCATGAACCAGAAGGCTCAGCAAAGACTTCATAGAATACATTTCCTGGCTAGGATGATGAACAAACTCTGGCTTCTCTGAATCCATTCTCAAATCCAACACAGCAGACGGTCCATCAAGACCTAAATTACTTTGTTCACCCATTGTACTAAACCTTTGCAGTGTTTGGACCTGACACCACAACAAATTCCCAGTGCTGTAAATTTTCTTTTGTTTCCACCTGAACCTCAGACTGGACCATGTTCTACATGTTTCAGGCTGGCCCAGGGTATATTTTATTCTACTGTTCACAGAAAGACATTCTAGGAGCTGTTTTCTATTATATTTTCTTATTTACAGATGATTTCCACTGTAGTCGACAGTATACAGACGTTTGTAAACCGCGCAGTGCTTTCATCGCTGATTCAGCAGATCTCAGACCTGCTTGAAACGCTTCTGCCTGTTTTCCATGAATAACAGAGTTCTGACCATCTGTGTGCTGCCGAAGGGGCTCAGAGCAGCTACAATATGTTCATCACTACCGGCGAAATGAATGAATGAATCATGTCCTCTGTGGCAGATTACGTATTTCTCTGCAGAGATTTGGACTGAAGACGCAGCTCGGTTCTGTTTTTACAGAAAACATCATTTACTGAAAGAGATGCTGTTTTCATGTCGTTACCAAGCTGTCAGGATCACGTCTGTGTTTAATACAAGATCACATCAGTCGCTCTGTTCATTTAAATCGTGTTAATGAACATTAAATCCAGCCAAGACGATGTTTGATCACAGAGATCAGCCTCCTGAGAGCAGAAAGGCACATCATCACTAGTCCAACATTATGTTCAGGATTGGTTCAAATGCTCCCCTCCAGTACAAACACAGCAGCCATCGGCGAGCTGCAGGCGTTGCAGGTGGCCCTTAACCCGATCGACTGCCAAGTGCCGGCAGGGTGCAGATGGAGCCTCATATTCACAGAGGAGGGCAGGGGGCCCCGACCCGCTGATGCTGGAGGTAAGGCCCTGATGACTGGGGGGAGACCTGAGCCCCCCGGAGGCCTCGTTAATGAGCTCCCACCTTCATCTTTACTCATGAGAGGAAATGTTTAAATTTAGTTCATATCTGTAACATCCAGAGGAAAAAAAAAACATTTAATGGTTCTTGTTAAACTGAAATAACAGCGAGGAAAATTACCCAAAATCCCCTGCAAGAGAAGGCCTGAAGAAAGTTAAACGCTGGTGGTGAGGTAAAGGAGGAAGATTCAGAGAAACCTGAGACGGAACCAAGACTTCCTGTGAAAACCTCTTATAAAAGTTCAAAACAAGAAGTAAAACCTGCTGAAACTGGAAATTTCTCTGCACGCTGACTGGAAACATCCTTTAAATAAAAAAGTTTGAAAAAGTGACGGCTGACAGAAATAAACTGATGAATAGCAGAGTTATTTAGGTCCACACTGATGAACATAAAGGTTTCAGGTTCTGATTTAAATTCCCTTCTTTAAACTTCATAACACCCAGTTATTCAGAAAAGGACCAAACACTGACATTAAAACCAATCTAAATTGTATTTCCAGGTTATTTCCAGCAGGTGATAAATACTGTTTTATTCACCATCAGCCAGATTAAAGTTTTCTCACATTTTAATTTCCCTGATGTTTAAAACACATGTTAAGTTTCTAAATCCAATCTAGAAATCGTTGATCACCCTGATCAAGCATGCCTTTGAAATGTGTGCAGAATGTGATTTGTTGAATGTAATGAAAAAATGTGGTCTTACCATAGAAGATACCATACCAGTCTTATTTACCACCAGGTACCACCAGGACCAAAGGGTTGTACACAGAGTAAATAAGCAGCAGTCATTTGCTAGCATTAAGGTATTTCTATTTTAATTCTGCAATCAGAGATGACTGACCCATTCCAGATGGCTCCAAGTCCAAAGAGGCTGTTTTTGGAAAACTCTTAAAAGGCACATTTTGTTGTGAAGTGGCATTTGTGAATGTAAAAGTAAAGTTTCGCCTGATCGTGTGATTTGAGATGGAGATGCAGACTTAGGAAGACTTCCAGAAACTCCTTCAGATTTTGTTGTTTGTTTTTATTCTTCTCTGTGAAGGAAAATATTTCAAAATCCCTTCCAAAGCTTTTGAGGAACATTGTTTTTAATCAGCTGTGGTTAAAAGAGTTTTGGCTAGGAATAATTCCTGTCTTTCTTCTTTACACGGAGAGTCAGTGATGCTTGATATCAGCTTCTGGATCAAATCCTGACTGATGGTGAGACATTTTTTTTTCATGTTGTCTATTGTCTTATTGATCTCTGCCTGCTTTTTTTTTATTAAAAACAGACCCAGGTTCTTATTGGGGTACAGATCTGTGAAGTTTTGAACCACAGGTATAAACTTCTATTGTTTGCCTTGTGAGACAGCGCTCCATAATACTAGAATATGCACAGACAATCACCAAACTGTTCCTGACCATTGGAAGAAGTTGCTATTTGACTATGTTTTAATCACTGGATTTATTCATGGAATTGATTTTAGGAGTAGTTTCACTCCATTTGAGAAGAAGCAATCCCACACATGAAGTGGATCAGGATGCTTCACTGCTGGCACGACACAGGAGACATGGCAGATCTCACCTTTTCTATTCCAGTTGTCCCAATCAGTCACAAGGAAGCAGTAGATAAATCAATCCATGTTTCTACTGTCCATCATAACTCAGGGTGAGTTTCCGTTCTTCATGTTTTTCCTTGAATGGACTAGCTACTTTGTGTCCCTTCTTGTTCAAAAGTCTATGAATCACAGTGTGTGCTGATAAACTCCCATGCTGCCAACACCAAGCAAGCTTTGCCCTGGTGGTATTGTCAAGAGAAGATGGCCCTGGACCGGTGGACAGGACATTCTTGAACAACTTGAAACCTTCAATACTTTTACTAAACCTCAGCCCTTGAACTTGTTGTTGAAGCCATTTTAATGCAACACATTGATGGCTGTAAATGTGTGTCTGGACATAGCCAATGCTAATGTGCTGAAAGAAGGATTTTAGTTGGACTCTTTTACTTGTTTATCTTCACTAATAATTTGACAATATTGAAATATAGTCAGGTGTGATTTATAGGTAAGATACTGTGAATTATTTATCTTTTTGTTAGAAAGTAAGGCTAAGGTGAAATGTTTAGTCAGTAATTTATGTAGATTCAGGGACTTAAAGCCAGGGTTGGCGATATTTCCGGACGTTTCCCCAAGTCCCTTACCTCCTCTTTCCCTCTTCATGAGGATGGATCGCGTTAAAAAAAATCCCCCAAATCCACTCTGGTCATAGTTCCCTCTTTATGCTTCTTGTGACTCTCAGCCATGTTTAAAGTAAAGGGTGAGAGCAGCGGAGCTACAATGAACGGCTAACACGGAAGCTAACCGCTAACCTAGCCATAAAACTAAAAGTGCGGATGTGCAGCCAGCAAGCAGAAACTAACAAGAAACTAAACGCACACTGGTGTTACGCGTGCTTGTCAGAATGATTGACCTGTGGGACAATCAGCAGATACGGTGATACGCCCAGAACTTGAGGGACAGAGGAGAGCGAGAGCAGGAACAGTTTTTAAAGACCTGCAGTTTTTAAAGGTGTGCAGCTCCCACAGAGATGCATTTTTTAACATCCCTTTTCTGAATATATAACACTTCCAGGAATGAAGGACGACTTTACCCAGTATAACAAAAGTGTTTCTGAACAGGATTACCAGCTATAGCTTTAAATCAATATATGTGGTATGATAATAAACAATGATAGGTTATAAAACAGTGGTTTAGTTTTCTCTTGTGTTTATTTCAACCACTAACTGTGTTGCAACTTAAATCTGTCGGATGTTTCATCAGGAAACAGGCTGAGAGAATTAGAACCAGCAGGATGGATGATCAGGTTCAGCTGCTGGTCGGCGGGTCACATGACCTGCCTGTTAACCATGCTGGTCACGTGACCACCCCATCGAACACTCGGCTCCTGAGCAGCTGCGGTTTACACAGAACAACATCTGTTCTCAGATTAAGGGACACTTAGTGGGAAATTTGGGCGTCTGAATTAAAAGTGGACTTCAGATGGATTAAAGCTAAGTCGCAGGTTGATTATCCTGATGTCCAGGAAATAAAACCTTCATCACAGGCTGGGGGCAGTTTCTGTGGCTGCTGTCTGGAGGGAGTCAGGCTGGGAGAGAAGTATGGGGGGCAGAACAAGTAGAAGGGTATGAAAATAATTTCATTTCTGAGCTGATTCTCAGTCTTCAGCTGAAGGAGACTTAATAACTTCTCACACTTCCAGTTCCTGCAGGTGTGAGGGGTTAGACATCCATCTATCTATCCATCCATCCATCCAAACGTCACTGCAAACATGTCAAACATAACATTAGGATTTTTCCAATAATGATGATGAAGATGAGGGGGTTATAGTAACGATGAACCTCATAATGATGAAGATGGTAATAGGTCTGGGATATTTGTGATGGTGATAATGATGACTGTGATAATTTTGATGATGACAATAACAAACATGGCTATGAATGTGGTGATGACCATGTGACAATGATGACGATGAGCACAACCATGACACAAAGCAGGGCAGTAAAACAGCCGGTCTACCTCTTCCCTGGGTATCAGCACCATCAGGGTGGGGGTAGTGAGGGGAAGAAGCCTGTTGGTGACCTGAGCTGAATATGGGGCAGAGCTGATGGATGGATGGACAGAAGGATGGAGGGATTGAACAGGTCTCTGAGGGTGAAGGGTTAGCCAAATGTACCGTCAGCCCACCCTGGACAGCAGAGTGGACGCGTTGTGGTGCTGAGGCCACTTCCTGTGGGAGCTGCAGACTACTGATCTGAGGACAGCTCAGAGTCTGGCCCATCAATCTACAGGACAGCTGACAGCAGGCCTGACTCAGGGATTACACCGCTCTCTGGGAGGGTGCAATTTTTCTCCTTAGAAAGAAAAACTGGGAAATGTCAGGATTCAGCAGGTTGAGAGAAGAGTGAGGAGGAGACATCTGAACATCAGGTGAGTCAGATTAAAGTTGACCCGATGACCTCTGCTGATCTGAAACAAAAACCTGGGAGCTGCTGAAAAGTAGCACTAGCAGAACTGAACACATACAATAAGCAATAATTTGTTTCTTTATTCTTCAGAAGAAATGTGTACATCAATGGTGTAAAACAGAGCATCTCTGAACTAATCTGCTCCACCAGAAGTTCAGCCTGGTCTTAAACGACTGAAGTTTTTATCCATTCTACTTATGGACAGTAGCTCAAGTTCAGGTGGACTGGATGGAGATTTTGTCTCAATGTCACACAATGAGACATACAGTAGGTCTGGATTCAGCCAGTATATCAATGAATGTGCGTTAATCCAAATCTCTCCACTGTGGCTTTGACTGGATGTGTTCCCTGTGGAACCAGAACTCTGTGAGAGAAGCTTGGGATATGGTTTTATAACCCAACCCTGCTTCATACTTCTCCAGAACTCTCTTTCTCTTACCTGCTTTGCTCCTTGGTTTTCATGTAACTGTTTGTTCACTAGCGTTCTCCAGAAAACCAGCAAGGCCTTCAGAAGAAATGGATTTATACTGAGATTAAAATACCCAAGGGAGGAAACAGGCGAGTTCATTGCCTTTGATTTGATTCAGGGAAACAAGTAAAAAGGGCTAAATACAAATTGACAGAACACTTTTAAACCTGCAAACTCTTTTGAAAATTCTGTATGTTTTTCCTTTAACTTCACAAATTTGCACCACTTTGAGTTGGTCTAACATGTAAAATTGAAATAATAAAATTGATCACAATATTCTCCTACAAAGACTTGAACATACTGTAGGGATTAAGGGGAAAGCATTAGGCTGGTTTAAATCTTATCTGTCAGACAGATTCCAATTTGTTCATGTTAATAATAAATCTTCCTCAAACTCTAGGGTCACCTGTGGAGTACCACAGGGTTCAGTCCTTGGACCAATTCTCTTTACTATATATATGCTTCCGATAGGCAAAATTATCAGACAGCATGGGATTAATTTCCACTGTTATGCTGATGATACTCAGCTATATTTATCCATAAATCCTGATGAATCCAATCAATTACTTCGACTGCAGTCATGTCTTGATGACATCAAAAGCTGGATGACTTTAAATTTCCTGCATCTAAATTCTGACAAGACCGAAGTTTTAATCTTTGGGCCAGAGTCCTCAAAAAATAAACGTCTTAACCAATCACTTAATCTGGGTGGCATTAACCTGGCCTCTGGTAATAAAGTAAAAAATCTTGGTGTTATTTTTGACCAAGACATGTCATTTAAATCCCATATTAAACAGGTTTCCAGAGTTTCCTTTTTTCACCTCCGGAATATCGCCAAAATTAGAAACATTCTGTCCAGGAGTGATGCTGAAAAACTGGTCCATGCATTTGTTACTTCAAGGCTGGACTATTGTAATTCTTTACTATCAGGAAGTCCACAAAATGCAGTTCAAAGCCTTCAGCTGATCCAAAATGCTGCAGCAAGAGTTCTGATGAAAATCAACAAGAGGGATCATATTTCTCCAATTTTAGCTTCCCTTCATTGGCTTCCTGTTAAATCAAGAATAGAATTTAAAATTCTTCTTCTAACGTATAAAGCCCTTAATAATCAAGCTCCATCATATATCAGAGCTCTGATTACCCCGTATGTTCCTAACAGAGCACTTCGCTCTCAGACTGCAGGTCTGCTGGTGGTTCCTAGAGTCTCTAAAAGTAGAATGGGAGGCAGATCCTTTAGCTATCAGGCTCCTCTCCTGTGGAACCAACTCCCAGTTTTGGTCCGTGAGGCAGACACCCTGTCTACTTTTAAGACTAGGCTTAAAACTTTTCTTTTTGACAAAAATTATAACTAGTGACTCATGTTACTCTCAGCTACCTTTATAGTTTTACTGCTATAGGCTTAGGTTACTGGAGTATATCAGGATCTAATTTTCTCACTATATTGAGTTCTACTGTTCTTCAATTATGCATTATGTGTTGTCATTTCTGCTTTAACTTTCTGTTCTCTCTCTTTTCTCTTCATAGTAGGTACACCTGGTCTGGCGTTCTGTTAACTGTGACATCATCCAGAGAAGACGGCTCACCCGCTACTACCATCTAATGTAGAACAGATTACTAGATCAATGTGTGCTTCTGTGCTTTTTTGTTTCTCTTGTTGTGTCTCTGTTCTGTCTTCTGTAACCCCAGTCGGTCGAGGCAGATGACCGTTCATACTGAGCCCGGTTCTGCCGGAGGTTTTTTTTTCCCGTTAATGGGTGGTTTTTCTTCCCACTGTCGCTTCATGCTTGCTCAGTATGAGGGATTGCAGCAAAGCCATGTACAATGCAGATGACTCTTCCTGTGGCTCTACGGTTCCCCAGGAGTGAATGCTGCTTGTCGGGACTTTGATGCAATCAACTGGTTTCCTTATATAGGAAATTTTTGACCAATCTGTATAATCTGACCCAATCTGTATAATATGATTGAACTTGACTTTGTAAAGTGCCTTGAGATGACATGTTTCATGATTTGGCGCTATATAAATAAAATTGAATTGAATTGAATTGAATTAAAAAAAATAAAAACACTGAAATTGTTTTCGTGGGCTGAGAGAACTGGAAAGATTTTAGGTGAATGCATAGTTTATTACTAGACAGTTTAAAATGCAATGAAACATGATTTGATAAGTAAATTGATCAATACAATTTCAATCTAAAGGAAAAAAGAGAAGGTCAAATAAAGTATAAAAAAATTATGTAAATAAAAACCTAGAAACATGTCGCTAAATTACCAGAAATCTTGATCCCCAGCATCCGGATCCATTTCAAAGCCACAGTTCAGGAAAACGAGTGCAGTAAGGTAGGAACTTTCTGAGACCCGAGGCCTGGGTACTGATGCGGTTTAGATGCTTTCCCAAGAGAACATAAGAAAAGAGATAATAAGCAGGATAACTGGAGTCCTTCGTGTTCTGCAGTGCTTCCCTCCTGCAGCAGGTGGTGTTGATGTGTTGTAGATGTGAAGCTTGAGAAACAATAATTTTAGAGGCCCTCTGCACGGTTCTTAATAACTCACATTGCTGATTATTAACTATGTATAACTGCATAATTAATGATCCAAACAGATTAGATTTGATGCGTTACTGTAAAAGAAAAATACATTTAGAATGGCTTTAATAGATGACAAAATACTGCATGTGAAGAAATTTTATTTTCGCTGATTGTGGATCTGCTAATAATAGACTGATGTTATTGTCCTGTTATTTCCCATAACAGAATTAACATCTCTGTGCACCATGATGTCTGGACCAGAACTGACTAAATGTCCTGTGGGAGGAGTTATTCAGGGTTGTATGTGTTGTGTTTGTTCCTTAAAGATATTAAACCAAATAATTTTCATGTCAGAAACATACCAATTAGTAACGACCCAGAACTAGCCAATCCAAACCGGAACCACAAAACCGTCAATCATAGTAAAGGTGTCACCGCTGACTCCTACTGCTCCCATTTCCCCTGAAATAAACCAGAGAACTCATCAGTTTCCAGCAGAGGGAGAAAATCTTCCAACCGTCTCTCTGAAGTGATGAAGACTTGGACTGTGACACTCAGGAGGGCTTTCATTAAGTCCTCCCAGCTTCATTAGAAACCATGAAAGCTCATTTCAGAGACCGGTCCCCCTCCTCTTCATCCTCCTCCTCCTCCCCCATCAACACTAACACGTCAGTCTGCTTTAAAAGCCACTGGTAGATTTTTTCCCCAATTGATTATATATATATAATCATATATATATATATATACATATATATACACATATATACATACATATATATACATATACACATATATACATACATATATATACATATATATACATATATATATACTCAGCCAACTGGTTCGAGAAAAGGTTCATTTCTTGACGGTTCATGTGCACACAGCACCACCTACTGGCCAGGTGTATAATCACAGCCAGCTGTATCTTAACACGTGTGATGCATATCATTTTTGTCTATTATGGCTCTTGGGAATGACTTCACAGAAGGTGTAGGACGAAATCATTTGTCTACATAAATTTTGTAAACACATGTGTACAATAAAATATTGTTTGAATGTATTCTCTGTGTGTAATTATTCCCAAAATAGTAGTGACATGATATGGCATGTTGTGTAATACTGTTTTTCTGGGACTCTAGAAAAATGGCATGAGCTTAATCAGGCAGAGGACAATGAAAGTGCTTGTGGAACTAGGCAGGGGGTAGTGAATAGGCTAATGCTTGTGTAACTTGGATGATTTCATGCATTTTTATTAAGAAACAACAATTTCCCCACAGTTTTTGGTTTCAAATGATTTCTCTTTTTTGATACTACTTCTCCAGCCTTTGAAAAGACATGCTCACATGGCACAGATGATGCCGGGGTGCATAAATAAATAAGTGCAAGTATGTACAGATTGGGGTACTGTGACCAATGATTAGCCCAGTACTATACGGTCCCACAGTTTCCCCTCAGCAACACTGAAGCGCACAGAGGTTCCACACGATCCAGCTGCTGATGTCTCCCTCTTTTCAGCTCAATGCAATTCTAGACAGTAACAGTTTATAACCTATATCACCTTTCACAGCAACAGGTTTCTCATCTCAGTCGACCAGACAAATCTCTATTGCTCTCCTCAGTGCGCTCTGGGCGGTGAGGTGGGAGGATTTTACCCGATGGTGCGCTGCATGCGAGGGATAAACAGGGTGGAAATGCATAAATAAAAACTGTAAAGGGCTCCTATACAGTGATCATAGGAGCTGACCGGTCTGAGATCAACCTCCTGATGTTACAAGTTCTTTAAAATGAAAGCGCGCACCCAAATTACAAGTAACGTAATTTTGCGCACCTGAAAAAAGCGCACCGAAGCGCTGAGGCACAGAAATACGGTGCATGTAGTTAAAAAAATGCAGAATTAATAAAAACAACTTGTAACCAGACGTAGCGTTTTAAACTGCATCTGGTGAGCAGAACTGTTTTATGATCCAGAGTGCAGCAATCACTGGTTCTGAATGAAGGCTTTATCTGGCAGCAGCTCTCTTCCCCCGCCCCCCTCCCCTCCTGCGTACGTAGTACAGGACCTTACCGGCACACTTTCAACCGCTGGTTAAGACTAAAATTATTCATAACTCTGATCGCTCTTCCTGCTGCTCTGTTAACATGAACTGCAGCAGGAATTACTGATGGCCACAAGCTGTCAAAGAAGCTGAAACATCTCAGCAGAAGGCGGAGTTTTTATCGTCGCTGCCCAGATGGGCGTTGGGATTTTTATGCGTGAAAAATGCCATGTTTGCGTGTGACCGTGTGAAGTCAGTGACGGTCAATGCGTGATAGTTGAGAGCACTGATCTCCTATCTATCTATCTATCTCTCTCCTAAACTCTCCAAACACCAAACTAACTGTCTCAAACTAAATAACCACTATCCAAACTCTGCTATCCAAACTATATCCACTCTCTCAACTGACCGCAACTCGCCTACAACAACCCACATTTTGAATGGAGCCTGTGGGGTTTCTAAAAGCTGTCGAAGCCGCGCCAACATATGAACCACTTCCTGAAGCAGTCACGTGGTACAGCCGGCCAGCGAGGCTTCGGACGTCATCGTTTTCGGCTCCTCCCCTAAATGAAGCAAGCCTCGATACGCGCTTCAAGGAAACGCCCCCTCCATTACTCGACACACGCCTCGAAGCCTCGGCACATAACGTAACATCACTAATATATATATATATATATATACATATATATATATATATATATATATATATATATATACACATATATATATAAACATATATATATATATATAAACATATATATATATATATATATATATATATATATATATATATATATATATATATATGCCACACATCTAAATACATTTTATCTCCAACGTGATTAAAATGTAAAGCAATGAAGAAATGTGTCTGAGAGTGGGAAGGTGGCTCCATCCAAATACCTTCTGTGATAGCTGCTAGAGCTCCTGTTCTTTGACCTTTCATGGGGTCAACAGTAAGAGCTCTACCTGGGAAGGAAAGGAACTTTCTGCTGAAGAAATCCAGTCGTTCTGTAACGTTACTGAGGCTTAGTGAATGCTGAGCATCACAGGATATCTCACAGACAGAAAGACACCATCTCCACACCAACTTATAAACCTTAAGAACTGATCTTTAAAAGCAATGGTCACTGTTCAACTCATTCACTGTGTGTGTCTCTGATAATTTGGGTAAAATTTGATTTATTTAGCGTGGATTCAGTCAACATATTAAAATTCATAAATAATTTGATAAAGTTGATTAATAGTTGAAAACATATTTTGAGCGTGATAGGGTTATTAAAGATAACCCCTTTTATCCTAGAATGAAAACCACACAACACAAGTTTTAAACATTTCTATAGAAAAGGACAGAGGATACCCAAACGGAGAATTTCACTCCCTGACAGTTTGAGGTCATTTCTGTCCTCTTGCTTTTATTTTCACACATCAGGAGAAAAGGGTCAGGGGGGTTGGGTCAGGAGGTTACAACATGAGGGTTGAAAAAGGGTCAGGAGGCTTCAGGAATTTACAACATGGGGGTGTAAAACAAACATGGGAGCAAGCTTTGTTGCGGCCTTCTCTGGGAGAACCATTTGTTCTCCCTGTCTAAAGTTAAATACAACAGAACCTTCCTGAAAGCAAACTCTTAAAACAAACCAAATACCTGTAACTTGATAGAAATAAAATGATTACATTCACATTTCTCCAACAGAGCGTTTTTAAAAACATTTTTTTCCACAGCCTGTGTTACAAGTAAAGACACAAATATACAAACTTGCCAGTTCATTCCAATCCACAGTGTCAGGTTTTGTTGTTCTGATGAATCTGGGCACAACCACACTAAAGTATGTTCCAAGATTATTTTTGAAGCAAGGATGAGTTGTGGAGAGAGAGAGAAGAGCCTTGACATAGCAGGAGCAAAAGGATGTAGATGGCAGGAGCTGGAGGACTGCAGTTGCTGAGCTGTAAATCCAAGGGAGACGCGGAGAGCCAAGGAGTGTACAGGGCAGGTGTGAGAGTGCTGAGGTCCAGGAGGAGCTGGAAGTTCGGCAGCAGAGCGGGTTCATAAAATGCTGGGGTCTTAAGTTAGCTGGCAGCACAGTAGAGAGAGTTGTTGGAGCGCTGGAGTAGCAGCTGAACCAGCAGCACAGCAGATAGATTACTTGGTGGGCAGGCAGGTGTCGACAAAGGGAATTCTGTCAGGCTGACGTAGGAAGCTCTTGCTAGCAGGCATGGGAGCTCTGATTGGCAGACATGAGACGCTCTGACTTACATACGTAAGAAGCTTGCGGCAGGACGAGGTTTGGATGAAGACAATCCGGTGAAGAAGAACAGACTGAGGAGGGCTTTTATAGAGAGGTGAGCAGGTGGAATGAGTCTGGCTTGATTGGAGCATGACAGGTGTTGTTGATTACTGTGGAGTGGAGAAGGGCAGTATGGAAGGTAGAACGCACCAGAAAGTTCATGGCAGGCCAAAACCACACCATGACATCCCCCCCACCCCTCAAGGCTGGTTTCCACATGGCCGACAAAGTCAAAGCCAAATCGTCTGTGCTCAACCGGCCGCAGAAAGAACCGTCTCTGCTCTGCCGGCTGCTGAAAGCCCCGTGGTACAACAGAGTCGGTAAATTATTATGTAAACGGCAGGTATGAAAATGAAACAACCCTGCCTGTGATTCAAAACTGTGACAACCAGCTCAGCAACATACAAATCCCTGATGGAAATTAGAATAAACTCACCTACACCCACCCTTCACAACCAAAAGATCTAGGGACCCCACACTTAGACATAGAAAATTGGCCAATATTACAGAGAAGTGTTCCAAGAAAAGTGATAGGAGTAAACCTGCTGGAAATGTTGAAACAGATTTTTTCCGCTCCAAGATTTGACCCAGGAGGATCACAACAACAATCAAAGATAAGTCAACCATCTTCACTCTAAGCTACCAGAGAAAAAACAAGCCACAGGGCCAAGAACCCTAATATAATGCAATGGATCTGTTAGTGGGATTAAACATTTCTGTAACATGAAAAACACAGAGGTGTTGAATTATAGCCCTTTGAACTGTGGCCTGGTGTCTAATGTATCCGACATCCTTCCAAGGATCTTGAAAGAATGCCCGGCCCTGGAAAAACTCAACGTACAAGCTGAAGCCCTGGGTGACGCAGTCCAGGTTATAACAATCAGGAGTATAGAAAGAGGATTACATTTGTCTGGTAAATTTATAATTAAATTTGGTAAAACATGCAAACAAACAGCTGTAACCTTCAAAGACAACTTTAAGATCTTTTGGGAGAGGAGACATCTGTTCAGCGACAATGGTTTCACTCTGAATATACGTCAGATGCCAAATGCCTGATTTCCAAAATTTTCTATTCAGGATTCAGAGGATTCATCCCAGATCTCAACAGGACAAAAAGTGGACTCCCCTTTAACTTCCACAGAGATCCCAAAACCTCCCTCCCCACCGACACCAGTCCAGACTGCACCCACCTCCCCCTTTTCTCCACCAGGCCCAGATGTGCCAGATGGGCCTTTTTTTTCGTCCTGCTTCTCTGTGAACGCTTTCCTTTTCTCTCCTCTCTTCCTCTTTTTTTGGGTCTCTCTCCCCTGTTTCCCTGCCTGCTTCTATCAATATTTTTTGGAACCTCTTTTAACATGTCTTCCAAATGGGGGTGGACTAGTGGTTACACTCTGAGAAGGTCGTAAGTACCTAGTTTGATCCCTACAGACTGCTAATGTGGGCCCCGCTGCAAGACCCATGGCCCCAGGTTGCTCTCCAGGCGCTGTGATAGCTGCCCACTGCTTCCTAAGGGATGGGCTAAATGCAGAAGACAAATTTCACTGGAATGTACAATTGCAATCACAAATAAAGATTTCTTCTTCTTAAAAAAAAAACTGTAAATTATGGATCTGGTCACCTGTAGTCTCAAAGCAATTGATAAAATTTTCTCAGTGAGAAGACAGCTGTACCTGTCCCCGATGGGACAGGTGCAGCTGGACACGTGGTGGGAGGAGGACTGTCCGTCCATTTTGTCAGTAGATTATGTTAAGCCCAAAGAAAGAGACTTCATGTTCAAAAACAAACCCAAGAAACTGCAACCACAGACTCACAAACGTTACATGTGGCCAAATAAACTCAGCCTACCTGCCCAGACAGTGCAGTCTCTGGAATCAGGTCTAGACATTCAAGTGTTGGGTGGTTACAGAAATGTGGAGAGCACATAGGTGTCTTTGATCAGATTCCAAAGTAAAGTCCTCTTAGTTTCAGATTCATATCCAACACTGATATTTCTCGCCAATCCTTCAGGGATTTAGAAAATTTATGGGAAAAAAAACTCCATATGGCCATGATCGTATCAGATATCAACGAAGCACAGGATTTTGTTGTTGCCATAATATGTCAGTTGAGGCGATATTTAGGACAGATCTCTTCATTATTTGATGCAAACCAGTAAACTG
Organism: Fundulus heteroclitus; assembly: GCF_011125445.2. Lineage (NCBI taxonomy): Eukaryota > Metazoa > Chordata > Actinopteri > Cyprinodontiformes > Fundulidae > Fundulus > Fundulus heteroclitus. Next base: position 42,153,256 of record NC_046367.1, read on the forward strand.
TTCAAGCATTACTGCTCTGTTTGTAATGATTAGCTCTTAGCAGTAATGATTTTATGGGATTCTTCATAAATAAAATTGATTCCATTAAAAATTAAATAATTGGCATCCTCCCAAACATGATTAGTTCGTCCTCAGTAAGTGAGGCAGCATTGGAGGAATCTTTAGAACCTGCGCAGTGTTTGAACTGTTTAGAAGCAGTAGAGCTTTCTGAGCTATCTAAAATTTTAGCTTCTTCTAAACCTTTTACCTGTATGTTAGACCCAATCCCAATCAAGTTATTTAAGGAGGTATTCCCTTTGATCAGTGGTCCTATTTTAGACATGATTAATCTATCCTTATTAAATGGATATGTACCACAGGCTTTTAAAGTAGCTGTTATTAAACCTTTACTTAAGAAACCTTCTCTTGATCAAGATGAGCTACTAAATTACAGACCTATATCTAGTCTTCTTTTCTTATCTAAAATTCTTGAGAAAGTAGTTGCTAATCAACTATGTGAACATTTACAAAGTAATAACCTACTTGAGGAGTTTCAGTCAGGCTTCAGAGCTCATCATAGCACTGAAAGAGCTCTGGTGAAGGTCAATAATGATATTCTCATGGCCTCAGATAATAGACTTGTATCTATACTTGTCCTGTTAGATCTCAGTGCTGCATTTGATACAGTTGATCACAATATTCTCCTACAAAGACTTGAGCATACTGTAGGGATTATAGTGAAAGCATTAGGCTGGTTTAAATCTTATCTGTCGGATAGATTCCAGTTTGTTAATGCTAATAATAAATCTTCTTCAAACTCTAAGGTCACTTGTGGAGTACCACAGGGTTCAGTGCTTGGACCAATTCTCTTTACTATATATATGCTTCCGATCGGCAAAATTATCAGACAGCATGGGATTAATTTCCACTGTTATGCTGATGACACTCAGCTATATTTATCCATAAATCCTGATGAACCCAATCAGTTACTTCGACTGCAGGCATGTTGTGATGACATCAAAAGCTGGATGACTTTAAATGTCCTGCTTTTAAATTCTGACAAAACAGAAGTTATAATCTTTGGACCAGAGTCCTCAAAAAATAAACGTCTTAATCAATCACTTAATCTGGGTGGCGTTAACTTGGCCTCAGTAAAAAATCTTGGTGTTATTTTCGATCAAGACATGTCATTTAAATCCCATATTAAACAGGTTTCCAGAGTTTCCTTTTTTCACCTCAGGAATATTGCCAAAATTAGAAACATTCTGTCCAGGGTGATGCTGAAAAAACTTTGCTCTCAGACTGCAGGTCTGCTGGTGGTTCCTAGAGTCTCTAAAAGTAGAATGGGAGGCAGATCCTTTAGCTATCAGGCTCCTCTCCTATGGAACCAACTCCCAGTTTTGGTCCGTGAGGCAGACACCCTGTCTACTTTTAAGACTAATCTTAAAACTTTATTTTTTGACAAAGCTTATAGTTAGAGTGGCTCATGTTACCCTGAGCTACCTCTACAGTTATGCTCCTATAGGCTTAGGCTACTGGAGGACATCAGGGCATATATTTCTCACTCTACTGACTTCTACTGTTCTCCAGTTTTGCATTGCATTGAAATAACTGTTGTCATTTCAGCTTTTAACTTTTTGCTCTGTCTTTTTTTTCTTCATAGTAGGCACACCTGGTCTGGCGTTCTGTTAACAGTGACATCATCCAGAGAAGACAGATCACCCGCTACTACCATCTAATGTAGAACAGATTACTGGATCAATGTGTGCTTCTGTGCTTTTTGTCTCTCTTGTTGTGTCTCTGCTCTGTCTTCTGTAACCCCCAGTTGGTCGAGGTAGATGTCCATTCATACTGAGCCTGGTTCTGCTGGAGGTTTTACCTTCCCGTTAATGGGGAGTTTTTCTTTCTACTATCGCTTCATGCTTGCTCAGTATGAGGGATTGCTGCAAAGCCATGTACAATGCAGAAGACTCTCCCTGTAGCTCTACGCTTCTCCAGGAGTGAATGCTGCTTGTCGGGACTTTGAAGCAATCAACTGGTTCCCTTATACTGGAAATTTTTGACCAATCTGTATAATATGATTGATTTTGACTTTGTAAAGTGCCTCGAGATGACATGTTTCATGAATTGGCGCAATATAAATAAAATTGAATTGAATTGAATTGAATTTGTACGACCATAAGATGGACGCGATGCATGGACACTGCGTTGTTCAAAACGTTGTAATTTGACATCATTTGCGTAATGGCGCAGAGTGATTGAATTGCATCCTTCCAATTCTTCACATTCCTCCTCCTTTGTGGAGGGCATGGTGATCAGATTGAGTTGATCCTCAGAGTTCTTCTACCGCCTGACGATGTCTTCAGTCCATTCAGCAATTCCCCTCTCAAACATACACAGCTTGGGATGTTCCCTGTATATATATATATATATATATATATATATATATATATATATATATATATATATATATATATATATATATATATATATATATATATATATATATATATATATATATAGATAGATAGATAGATAGATAGATAGATAGATAGAGATAGAAGGAGAGAAACAGACAAACAAGCAGACACACAGTCAAACAGATAGATGGCATACCGATTCTTTATCTGTTCATATTGTAAAAGTTTTAACCAGATTTGACCCTGTAAGAAAATCAGGGGCATTCACTTTTTTCTTTCATTATCTGTTTCCCCCTTTTGTCAGCTAATCATTTTCCAAGTAGCAGCATAGCCTATCTTCTGGTCTGTCAATAATTACCCATTTAATCACCACAACTCATAAAAGTTTTACTTTATAATGCATTTTCTTTTCTACTCACAGAGCAGCAATACATTTTTTTGAGTCATGTAAAATAAATGAATACAAGACCAAATAAAACTTCATAAAATGATAAAAAAATATGAGTTCCCAACAGGCTATAATAACCTGAACATAAAAAGGAGTAAAGTCTAGAAATTATCTCAACCCTTTGCTTATGGGCTGATACACAATCAACCAATAAACATGTTAAAATACCATAATTGTATGAGCTGCACAGTGGTGCAGAGCTTAGCACTTAAGATAAGATAAGATAGACTTTATTGAGAAATTCACTTATCACACTTGATAAGAAGATAAGCCTATGGCCTTCCAGTAACAATTTCCCGGGTTTTATTCTTTAGGGTCCTTCTGTCCAGCGTTTGCTAGCTCTTACCTTGCACTCATGGGTTGTAACGCTTCTTTCTACAGTGAAAAATATGTATGTTAGATTAAATGGACTCTCTAACTTAGAATAAATGAATGATGTATTTATTGTCTATAAAGAATTCAAATATTTGAATGGTTAAGCAGAGATATAAAAAAGTCATATTTGCATTCATTTTCAAGTCTTTTGACCAAATATAGAATCAAGTCTCAAGTTTAAAGACTAAAATCTCTTTTTTAGCATTTGATTTATTTTTCTCTTCCTTTTTCTGTTTTACTTGTCTGTTCTATATAAGGGTTGAACTGAAAAGGATTTTAAAATATCTAATATTGATATTTTTTGCAATCAAGGGGAGCAATATAGCAAAAGAGGTAATGCTCCACTTTTGAAAGTAAATCTGTTGGGCTCTCATTTGCATTAAGAGAGTAATTCTTAATGCTACACTGTCAAAAAGGACATATTGAAAAAGAAGGGCGCGATGAGGCAGTGAGAAGCCGTACCTACCCTCTCCTGGTATTACAGACAGTGACTGAAGCATTCAGCCGGAACATGCCCATTGCTGTCTCTTTTTATATTGCTAGTATACAGTATAAACATGAACTACATGCTGATGTTCGAGCCTAGTATTTTTAATGTCTTTGTGTAACATTTCTTTGTCTTTATCGCCACAGAAAATGCATTGAAAGGGGAGGCAGAAAGAAAGTACCATGCCACACTAATAAGGGGGCAGTGCAAAACCCCTGGAGAACAATAAGTAAACATATAAACAATATATTACATCAGGAATCAATAATGTTTATTGTCGCCATGTGTAACATTGCTGATATTATTTTTGAGACAGACATCGGCTCAGGATGTACACAAGTAATATATATAGGCAAATACAACAAACACAGTATTTTCACATTGTGTATACTGTAGATATTGATGACAAACTATGGGATAATGTTTTAGAGAATATACACAAATCCTCAGGTAATGCCGGGCACCGTCTTATCCAATTTAAGGTCATTCACAGGCTTCACAATACCAAGACAAAGTTGCACAAAACTTTCCATCCCCACTATGTGACCAAGCCTTACTCAAGAAGCTATTCTTCTGTTTACTGTGTGACTTAAATTAAGGTGTGACTCAACCGGCCTGCCGCCGGGGTCGCTCACAACGACGCTGGCCTCTGCAGGTTCACCGCTGGGGTCGCCCACCACGACCCCCACCTCCAACTCTGCTGGCCCGCTGCCAGGGTTGAGCACCGCGACCACTGCCTCTGACTCTGCTGGTTCACCGCCGGGGTCGCCCACCACAACCCTCACCTAGGACTCTGCGGGTTCGCAGTTGGGGTGGCCCTCCACGACGCCCGCTGCTGGCTCTCAGGCCGCTGCTGCTCTCAAGCTGCCGCCGCTGCTCTCAAGCTGCCGCCGCTGCTCTCAAGCTCCCAAGTTCTCCCAGCATTCTCAAGTTCCTGTGTTCCCCCAGCATTCTCAAGCACGCCCGGTGACAGGGGGGGGCAAACGAGTCAATTGTCCCGGGCCCAGGACAGAGGAGGGGCCCAAAACTGAACTCTGACCATTAAAATGGTCAGCGCGTGTCTGTGTCTCCCCGTTTGTGTCACGGCACTTTGCTGCTTCCATTCCCCTCTGGCACATGGCTCAGTGGCGCCAACCAATCAGCACGTGGGCACAGCCTGGCCTGCTCACTCAGCTCTCTCTCCACTCAACACACAAACAAACAACCATGCTGCTGCTCAGACTCAAAGAGAGAGAGACCACAGGAGCCGAAAAACATGAAGAGGGAAAGTAGCGCCGTTTGGCTTTATTTTAATACCGTAATGAAATTAAGCTGTATGTTTTCTAAAAAGCCGGTTAAAGTCAGTGGAAACACAACAAATTTAAATAAGCACGTGAAAAACCATGAGCAAGAAAACGTCGAGCGACAGATACGGAGAGAGGAGAAGAAACTTCTCTCATTGTCCCGAAGGACCCACAGACTGACGTCACTGACTGAGGCGTTTCAGTCCTTCAGAGAACATCCAGGTACATCAGAGTGGTCATCTTCAGCAGCAGTTCATGTTAACTTTGAAAGTAGATACTATCTATCATATGTTACTGGAGCCCACACAGAAAATGTAATTAAGACATTGAAAGAACCCAGTACATATATCCTATTAAAAAGAGTTATTTAAAATAAGATTGTCAGGGTTCTCTGTGCTGTCCTGCTCTAACTCTACTCCTCAGGTGTGTCTAGTTGACTGAGGGGGCGTGGCCCACACCTGCGGCTCGTTGCAGGCGGCTTCCTCTGGCTTCTTAAGCAGAGCGCTGACAGATGGAAGATGCCAGAGCCTTAACCAGTCGTGGTACGACGTGGCCTCTGACCCAACTCCTGGAAACCTGCTTGTGAGTTTTTTCGTCTTTGAATTTTGACTAATTTTGGATCTCCCTGTTTTTGTCACAGTTTTTGGTGCTTGGATGCACTCACCTGTCTTGACGTCTTGTCCGAAGAACCAGACCTTCAGAATCCTCTTGCTCAGATTTTGCTCTGGCTCACCCCTCATACTCCCTGGATGTTACCCAGCGGGGCCTGAGATTCCCCCTCCCGGATTCTACTGGTTCTTCCCTCACTCTGGTCAATCCATCTGTCACCCACTTCCGAGGAGGCTTGCTCTGGATCCCTCACAAGTTACATCTGCCGCCCTCAGCCACTAGCCGCCAAACACCAACAGGGGTAGGATCACAGAGTTCCCTCGGCGCTACTTCTCCCCGGTTAGGTCCGCCCAGCTTTATGGTAAGCAGCGCAGTTTCTAGTAGTTATCCTGGTTCACCTTCCAAAGTCACTTACTCTTCTTCTCTTTGCAGTCTCTCCAGCCGTGATGTTCTGACCCTGCCGAGTTGCCCGTAGTCCCGTCCTTTATGTCTGCCTTTTTCCTAATAAACATCTTAAAACTGTGCTTTGCTTCCCGATAGTATCTGCATGTGGGCTCGTCATCTGAAAACCATGACAGAAGAAGGCTCTGGCCACCAAAGTCCAGCGGATACGTTCGGGCGGCAGCTTGCCGCACAGCAGGAACAAATGCAGACGCTAGGGTTAGCTGTAAATTCGACACAGGAACAACTTCAGAGATTAGCCGCTCAGTTTAGCCAGCTGACGGACGCAGTCACTTCCGTGATGACTCCGCCTGTCACTCAAAACCTTAATACCCCGCCTCCCGCCGCTCAGAGTGCTGAGAGTCATGATCAGACCCCACCTCCTGAAAGCGCGTCACCTTGTCCGGAGAAATTCTCTGGTGACAGCAGGAATTGCGGCGGATTCTTATTTCAGTGCAAACTAGTGTTTAATAGAGCTCTCAGATGGGCTGAGGCTCGTTTCCCTGATTGCCAGTCATTCAGGTATTCATTTCAGGAGTTTGTAACCGAGTTCAAGACGTTTTTTTCAGTGGAGTTAGATTCAGCTCAACAGTCTCGTAATCTCTTATCTTTGAAACAGCGCGGCAGACGCGTGTCTGACTTCTCAGTGGAGTTTCGCACATTTGCCGCTGCAGCTGGTTGGGAACCTAAGCCTTTAAAGGCAGTATTTTTTCAGGCTTTAGATGAGGCTTTAAAGGATGAGTTACCCCGGGTTGAGGAACCCGAGGATTTTGAGGATTTCGTTGCGTTAGCCGTTCGTTTGGATTCCCGGTTACGCAGTCGGAACCGGGCTCGACCGGACCAAATCTTGCGATCTCCCACTTTATCAACGTTAATCAATAGGGCACCCCGGTCGGCTGTTACCCAACCTCCAGAACCAATGCAGTTGGGGCAGGTTTGTTTAACTAATGAGGAGCGTCAGCTAAATGTATGCCTTTATTGTGGTGGCGAAGGCCACTTTTTAAGAGACTATCCTGTTCGGCCAAAAGACAGACTTCGCCGTTCGTAATGGGGAGAACGGCGGACAGCAACAGAACAATTCCCCAGGTAGCCACTAAGGCGCCATCTCTCTCTCGCTTTTGTTTGCCAGTCACTTTAATTTTTGACCAGGACAGCTTTGACGTTTCGGCTCTAGTAGACTCTGATTCTGATTTTAATCTTATGGACCAAGCCATAGTGGATCAGCTCCGTGTGCCCATCGAGCCTTTACCCGAACCTCTACAGGTCTCGTCCTTAGATGGACAGAGGTTAACCCTGATCACCCATCGGACCCGACCCCTAGTGGTAATAGTCTCTGGTAACCACCGGGAACAACTCTCATTTTTTGTTTTTCCAGTAAAGCGTTCACCCATGGTTTTAGGATTAGCTTGGTTAACCGTCCACAACCCGCAGTTAAATTGGGCCGAGTCCCGACTTGAGTCATGGTCCCCAGCTTGTCATTCCCGGTGTTTACAGTCCGCTCGCCCCGTTTCTGTCCCTCCGACCACCTTGTCTGAATCAGAGGATGTTATTGACCTCTCTCACGTCCCGGAGGAATACCACGACCTACGAGTGGTATTTAGCAACACTCAGGCTTGTTCACTCCCTCCACATCGCCCTTATGATTGCGCCATTGATTTGTTGCCTGGGGCTACACTACCGGTCAGTCGGCTTTACAACATTTCGAGGTCAGAACGTCAAGCACTCGAGAAATATATAGGAGAGTCTCTAGCTACAGGGTTGCTCCGCCCTTCATCCTCCCCATTAGACGCCGGTTTCTTTTTTGTCGGCAAGAAAGACGGGTCCCTTCGACCCTGTATCAACTATCGAGGGCTCAACCAGATAACTGTTAAAAATAAATACCCGCTTCCTCTGTTATCTTCAGCTCTTGAACCAGTCCAGAACGCCACAATCTTTACTAAACTCGATCTGCGCAACGCCTATCATCTGGTTAGGGTGAGACAGGGAGACGAGTGGAAGACGGCTTTTAAGACCCCGCTAGGTCACTTCGAGTACCTAGGAATGCCTTTCGGTTTGTGCAATGCCCCTGCAGTGTTTCAGGCGCTGGTGAATGATGTTCTTCGGGATTTTTTGAACGTTTTTGTTTTCGTCTATCTGGACGACATCCTTATTTACTCTCGTGATTTAGAACAACACAAACAACAAGTCCGTCTTGTTCTCCAGCGGCTATTAGAGAATCACTTATTCGTTAAGGCTGAGAAATGCGATTTTCACCAGACCTTTGTCTCCTTTCTTGGTTTAGTTTTAGAAGGCAGACAAGTGAAGTCAGACCCAGAAAAGATAAAGGCGGTAATGGAGTGGCCCGTCCCTGAGTCGCGTAAACAGCTCCAACGGTTTTTGGGTTTCGCAAACTTTTATAGGCGCTTTGTCAGGAATTATAGCCAGATAGCCTCCCCATTACATGCCCTTACCTCCACCAAGGTCCCATACATCTGGAGTCCTGAGGCAGAGGAAGCCTTCAATAAACTCAAGTCCCGTTTTTCCCAGACACCCATACTCGTTCACCCCGACCCAGCCAAACAGTTTGTCCTAGAGATCGATGCTTCTAATACCGGTGTGGGTGCGGTTTTGTCCCAACAGTCAGAAGTTGACAATAAGTTACATCCGTGTGCGTTCTTCTCCCGTCGTTTGTCCCCTGCTGAGCAGAACTATGATGTGGGCGATCGTGAGCTACTAGCTATTAAACTAGCCTTAGAAGAGTGGCGGCACTGGCTAGAGGGATCCGAGCAGCCCATCATAATCTGGACAGATCATAAGAACCTCTCCTACCTGCAGTCAGCCCATCGACTCAACTCCAGACAAGCCCGCTGGTCTTTGTTTTTTTCACGATTTAACCTCACCATCACCTACAGACCTGGCTCAAGAAATGTCAAACCCGATGCGCTGTCTCACCAATTCGCCCCCTCTGAACAGGAGAAGGAGCCGGAACCTATTCTTCCCCCTACAAGTACTGTTGGAGCCCTGCATTGGGACCTGGAGGACAGGATCAACCAGGCCCAACTATTAGACCCGGATTCAGGTACAGGCCCAGCGGGACTTAAGTACGTTCCCCAGTCTGTTCGCCCTGAGGTTTTACGCTGGTGCCACGATGCTAAGTTTTCCGCCCATCCGGGCATTTATAGAACCCAGTCTCAGGTGTCCCGGCGCTTCTGGTGGCCATCATGGACCAAGGATGTGAGAGAATATGTCCTAGCCTGTCCCATCTGTGCCCAGAATAAGCCCTCTACTCAGCCACCTTCCGGTTTGTTAAATATTCTCCCCATCCCCAGACGTCCATGGTCCCACATAGCTATTGATTTCGTTACAGGCCTCCCTTTGTCCCAAGGCATGTCAACTATTTTGACAGTTGTGGACCGGTTCTCAAAGTCATGTCATCTCATCCCCATCCGAAAATTACCCAACGCCCTCCAGACGGCCCAGCTCCTCATAAAGCATGTTTTTAGACTCTCAGGGCCCTCAGTTCATCTCCCAGGTCTGGCGGCACTTTTGCTCTGCTCTGGGTGCCCGCTACACCCTCACCTCTGGATACCATCCTCAGACCAATGGCCAAACTGAACGAATGAACCAACAACTAGAGACCACCCTCTGCTGCCTCACGTCATCTTCACCTTCAGACTGGAATAAGTTTTTGCCCTGGCTAGAATATGCCCTAAACTCACACATCACTTCAGCCACTGGACGTTCACCTTTTGAAGTAGCCTTAGGATATCAACCTCCACTCCTACCCACGGATGAACTCAGGATCCCCTTTACCTCCGTCAACGATTACATCGCTCGCTGTCAGGACATCTGGAGGACCACAATCACAGCACTCACTGGCACCGCAGAGCGGAGCAAGAGGTTCGCCGATCAGCACCGCAGACCAGCTCCCCATTATCGCCCTGGTCAGAAGGTTTGGTTATCCTCCAGAGACGTCTTAACCAACCCATCCGCTAAGAAGCTTGCTCTCTGGTTCTCTGGACCCTATGGAATAGTGACAGTTATTAACCCTACCACCGTCCGTCTATGTTTGTCCCCTCACTCCCGAGTACATCCCACCTTCCTTGTTTCCCAGATCAAGCCCGTTTTGGACAGCAACTTGTTTTTGGTGCTTGGATGCACTCACCTGTCTTGTCGTCTTGTCCGAAGAACCAGACCTTCAGAATCCTCTCGCTCAGATTTTGCTCTGGCTCACCCCTCATACTCCCTGGATGTTACCCAGCGGGGCCTGAGATTCCCCCTCCCGGATTCTACTGGTTCTTCCCTCACTCTGGTCAATCCATCTGTCACCCACTTCCGAGGAGGCTCGCTCTGGATCCCTCACCAGTTACATCTGCCGCCCTCAGCCACTAGCCGCCAAACACCAACAGGGGTAGGATCACAGAGTTCCCTTGGCGCTACTTCTCCCCAGTTAGGTCTGCCCAGCTTTATGGTAAGCAGCGCAGTTTTTAGTTGTTCTCCTGGTTCACCTTCCAAAGTCACCTACTCGTCTTCTCTTTGCAGTCTCTCCAGCCGTGACGTTCTGACCCTGCCGAGTTGCCCGTAGTCCCGTCCTTTATGTCTGCCTTTTTCCTAATAAACATCTTAAAACTGTGCTTTGCTTCCCGATCGTATCTGCATGTGGGCTCGTCATCTGAAAACCATGACAAAGATAACATTAGCTAATCCTTTATTTATCCCACGACGGGGAAATTTATAGGATTAAAGCAACAGGCAGGTGCACACAACACAGACAAAATTACATAAGGATTGAAATATATAAGAGGTTGATTAGGGAAAAAACACATAACATAATAATAATAATAATAATAATAATAATAATAATAATAATAATAATAATAATTATTATTATTATTATTTAATTGTAATAATAAAATAAAAATCACAAAACCTGAAATGTCAACAATTTCATGTTACATCCAGCTTAAATGTCAAAAGTATCGGTATTGTATCGATATCGCAGATACTCACCCTGTATTTACTTGGTATCTGATCGATTAAAAATTCCCGGTATCGCCCTCTGAATCAGAGATTCAGAGGGCAGATAATTCCCAAAGTATCTAACATATTCTATTTCCTGCAATGGAAGGGGACAAATTTGTTAGGGACTGGCTGATATACAGCAGGTCAAAAAAGGCCATATTTTGGCTGCGGTGCTTGTTGTTCTCTTATGAAGAAAAGATCAACTAGTGCACTAAATTTAATAAATGTGTTGAAAATATCCAATATAAATTACATAAATTTCCAGGGCATGAAGTATACAGTTAAGTTGACTTTTTTTGGTGTGTGTGTGTGTGTGTGTGTGTGTGTGTGTGTGTGTGTGTGTGTGTGTGTGGCGTCGGCAGGTGTAGAGGGGGGGCCGAAAGAGACTGTGTTGACCCGGGCCCTAGCAAAGCTGTCAGCTGGCCAGTTCTCAAGTTCCTGTGTCCTCCCAGTGTTCTTAAGTTCCTGAGTTCCCCCAGCGCCCACAAGTTCCCAAGTACATTTGTAAAGAAACTCTAGTGCCCTGTTATATGCATCCCCCAACCCACCCTGGGTTGGTCGTTTTTGGTTAAGGTTTTTTTTCAGGCCGTCTGGAATCCGGCCTGGGGGGGGGGGGGTCATGTCAGGGTGCAGCTTTGTCCTGCTGCACCCTGAAAATCTCTTTAGCACCTCCCTTCTCCTACAAATCTCCGTCTCCCTCCACCAATCACCTACATCTGCCAAGCTCTAATATCCCCGGACTCAATCCACATGCAAGCCCTGCTATAAAAGCTCACCTCGGTCTCCTGTTCCCTGCCAGTCTGTCTTTCATCCTTCTCAGATGTCTGACTCTTTACCCAAACCTTATCTGCCAGTCAGAGTTTCCCACGTCTATGCCTGCCTGATGGCCTGCAAGTACTCTCTCCGCTGTCATCTCTCTGCTGTGCTGCTGGTTCTCCTACTGCCCCAGCGCTCCAAATCATCTATCTGTCACACTGCTGGTTCTACTGCAGTCCCTGCGTCCTAAGAATCTCTCTGCCGTGCTGCTGGCTTAACTACTACCCCAGCGCTCCAGGGACTCTCTCACCTGCTCTAAAGGCTTCCTGTTTCTGCAGCCTAGCACACACAGCTCTCCAGCACTCTCCGGTCCTCCAGCTCCCTCCTGTCAGCCTGCTCCTGCGTTTCCCATCCATCTTCTTCACCCCGGTAAAGACTCTGGTTCTCTCCATACACAATACTAACCTTTCAATAAAATGCCTCTTAACAAAGCTCTGTGTGTGTGTGTTCGGGTTCAACGAGACAAATCTTGACACTCTTTGTCTGTTCTTTGTTGCTTTTTTTTCCTTGTTTTGTTTCCCTCTTTCTGCAGACATAGAAGCAGACTCCCAGTTAGTTATCTTTTGTTATTTGATCCCTATTGTACTCCTCTATTAATAATAAAAATTATTATATATTATTATATATGGCATTATTATTATACATTTATATGCAATGCACTTTACAATGCACTTTATATTACATTAAATCAACAAGAGGGATCATATTTCCCCAAGTTTAGCTTCCCTTCATTGGTTTCCTGTTAAATCAAGAATAGAATTTAAAATTCTTCTTCTAACGTATAAAGTCCTTAATAATGAAGCTCCATCATGTATCAGAGCTCTGATTAGAGTTTTTCTTTTCACTGTCGTTTCATGCTTGCTCAGTATGAGGGATTGCTGCAAAGCCATGGACAATGCAGATGACTCTCCCTGTAGCTCTACGCTTCTTCAGGAGGGAATGCTGCTTGTTGGGACTGCAATCAACTGGTTCCCTTATATAGGAATTTCTTTTGACCAATCTGTATAATTTGACCCAATCTGTATAATCTGATTGATTTTGACTTTGTAAAGTGCCTTGAGATGACCTGTTTCATAAATTGGCACTTTATAAATAAAATTGAATTGAATTGAATTGGATTGAATTGAATTTGACCTCAAATGTAAATGTGCCACAATGGCAAACAGATTAAAACAACAATATATATATATAAAAAAAGAAAATTGGCAGAGTGTGCCTTTCTAAATAGGTAATATTTAAGATCCTTTTTTAAAACCTTTACCATCTGTGGCGCTCTATAGTCTGGGAGAGTATTCCACAGAGCTGCGGGATCAAAGGATCTATCACCCATCTTGTTGATCCGTGTCAAGGGCAGGACCAGACGACACTGTTGGCATGGTTTTGGGTGTGAGCAGTTCAGTGAGGTAAGTGGGGGCCACACAGTGCAGACAGTGATGGGTGTGCATGATAATCTTGCATTCTATATGGATAAAGACAGGGACCTAGAGTAGTGTGCTGATGAAGTGGGTGATGTGCTTGTGTTTTTGCACCTTCATCAGGATTCTGGAAGCGTTGTTCTGAACATATTGGAGCTTTTGGATGCTCCTGGAAGGAATCCTGATGAGGAGTACATGGATGAGCTCACTGTAGGGAGGGAGAGGAAGGGGCACAGTATGGTAATGTTGTGGAAGTGAAAGAGGGAAGTTTTGCAGATGGAGGTGACATGAAAGGTGGGGGTCAAATCTAACCTCTTGGTTGATAACAGAGGGAGAGAGAAGGATGGTGTGGCCAAAATATTAAACAGAGGTGATAGGGGAAGAGTACAATTGGTTAGAGGTTCCAGTTTTAATAGCTTCTGTTTTTGAGCCATTTAACTGCAGGACGTTTTGGCTTATCCATGTCATGATTTGGGTTTTTGTTTTTATGCTGGTGAAGATTCTCAGTCATCCAGGTCATGGTCATTCCAAAAAAAGGCAAAAAACAAAGCAACTGGACTTGTTTTCCGTAGTTGAAGACGTTTCACTTCCTCTCCAGAAAGCTTTCTCAATTCAAAAAGTCTGGAGTAATGTGGAGTAACAAGCTTTATACAATTGCCAAACAAAGGCCTTGTAATGGCTTAGATAACATGCAAATTCAACCGAAACAGGACCACCCCTTAGTAATGGGCGGTCGTTAAAGCCATTAGCCAGCAGATTGGACCGAAACTGGTCCACTCCTCTGTAACAAGGAGTCGTCAGGGTCGTTATTGGCTTGGCTTAAAGGAACAATGTTTTGATCACCCGAATGAGGGTGAGAGTTAAGGTGATGGTTGGCCGGAATCAATCCTATAGCTGTGTTGTACGTTTTTGAGAGTTGAAACCTAAGGCCTCCTCCTCTGTTCAAAGTTGTTTTTTCTCTCTTAACGTAGATGGCTTCCTTCATGCCCCTTTCAAACCATCTGTCTTCTTTGTCCAAAATGTGAACATTTTGGTCCTCAAAAGAGTGTCCTTAAGGTGTAGGTGGACAGCAGAGTCTTGTCCTGAGGAAGTAGCTATCCTGTGTTGAGCCATGCGTCTGTGGAGAGGTTGTTTGGTTTCTCCAATATAAAGATCAGAACATTCCTCACTGCACTGAACTGCATACATCACTCCACTCATCTTAGGTTTGGGGGTTTTGTCTTTGGGATGCACCAGCCTCTGTCTGAGGGTCCTGTTAGGTTAGAAATGTACTGGGATTTTGTGTTTGGAGAAAATCCTCTTGAGTTTTTCAGAGACTCCAGCAACATATGGGATGACGATGTTTTTGTGTTTATTTTTCTCACCATTATGTTCTGCAGCGGGTCTTTTGGATTTTCTTGCTGATTTGACAAAAGCCCAGTTAGGGTACCCACAGGTTTGGAGGGCATCTCTGATGTGTTTCTGTTCCTTGTGCTTCTCTTCTGTTTTATTTGGTTTTTTGTTTTTATGTTTTGGACTTTTGCCCACTTCTCAGTCACCAGTCATCAACCTATACCAGTTCCACCTGCTGCCACTAATCAGTTCCTACTCTGCTCACCAGTTGCCCAGCCTTTATATACCTGCCTACCCACTCATTTACTGCCAGATCATCTTGTTTCCTATCATGTGCTCTGTCATCGTAACGCTCACTGTCCTGTGTGCTCAACCTGCTGGATGTAGAAACTCTGCCTGTGTTCAGCCCTGACTGAAGAAAGTTTCTGGTGTCAGTGTGCTATATGTCCCCTCTGTTTCCCTGAGGTCCTGCTGCTTGCTCTGCCCGCTCTGGTGAGCCTTTGGCCTGCATCATCTGCTCAAGTCAACTCCATCATTCACCACCGGCTTAAGCTCATCATTGTCTGCACCTCCTGGTCTGTCTGCACCCTCTGAGGTCTCCTTCCCATTGCTACTTGCCTGCCTCTTCTGTCAGTATTCTAAGTCTCAATAAACCTTTTAAAATGTACCCTGTTGGCTGAATTTTGGGTTCACACCTACAATTGTGATAATCCCTGCCTCAATCTCCTAAAGGCAGGAAATGAGATGGGTCAGGTTGATAGAGGGGGAACTGTAGGGAATGATCTGGAAGCAGAGTTGATTGTCGTCAGCATAGCAATAGAAATTAATTTCATGCTTGCTGACGACATGGCTGAGGAAAAGCATATAGATGGTGAAAATGGTAGGGCCGAGTACAGAGCCCTGAGGGACGCCACAGGTGACAGTGTAAAGATTGTATTTTGCCTCCCTCAAGTCACACACTTGGTTTGTTCTATGAGCTGGTGAAGATTATCAGTCATCTAGGCCATGGTCATTCCAAAAAAAGTAAAAAACAAAGTAACTGGAATTGGCAGTCGTTTCGCACCGTTGACCTGCATTGTATGACGCCTTAGGCAGTATTGGAAGTGAACAATGGGGAAAACGTGTTTAATGGTTGGTTGCACGGCCCGTGGAGGTGGAGATCAACGCTCTTTCTATCGCCTACCAGCCGTAATAGTGAATCAATGTGAAAAAACAAAACAGCTCTCTGAACAACACCGTCACCTATGGCTGACACGGATATCCAGGTCCGATTTGGACGGTGTTAAGCTGGAATACGCCAGAGTCTGCGGTGCTCACTTTGTCACAGGTAATTAACTGTTAAGTATTTAAAACATGTAAGAAGAATATATTAATAATAGGGCTTGGGCGTTATGACTTATTACTTTCCGCGGCTGCCATGTTGACTGCCTCCGCCCCCTCTACTGCCTATTACTACTGCGTGCTGTACTCCCTCTCTCAGCCGTGTTTTAATTTGATTAATTTCACCTTAACTTGATTTCAACCATGGTAAACCGTTGCTGTATTGTGGGCTGTAACAGCGCAACACATGATCGCCATGGGAAAAACATAGAAACAGATTAATTTTCCACCGCTTTCCTGCCTGGAGGCGCAACCACGGAGAACAACTGTTAGCGATAACAAAGAGTCGGCTCGCTTGGATCGCGGCTGTAAGTCGACCGAACATAACTTTCCACAGTATCCCGATGTCAATGAGAGTGTGTTCTAAACGTTTGAAACACATAGCAGCAAGTTAAAAGTACATTACATGCGTGAGTGGTTGTTAGCGCTAACAGTTAGCATGTGCCAGAGCCCGTCTGAGCGCAGCTTACCTTTGAACGAGTTACTGTGTTCCCACTGTTTGCTGGCTTTATGATCTGCAGCTCCTACCGGCGCCAATACGGTAAATACAACTTAATTTTGCACTGGTCATTGTTCTGCTTAAATAATTAAAGCCGCGAGCGGCGTCGATCGGCCTTGCAGCCAAGCGCCTTCGCGCACCGCCGGCCGCCGGCCGTCAGCCACCGCAGAAGCATGTGACACATTTGCGTCGGATTGTTTACATTTTTACCATCTTATTAAAACTCACCCGTCCACGTATGATGGCGATTTCCTTGATGTACATAACCAGATGTGAACTGGTTGTGAGCCTCTAGACCCTTGTAAGCTCTCATTTCCTCAAGAGTGTGCAGAGGGTTTTCACCGAACACCAGGTAATGCATCTGGATTACGGCTAAACAAGGCACCGTGGAGGGCATACGGGTCCATATGGTCGATCACGGAACATTTCCTCAGATATACGTCCTTATCTGGTCGCTCTAGCCCGCTGGCGTACTTATCCATTCGCGATACGATAATACGTGTACGACAACTAGAGATAAGGAAGTGAACCACCCAATATGGCGGACCGGAAGTTGGCCAGTGACGTCAGTGAAAACCCTCTATTGGGGGTGAACAGCACTTTAGGGTCGAGGTTGGAGAAGGAAGAAGTAGGCGTTGAACTTTTATTATTGACAGGTAAGCGGCACTCCTCAACAATTAGAATACTGCAATGTTTGTAATGTACTATTCGTTTGTCCTGCTCTCCCTACAAACTTTTTACCTTTTATCTTTCTCCTCTTTTTCTTATTCGTTTCTGTCTCCACATCCAGTACATCTGAATAAATCTCAAATCCCATTCTAATATAGTTTTTATATATGTATCAAGCGGAACAATATAGCAAAAGCTGTAGTACTAAACTTTGCGATGCAAATCTGTTGGATTTCCCCTTGGCACTCAGACAAAATTTCTGAGGGCCATGCTGACAAACACGACACGTAAAAAAGACCTCCACCATCAGACAGTCAGTATGGACTATAATTAGGAAACGACTTATCCAGTACTAACTTCATCATAACACTTAATCATTTCAAAGGGGGCGACAGTGGTGCGGGAGTAAGGCAGTTTGTCCTGCAATTGATGGTTTTCCGGTTACATCTCCCGCTCTGACAGTCTTAGTCGTTGTGTCTTTGGGCAAGACACTTAATGGTGTTCAGAGGTCCCAGTGGTGCCTCTGACCAGCTACTAACAGCTACTAACCACTACTAACAGCTCACCACCATCAGGGTGTAAATGGGTGAATGACTGATTGTAGTGTATAGCACTTTGGGCTCTTTGGACTAGTTAAAGTGCTACACAAGCCAGTTATCATTTAATTTGTAAGGGCAACAGTCAGTGCTTAACAAGACAATGATTTTGTAAGAGAATAGAGCTAGGTTGTTCCAGTGGAATTTCTTACAAAATGCATTCAGTCAAATGCCCAAAACATTTCTATGCAATAGTGTGATTAAGGTAACAGAATATCACAATCTCTCAAAGAACCAGAGCAATTACAGTAACCATTGCTCTATGTTCTGAAGATGTGAACTTTACTCTTATGAACAGCCAAGGACACTTTATAGATATCAGATGTTCTGATGCATTTATCTGAAGAATGTACCATATTGCCATGTACCATAAAAATATGCCTTGTCAGTAAGCAAGTCACTGAGGTAAAATATATTGACTAAACTTTGTTCACATTTATGGTCACTGAAAAAAGGCTGCTGGGAAATCATATGTCTTATCACAGGTTTTCCAGGTTGAAAACCTGTGATAATTTAGACTGCATGTCATTTTGGTAGTAAAACAAGTTGTAAACATCAGAGGGTAATACTAAATACTTTATATAAATTGCAGTAACCTGTGGTTAAATATTTTACAAAAAGATAATTTCTCGTCTACATACAGGCTGTGAATCTGATATGGTCCCTGTGATCAATAGATTCCAACTCTGATCCTGACGGCTTTAAACTCAAGTGGAGTTTCCGTGCAAGAAAAAAGTTCAAAGCAGGGTTGACAACACCCTGAAGGGCCTAGACACTGTTTCTAAAGGATCCAGTATTATTTTAATTCACATCCCCAACATTTGGGTGTTTAATTCCAATGCTGGCTTACCTTTACCCATTTATCTGCTGATTTATCTTGATTTATGTTCCTGTGTATTTATATTATGTTTATCGTGTGTTGTTGAATCGGTTTTATTTGCTGTTTCAGTCATGTGCTACTACTCTCCTCTTATTGATACCACCATGTTCTAAAGATGAAAACAAAATATCCCGGTTGAGCACCCAGCCACAGTGGAAAGACAATTGGATTTTGTTGTTGACTTTGTAGCAATTCTTACCGATTATGGAATTTAGTGACAGTGGAAAGGACCCCCCCCCCCCCAATGCCCAATTCAAAGCTCTAGCACAGGGGTCGAGAACCTTTTTGACTCAGAGAGCCATGAAAGCAAAATATCTGGAAATTTATTTCAGTGAGAGCCAATAGACCAGTTCATTGTTATTGTTTTGATCCGGGTTTTTCGTGCATGCGCGCCGGACTGGTTGGCAAAAGGCGAACACAATGGCGGACGCAAACAGAGAAACTGACGAGTTCTCCATGTATTTTTCTTCTTTAGATAACGTATCACAAGATCGTTTTAAGAGTAAGTTGATGGTTGATGGTATCAGATTGCCAGATCCACACAGCAAAAGCCTGACGGGACGGAGCGAGTCTGTGAAATGCTGACCAAGTGCTCCGTACCACGACATATACAGCTGCCTTATAAACACGGCAGGCCAGTACAGACAAGAGAGCACAAAAGCCCCTGAAACCACTGGACGGCTACAATTATTTTATATCGGGAAAAAGGCTCCAGCAACGCCCGCGACGCCATGAGGGATTAAGCGGATTAGAAAATGGATGGATGGATGGATGGATGTTGTTCACACGTTTGTGCAACAGCAGAAAGCGGCGTCGGACACAGACAGCGTCTCAGCAGAGAGGAAGACCCGCCCGGTAGGTTAAAAAAACATTGTTCACTACGGATTATTTAGGTGTTTTTGTCTTGTTAAAATGGGTGGGGGTGTCGGTGACATTGCAGTGTAAACACAGAAGGACTAGCGCCCGTGAACGGGGGCGTAATGGAGCCGGAGAAGCGGCTGCTACAGCAGCAGCAGCCGCTTCTCCCGGCCCCGTCTAGCGATCGCCACCTCCCCTCCGCCGCTATTTAAGTAGAACAATGACTAGAGCAGAATTAAGTTGTATTTACCAGAGATGAAGTGTAGACTGCAAATTCTGTCATAGTATGATCGCTCCCCCAGTCCATTGGGAGTGTCTGCCTGCGCTCTTTTCATTGAAAATTTCCATTTCTTTCTTCGTCCTTCCTCCTTCGATAAACGACAGAAACGTACATCCAACGATTTGGAATGCCTCTCTGTGCAACCGGGAGCACAACAAGTCGTAGGCATTGTTTAGATTCCAAAAATAAATTAACTAAAAGTACGCTCTAAATCACCCGTTTTGTCATGTAGTAGACAAGAACAGTACTGTTTTTGCCTACCCGCGGGACCCGGATGTAGCGCGACGTCCACGCTACTTCCGGGTCCCGCTTGTAGGCAAACACAGGACTGTTCTCGCATTCTATCGGAGGGGAATTGGCGATCGCTAGACGGGGCCGGGAGAAGCAGAGCGGCTGCATTAAACACCTAAATAAACCTTTGTGAACAATTTTTTTAACCTACCGGGCGGGTCTTCCTCTCTGCCGAGGAGCGGTCTGTGTCCGTGAACATCCATCCATCCATCCATTTTCTGACCCGCTTAATCCCTCATGGGGTCGTGGGGGTTGCTGGAGCCTATGTCGCGATATCAACCATCAACTTACTTTTAAAACGATCTTGTGATACGTTATCTAAAGAAGAAAAATACGTCGAGAACTCGTCGTTTCCTTTGTTTGCGCCCGCCTTCTGCCTTTCAGTCCGGCATGCATGTGCGAAAAACCCGGATGAAAACAATAGCGGTCATATTTTGTTTTATCTGCGAGCCAGATGAAATTATCAAAAGAGCCACAACTGGCTCGCGAGCCATACGTTCCCGACCCCTGCTCTAGCAAAACAAGGTTCTTTCAGAACATCCATTTGCCACAACCAACTGGCAGGTGCATCCTCCCTCCACTACCATCAGAGGCATCACAAACAAATCAAAGGTACTGAAATATTAATATAAACAAACGCATTGTACAGTTGAATATAGATTTAACTGTACAAATGCTTAAATGTTGGTTGAAATGTAGAAGCCTCAAAACGAGCAAACGAAATCCAACAAGCAAACCACCACACTCTAATACAAAGGTTGCTTATATTCATCACATATGCATAGGGAGTGGGGTTGGAATGGGTTCAAGTCCTACCCTTGCCCTGGGTCTTTCTGCATGTAGTTTGCATGTTGCATGCGTGGGTACTCTGGGTTCTTCCCACCGTCCAAAAACATGAGCATATCTAAATTCTCCTTAGGTGTGAGTGTGTGTGAGAATGGTTCAAACATGAAACATTTGACAACACTAATAAATGAAAGCTGGCCTACCTCCCTGAATTAAGATTATGAATATAATATTTATACTATTTCCTACAAATATCATCAAAATGCATAAAACTGCAATGTTTTTCTTAAATATTGTTCTTTAGGAATGTGGAAGCCGGGCACATGGGTGACGTAAATGGCACCATCGTTAGCAATATAACTGCCTCCCGTCTTTCTGAGAATGCAGAAATGGTTGTCAGCATTCCCTGAACGTGTCGTGACTTGGATTTTTGTGTTTCTTTTTGGACTTTCTCGACTGATTTTTTCACTCCATCACCAGTCACCATTCAATCAGCTCAGTCATCTCCCATCTACCTCTCAACACCATAATCAGCTCCACCTGCAGCAACTAGTGTAAACTCTGCTCACCTGTCCCTCTGCCTACATATAAGGGCCTCATCCAACCACTTACTGCCAGAATGTCTCACACTGCTAAATGTAAGTATTGCTCCCCAATGTTTTCTCAATGCTCTGTCTTTTGTTCCCTGGACCTGCTCCAACTCTGCCCTCTGCAGTTTGTTTAACAAGTAGTAGTGTGCCCCTCCTGGTCAAGGTTCTGGATTATTTGTGCTTTACTCAGCCTTACTGGGACCACATCTGTGGCTCATGTTCAAGTCTGGTTCTGCCTGCAACTCCTATATGTTCCTGACCTGGGGTCCGTTCTTCGTACGTCGCTAACTCAGTTAGCAGGATTTCATTGTTGACGATTTGGCATGATCTTGGATCGTTTGGTTCTTCGAAAGACATCCTGCACTTGTTGTCATAGCAACATGTGCGCCAGCTTAAACCTGCTCGAGAGCAGGCTTATTTCATGTAAACAAGATTAGATCACGGCTGTATCAGCGAAGGAGATGAGAAGTCTGCCGTAGCCATGTCCATTTTTATGACTGCAACCTGTTGCGGAAGATGCAAGAATAATTTGCAGAGTTTTTCGAATTAATCGCGTATTGCGCAATAGACAGGATCCTTTAGCGCAGCGCGACAGTATAATGCGGTACCGCGCACGTGACGTCACCGTCTCAAGAGAGATTTTTCTTGGTGGCTGTTATAAACAGACAAACATCATTTAACAGTGGCTTTTAAAGAGGAAAAAGTGATGTTGGAGCCATAAATCTAAAATATTTAAGTTATTTGTATGCTTTTTAGTTTTATCCTATTCAGTAAGAAGATTTGTTCGGGACATTTTATTGTGAAGTTTAGTTTTACTTTGAAAGGCTTGCTTCCTGTCGAGCCGTATATTGTATTAGAAAAAAACTTTGGATGGATTATCTAGCCACGGAGCAATACAGTTTTTTCCGTGTAAACTGTGGATGACTTGGAAAAGGAAAATTTTCATTTTTTATGGATAAAGATTTTTTTTTTGTTAAAATTCCCAGTTTGCACGCATCCTTTACTTCCCGTGTCTAAGGAATGACACTGAAATTTGGATCTCTTGACATAACAAGTGCCTTTTTAAAATAAAGTATAATAATGAAAGGCTACCATTTTGTAGAATATTCTTGTATTTCACTTTTACTTGTCCCCATGTTCTAGTGGGTCCTGTGGAGGCTCTGATATAAAAGAACAAAGTAAATATGAGATTATTAAAATGCAATAAATCATACTGTAGAAAGTGATAGAAACATCTACCATGGACAGCTATTTACGCATTAATTTGTCTGCTACTTTTTGCCAGCCCTCTCTCCTGGCTTTAACAGATTTTTAGGTGTTTTAATTAATGACTCAAATTCGGCATAACCTTCCATTAAAGCTTGTGTTCTGCTTGGGAGAAAAACTGTGGGCATTCTTTGGGCATGCTGAACAGCCAATAGCAGCGCTGCTGATCATTGTTTCTACTATCGATACATTTCCCCTTTTAAACAAACGCATGAACGCGCAGTTGTCTCAGATAACTCAATCCAGCCATACTAATCGTAAACAACAGGTGTGTTTGAAGAACCCAATTAGCCGGATCAGGATTAGCCGGATGAAATCATCTTGGATGTCTCATTTGATCTTGGATGTTTTAAGCAACGTACGAAGAACGGACCCCTGGTCAGCCTGCCTGCATTTGATGTTCACCTTCTCTTTTTTTAAATAAACATTTTAAAACAACTTCTGTGTTGGCTAGAATCTTGGGTTCACCATGTCAACCATCATAAAGCAAGGATTATATATTTTTATGTATGTATGTGTGTGTCAGAAATATTTAGCAGACATAAATCTTATTTAAGAAAATTATTTCACTGATTCAATCGCATAAAAAACACAATTTACGTTCACACAGCTTGATGTTTTCAAGCCTTTATTTTTGTAAATAAGGATTGTTTTTCAAAACATTTAAGATCGTTTTAAATCAGACCAAAAAAGAATAATACAAAACGTTGAGCTTAATGAGGAGCATGTCATTGTCACCACACAGGAACCACTAATTCATGGCAGATCATTCAAGACGAAACCAATTTCAATAAGAAGAGGCCTATCTCTTGATGGTTACAACAAGGTAACTGAAACAAAATGCAATAACAGAAAAAAATCATAAAAATAAATAAAACTAATACTAGCAACCAAAATCTAAATAGTGGACACAGAATTACATCAAAATTAGAATCTTATTAGAAACAAACTTTTTAAATACAAAAGTCTGTTTCTCATTAAAGGTGATGCATTTTTTGAGAAAAAACAAAACAAAAACTGTCTTAAAATGTATTAAACAATGACTTTAAAACATGTTTGTAAAGGTTTTAACCAATTTTAAAACTTTATCAATAGGGATTTGTTCAACAGGAAACAAACAAAGAAAAATAACAAACAGATAATGATAGTCTATAAATATGTATATAACTCTTTTTAAAGATAAATTTCTGATAAAAATTAAAATCACTGGGCAAATATTTTGATTTTTATTGGGCTGCCTACATTTGTTATTATTTACACTAATTTTATTTGATTTCTTTACATCCTCATGAAGTCCAATTCAATCGTCTGTTTCTTGCCTGTCTCTTTGTCAGTGCCTGTGGCTGTCATTTCTGTGAAACCAAACTTTATCTCCAGTTTAATCTCACGTTTTCTTCCAAGTGTGATGTCAGGAGACTGAACGACAAATGATCCAATTTCTTCTACTCCTCCCTCATCCACGTAATTTACTTTTTTTTTCTTTGTTTGAAAAAATGTAAAGTTCACTTGGGTTTGATCTGATTCTAATGGGTTTAAGATGTGGTTCCTGATTTCATCCCAACCAACATCCTCATCTGCTGTCACAAGGTTCATGAAGATATCAGCACAAAACGTGCCTTCTTTGGTTGTGAACTTTTTGTCCGGGCTGTGTACTGAAGCATCAAACTCCTCATTAACAGCAACCCCATAAGTGAAGCCACTTTTTCTAGATACTACCAAGTGTGGCCTTCTTCCAAACTCAACAGCTCCCTTTAAGATCACTTCTTGTGGCCTAAATGGACACAGAACTTTGCAGTTGTCAATAAACTCATCGGTAATGTGTCTGCGTAGAATCTCACTCTCAGCAAATCCCCCCACTAACAGGATGTACTCTATTTTGAAATCTTTACATAATATTTGCCGGAGACTCTTAGTGATTCCCCACAGACTTTCTTCAAAGAAAGACCTCAGTTTCTGTTTAGTGATTCTGATTGAACCTTCGTTGTAGGATACTCCTTGAACTTTTTCAAGGAACTTTTCAATGTCTTGTTTTTTCTGAGCCACTCTCCCCAGATTCAGTGAACAGATCACTTCTATATCTTTTTCCTTTTTTTTGAAAACAGTGAAATCATTCATCATTCTCTCAACCTCACTGGGGTAGCTTTGTTCATATTCATCCCAGACTCCATCACAAAATATTTCACTGAGGAACTCCTTAAACTTTCTGTCCACGTTTTGTCCTCCCAGATCATTTCCAGATGCCTTGTGTAGCTCCTTCAGAGCTCCTCCTTCCAAGACTTCATGAACAGTGATGTCAATAGTTCCCCCTATAACAAGCAAAAGCAATGGATAGTTTACTGAGAGCTCTGTTGAATAACAAATGTCAAAACCATGTTCCTCAAATATTTTCAATTAGTAGTTTGTGAGCAAAACATCTTTGTTGATATAACTTCTTATCTTAGTTTATATTCTTTGAATTGGTTAAATAAACTTGGTTTATGGAAAGCAAAATGTAAGAAGAGAAGAGTCATGGTAAAGTCCCAATTACTAATACCACGGTTCCACTTTTAATAGGACATGCTTCACTGGACTCTTACCGTATCCCAGTTTTTCTGTTCCCAGTATTATAACCTCAACACTTACTAAAGAGGTAACATCAATTAAGGTATAACTATGAAATCAAAAAGCCTTTCTGGCATTACTAAAATTCCTTCAGTATGAGGGATTGCTGCAAAGCCATCAACAATGCAGACAACTGTTCACTGTGGCTCTACATTCAGGAGGAGTGAATGCTGCTTGGAGAGACTTGATGCAACCTGATGGGTTTCCTTAGAGAGGAAACTTTCTGATTAATCTGTATAATCTGATTGAATTTGACTTTGTAAAGTGCCTTAAGATGACGTGCAGTAAATTGGTGCTTTATACATCAAGTTTAGTTGAGTTTTTCTTCATTAAAGAGATGTTATACAATTACATAATTATACTACGGAATTAGTATAGTTGTGCTTAAGCATTTTCCTTAAAATATGTCATACAGCCTCAAAGCAGTTCAATTTCAACTCTAAGAACATGTTTTTTTCATTGCATGAGATTACACTGTGTATCTTCTGGCTACCCCATTATTCGGGGATCAACACAGCAAGTTAGTACAAGATGCACACAGACCTGGCAGAGTTTTACTCTGGATGACATTCTTGATACAACTGGGATTTCAACACCCCAGTATGAAAGACACAGGCAATTGTGTCTTTCATACTTCAACTCAATTTAACTCAAGCTAAAGATAGAGCTTCACTGAACGAAATAAAACTATTAAGGAAAAAAAAATCTTTAAAAACATCTATAGCTTGAAAAATTCCTTATTCACATGTAGTTTCGTCTCCCTTAGTTTATATTTGAAGGTTTAAGTGAAATATTTTACCTCCACAGTCAACCACAATGTACTGGGTCCCTGGAGACTGGTCTAGTTTATCTTCTCCTCTATTTTCTGCTATGAAACCATCAGATGGTAGCTTCTTACAATGGACCGAAGCGGCTTCTGGTTCCAAGGCAATGATCAGTTTATTGCTGTTTCCTTTGGTCACAAGACCTGCCTACAAGCAATTAGAAACAAAGTTCTATTTATAAAATAATTTAATTAGAAACTGATTGGATGTTTTAATTGTAGGTAATTAGTTACCTGAGTTGCAGCTTCTCTCATAAATTGTTTAGCTGAATGATCCCAGATGGCAGGAACAGTCAGCACCCAGGTGAAGTCAGAGGCTTTGAACTTTTTCCCTTCTGTGTTTTTTGCGATGGTTTTTAAAGCGTCGTCCTTCAGGAATCTCAATGCTTCAGTGAAAACTTTCAGTGCCGTCATTTCCTTTCCATTTGCTGCTTTAATCTTCAGATTTCTGGTGAGTTTCTGATTTTTAATTACATTGTTAGTAACTCTTGTTTCACTTTATGCACCAGTGTGGTAAAAAAAATAAATAATGTAATAATAATTTACTATATACCTATATAGTTCATCAATTATAACACACCCACATAACTATATACTATCCTGCGTATCCTATATGTTGATGTTTCTTGTACTTACTTTTCCATAGAGAGCCATCTTGAAGCAGTTAAAGAAGTACTTCTCCCTGGCTTCTTGGCCCGTTTTTGAAAGATAGTCTTCTTTAGCTTGATAACCAAAGCTGATAAATTCTTCTTGGCCATCAAACAGGATGCAGGTAGGAGTCTTTGGGTTCTCAAGTCCAACCTCTTCACCCCAACTCTTTATGTATGGATCTATTTCATCGTCTCTCGGTGTTATATTGAAGGCATATCCACTGTATGCAGTGCCAAAATCTATAGCTATGATGAAAGAGTCTCCCATTGTGAAAACAGATCTATACAGTTGTGTTGAAGAAAAACAGTCCTCATCAACACATCGTTGAATTTATAATTATGGTTCAAGTGGGTGGGGCTGACTGTAGTTCCTTCCCTTTTAGTGGAATGAAATCTATAACAGAGAGAGTATCACTCTGACTCAACACATTGGCGTTGAGCAAGGCAAGTACAAAGAAGGAGACTTTCGAAAGGCTACTCCAGGTAAACATTTCTGATAATTCCCAAGGAAATTAATCTTAACATGTACAGTAGATACAAAGTAAGCAATGTAGAGCCAAAGGATTTGTAATGAATTTAGTCATTCAAACTAATCTCTATCTTATTGACAAATGGTCCAGTTCATTCTGGAGCTTCATTTTTCAAATTTAGTTAACTATCCAAAATTCAGGGAGCTCAATACAGGCAACAGCAGCATTAGTTCCTAACCTGACGGAGAGATTAAAAGTATTACAAATCTTTTCAAATATCAAAGATTACCTTATAAACATGTTTTTGTTTCTCTGAACATGTAAAACAATGTAAAGAAGGTATGCATCTACAATATCTGCTTAAAATACAGAATGTGAAATATATGGACTAATGTTTTTGCATTGTTTTTAAAGGAATATCACAAATGGAACGCCCTTATAGACGTCTGGACTGTGAGTCCAGGTAAACTATTCAGAACAATACATTTCAACGTATAAAAATATAATACTAATTTAGATGATTCACACGTGTATCTCACTCATACAATTCTTTTTAATTAATGATGTATACATTCCATTATTACTGAATTTAGAAAATTATGTTTTAATTAATGCCGATTTAATTAATTGGTTACAATTTATAATGCATGGAACAACAAAAAAAGTTGTGAGCTTCACTTTTTTGGAATTAATAAAGTGTGTTAATGAGAGCTAAATTAAAGAGTGTATCTTTAATTCTGGAAGGTAATGTACTTAAAGTAAGACTAAGATTTACAAATTAGATAATTTTTTTGGTCCAACATTTAAATACATTAATTTAATTTTAGAATTAATGTGATGTTGCCTGATTAATTCAAACTAACATTTTTTGTAATTTTATGAAAAAGAATTAAGGCCATGCAAGAAGATCGAAGCAGAAAAAATGAAGAGATCAGGTAAACACATCTGATTCCGAGCTCTGTAACTTTTAGAGTGCATTATGTAAAAAGAAGCTGTACAAGTTTTAAGCCATGTCCTACAGATTATAAATCCCATGTTAAAAAATATAAGTAATGCAATAACAGGTAAATGTTTTGTCCGTAGATAGAACAGGATCTATTCAGGTGATCCACGGTCTTATTTTACTGATCCAAGTGAAAGTGTTCAAACTTTAAGATGGGTTAATTAAATGCCAGTGTAATTTTTTTCAATTCTTTATATTTCCAGAGTTCGTTGTGAACAAATAAAAACGACACTTAACTCCCTGTGGCAAAGGTAAAGTGCAAGCAAAGTCAATAAATACTTACACGTATATTTGGAAGATATCCTAATTGCAGTTAAAAAGAGCTTTTTTCCTCAAAAAAGTTGAATGATAAGATAATTCCCCTTTTAGCAACTAAAAGATTACCACTGAACAATATTTATGATAAAATGGCCAATATGAGAATAATCTGAATAATTGGAAATACATTTTTGATATTGCAGAATTGGGGAGTGGTAGATTAGTGACTAAAGCAATACACTTGTCCTGGAGGTTCTGGGATTGACTCCCACAAACTGCCACTCTGGGCCCCTTGGCAAAACCCTTAACCCCACACTGCTTCCCAGGCGCCGCACAGTGGCAGTCCCCTGCTCCCTAAGGGATAGGTCAAGAAGACAAATTTAATTGGAATGTATGTTGCAATGACATTGCAATTATTTTACAACACACCTTTTTATGGTGTCTTGTATAAAGACTGAAGTGTAATGTTAGTGTGATGTTTATAGTTTGGGAGAAGAATAGGGAAGATGACTTCTAAGTGAGACACTTGCAATCTGTCAGCTTGGCAACCACAAATAAAGTTATTTAAAGCCTATTCAACATTAACATTTAGTGGAAGTCTGATTTCAGTAATCAAAATATGTATATGTCTTTTATATCTGGATTTGTTTATTTGGACCTTAATTTTTTAAAATCCGTCATCTTACAAATCTGGTTCAACAAAATGTGTCTTAATTCTAAAGGACATGATATTTGTTCAAAATTAATAGTTTTTTTTATGTATCTATAAAGCCTTGAAAAGGTAGAGGCCATTCAACAGTGGTCAGATCCCAGGATAAGGTAAAACATTTTCACATGGCCAAGATTTCAAATCTACTTTTGTTTGCTGTGTGTCTTGGAATAATTTATTAACATTGTGGCTTATTTTTATTCTGTTTATTTCACTCCACAGACCTGCTCTGGATAAACAGGAACAACTATTGGAATCATTTAGTAAAAGGTAAACCATATACAGAAAACGTTTTACATTTTTTTATTTTTAAAGAAATGCAAATAAAAAAGGAGGAAAAAAGAAACAAAACAATCTTAACAGAAAAATATGTCCTGAGGTCAATTTTTTCTGAGAAAAGACAGCAGTTGGAATGAATCATATTTTAAACAGAACTGACAGAAAACGTTGTCAACATCATGGACCAATTTTTAATTTTGTGAAAAGTTTTGGCCATAGAACATATTTCTGACACTGAACAGTTAGTGCTCTGGGTTTGTAAGAAAAAACACTAGGGATGGTTTGATTAGATTCTTATATTTGTAATTAAAAAGCAGGATTTCTTAGGATCAACTTCAGGTGCGGCATTGCTTTCTGAAATCTTTGTCCTTTCTGCCATGTTCCTCCACACAGATTTATTGCCTTAAGTATATATATTCTCTCCTTGTATTTTCTCCTTTGGTTCAGACTACCTCCATGGATGCTTTACACCTGATTTTGAACTCCAGTGATGGGAATTACGGCGTTGAAATAAACGGCGTTAGTAATGCCGTTACGTTTTTCAGTAACAAGTAATCTAACTAATTACTTTGACTGTCACTACAACGCCGTTATCTTTGCCGACACCCCGTTACTGCACGTTACTCAAGTCGCACAATGAACTTTTTTTTTCACTTCATGATAGGACTCGTGCACTTGTTGTCATGAGAGAAGGGAGGATGAGATAACCTCTCAGCAGTGATGGGTCCGGCCTCGAGCTCGTAGAGCAAAACCTGTGTCGATGCGCATATCGCTATGGGAAAGTCACGTGACCGATACAGGAACTGTTTCGAACTGACTGACGCGCCAAACTGTTTCTGTTCCCTCTAAACTGCGCGCGTGTGCATTCGCGCACAGCATCTGGATTCAGCGCGCAAAGCTATGCTGCACAGTAAATAAAATCCAAGCTAAACTGTAAACAAAATAATAATAAACCAAGTTTTTTTTTAACCATTTTGCAACTCTAGTGTGATGGTGTACCACGGCCCGGCTCAGTGAGCGACAGGTGCTGATCGGAGCGCACCACTGATTGATGGGCAGACGTCTTTATGGTTGGGCAGGTTGCGCTGTGCGTCTTTGTTCTGAGCATCGTTTCAGAAAAAAACGTCTGATCACTGAGTAGAAAGCTGCTACTCTGAGTAGTTCTTCCTCCCTTTGTCATTCTCACCATGTCCGTTTTCAGAACAGATGATATCAGTCAGGTAACTAAACACAGCGCCCGATCAACCATTGAACATGAGCATTAGCATGAAAAAAAGCCCGATTACTGGAACGCAAATAACGTGATTCACCATGGCAATGACAGGAAATAAGCTTGGAAGTGAGCTTGTCCTGCGAGTAGAATTAGAAAAGTTTAAAGAGGGCATAAGAAACAATGCCTTTGCTGCTGAAAACCGCAAGAGAAAATTGTTGAAAAAGTCAATGCATGCGCCATATGAAAGTTATGTAATGGAGAATTAAAGCTGCTTTCTCACACTTCACTGTTCAACACAAAAGGGGGAGTATGTGTGTGTGTGTGTGTGTGTGTGGGGGGGGGGGTGCATTGAAAGGACATGGCAGCAAAAAATTTGTTAAAAAATAAATAAAAAAGCCAGAAACGAAAAAGTAACGCAACAGTTACTTTTACTGGTAACTAGTTACTTCTCAGTTACTTTTTGGGAGAAGTAACTAGTAACTATAACTAATCACTTTTTCAAAGTAACATGCCCAACACTGTTGAACTCTAACCTGTCTACTCATAGTTTCTGTTTGACCTTTTGGACCCAACTAGTACAGTGCTTGGTAACTGTTTCATCAAATTAGATGAGATAAGATGACAAAATGAGGTTATTTGTCTTTGCACAGTGTTGTCAGCTTAAAAAAAATTGTGTTTAATTTCTGGACTAAGAAAAAAACAAGCAAAGACAAAATAATAAAAAGGAATGGAAAAATAATACAATGAAATAAAATAAATAATAGATAATATAAAACACACAAAAAAATAACTCATTTAAAAGGAATCGAAGAGCCTGCAGTTATGTAGGATCGTCTGCCAGGTTTCTTTAAAACTAGTATTGGGGCACAAACTAAACTTTAGAAATAGTTATGAACTGCACAATCTAGGGTAAATGGGCAATTGTGCATGAATAATTACTAAATAAATAAATCCAGAAGAAACATCAGAATTATGGTAAAGGGTAAAAACTAATGTTTTTTCCACTTTTACCCGATGTATTGGAACATCCAACTGCCATGCACGTGGGCATTGTTGCTTCAACAATAGCTCTCACGAATTTCAATGGTAAAGTCATCTGGAAATCCGAAATAATTGTTGCTGATTGCAGCTGTGTACAAGAGTTTGCTTGTAAAGTGCGGTGAATTGCCATCGGCTCTCTGCGATGTTACATCACAGGATGTGAGGTTAGGCGGCCATTACTGCCCATATTTGGGCAATAATGGCCGCCCCCATACACAGTGATCCAGATGACAATTTATGCTTTCATTTTCTTATTGATTAACGCTAAATTCATTAGTGGAGCATAGAAACTAAATGTTGCTTCTCCGTGTTTTAGGTGCTAAGCCATACAGTGATTTGTAGACTAACAGGAGTATTTTAAAGTCTATTCTCTGAGATACAGGGAGCCAGTGTAAGGACTTTAGAACTGGTGTTATGTTCTTTACTTTCTTAGTCTCAGTGAGCAGCTGTCTGATCCACTTTTTAGGCAGACCTGTGAAAACACCGTTGCAGTGATCAGTTCTACTAAAGATAAACGCATGGATTAGTTTTTCCAGATCCTGCTGAGACATTAGTCCTTTAATCCTGGAAATGTTCTTCAGGTTGTAGAAAGCCGACCTTGTAATTGTCTTTAGATGCTTTTGGAGGTTCAGGTCTGAGTCCATCACTACTCCCAGATTTCGGACCTGATCAGTGGTTTCTAGCTGAAGCAGCTGAAACTGTGTGCTAACTTTTGATCTCTCCTCTATTGGTCCAAAAATTGTTAATTCAGTTTTGTTTTCATTCAAATGAAGAACATTTTGGCACATCCATACATGGATTTCTTCTAAGCATTTATTCAGGGCTTGAATGGGTTCACAGTAACCTAGTAACATAGTGATGTAGCAACCGCAACCCCAACTTAACCTCCACCACTCATCTCAACACTCTTTAAACTGGCCCCTTTGGTCACTTTTTTTTTATTTGTCTGGGCGTGCAGTTATGTCTTTACATTGGGGTGAGTTGCACTTTAAATACTGAAACAGGGGAGGAAAATGACAAAGGAACCAAATGGGCAAATCAGAGAAAATGTATAGCTGCTGTTGGAGAAGGCAAGCAAAGAAGTTCTGGAAGAGGTTAACGTAAATATATCTGAATCGAAAAACGATAAAACTATCAAACCAAGGGGGGAACTCTAACAGAGATCTAAGATGAATTAATCCAAATGTAGACGAAACAAATATTATACCAAAAAACTTAACAAAAATGGATTAACAAACATTTATCTATTAGTATTATATAGAGAAGAGTGAATGGAGGGTCTTTTAGAGTCAGAATTCCAGAAAAGTCCCAGGACCCCCTTATGTCTGAGAGCCTGAAGGAACCAGCTGCCCCCAATCTTCACTCAGACTTTCAACAAGTCCCCGGAACTGTTTCCCTCCTGCTTCAATTGTTACATCATCCTGGTGTCCAAGAAGCACACCACCATGGGGTTAAATGACAACAGATTAAATCCATTGAGCTACCAGTATCAAAGCAAGAAGGACATCACAGGGCCCCTGCTGTTTTCTTATGCAGTCAACTTGGGACTACACTCCTTCAGGGTTTTCTGTGTTTGATCATCACTGTAATTTTTTGCTTCTCCACAAACCAGGAAAGGTCCAAACTGCACACGAACTGTTTGACTTTTACTTTAAGGTTTGCGCTACAAAGCCCTATTTGCAAAAACAGGCCGCCACAAAAATTATATATTTCACCTGGCTGTTAATGTGAGAAACAACGGGTATCTTACAACCTGATTAGTCAGCTGCTGTAAAACAAAAATAATCACTTTGCACCTTAAAAACTCTCAACCTCCACATTTTCTATTTTCTTTACAAATGACAAAAAAAAACATACAGTTTTACATCAAATGTCAAATGTCTCATAGTTGTGACTTCTATAAGTTGGTTTCATTTCTTTGTGCATATCATGTCCAAAATAAAGATGGTTCTGGCATCACAACTAGATAGGATAAACAACAGTTAGGTAAATGTTAAAAACAAGAGTACAACTAAAATCTAAAAACGCAAACACCCACAGATCAAAACACAGAAATACTGAAATTTTTTACATATGTGTCATTTATAATCAGACTAGTTAAGGTATTTATATAATTATAATGAGAAGAACAGCATTAGTACACCGAGTTAAATATTTAAAAAAAATTCTTATAGGGCAAATACCAACTTCCAACAGATTTTGAGTATAGCACAGATGTCAATGCCACACAACAATACCAGTTGCTGCTTTCACTTCTATGAGCTTGTGGTGGAAAGATGACTCATCTTTCCAGTTTTATGGTGGAAATGGTTTGGATGTGATGATTGGTGTGGTGAAGAACCCAGAATTCAGCCAAACACTGTAGAAATGCTTTTGATGGTGTTTTAATGGAGGGAAGGTGAGGGAATCAAAACAGGCAAACAGAACAGGGTCCAAAAAGGGTAAGGCAGACATCCAGACAACTTGACAGGGAACCGGCAACAGAACTGGGCAGAACAAAACAGATCAGGTTACAGACAGGATCAATGTGCTGGGAGCTCTTACCAAACTGAGTCAGAAAAAAACCCAAAAAAAAAAAACCAAACCAAAGTCCAAAACAGAGAACTACTCTCAAAGGGCGAATCTAAAACTACAGTCTCTAAGAAGCAACAAAAGTCTTGTGGGCGTCCCGGAGGACGACCTCGGCGGGAAAGGCGCTCGGGTGGGCGTCCCGGCGGACGGCTCAGGCGCTCGGGCGGGCGTCCCGGTGGACGGCCCAGGCGCTTGGGCGGGCGTCCCGGTGGACGGCCCAGGCGCTCGGGCGGGCGTCCCGGCGGACGGCCCAGAATCTCGGGCGGGCGTCCCGGCGGATGGCACAGGCGGGACAGGATCTCCAGCGGTCGTCCCGGCGGACGGCCCAGGCGGGACAGGACTTCAGGAGGCCGTCAACGGACCAGGAACCTCAAAACCCAACACCTGGAGAGGGAGAAAACAGAAACTGGCGCCTGACTACAGGCGGCTAAAGGGGGCGCCTGACTACAGGCTGCTAAAGGGGGCGCCTGACTACAGGCTGCTAAAGGGGGCGCCTGACTACAGGCTGCTAAAGGGGGTGCCTGGCTACAGGCCGCTAAAGGGGGCGCCTGGCTACAGGCAGCCAAAGGGGGCGCCTGGCTACAGGCTTCGGGCTGGGCCTGGCTACGGGCGACAGTGCTTTAAAGCTATGAGGAGCTGGCACTGGAGACAGTGCTTTAAAGCTGCGAGGAGCTGGCACTGAGACAGTGCTTTAAAGCTGCGAGGAGCCGGCACTGGATGCTCTGCTTTAAAGCTGCGGGGAGCCGGCACTGGATGCTCTGCTTTAAAGCTGCGGGGAGCCGGCACTGGATGCTCTGCTTTAAAGCTGCGGGGAGCCGGCACTGGATACTGTCCATTAAAGCTGCGGGGAGCCGGCACTGGATGCTCTGCTTTAAAGCTGCGGGGAGCCGGCACTGGATGCTCTGCTTTAAAGCTGCGGGGAGCCGGCACTGGATGCTCTGCTTTAAAGCTGCAGGGAGCCGGCACTGGATGCTCTGCTTTAAAGCTGCGGGGAGCCGGCACTGGATGCTCTGCTTTAAAGCTGCGGGGAGCCGGCACTGGATGCTCTGCTTTAAAGCTGCGGGGAGCCGGCACTGGAGACTGTCCATTAAAGCTGCGAGAAGCAGGCACTAGAGACGTTTCATCCAAACAATCCTCCGAAAACTGGCTGAACACAGGCTGCTGCTGGGGCCTGGACACCATCCTCAGACGTCTTATATACGCCCCTGCTTCCTCCGCAGAGTAGAGCAACTTGGCCGCCCGTTGCTTTGCCGAGGGAGTCGGCATGCTGGCCATAACCCCCGTCTCAAAAAGCATGGCTACTCCTGAGCGGAGAGGGAGTGTTGGCGACAGAGTCTTCATTTTTGGTCGGTTCGTACTGTGATGAGTGGTGTGGTGAAGAACCCAGAATTCAGCCAAACACTGTAGAAATGCTTTTGACGCTGTTTTAATGGAGGGAAGGTGAGGGAATCAAAACAGGCAAACAGAACAGGGTCCAAAAAGGGTAAGGCAGACATCCAGACAACTTGACAGGGAACCGGCAACAGAACTGGGCAGAACAAAACAGATCAGGTTACAGACAGGATCAATGTGCTGGGAGCTCTTACCAAACTGAGGCAACGAACGCATGGGTGACAAGTGTGACGAACCGACAAATAACTGAGGAGGGAGTGAGGCTTAAATAGACAGACAAACAGGTGAGCAGAGTAAACTAAATAATCACGAACAGGTGGAAGCGATTGAGGGAGCTGACAGAAACCTGAACGTAAACCTAAGACTGAACAAAACACAAAATAGAAAACAGAACTAATAAAGAGACTGGATAACTGAAATAGTAAACAGACTAAATATGAATCTAAAACAAGACAGAACCTTCTGTAGAAATAAATCCAGAGGCAGGAAAGAACTAACCTACCCAAACAATAAACCTAAACCAAAACAGAACATTACATTGGAAAATGTTTATCCCCGGATAAATTATATCATCGCTTGAAAATTGTAATTTGCATTTGCTGTTTTGATAATCTGAAACATGTATCAGTGACAAAAAGCAAAAACACAAACTTGCATGTTGTAAAACTGTTTTTATTGCTGGATGTACTCAATGTATATGTTTATAGTTTTTTTTTTATTTAAAAAGTATACATTAGACATGTTTTTGACCAGCTGCTTCTTTTTACTACATTTTATAAAACTTTTATAGGGTTTTAATTTCTGAGAAAATAAACTCTTCTTTATTTTTTTCAACAGCATCAAGAAAATGGAGGACAATTACAAATACCAACTTCAGGAATTTGGGTAATTAGCTTAATTTTGAAATGAATAAAAGATTTTCAATCAATCCTTGCTTATTCTGTGTCTAACTAATGAATTTGCGCAGAGCAATGAGATTTAGGGTACGCTCCCTATAAGAAATTTTAAGTCTTACATGCTCATTTGAAAATGAAGTTGTGTCCAGTGGGGAGCGACGCTAGAATGGATGAGTTTGTGTGACTGATATTGTATTACTTTTTAAAAACTGAAATCAAATAGAATTGTGGCTGTTCCCCAATCTCAAATAAACCTGCGTGAACGGTCAGCGGCAAGTTACAGAAAAGGTGGCAGGGAAGGCGTATTTGAGTCCTGAACCCTTGTTTAGTATGTCTATTTTCTGCATATGTCCACGCAGGGCTTTGCCCAGAAAATTAAGTAATCGTGGTGATTGGTGTCGTGGCAAGTTGCTCGAGGAGCATTACATCATACAGCTCAAAAGAGAGGCACTGCATGCATGTGACTTTTGACTATTGAGCCGATGGGACAAGTGAATTTCTCCACTGTGAGATCAATAAAGCTTATCTTATCTTATGTGGTGTGTGTTGAGCTAATAACATCTAGCGCTTTAACTTATTTACCCCGGGAGGTTTTCTCCCAGGCGGGAACTGGAGGAAAGGAGGGGTGGCATTATGTTGGTGGCCTATAATTCGCTAAGAGGAAACCTGGAACCTAATATGCATGTAAAATTAGAGCACTACTACCAAATACTTTGAGCATTCTGCATTTCAGCCTGCTCAAGTTAGCTTGAATATAACAAATTATAATACATTTAAATCAGTATGCCTGGTCGTTGTGGGAATATGTGACCTGATGAACTTTCACTTGGTGCTTTTCTGGGGATCTTAAAAAACATTTGGAAAGTTCTCTTTCTAAATTCCATCCATCCATCTTCTAACACGTCTATCCCTGTTAGGGTTGTAGGGGTGCTGGTACCTAGAGAGGATGGGTACACCCAGGACAGGTCTCTTTCTAAATTTAATAAGTAAAAATAGACGGAGAGATTAATTTTCCTTTAAGGTTACATCTTTATACAATTTTTAAATGTTCACTCTCTGTGAACATATCATGGTTTAAATTTTATACAAGTTGTGTTTTTTGTGTTTCTTTTCACACCACATTTTAAAGTAATTTTTACATCCCTGAAAAATAGAATTCCGTAAAGAAACATACCCATTTTTTTAAACTTTCTTTTTCTAACACAACCATGTACGAGTTTCCAAATGTCATATAATTTAAATCTTCTGGCTACCAAAACTTAGATCAATTTCTTGTCATAATTACATAACTCCTCTAGAGTTAGAAAAAATAGAAAATAAAAAGGGTCAACCACACCATGAAGAAAAAGAGGACATAAACAATGACGATTTTGGATTTAAATAAAGTACTCACATTTCCAGGTCCATAGTGCAAGACCATTATTCATGGTTGTAATGGGGAATCCAGCCATTGCTAATATCTCTGAGCCTTTTCAATGGACTGCAACAGGTCCATCTTAAGGCAAAGGCAGAATAAGCAGCTACGTCAGCCCCAGGGGCCACTAGGAGGCACCCAAGAGCCATTGAAAAATATACATATATATTTAGATTGGTTTTTGCTAATGTCTTGTTACATTGAGCCTCTCAAAAATCATGTTCCTCCAGAAAATAGATAAACAAAAAGTCACTTTGGCAAAAAAAAACCTCTGTCACATATAAACGTTTTTTGCCCGGTTCCGTAAAACAGATGTTTCTGACAGTAGACAATTATACCGCTTTATAGACATATACAAATTATTCTTGTCTTAATCTTTAGTAATCACAATGATGATAATCATTTTATATTTCATGGTAAAAACTGTTTATAAAAAATTAACATGACAACGTTACAATTTGAAAGTAAACATTAATTAGAACAACACCAATTTTGACATTTGCTAGCAGATCCATATTATTGGCAGAAATAGAAGGTCCCAACATCCAATTTCACTTAGGGCTCTCTTGAGGCTTGGGCGAATTGACAGGCGAAGGATGTCTCCTGGGTTTGAAAGCCTCGCCATTCCCTCCTAGTGTCTGGTTTATGAGTTGGGGACAACTATTGTCCACAATCTTCCATCAGCAAAGGCACAGATTAAAAAAGTTTGTTCATCAGTAATGTAACGTTATACAGGGTATGTTGTTGTTTATTTTTTAAGACAGAATTTAACAACAGCAGAATGTCATGTTTTCAATGTCACAGAAATGCCCTGCGAAGAAGGGAATCTCTGGAAAAACTCCACAAAAGGTAATTTTTTTAATGTCCAAAAATAAAATTTTCTTATTTAGAATTTGGATGATGATGTCAATATCTCAAAAAACACAGAGACAGTTGAAAGATATTTTAGCAATATTCTGAAATCTCATAGTTCCATCATAGGTACAAAAACAAATCACAATGTAATAGAAATACCAATTGTTTTTAACAATAACATTTTGTTATGTTTTCAACCAGGATTGACCATATGATAGAAACACAAAAAAAGGAGCAAGCAGAGAACAGGTAAACAGAATTTTGTGTCTATCCCATAAAAAAGTATTTGTTTTAATTTAATCTAAACGTAATACATGCATCCTTCATAAGTATATCACACTCAAGAAGTTTTACAAATAGCAGAACATATAGAGATGTTTTAATCAGTATTTTTGTAGCATTCATTCTACTGTTTCAAATGTGTATTAAATTAGATCAATTAATGACCATATGATTATAGTAGGATGTTGTTTTTTATGCAGATTTACTCTGACTGACATAGCAATACGTGTGGAAGGTCTCTGCCAAAGGTAAACATGTTTTCATAAACTAAAATTCTGATTCCAACAGATTGGTGGAAATCAACACCCATTCTCTTAAAGCATAATCAATCCAGATCACATTTTTGTTTGGTTTTTCTCAATTTTATTCAAACCAGTCTAATTTCCATTTTTTTTTCATTTTAAAAGAATTCCAGAAACGGAAGCATCCTGCCAACAACAATATCTTGGTAAAAGGTAAATATGCTTGATTTAAAAAAGGATATGTAAAGGCAACATTACACAGCCTTCGAAATATTACGACAATGTCTTAAACTGCTCCAATAAAAAAATAGAATACATTATTTAACAGGTATAAAAAAAAATAGATGTCATGTTCAAAAGATTGTGAAAACTACACTAAATTATTGCACAAAGTCTCTTCAAAACATCATGAGAGCGCCACAACTCAGGATTAATCTAAGTTATACAATCCCTTGTCCTGGTGCGCTGTCTTTCAGATGAGTTTTGTGTTCTGGTTTCTTTCGTTCAAATTCTGTTTAGGAAAAAAAGTGACAGATGAGCTGCTTGCATTATCAAAAACATGTCTGAGAGTGTATCTTATTGTTGTTTCAAAGTGTGTCAGATAAGTTGTTGCTTTTTGGGTTTGTCTCTGCTCTGCTCCACTCTCAGTTAAATAGTGGAGCAGCTTCTCCTGCACAGAGCCTGTGTCCCTGCATGTGCTTCCTCTGGGAGTCTACCCATTTATACCTGCTT
Source organism: Fundulus heteroclitus (assembly GCF_011125445.2). NCBI lineage: Eukaryota > Metazoa > Chordata > Actinopteri > Cyprinodontiformes > Fundulidae > Fundulus > Fundulus heteroclitus. The sequence continues at coordinate 42,193,388 of NC_046367.1, forward strand.
CTCACAGCCAGTTAGTGAGAGATTGTCTTCAAGCTTTGAGTCAGGTGCTTTCCAGCATAGTGTGCATCCCTGGTTCCTATCAGTTATGACTGACTTCTGAACATGACCGTTGATTGTTTGTTGACAATCTCATATTGCTTAACCCCTTGGCGCTGTCTGCCTCTCCTGCCTGCCTACCTGTGTATGACCCTTAGTTGTCTGGCAACCTGCACTCAAGCCTAATCTGAAATTAAATAAAACCCTGGTTCACCAAAAACTTCCTTTAATTAAACAGTAGTAAAACTGAAGTTCTCCTCACTGGCGCTAAATCAACTCGTTCCAAAACCGACAGTCTCCCACTTAGTATTGACAGCTCTTCCATCACACCCTCCCCCCAGGTTTAGAGTGTGGGTGTCATCCTCAAGAGCACCTTACCCTTTCAATCCCATATCAATAGCATTACAAGAGTCAAACAAAACAGAGTTGAAGAATTTGAACATGAAAGAACAATAGCTGAATGATTAGAAGAAGAAAAAACTGAGGGTAAGGCACCAAACATTTCCTAACTCATTCTAAACACTGAATCGTTTAACAAAGCAGAAGTAGAATTTAAAACTTGAACATACTGTAGCCATATGTGGGCCTGCATTTCTAGGGAGTATAAGGGGTTTCGCCCCCATTGAAAAGCATTGGATGTTTGACACCTCCTAACTTGGAGATGCTTTACGTGACGAGGCCCAAACTTATTGTGGAGCTTTCTGTATAAAGGAGGTACAGACTCTGTAAAGCAGAAGTTTGTACAAGCTTCCTAGAGCTACTTCCGGTTAGCAACATGCAAACCGTTAGCCGCTAAGATGGTTGTGTTCAGTATCACCGTGTGATTGTACTCTGTCAGTTTGGTCCAAATCCTGTACTGGGAAGTGCCTCAAAAAGGGGTGCCCAATACTTAATGTCACCAAACGTGACCAAAGTTCATGGGTCAGATTGGCCTCCTTTAGCAACTCAGCCTCACCACATCTGGGCCCAGAACTCAACATTTGACCAAAATGGCATGTAGCGCCATTTCCCACAAGTGGGTGGTGCTGTATTGGCCAATTGGGTCGTCTCTGGGCATCATGCCAGGTCCTGTTGGAAGCAAAGGCCCAATAGGAAAGCATGTGAAATCCAAAAAGTGACAGAAAAGTCACACATGCCTCATAATCACTTGAAAATGTAAAAATGTTAAGAGGAAGTGACTGTGCAAATTTCAGATTCCTACATTCATCACAGCCACTGCAGTGGGTGTCGAAAGTTGCCATTTTATCCCAATAGAGGCTGTCCCTGACCTGTAGTAACCTCTGGCCAGCAGAGTTCCGTCATCATGGAAACTCACTCACACCTGCAGCTGACCATTCTACCGAAGTGCAGACACTTTGCTCAGACTATGTCCAATAGGATTATAATGGAGAACATTGCCTCGCACAACACTTCATATCTGTTGATCCGTAAATGGTAGAGACGTAATTTTTTCTGCGTTTATTTCTTAACGGATAGGGGAAGAAGACTTGCTATCGGTTTTTGCTGGAAATATTTTTAAAAAGTTGTAAAAAATTATGATATAAAGGGGATTTTTAAGGAATTTCAAAAATCCTCTAAAAAGGGTCCCGAACAAATGGCTGTAGCTGAAAAAGTATAAGCGATATCAAAATAATTCTTTCACTGTGAGTATCAGCAGGCCTTTGAGGACTACGTTGCTCATTTTTATGTTTGTATAAAAATCGGTGTAGGCACAGCAACGATGTAAAAAAAGTGGATCATGTGGAAAAATGCAGCTCTAAAGCGTTTTCAGGAATTTGCACATTCGCTACTCCCTAACAAATTGTTTCTGCAGCCAAACCGTAACAGTTATCCACAAAATTAATTTTTTGTGAGTGCCAGAAGGGTTGGGACATTCATGTGTGAAAGTCTCATGCCTGTACATCAAACGGTTTAGGAGTAGCGAAGATGCGAAAACGTGTGATGTTTTGGATTTTCAGACGTAATTTTTCAAAACTGCTCCATAGGAAATGAATGAGGGAGGTTTCGGGTTTGTGTTGCTCTGAGGTGATTTGCGAAAAATCTATAAATGCTACACCAATGAGGGTTACATTTCCTGAATCCAGACAAAAATTCCTACATTTTGATGTATAATTTATGTGGATAGGTTGAAAATTGAGCAAGTGAGAAGAAGTTATTCGGAGAAGAAGAATTTGTTGAATTTCTAGAGTGTGCACTCTATACCTGCCTCCTTGACGACCATAGCAACGCATGTCATTTGCTGAATTTCTTGAAAAGCCAAAATTATTTTAAGGAGGTACTATATGAAAATGGTAAAAGATATGAAAAAGTTGAAATATACCATAATAGCTGAAAGATATCACTACATTTTACAAGTTGAATGGCGTTTCGAGCTGAAAGTAGGCTGAAGCAGTAAGCCGTCAAAAAGCAGCTGAAATGAGCGGAATTTTAGTGAATTACATTCATTTCCTATGGGAGAAAAAGAGCTGAAAATTTGCAGAAAAAGCTTAATATTTTAAAAAGTTGAAGAGTTAAAAGTACAAAAATATGTAGCCATCCATTCCAGAAGAAGCTGAAAAAGTTGAATGGTTGAAATCGGAGAAAAATTGTGGGAGGAGAAGCGAAGCAAACTTTAAACAGTAAAAACGCGAAAGAGGATCTCAATAACTGTGAATGCCTACTGCATTCACAGTAACTAGGGAACTCAGGAACCTTATGAGCACAGGGACCTAAATGAGCGCCGGGACCTTAATGAGCGCTGGGAGAGCACAGGAACCCATAAAGCGCAGGAACGTCTTAGACGTAGGGACTAGTAAACCAGACAGAAACTAGAGAACTAAGACAGGGACCACAGAACTAAGACGGGGACAACAGAACTAAGACAGGTAGCCTACTACAGAACTAAGACAGGTACTTCAGAACTAGAGAACTAGAGCTGGAAAGAAACTAAAGAACAAAGCCAGGACCTAGAGAACAAGACAGAAACTAAAGATCTAAGACAGGAACTTAAGTGCTCTGGGCAACAATGTCCTTAACATGCTGGGCAGCGACGACTGAAAGCACCGTCTTTTAACGCTGGGCAGCGTCGGAGGCGGGTGTCAAGGATTGCAACCCCGGCAGATGAACCACAAGCGGGGCATCGCGGACTGCGATCCCGGCAGAGCTGAACCAGAGGCGGAGCAGATCCACAGGCAGATGGCACCCACGGAGACCTCGGGGCAAGGCGGAGCAGATCCTGCCAGCTCCTGCACCAAGCTGTGTGCGTGCTCGGGTTCATCCTTTGACCGGCTCGTACTGTCATGATTTTGTCTTGGATGAACCTGGACAGAGCACACACACACAGAGCTGGTTTTAAGAGAGTTTATTGGACACGGTGGATGATGGATGACATGAACCAGAGTCAGTTAACAGACGGAAACAAAGGGTGCAGGAGCTGGCTGGGAGGAACAGAGCGGAGTTGATAGTCCATGAAACGGAGGAGCTGCACTGCTGCAGGATCAGGAGTAAGGACCAGAGACCACGAACACAGGAACAAAAACCAGCAGCACAGCAAACAGAAACTAAACTGACCAGACGGGAACCAAGATGGGAGGACAGGAGCAGACAGGCATGGTGTTGGAGTAGCTGGACAATACGAGCCGGCAATGAAGAACAAACAGAGGTGACATTATTACGGGGTGTGAACAGGTGGAACCAGTCATGGGTGATTACAGCCTGACAGGTGCTCCCAATCAAAGCTGCGCCAGGAAGGAAATGGGGCAGGAAATGCTCATTATGCAGCCTTCAGGCTACATCCTGACAATTTTTAGTCAATTGAATCCTCATCTTCAGTTTAACTATTTAAATCCCTAATTTAATCATTATCGTATTACCTTCAATCTCATCTCTTTTTATTTCTATTTTTACCAGATCCTGTTTCAGATGTCTCAGGATATCAAATATATATACAAATAGGAACATAGAAAATCAGGTTTACCAATTACAATGTATGCTAGCAAGAAGGCCTAAAAAGGAGGCAACATGACTTCTGCTCCGTTTTTTTTAAACATTTCGAGACCTATTCAGGAGTCTTTGTCAATTATAGTGGCAAGCGCTTGAGCAACCTGCAGTTGGAGCGCTGCTAGTTTTAAGGAAATTGATGCCCGTCCTCCTTGGAGCATTCTGAGTCAGATGCAAAAATATATATATATTTTTTTATTTATTTAACACCAATTTACATGTAATTTCAAGGCTCTTTAAGTGGTGGACAGTTGTCTGCATTGTCGATAGCTTTGCAGCGGGGCTGCCTACTGGAGTCAGTAGGGCAGCTGGCTCCCTGGGAGTGCAGTAGGCTCCCCAGTTCTTTTCTCCCCATCCCCGTACTACTCTCTCTGTCTCCTCCATCAGGCTGCCACACATGTAGGGCCTTGGGGAGGGGGTCGTTACTGGAGGTTACCACTTCCTAATTACCTCCCTCTCCCCAATTTTACTATGCATTTTAGACACTTTCACCCAAAATATTTTCACAACACACATACATGTAGGCCATTGTATGAGGGAGTGGGGGGTAAAGACATTTGGGGGGGGGGCTTATGTTGTGTTAGCCTCGTCTCAGATGACTCCCTCCACCCTGTCTCGCACTCAGACATTGAGAGTTCTGGGCAGTTGCTTGGTGGGGGTGCGCTGGCACCAGCTACCTTCAGGAGGGGGGTGGACTGTGCCGGGCACCCCTTTCGGTACCCCCAGTTTTAAACACACTTCTAAACATGCAACAACACAACATCTGAGTGGGCGTATGAAGGATCAGAGTCTTTCCCAAACCCCTGCTCTCCGATTGCTGCACGGAATCTGAGGCCTGGAGGAGAAGTGGGCCACCGGGTCCAGGGTCTGGGCGGGGGGTTGTTGTGGGGTCCGGGTGGCTTGCCGGGACTGGGGCTGACGCCTCTGCTCTTCCCAAAAAGGGTGTGGGGAGGGGTGGCAAGGTTAAGGAGGGGGAGGGAGTGGGAGTGGGCTTAGGTATTTAGGGAGGGAGGGGGGTTCTGGTTGGGTGGCCTGAATGGGTCATGTTTGCCCCCTCCCCAGGGGGGCCTGGGCCGGGGATGTCTGGTCCTTGTACGGGATGGGAGGTCGGGACCGAGCAGGTAAAGTGAATTGTGATGCCCCCCCCCCCCCTCACAATGGGATTAATGCATGTGTGAGTGTTATGTGCAAAGGTGTGAACGGCGTTGTTTTTTTATAGTCTGTGCGTTAGTGGGGCACTAGGGTGGGAAGGTAGGAATGAGATTGTGTTTTTTTGTTTTTTCCTTGCCAGGTTTGGGTCCGAACCGCTCCCTCTCCCGCGAACATCTCAAATCTCTGCTAGGTGTGGAGCCCATCCCCCCATCCTGCCCCTCTGCTGACTGGCGCTTTGGCCCGCTGGTGCATTGGTGGCCCACAGGCTCGGGGCGGATTCCCGGGTGGGTGCTGGCTCATTTCTGGTGGCTGCTTCGCGGGGCCTGTCTCCCTGGGCTCGGTCCTGGCTCCTGCCCGGGGGTAGGGCGCCCCTGGGGCTTGTGGGCCATGGGGCACATGGTCGGTTCCACTTCAGCGTAGCTGGCTGCTGGTGGATCCCACGGGCTCGCCCCTGCGGCTCCTGGGGGCTTCCGCATTGTGGCGGCTGGGGGATTTCCTCGGGGTCGTCTTTCCTTTTCCCTTGGTGGGGGGGCAGATTTCCTGTGTTGGCCCCATGGGCGCCCTACTTTGGGGCCCCCTTTGGGGGTCTCGGGTTATGGGTCCCCCGGCGCCTGCCTCGGTGCTCAGGGGAGAAAGATCTTCACAGAAAGGTTCTTCACATCCACTTTTGGGCATTTTTCTTTTGGATAAATTTTACATACACAAGTGCACTCTCACAAACACCTACAGGTGCTGGGTTCCAGGTACTCAATGTTCACTTTTATACAGATAGCCCATCATTTATTTATTTAAATATTTACTTTCTCTCAGCTATCACATTATACATGTCCAAATAAATAATACATATAATTCAGCAATGGTATCAAGGTGTTACTTTATTGTATCTGTTATACTATATCTGTTGGTTGTGCTGTTCTTTTTTCATATCTCTTTGCAGGTGATGAAGCAGACTGAAGACATTTTATCATTCTCTCCCTTTTATCTTCTCTTTCTTTCACCTCTTTTCTTTTTTTCTCCTCTTGTTCTTCCTTTACTCTTCTACTTTCCCATTGTCCACATCATTTTATTACCTCCCGCGTGAATCACACTAAAGCTATTTACACGGATGAATCGAGCGGAGCGCTATGCTGAAAGCTGACTGCTCCACTAGTGAAAGTAAAATCTGTCAAGCTCTATTTGGCATTAAGACAACAATTCTTATGGCCACATTGCTAGACAGGACACTGGGAGAAAAAAAAGGAAAATCCGTGGGCAAAATTGGGTCATATCAACAGGTCAACAATAAATGGAATGTTGGACTAAACTCACCAAAGGGCTCGAAATAATCTGGCCATAAACAAAGGAGTGAAGCAGGAATAAATAGGGGAGTGAGCAGGTGAACGGAGTAGAAACTAATTACAGAAAACAGGTGGAACTAATCAAAGGAAGGGAAGTGACTGAGATATGAATAGCTCTGAATAGTTGGTGTCTACTGAAAGGTGAGTGACACAAACTGATTGGGTGGAGACAGATAAGTGAGCTGGCAGGTAAACAGAACTGAACTGAAAAGTTTGCAGAACCCTGACTGATAACCAAGTTAAATAAAGAAAAGTGCAAAACTGAACTAACACAAAACCCAAATCGTAAAAGTTTGATGTTTGTTTTTCTGTATTTTTAGCTATATTTTGGAAGAACTGGAGGGCATAACACAATCTCTTTACACAAGGTATTGTACTTGAAATAATCCCCGACACAAAATAATTTTTCTATGCATGGAAGAAAGAGTTTTATTAAACATAAACAAATAGCCTAAAAATGTATTGTTTTTTTGACATGTTCAATGTAGCTACAGAGACATATCCAGATTTAGGATATTTGTTTCACAATTGATGAAAATTTGTCAAAAGATTCGCATTGTGGTCTTTTTTTAATTGTCGAAAAGAATACAGTAAAAGCATTTAAAATCAAATACCGATAAGGGAAGATTTTCATTATTAGATATTCACATGGTTATGCAGATGTTAGTTTTTAGCACTGTGACACAAAATGAGAATTTATTAAAACTTGAGATGCTTTGAATACTTTCTTCGTGAAATGTTTTTATTCCTATTTTAATGAAGTACCACCAATTAAAAATTTCTATGTTGTCTTTATAAAGGCTTGAAAAAGTGAAGGCTACCATCCATGAACAGTACTATCAGAAGTTAAGGTAAAATAGTGGTTGTACTTTAGAACACTTTTAAAACAAAATGCTTATAAAAATGTCCCCCTAAACAATACACAAATACAAACCAGGTGATTCCTTGTTTTATGTCTTCTTTCTTACATCAGCTTTTGTTTAGTGTATCTGCTTTTGAACATTTTAAAAACCGGAAAATATTTTCCATGCTTGTCTTTTACTCCACAGATCTGATTTGACTCAAGAGGAAGAACACCTAACATACCTTAACCAAAGGTAGAGCACATCCAGTGTATGTTTTCTAAATATCCCTAAAATTGCAATAGAAAGGAAACACAAGAAAACACAAGCAGACGTTGTACATATAGTCTCTTTATTAAATAGTAGTATCCAATTTATCATACCGACGTCATAGATCCATTTTCAGCCTGGACTGTACAAGCTGTAAACAAGCAAAGAGGACTTTATTATCAGCTCTAAAAAGAAGCATGATAAAAAATATTGAAGGATTATTTGATATAGTACCTACCTCCTGATAACATCCAGCTTGTCACCTGCTGCGGTTACATGATAAAGAGTGATGATTCAGTGTGAGACTTATCAGTTCAACACCAAAAAGAAAATAAGTAACAAAAATCTCCCCAAAAAAGCTGTGATGTGGTCTGACTCCAACATATTCTAAGGTCAGTTTTTGCCTTTGTTCTTCGGGAACAACAATAAAGCTTATTTATCATTTGCACAGCAACCTGTCTGTGCTATGAATATCTCAATTATTTTTCATATTTTCTACAAACTACACACTCTACTTCAATACCCCAGTTTGCTGTTTCCTGTTTCTATTTATCACAGCTCCTTAGATATTGTGTTGGCTTTTTCTGCATCTTTGTTTTAATCTTTACATTCCTTTTGTTTATGTCTGTATTTTGGACTTTAATTTATCATGTTATCGGCTTTTCTGATCTGATTTTTCCCAACCGACAGTCATGTGACTGCACAAAATGGCAATATGTTGCTGCTCTGATTCAGGGTATTCTCAGTAACAGTCAAGCCAGCCAACATACTGCAGACTTTACTTGAATCTTAAATAGAGAAGCAAATGGACTAGGTGGGAATTATGCTACAGTTCCTTCTGTACCCAACAGCCGCATAGAACCATCATTTTGTGTGCTATTGAAAAGGGATCCATGGAATCACAAAATTCAGCATTAATAGTGACAACACTGTTACATTTCCCAGTGTCTTCTCACCATCACTAAGTCTACATCCTTCTTCTATTGAAGATATTGTAGATAACTTAAATCTGAACATTGTGTTGTAGAAAGCAGCCGTGATAACTGATTGTACATGAAAAATGTTATTTTTCAATTACTTTGCATAAAACTTCTGTCTTTGGCAACAATAGAATGTACTGTAATCAAAAAATAGCTGACCAGAAATGTTTGATCTGACTTAATTTGCAACAATTAACATTTTATGTTGTTCTTTTAAAAGAATCTTGAAGGGGGATACAAAGCACACACGAGAACATGAAAACTTCAGGTAATTTTTTTAATCTTAATTTTGAAACAACATGTAGCTTTAAACTTCACTTTCTTTCTAAGGCTTCTTAATGAAAAGTTAGAGTACCTTAATCCTATTCCTGCAAACATCCGCAAGGTTGTGGGGTTCACGCTATTACACTAGCTCTATTATTGATACAAGCATAAAATGATGAGGTTCAGTGAGCAATTCAAGAACATTAAGTACTGTCAAATCTACAGATTCAACAGAGAGTTGTTGAGATGGTATACCCACAGAATAAGGCGGGTGCATAAATCACCTTCACCTCTTTATAGGCTACATAGTTAAAGAGGTGAAGGTGAATTTGGAAGAGTTAAGGAAGACGTTTCCTCCTGATGTTACAGATACAAATTTGAGCTCCTTCACTACAAAACTGGTTGGTAAAGAGCAGGAATATTGTCCAACTTGTATTTTTAAAGACTATATTTCTATAATATTTTCCTTATATAATCAAAATTAATACAAAATGGAAAAGACACTTAAAACAACTGAATTTCAGCATTAAAGTAATCTGGTGGTTGTAAGTAGCTTTGATGAAACTCCATCAAAGCCTCCAAATCTAACATTTATTTTCCTGCCCTAAATCTATAGTCTTTTTTTAAAACGTACTACTTCTATTTTAAAACAAAAATCATTTCTTTACTTTGTCGTAATCCAGCACAGGATAGATGTTGTTCAGTGTAAAAAAATCTAAGTTTTTCTAAATTGATGGCAAAATTGTTTACAAAAAAGCAGCATTAATCCAGGAAACCCACAGTCTTTTCTTGCCAGTTCCTGTGAATCTTCAGTCTGTCCCTTTTAAAATATTTTAACTGCCTGATTTTTTTTTCATACAGTGCTAATCTGGAAGAGACCAAAGAAAATCTAAAGTTACTCAACAAACGGTATTCTTTTTATTTAATTCAGTAACCTAGGATTTTAAATTACATGTAAAACAACAGGGCTATAACAATTTGTTAAATTGTGCAGAATATTGGATTTATTGTGATTTTTTTGTATTATGTGTTTCATCCTAAAGTATTTTGTTTTTCTGTTTTTTCTTAAAGAATTTCAGATGTTGAAGCCTCTTACCAAAAGCATTCTGATAATAAAAGGTAAATATGTCTGATTTTAACATTCGTTGTGCGTATGTTGTCACTACTTTCGATATTAATAAAAGACGGAATTAAAATGTAAAATATCAAATAAAAGAAAAGCGGGAGGATTTAGAAGTAGATCATTTTGGCAATGGACTCCTGTGCCATCGGCTTTTTCAACTTTTATTGAGGAAATATTATACCCTTTTAAGGAATTATAAAAGATCCTACCAATCTCAGACTAAAAAAAAATATATTTGCAATATAGCAACTAAACAATAGAAAGTAAGATATTTAAATAGCAACCTCATTTGACGAAAATTAATCATAATTGTGGTATTGTTAAACAGTGAGACTGGAAGACCTGGACATCATGAAGACAAAAGGTAAAGGGTCCAGACACCATTTTTCAAGTCACTTGTAAGTGTTGTAATATTAAAACTGTGTTAATGTGGAAATTTAGAAAAACAAAAACTTTTCATATTAAGTCAATTTCCCAGTAGTTGATTACTTACCCAAGGTTGGTCCAACTAAAGAAACTTGGATGTCCCTCAACAAGTGACATATCCTAGCTCCTCCATGCTAACCCGCAACATAGATCATGTGTAGTTAACCCTGACCTCTATTATAAGCTGAGTTCTGTAGCCAGAAGAAAAAAACTCTCATTAGTGTCATCGGTTACCAAGACAGAGATGGGTGATTTTATTATTAAAGTAACTTTTTTTTGTTTATCTTCTCACAAGAATGAGAAAAGCATGAGACATATGTCATGGACAAAACCATAGCTTCAATCTAGGGGGAAATTCCTAATGTCTTCTGAAAACACCGGGCAGGTCCTGGGGAAAAATGAAATACAAACGGCATACACATAAATTAAACTCTTCAGCTGCCACTAACGAGTAACTACCTCTTTTCCCCTGCACAACTCCCTTTTGCAGAGCTGGGGTCCGTTCTTTGTACAACTCAGTTAGCTGGATTTGAGTGTTGACGATTTGGCGTGATCTTGGATCGTTTGGTTCTTTGAAGCTCATCCTGGACTCGCTGACATAGCAACATGAGCGCAAACATAGGCCTGCTCGCAAGCAGGCCTATGTTTGGACCACCTAGAGGCAGAAGACGGGACAGAATTGTGGAACACCATTTTTTAATGTTCCTGTTGTTTTATTTAAATACTTCTTTATAAAGAAAAGCCAGAAAGTCATCTTTTGTCTGCAATAAGAGATAGTTATGTAAAGTCAGCAATACTACTGTCAAATGGTGTATTAGAACTTACTCTGAAGGTCCTTTTAAAGGAACTCGATCTCTAGTGCAATTTTTCTCTTTTTCAAGTTGTGGAGTTCAATTTCTCCTCTTAATTAGTGTTGTTTCAGGTCAAAATACTAAATTTTTTGTTGAAGATGCCGTTTATATAGGGAACGGATGGCACCCTGTTTCATTTTGTGAAAGAAAAAGAAAGGGTGAAACATGCCTCATGCAACAAAAGTAAAAATAACTTGTTTTTTTCCCAGCCTTTTTCTTGGTGGCTGTTATAAACAGACAAACACATCATTTAACAGTGGCTTTTAAAAAAGAGGAAGAAGTTGCTTTTTAAAATACAGTATAATAATTAAAGGCTACCATTTTGTAGAATATTCTTGTACTTCACTTTTTCCCCCATGTTCTATTGGCTCCTGTGGAGGCTCTGACATAAAAGAACAAGGTAAATATGAAATTATTCAAATGCAAAAATACATACTGTGGAAAATGATAGAAACATCTAACATGGACAGCACTTACACATTTAATTTGTCTGCTACTTTTTGCCAGCCCTCTCTCCTGGCTTTAGTAGACTTTAGGGTATTTCCTGTCGTTTTAATTAATGACTCAAATTTGGCATAACCTTCCATTAAAAGCTCGTCTTCTGCTTGGGAGAAAAACTGTGGGCGTTCTTTGGCCATGCTGAACAGCCAATAGCAGCGTTGCTGATCATTGTTTCTACTATCGATACATTTCCCCTTTTAAACAAACACATGAACGCGCAGTTATCTCAGATAACTCAATCCAGCAATACTAATCATAAACAACAGGTGTGTTTGAAGAACCCAATCCAAATTATCTTGGATGTCTCATTTGATCTTGGATGTTTTAAGCAATATACGAAAGATGGACCCCTGTCCAAATGAGAGTTTGGGTAACATACCTAATTCTTTGCTTCTCTAGTCCTTGCTCAAACTTGTGACAATTTCTGACTGGAGGTAATACAAATGTTTGGGGTGTGGCACAGCCAGCATCCTTACTTGAAGTGGAAACATGCAAAATATATCCATATATATATATATATATATATATATATATATATATATATATATATATATATATATATATATATATATATATATATATATAAACTGCATGTATGTGTTAAACCTGATATTCAACCAAACACAGAGTAGCATTTTAAAAATTTAATTTTAAAGTGACGGATGGGACAGGCATGTTAGCGTGGCTCGAGTCTTCAGGGTCAGTTAAGAAGGAGAAGGAGTCCTAGGATTGAACACTGGGGTACCCCACGTATCATGTTTGTTCACTCTGATGAGTATAAATGTAATATTTTGGGTTTTGTTTTATGTTTGTTATTTGATTAGTCAGTATACCTTTCTGTCTTGAGTTCTGTCTTGTTTGATTTGTGTTATAGCTTGTGTATTTTAGTTTACCCTGGCATATTATTTAGTCTTGGTGGTTCTTGGTCTTAGTAGTAGTTCTGGTTCTCTATTTACCTTATTTAGGTTCTGTTCCCTTCCACTAGTCCTGTCAGCTCCCTCAGTCTTCTTCTTCTTCTTCTTCTTCTTGGGGAGTTTTATGGCGGTTTGCAACAAATTTTAAGTAGCATTACCGCCACATACTGGTATGGAGTGTGGTTCTTAATGGTCTATTTATCTATATATACCTATATATATATATCAATCTCTATCTATCAATCTCTATCTATCTATCTATCTATCTATCTATCTATCTATCTATCTATCTATCTATCTATCTATCTATCTATCTATCTATCTATCTATCTATCTATCTATCTGTACCTTAATATTCTACTCATTTATATAATTTACTCCTTCTATAATCAAATTCTATGATATAATTTAGTTTTCTTTAAATATTTAATAACTATTTGTATATGTTTACTCCCCAAATGCTTCCTCAAAATATCTAACAAATTAATCTTTTCCTTAATACATTTAAACTCTTTCTTCATATAAGTTCTCTCTCTTTCATATTTATTACATTCTAATATAACATGTTCTACTGTTTCATATTTTCCACAATAATCACATTTACCGGTATTATGCTTTTGAATTTTATAAAGTGTATAATTAAGTCCCGTATGCCCAAATCTTAATCTTGTTATCACCCTCTCCTCTTTTCTATTTCGTCTTCCATTTCTTTTTCCTCTTACTGTTTTTTGAATTTTATAAAACCATCTACCTGTTTTTTCTTCGTCCCACCTTTTTTGCCATTTTTCCATAAGTTTTTCTTTAATCATACTCTTTCCCTCAGATTTACTTGTTTTAATGATAAAATTTATAGGATTTTGAATCGCCCTCTTTGCCAAGTTATCTGCCCTCTCATTTCCTTCTACCCCAATATGTGCTGGAACCCACACAAATATAACTATTAAACCCATGTTTTGTATTCTGAATAATGTATGAAATATTTCTAATAAAATGTCCATCCTACTATCTGATTTATTATATTTTAAACTTAATAATGCAGAACTTGAATCTGAACAAATGACTGTTTTTAATGGTTTTAAGTCTTCTACCCATTGTAAAGCTAATAATACTGCCAACATTTCTCCTGTGTATACTGATAATCCGTCTGTAATTCGTTTTCCCATTCTTATATTGAATTCTGGTACTACAAATGCTATTCCTATTTTTTCATTTATTTTTGATGCATCTGTATAAATTTGAATATATTGATAATAATTGTTTAAATGTAACTGTACTGAATAACTATCTACAATGTAAGATTTATCTTGTTTCTTTTCCATTATTGTCATATCTACTGTCGCTTCTGGTAAAATCCATGGTGGTATAATTTATATTGGTGTTGTTTGAGTAATTTCTAAATTATTAATTTTAAATTATTTTATTTTATTTTCAATTTTCCATCCAAAACTCCTCATTTCTTTCTTTTTTTTTCCCAACATGGATTTAAAATTTCACAAGTTGGATGATCTAAGTTATTACCTTTTAAATTCAGCCAATAATTTATTTCTAGTTTTGTTCTTCTTAAATCTAATGGCATTTCTCCCATTTCTACTTCTATTGCTGCTGTTGGTGTGGTTTTAAATGCTCCAGTACATAATCTTAATGCCTGATGTTGAATAATGTCTAATTTAGCCAGATGTGTTTTAGCTGCTGAACCGTAAACTATACATCCAAAGTCTATGTTAGATCTAATCATACTTGTATAAATCTGTTTTAGTGATTGCCTATCTGCTCCCCAGTCACTGCCAGCCAAGCATCTCATAATATTTAAGATTTTCTTACATTTATCAATAATCTTTTGAATATGTATATTCCATTTTAGTTTTTCATCAAACCATAATCCTAAAAAATTTACACACTTTACTTGCTCTAATTCTTGTTTATATAATTTTAATTTTATTTCCTTGTTTATTTTTTTCTGATTAAATATTATTACTTTTGTTTTTTCAACTGAAAACTTAAATCCCCATTGCAACGCCCATTTCTCTATTTCAATAATAACCTCTTGTAATTTATTTACAATGAAATCTACATTTTTCCCTCTTTTCCAAACAGCTCCATCATCTGCAAAAAGTGAACACCCCATTCCTTTTCCAATATCTTTAAATACATCATTTATCATAATTGAGAACAATAACGGACTTATAATACTCCCCTGCGGGGTTCCATTTTCTACTATATATTTTTCTGATATAACTTCACCAATTCTGACTTGTATTTTCCTATTTTTTAAAAAAGTCTTTAATCTATTTAAATATTTTCCCTTTAATACCCAACATGTATAATTTAATTAATAATCCCTCAACCCAGATCATATCATATGCTTTTTCTATATCAAAAAACACTGCCACTACACTTTCTTTATTTACTTGTGCTCTTCTAATTTCATGTTCAAGACATAGTGTTGAATCATTAGTACTTCTCCCTTTTCTAAAACCACTTTGATATTTTGACATATATCCTTTATTATTTAAATAATATACTAGTCTATTATTAATCATTTTTTCCATTATTTTACATAGATTTGATGTTAACGCTATTGGTCTGTAATTTTGTGGGTTTGAATTTTCTTTTCCTGGTTTAGCTATTGGTACTATAATTGATTCCTTCCAGTTAATCGGTACTTTTCCCTCCTCCCAAATTTTATTATATAATTGCAATATTATATCTTTTGATTTTTCACTAAGTTGACATATCATTCTATACCAAATTTCATCTTTACCTGGTGCTGTATTATTTGTCTTTCTAAGTGCATCATTCAATTCAACTTTTGTAAACTCAACATTCAATAAATTATTTGTTTCTCCAATACTTTCTAATAAATCTTTATATTTAAGTTTTGTATTTTCTCTTCCTTTTCTTCCCTCTTCACTAATATTATTTGAACTGTGAATTTTACTAAATGTTCTTGCCAATTTTCAACTTTATCTACATCTTTTATTATATTTATATTATCTATTTTTAATATAGGATATTCAAACTCTCTTTTTATGCCATTCATTCTTTTAATTATTTTCCATATTTTTCCTATTTTTGTGTCTCTCCCTATTGTACTACAAAAACTTCTCCAATACTCTCTTTTTGCATTCTTAATAGTTCTCCTTACTATTGCTTTTTTTCTTTTATAATCAGTTAAATTCTTATAAATTGGATTACCTTTTAGTACCTTAAATGCTTTATTTCTTAACTTTATTGCTTCTTTACATTCATTTGTCCACCACGGTACAATTTTCTTATAATTTTTGCACCCTGTTTTCTTTATAGAATGACCTGCTGCTTCCATGATTATCTTACAAATGTTTAGATTTATATCATTTATATCCATTCTCATATCTACTTTTTCCAAGTTATTTTGACTCAAGTACCTAAATTTAATCCAGTCTGCCTTATTGAAATTGAGTTTTTTATTGAGCTTTATATTCTTATAATTTAAATTTAGCCCTACTCTAATTGTTATGGGATAATGATCACTACCTATTGTTGAATTCTTATCAATGAACCACTCACAATTACCAGCTAAAACATTTGATACTATTGTTAAATCTAAAACTGATTCCATCCCTGTTCTTACATTGATTATTGTTCCCCTCCCATCATTAATACATACAAGATTTTTCATTTCCATTAATTCTTCTATAACTTGTCCATTTTTATCATTACATTTACCCCATAATGTACTATTTGCATTAAAATCCCCACACCAAATTACTTTCCCTTCCAAATATTCAGTTAACTCCTCCATTATTTCAATTGATAATGTTTTACATGGATTATAAAAAATTATTATTTTAAATTTACCTTCTTGTTCCCATATCTCAATTACTATAAATTCAAGTTCTTTGCCTTTCCCTAATATCTGATATTGTATCCCTTGCTTTATAAATATTCCACATCCTCCTCCCCCTCCCTCCTGTCGATCTCTTCCTATACTATTATATCCTTTAATCACAAAATCTAATGTTGTTTTTAACCATGTTTCCTGAACACAAATAACTTCTGGTTGATCTTCAAGACGGTCAATATAACCTTTAAGTTCCTGTCCGTTAGCAATTAAACTTCTTGCATTCCACTGTAATATTAACATAAACTACTTTCACCTGATGAAAGTAGTTTGTAGTTTGTAGTTGGAGGGAGATGGTCTCCCATCTCCCTCCAACTTTTTGTTTATATTTTCCCATGATCCTTCTTTAAACCCCAAAAACTTTTCAGCTCCTCTCACTATTATTTTAATCTTCTCAGTTTTATGCTTGGCTTGGTCAGTGCAATTGATTACATAAGCTACAAATAATATTAGTTTTTCTACTGATATTGTGATATTTTCCTCTGAATGTATTTTGGCTTGCAATGGAATTTGACTCGGTGTTTGTTCACATTTTCTTGTTTTCTGTTCCTTCACATTTTTAACTGCTTCTGCATAGCTTATGTTTTTTGTCATTTTCACCTGTATGATTTCTTTTGCCTTCTTTCTTTCTTCACACCCTCCATATGTAACTCTATGTTGCCCTCCACAGTTACAACATTTTTCTTGTACTTCTTTACATTCTTCAAACTTGTGATCTTCCCCACATTTTGGACATCTCTGCTTTCCTTTACAAACTGCTGCTATGTGTCTGTACCTTTGACATTTGAAACAACGAACTGGTGGAGGGATATAAGGTCTGACCTGAAAACTGAGATAACCTATTTTTGAGTTTTGTGGCAATTCTTTTTCTTCGAATTCAATGAGAATCGATAAACTTCCTACTCTTTCTCCATTTATTGTTCTGGACAATCTTTTCAAGTTGTTCACTTTTGCACCCCCAATACTTCTCTTAAGTTTCTCAAGATCTTCATCTAGAGGGATCACATAAATCACTCCTCTAATATTTTTATTTACTCCCAACACTTTTTTCTCCAACACAGTTTTTTTTACAAATATTATCCACATTTAAAGCCTTATTCATTTGTTCTTCGTTTTCACAAACAACCAATAGGTTTCCATCTCGCAAAATCTTTACCATTTCGACATCTCCAATTTTCTTTTTTATTTCTCTTGACACCACAATGGGGCTGATGTTATCCTGTTCCTGTTCATTTTTAAGTTTTAATATTATTTTAAATTCCTCCCTCACAAGTTTCCTCCTAACTATCCTTTCTTCATCCGAACTACTTCCTTCCAGTTCTCGTTTACTGCCTTGAATTCCCTTTCCTTCATCTGTTTTATTTCTACCACGTCCTCTCCCTCTCCTTCTTCCCACTGGCGTCCACCCTTCTATATCCATACCTTCCTCTATTTCTACCTCCATTTCCACCAGAACCATTCACATACCAGTTTATGCCAAATCCACCTTTTCCAAATCCGATATATTTTTATGTTTTGTTTTGTTTTTCCCGCGCCGCTCCAAATCCAACTCTCAGCTCCCTCGGTCACTCCCCCGTCCTTGATCACTTCCACCTGTTCTGATTAATTAGCGATTCACTCAGCTCACCTGTTTGTTAGCTTATTTATACCTGGTTCTGCCAAGCCATTCTTGCGAGAAGCTCATCGCTCCTTCCCTGCCTGTGTGTCCCTGGACGCTGCTTTCTGCGATACCTGCCTGCCTCGTACCAGATACTGCAGTAAGATTTTTCTGTTTGCCTGTTCGTTTGTTCCACTATTCACCCTTGCAATAAATCCTTGGAACGTTAAACATTTTGTGTCTGGTTGAATACCGGGTTCACCTCAGAAATCATTACAATAAATTCCTGTTCATTACGTAGTTTTTGAACCCATTGAGTGGTGTAACAGAGTCCATCCCAGCTGTCCAGTGGGTTTAATAATATATCACGGTCAACAGTATCATACGTTGTACTGAGGTCCAACACAACTACCACTGTGGTTCTTCCACAGTCTGTATATATGCAGATGTCATTGAATACTTTGACGAGAGCGGTGGTGAGCATGAAAACCTGACTGAAAAACATTAGTGTTTGGTCATTGTAAGGAAAATATTTAACTGTTGAAACACAGCTTTTTCAATAATTTCATGCCAAAGACAGTTATCGTGTTGTGGTAATGATGGATCCTGCTCTTCTGCGGTTGAATGTGACGGTGGCATTTTATGGCCAGGGAGGGACTAAGCCCTGAGTGGAAGTTCTTCACCTATATGTACATAGCTGTCTGTGGACGTCCATGCACACACGGCCAACCCAACTTTGTTAACAAGAGACTAAAAAACAACACAGAGACAGTGTGTGATGTCATACTATAGTCCATCTAAAAATATATCCTTATTCACAAAACTATTTTTAGTTCTATCTAAAATAATGAAATTTCACTAACAGTAGTTTAAAACTATAAACAGTAATGGGGAGGGGTTGTTTGATTTACCTATAACATGTGGCCATTCGTCAGCCTACTACAGATGCATACACTCTTTTTTTTTTTTTTTTTTTTTTTTTTTTTTTTTTTTTTTTTTTTTTTTTTTTTTTTTTTTTTTTTTTTTTTTTTTTTTTTTTTTTTTTTTTTTTTTTTAGTACTGATTATTTCTCAAAATTGAGTATTATGACAAGCCTATTCTCCACTTCAGGCTCATATAGAGTTAGTGGGACAGACTTTGCCACATTTTCTTCATTTACTGTAGAAATACTGATTTGGTTGATAGTGCAAAAACTAAGAAAAGGTCTCATAGCAGAATAAATTAATTCAGCTTCTAACAAGGAAAAAATAACAGATAGCTATTGGGAAGGCTCTAAGACAAGTAATTTAGAAAATGTTTGATTTTTTTCTTTTTTTTCTTTTTTTTTTTTTAGATATATTTTGGAAGAACTGGAGGATATAACACAATCTCTCTACACAAGGTACTGTACTGGAAATAATCCCTGACACGAAATAATATTTTCTGCGTGGAAGAAAAGGTTGTATTAAATATAAAAAATAGTTCCTTGCATGTAGGTTTTTTGGCATGTTCAATGTAGCTACAGAGACATATCCAGATTTGGGATCTTTGTTTCTCAATCGTGAAGTTGTGAATCGTGAAGTTTCCCATTGTGGTCTTTTTTTTTTAACTGTTGATAAGAATGCAGTAAAAGAATTTAAAATTAAATAGCGATAAGGGAAGATTTTCATTATTAGATATGAATTCACCTTGTTATGCAGATGTTAGTTTCAGTACTGTGACTCAAAAGGAGAATTCATTAAAACCTGTGCTTTTGAACACTTTCTTTTCGGGATGTTTTTATTCCTATTTAATGAATTTGCACCAATCAAAAATTTCTATGATGTCTTTATAAAGGCTTGAAAAAGTGAAGGCGGTCATCCATGAAGAGTACTATCAGAAGTTAAGGTAAAATAGTGGTTGTACTTTAGAACACTTTTAAAACAAATATGCTTATAAAAGTTTCCCCCTAAACTATACACTTTTAAAACAACACAGAACACTTTTTTAAAACAAAAATACTTATAAAAAACGTCCCCCTAAACAATGTTTTATGTCTTCTTTGTTACATCAGATTTTGTTTAGTGTATCTGCTTTTGAACATTTAAAAAACCGGAAAATATTTTCCATGCTTGTCTTTTACTCCACAGATCTGATTTGACTCAAGAGGAAGAACACCTAACATACCTTAACCAAAGGTAGAGCACATCCAGTGTATGTTTTCTGAATATTCCTAAAATTCGCAATAGAAAGGAAACACAAGAAAAACACAAGTGGATGTTTTACATATAGTCTCTTTATTAAATAGCAGTATCAAGTTTACAAAACCGACATCCATTTTGAACCTGAACTGCACAAGATGTAAAAAAGCAGAAAGGACTTTACTATCAGCTCTAAAAAGAAGCATGTGTTGGAATTAATATTGGGCCTGCTCCTGCTTATTTCTGAAGGCCTGTCTTACCCCAGTTTAAGTTTTGGTAGCAAAGGAGAAACAGATTATCAGAGGCAAACATTTAAAATATTGAATATTTATTTCATTTGGAATTCCAAGAGACAAAGATAACTTACATGCTTACATCAGTTACAATGTCCTTCTCTCAAGGCATGGCAGCTTCTTTGTCTAATCAAAGGTTCGCAAAGACATCCTTTTATCATACTAACTAGCCCTTCCCGATTAGGTTGGGGTTTGTGGGCCCAGACACTATCTCTCCAGGTTCTATCTGTTTTTAAAACAAGGAGTATATTCTCTCAAGGTTTTCATGCAGTACGGCTGATTTAGTTCCCAACTTGTCCTATATCAGGGGTCAAGCCAGATGACCTCAAGAACCATAAAATAACTCTCAGACCTTAAAAGAAACACCCTGTGAAGATGTGCATGTTTTTTGCCCTCAGAAGGGAGACACAGTTTAGAGGCCAGAAGTACTTCTTATTATCTTCAATAAAAATGCCTGATTAATATAACAACTAATGATATTTTCCACAACACATGATAAAAAATATTGACGGATACGTTGATGAAGTACCTATAGTCTATATCTTCTACAAACTACACACTCTACTTCAATACCCCAGTTTGCTGCTTCCTGTTTCTATTTCTCATCAATAGTGACAACACTGTCTTCTCACCATCACCTAGAGCTTCTATTGATGACATTGTAGATAACTTAAATCTGAATATTGTGTTGTAGAAAGCAGCAGTGAAAACTGATTGTAGATGAAAAATGTTATTCTTCAATTACTTTGCATAAAACTTCTTTCTTTGGCAACGATAGAATATACTGAAAACAAAAAATAACTGACCAAAAATGTTTGCTGTGACTTAATTTGTAACAATCAACATTTTATGTTCTTTTAAAAGAATCTTGAAGGGGGATACAAAGCACACACAAGAACAGGAAAACTTCAGGTAATTTTTTTTTTAATCTTAATTTTGAAGCAACATGTAGCTTTAAACTTCACTTTCTTTCTAAGGCTTCTTAATGAAAAGTTAGAGTACCTTAATCCTATTCCTGCGAACATCAACAAAGATGTGAGGTTTACTCTAATCCACTGGCTCTATTATTGATAAAAGCATAAAATGATAAGCTTAAGTGAGCAATTCAAGAACATTAAGTACATATAAAATCTACAAAGTCTTTTAAAGTGTTGTTGAGGTGGTATACTCACAGAATATGGCAGGTGCATAAATCATCTCCACCTCTTTATAGGCTACATAGTTAAAGAGGTGAAGGTGAAGTTGGAAGATATGTTTAATTAACGTTTTTCTTATATAATCAAAATTAATACATAATGGAAAAGACATTTAAAACAACTGAATTTCACCATGGCTGTCATGATTTGGGTTTTTGTTATAGTTTATGTTGGTCTTTTTAATTAGTTCACTCTCCTGTCTTAGTATTAGCTCTGGTTTTTATTATTTGCTTATGTTCTGTTTGGTCTTTATGTTGATTTTGGTTCTGGATTAGTCTAGTTTAATTTCTGTTTTGGTTTAGTAATTCTCTCCATGTAATCAATTCTGTCTTGGGTTTAGGTTATGTATTAGTTTTGGTTAATGGAATAGTTTGAGTTTTAATGTGGTTTGATTTTGTACTTTGTTTTATATTATCAGTTTCTTCTGGCCTGCTCTGATCACTTCTGTCACCAGCCTTTATTCACTTCACCTGCCAGCATTCTTTTGTCTTCCTGTCACTCCCCTTCACCAGTCACTATCCAATCAGCTTCTGTTTACTTCCAGCCATTTTGTCCCCCCCTTGATCAGCTCCACCCATTCTGGTAATTAGTTTCACTCTGTTCACCTGCTCACTCCTCTACTTATATCTGCCTCTGTCTCCTGCACTCTGCCAAATCATTGTCTTTTGGTGAGTCTAGTCCAGCATTCCCTGTTCTGTCGGTTTGTTTGCCTGTTGACCTGACCCAATTTGCGTTTTTGACTTCTGTGCCAGCCTGAGCCTGAGCCTGATCCTGTTGTCCTTGCCTGTTTTTTCCTGCCCGCCTGTGTACCGACTTGGAACTGTTATTTGACCACCGAGCCTGCATATTCCCTGACTGAACGTTTTGAGCTTTATTAAAGCCTTTTTGTTTGCACTTTTCTTGTCTGGCTGAATACTGGGTCCATCCGTCTCTCGTTCGTGACAATGACAGTATTGTGGTGGTTGTAAGTACTTTGATAAAAGTCCATCAAAGCATCCATTTTTTTTTTTTTTTTACTTTGTCCTAAGCTAGCACATGGTAGATGTTGTTCAGTGTACAAAAAAGAATCAAAGTTTTTGATCTAGGGCACTGTCTTTTCTTGTCAGTTCCTGTGAATCTTCAGTTTGTCCTTTTTTTTTTTTTTTTTTTTTTTTTTTTTTTTTTTTTTTTTAAATATTTTAACAGCCTGATTCTTTTTTTCATACAGAGCTAAACTGGAAGAGAGCAGAAAAAAACTAAAGTTACTCGACAAACGGTATTCTTTTTATTTAATTCAGTAACCTAGGATTTTCAATTACATGTAAAAAAAAAAAAAAAAAAAAAAAAAAAAAAAAAAAAAAAAAAAAAAGTCAACCATTTAATTAATTGTGCAGAATATGGGATTTATTGATTTTTTTTTTTTTTTTTTTTGCACCATGTCTTTCACCCTGAAGTATTTTTTTTTCTGTTTTTTCTTTAAGAATTTCAGATATTGAAGCCTCTTACCGAAAGCATTCTGATAGTAAAAGGTAAATATGTCTGATTTTAACATTCTTTGTGTGTATGTTGTCACTATTATCTATATTATTAAAACAAGGAATTAAAATTTAAAATGTCAAATAAAAGAAAAGCGGAATTCAGAAGTAAACGTTTTTGCCAATGGACTCATGTGCCACTGATTATAGCAAATAATCATGAATTTTTCAACTTTTAATGAGGAAACATTATATCCTTTTTATGGAATTAAAAAAGATCCCACCAGTCTCGGACAAAAAAAATATCTTAACAAATAGAAACAATAGAAAGTAGGATATTTAACTAGCAGGCTCATTTGATGGAAATGAATCAGGCTAACTTTCTTGTGGTCTTGTTTAACAGCGAGACTGGAAGACCTGGGCATCATGAAGACGAACGGTAAAGGGTCCAGATACCATTTTTCAAGTCACTTGTGTGTGTATATAGATGTATACACACAAATACACGTGTGGGTTGGTGTGGGGTGTGGATAGAGATAAAGATATAGAAGATAGATATAGGAGAGAGATAGAGAGAGAGAGATAGAGAGAGAGAGATAGAGAGATAGAGAGAGATGAAGATAGAGAGAGATAGAGAGAGATAGAGAGAGAGAGAAGATATAGAGAGATAGATAGAGATATATAGATATAGAGAGATCTATAGATAGATATATATCTAGATATAGATATAGGAGATAGAGAGATAATAGATAGATAGAGTAGATTCTTATATATATATATATATATATAATCTATATAGTATATATATATATTATTATATATATCTATATATAATCGTCCTAAAACTGTGACTGGTCATTTTGAGATTTATTACACGTTATACCCCCATTCCACCCTAACCTATTAAAAATGTGTGTGTGTGTGTGTTAGGTCTCTTAGAAAAACAGTCTAAGGATCTTTTCATGCTGTGTTTTCTTTTACCCCACAGAGGTATTTGCGAAGAAAAGCATGCAAGTATCACAAACTTAACTCAAAGGTAATTTACGTTTAAGATATGAAAGATCAAATTAATATTTTCTAAGACTAAACAAGGCATTATTTATTGTTTGTAGAAACATAAGAAAACATTTTCTGAAACATTCCACCCAAGTGTAACCCCTGGTCGAAAAAATCTTCATTAAAGTCAAAATAACACAGAGACACCAGCAGATAATATTCACTAAAATTGCTTGTTTTAAATTCAGCCCTATATGAGTTCTTGGAACCTAATTCCCTACCTAAAATATTTTAAAATAAACCTTTTTAAAAACAGCTTCATAAATGTACTGGGAGTAAACTATCCAAAGTAATTTATTCGCTGCTGGACCAGATAAAAGAATATTCAAGGTTGTACAGTTTTAAAGTTACAATAATGTAGCCAGATACATTTTTACAAAACATGCAACCAGTAAAACAGATTTGTTTTTTTTCCTCATGATTTGTGCTCATATTGATCTTGTCATTTTGCTGTGAAACACAGAGAAACTTGTTTATTACAAAAACAAAGGAGCTGAAAAATAAAACATTTACAGATGGCACAAAACAGCTTTGGTTGAAGTGTTTCAGAAACGGGACTCAGTGTTTGACAAAGCAAAGGATACATTGTGCAGTTTTTACTGTCCCACTTCCTTTCTTTGCAAAGACTTGCAGAAATCTATTCTTCTGTTCTAGATTAGTAACTCTTCACCTTGTTATATTAACGAGTACATCTAATTAAATTTGTACTTTGCAATTCTCCTACAGTCTTGTGTTGAACTCTTAAATTTTAGTTTGTTTGTTTTTCAATGCAGAACCACAATGGTACAAATTTGTATGGACACATTTTTCTAAATTAAATTTAGTGAACTACTTTTAAGATGATTTTGAAAGCAAAATTCATGTATTCAGATAATTTTGCTTTTCTTAAACAGAGTAAAAGAGTTGACAGCAGAGCTTCAAACCATGAGGTAAACTTTTTATATTGTTTAATCTACTGTATGTTCAGAATACTTGTTAGAACATATAATCATCCTAAAACTTAATTTTGAGATAAAGGTTATAAACCCGTTCAGACTCTTTGGTCTTTCTGCAGCTGCTGATGAGTAGCTGAATTACCGTCTCATTCAGACGATGTCGCACCATGTTATTAAAAAGGCACTTTGACTACTTTGGATGCCTTCTTTGAACAACTTAACTGAGAGAAGTGTATTACATTGTTATGTTGTTTCTGTAGCTGGGAGTCAGCCCCTTCTGATAGACTTGCTGTCTATGGTCCACATGGAAGCTGACTACTAAGTCAGATGCAGGTTAGCATCAGCATACCTACCACCCAAGTGTCGCATCAGAGTGTTCACCGTTATGTGAAACTTTGTGGCTCTTAAACACTTTCCGGGTGTAACTTATACAATGACACATAAAACAACGGTTGAAAAAGGAGATGTGACAGACAATAAATGGTAAAAGTGACTGAATGTCAGTATTTGTGTGTAAAGGTCAAATCCTGTGCAGGTAAGATAACAAAAGAATTCATAGTGAGAAAAACTGAATTTCCTGTTACATGAATACAATTTGCATGTATATTTTACATGTTGTCAATAATGACTGGTTGAATGCTGGTTTTATGTGTCATCTATTATTTAACAGCTTTGCTCTTAAAGAAAAGGATGACGAACTTAAATCAAAGGATGACGAACTTAAATCAAAGGATGACGAACTTAAATCATTCAAAGACAGGTAATGTGCTCTTTTGTCAAAAAACATTGATCTCAATATTTACAACCAATGAATACCAATTAAGAAAACAAAAACTTGCAATGAGTGAAAAGAATGATTTACAAGTGATCTTGACAATGCTGTATTGTAGGGTGGCAGAGGAAGTTGCTCCATCCATCAAAACAGGAAAGGCTCTGAGCCTCAACAGCCCAGTTACTAAAAGTAGAATACAAGAGATGTATGACGACCTAAGGAGTGACTGGCCACAAATCAAAGATAGCTTGAAGTCAACATATGCTGCAGACACTGTGAAAAAATGTATTAAGGTATTATTCTTATAATATTCTAAGGAGATCAAATCACTTTGTGGACTTGCCAAAAACTTCCTGTAGATATTATAAATAGATGTTTTCTCTCTTTGTTCCTCTCCATGTTATCTCATTATAGAAAATGTTTGAATATGCAAGAGCTGAAATGGAGAAAAAGAAGGAACAGGCAGATCAGTTTTTTAAAATAGATAATTACAGCAGTGTTGAACCATCCCAAAAGGTAATTTTTCTGAAATACTGAAACGCTGAAGATGTTTCTGTGGTGAGTATCTGAATGCAACTCTTTTGTTACAGATTAAACAATTCATACAGTTAAATATCCAGAACCTTCAGATGGCTATCTACAATCAAAAATACAATCCTGGTTCAAAGGTGTGCGCTTTATTATTTTAAAATAACACACACAGGTTAATGTAATGTTTACTTAGACTAACTGTTTTGTTTGACGTTGTGCTATTAATGATTTTCAACTCCACAGCAGCCTGATGATGGTCTGGAGTATTTGAGATCTGAATGTTTCTGGTTGGGCTGCCTGATGGCTTTGAACAATCCTCCTCTTCAGCCTGACTGGGAACATCACCCCCCATCGATGGACAAGTGGGACATTCTCCCCAGACACATCAGGGTTTCTTCGGAAAGGAATCAAGAAAAGCCAGAGCAACAAAACATGTCATGTTCCTATTTTTGAAACAGTTTATCGTAAAATTATTGAGTAAAATGCAAACAAACTCCATGCAATTTGGCACTAAATGATAACTAAATTTTCCCTAGCAAATTACAGTAATACTTTGTAAATTCAATGGTAAGATATTAAAATTTTAGCTTTCTTAGTACAATAAAAATTACAGTTGAACTGCTAAATGCATTCATTTTGATAAAAAAACATCTTCAATCATTTTTATTAGCTGAAATAAATCCAGTCTTAGAAATTGAATAAGTTTAATTTTTAAATGTTGCTGCTGGTGGAAAGTTGGTTTAAATACATCAAGAGCTTACCCAGAGAACCCTATATGACTGATGTTGAGTTTTAAAAAGCTGGAGGGGCAGACCTGAGCTATTGTGGAAGGCTGTTCTGCTGTTAGACAGGAGCTGGGGAACAATAGTCTGCGTAGGTGGGGGAAGAAAGGAGCCACTGTTCTTTAGTCTGGCTTTCATCAGGGGGATAGTAAATTTGCCCTCTAGATTGGCTGTGTACAGTCTCAGCGATTCTAAACTAGTCACACTTTTTGTCCATGTTATGAAAAACATGGCCGGTCAGTTTTTTCGGGCCGTTTTTCAATATAGCATGTTTCAGAAAGGGACATCATTATACCACTATTTTATTTGATTCATAATATATTATTTTTTTCTGATGTAAATGCTAAAACTACGTTTGTCTCAACTGAAGGATACAAGAAACAGTATGAATTGATACTTACAGTAAAATTGCTTTTTCGGTCGGCAAAGACAATCATTAAAAGAAACGCTGTTCTGTGATGGGGCCAGACTATTGACAACTTTCTTGTATAATTTTCCAAACTTTCAATGAGCAAT
Source organism: Fundulus heteroclitus (assembly GCF_011125445.2). Classification (NCBI taxonomy): domain Eukaryota; kingdom Metazoa; phylum Chordata; class Actinopteri; order Cyprinodontiformes; family Fundulidae; genus Fundulus; species Fundulus heteroclitus. Next base: position 42,221,233 of record NC_046367.1, read on the forward strand.
GATCATTTATTAAATGAATATATCCTGTTTTGATTTGTTTTTGTTTGTTAAGTTTAATTCCCCCGGCTTCAAACAGAGCTTTAGCTTGATTGGCCCTCCTCCATTATGAGTTTGTATGTAGATTGGCTTGATCCATTGTGAAGCAGTGCGACATTGGATAACCATTCAACGTGAGAGTGGGGAGAGGGTGAACTCTATTGGATGAGAGACACCAACTATCGTGAGCCAAATAAGACCAGAGCTGGGGAACCATAGTCTGCGTAGGTGGGGGAAGAAAGAGGAAAAAATTGTTTGTTTGCTGATATCTTGAATCTTTGTATTTTATGGTTTGTTTTAGGTTTATGACTGTAAACAGTTTGAACTCTGTACACAATGACAATAACAATAAAGACCTGGGGTCCGTTCTTCGTAAGTCGCTAACTCAGTTAGCTGGATTTCATTGTTGACGATTTGGCATGATCTTGGATCGTTTGGTTCTTCGAAACTCATCCCGGACTTGCTGTCATAGCAACATGTGCGCAAAGTTGAGCCTGCTCCCGAGTAGGCTTATTTCATGTAAACAGGATTAGATCGTAGCGGAGGAGATAGGGAAGTCTGTGTCTAGCCAGCGCACTTGGACCACCTAGTGGCAGAGGAAGGGACAGAATTGTGGAACACCATTTTTTTATGTTCAATAAAAGACGAAACAAATAATGCTTTGTTCCTGTCGTTTTATTTAAACAATTATTTATAAAGAAAAGTCAGCAAGTCATCTTTTGCCTGCAGTAAGAGATAGTTATGTAAAATCAGCAATACTACTATGTGTAAAATGGTGTATTAGAATTTACTCTGAAGGTCCTTTTGAAGCAACTCGATCTCTAGTGCAATTTTTCTCTTTTTCACTTTGTGGAGTTCAATTTCTCCTCTTAATTTTTTATTATTTTTATTTTTTCAGGACAAAATACTTTTTCTTTTGTTGAAGATGCCGTTAATATAGGGAACAGAGGGCACCTTGAGTCATTTTGTGAAAAAAAAAAGAAAAGAAAAAGGGTTAAACATGTAAAAGTAAAAAGAACACGATTTTTTTCAGCCTTCTTATTGGTAGCTGTTAAAAACAGACAAACACATAATTTAACAGTGGCTTTTAAAAAAGAGGAAGAAGTTGCTTTTTAAAATACAGTATAATAATTAAAGGCTATCATTTTGTAGAATATTCTTGTACTTCACTTTTTTCCCCATGTTCTAGTGGCTCCCATGGAGGCTCTAAAAGAACATAGTACTTATGAAATTATTAAAATGCCAAATTACATACTGTAGAAAGTGATAGAAACATCTACCATGGACAGTATTTACAATTTAATTTGTCTGCTACTTATTGCCAGCCCTCTGTCCTGGTTTTAGCAGACTTTGAGGTGTTCCCTGTCGTTTTAATTGACTCAAATTCGGCATAACCTTCCAATAAAAGCTCTTGTTCTGCTGGGAAAAAAAACTGTGGGCGTTCTTTGGCCATGCTGAACAGCCAATAGCAGCACTGCTGATCATTGTTTCTACTAAAGATACATTTCCCCTTTTAAACAAACGCATGAACGCGCAGTTGTCTCAGATAACTCAATCCGGTGATACTAATCGTAAACAACAGGTGTGTTCGGAGAACCCAATTAGCCAGATCAGGATTAGCTGGATGAAATCATCTTGAATGTCTCATTTGATCTTGGATGTTTTAAGCAACGTACGAATAACGGACCCCTGTAGTACCATTACAAAATAAAGAAATAACCCTTTGTATAATAAATTAAAAGATTGTTAGGTCTGGAATAGCATTAACTATATACAATAAAATGTAAAAGCATTGTTTTAAAAATTATTCAAAGGGTTACACTTTTTTCTTCCAGCCACTGTTCTTTAGTCTGGCTTTCATCAGGGGGATAGTAAATTTGCCCTCTAGATTGGCTGTGTACAGTCTCAGCGATTCTAAACTAGTCACACTTTTTGTCCATGTTATGAAAAACATGGCCGGTCAGTTTTTTCGGGCCGTTTTTCAATATAGCATGTTTCAGAAAGGGACATCATTATACCACTATTTTATTTGATTCATAATATATTATTTTTTTCTGATGTAAATGCTAAAACTACGTTTGTCTCAACTGAAGGATACAAGAAACAGTATGAATTGATACTTACAGTAAAATTGCTTTTTCGGTCGGCAAAGACAATCATGAAAAGAAACGCTGTTCTGTGATGGGGCCAGACTATTGACAACTTTCTTGTATAATTTTCCAAACTTTCAATGAGCAATGGTCATTTATTAAATGAATATATCCTGTTTTGATTTGTTTTTGTTTGTTAAGTTTAATTCCCCCGGCTTCAAACAGAGCTTTAGCTTGATTGGCCCTCCTCCATTATGAGTTTTTATGTAGATTGGCTTGATCCATTGTGAAGCAGTGCGACATTGGATAACCATTCAACGTGAGAGTGGGGAGAGGGTGAACCCTATTGGATGAGAGACGCAAACTATCGTGAGCCAAATAATACCACTGCCCCACCCATCAATCAGTCGCATGCTCCGATCAGCACCTGGCGCTCACAGAGCGGGACCGTGGAACACCGTCTTATCAGAGTTGCAAAATGGTTAAAAAAAAATAACTTGGTTTGTTATTATTTTGTTTACAGCTTGGATTTTATTTTCTGTGCAGCATATATTTGTTGTGCTCGCTGAAGCCAGATACCGTGCGTCATTGCGCACATGCGTAGCTTAGAGGGAACACTGGTGATGTGTCTCTGTAGAATCTGGCTTTCAGCGTAGCCTCCCACCAATAAAATACAATTAATACTTAAACCTTTGATGAAGATTTCAAAGAGACTCTCAGTGTTGCCCTTTAGATTCTAAGCGAACAAATCTCTCAGTTTCTGCTTAGAAATGATAGATCCTTCATTTAAAGTATTCCTCCATTGTTTTCTTTTCCTGAGCAACCTTTCCGAGGTTATATGAACAATCAATCTCTGCATCATCATATTGTTTTTTATAAAGTGTGAATGCATATATCATTTTCTGAACCTCACTAGGAAATTTTCTTTCATATTCATCCCAGACACCATCAGAGAATATTTCTCTGAGAAACTCTTTAAATTTCTTGTCTACAGTTTGTCCTCCGAGGTCATTTCCAGACACTTTGAGCAGCTCCCTCACTGCTCCTCCTTCCATGATTTCTTGAACAGCAGTGCTACTTTCTTTCTCTGGAAGTATTTGATATTATTCTTGTATGTGTGTTTGTGACAATTGTCTTGCTTGAAAATCTACATCCATTTTCTCTTTAGTTTCTTACAAAATAATTTACTACCATCGTCTCTCCTTCAGCAAGTAATAGGATTTGTAATGCAGGTAATGCAGCAGAACTGGTCAGAGCACCAGTTCCAGGAACCTCAACAATGGCTCACTGCCTAATTATGTTTCGGCTTTTCCATGTGCTCTTTGCTAGATGGGACTGAGTTTATCTACAGAAACATGTTTCCATAAGAATTAATTTGAACATGTCAATGTGATTAACTTGTCATTGATCTTGTAATTTCCTTGTCTTTTCTGGTCCAAAACTGTGTGCCTATTAACATAAACGCAAGTGAGATGAATTCTGACATTACTTTAATTTAGGATCATATATGAAAGTTCCTCAGGATACACTTGAAAAAGATTTTCTTATGGTTACACCCTAACTTAGGTTACATATTGGCAAAAATGTCAGATTTGGGCCCATAGTCAACACTGTATAGCAGAGGGTCACAAACCTTTTTGAAACTAAGAGCTACTTTATTGGTGTTGTGTCATACGAAGGGCTATAACTACTGACCTTTGAAATAGAAGAGTCACAGTTCATCCTAATGTCATGTAAATTAAACATATTTGTCATGCTTTGTTATAGATCTTGTTGTTTTTAAAATAATATAAATACAAATGTGGATAAACAGAAAGCGTAGCATAATAAAATAAGATTTTAGATGTAGCTCACTGGTGGATTGTTCCTTTTTTAAAACAGGCTCATGTGAGCCACGGGATTGTGCCTGTGGGCTCTTGTTGACCTCTGGTGTACAGCATATGTATTGTAGCTCTCATCTGTGTTTTAACATACAGTGACTCCCTTAAATACCTCTATATTTTAACTCAGATTTTTCTACTTTATTTCAGACTCTTGTGGTTAGCTTGACTACATGCTTTTTATTTTTCAACTTGTATTTCATTCCTCAATTTCTTCAGTTCTTTTTCGTAAATTTTCAGTTGGATAGAAATTAGTTGACTGACTGGATCATACAAGCAGTTTTACTTTCTTTCTCTGTAACCAATTGATACTTTCCTTGTATATGTGTTTGTTAGTATTGTCTTGATTCGAAAATTACACTCATTTTCTCTTCAGATTCTTATAAATAGTAATTCAATAATGGCTTGCTGCCCAGTTATGTTTCAGCTCTTCCTTGTGCTCTTTGCTAGATAGGACTCAGTTTCATCTACAAATACATGTTTCCATAAGAATTAATTTGAACATGTCAATGTAATTAACTTATCATTGATCTTGTCATGGGCTGCACAGTGGATCAGTTGGTAGCGCTGTTGCCGTGCATCAAGAAGGTTCTGGGTTTGAGTCCAAGCATGGAGTTTGCATGTTCTCCCTGTGCATGCATAGGTTCTCTCTGGGTACTCCGGCTTCCTCCCACAGTCCAGAAACATGACTGTTAGGTTAATTGGTCTCTAAATTGTCCTTAGGTGTGTACGTGAATGGTTGTTTGTCCTCTCTGTCTCTGTGTTTGACTGGCGACCTGTCCAGGGTGTACCCTGCCTGTCACCCATAGAATGCTGGAGAAAGGCACCAGCACCCCTCGCGACCCCATGAGGGATAAGCAAATCAGAAAATGGATGTAATTTTTGTGTTTTGTCTGGTCAAAAACTGTGTCTATTAACATGAAAGCAAATAAGATGAAATCCGACATTACTTTAATTTCAGGATCATATATGAAAGTGCCCCGGGGTAAACTTGCAAAAGAGGTTATATATTAAGTTATGTATTAGCAAAATAATGTCAGATTTGGGACAAGTCGCTAAAGTGTATGTTACATGTAATGTAGCTCTCATCAGTGTATTAACATGAACCATTTCCTTAAATAACCCTAAATATTTTATCTGTGTGGCGATGGACCCAACTGAAGGAAAGGTAAAAGTCGTAAAAGTGTGGTAAACATATTTAAAACACGCAGATATGTAAAAAGGAGACACAACACTGAAAATAGGAACAAGCAGCATGCCGATCAATTAGAAAACTTGCAAAACAACAAAATAATCTGACAAGGTAGTGACTCATAGGAAGGTATGACTGGACGAGTTAGGGAGCTTAGAGGAAAGGACCCACCCAGAGTACACTTCTAAACATAACTATAAAGACAACGGAATGAGTTAAGTCTGTGGGATCATCAACCACGAATTTCTAGACTTTAGGTAGATTGTCAGAATGAAAAGTGTTGGGAAGACATGTATATTTATTTAAGTTTTTATTTTTACTTGATATGAAAAATAGAAGATGAGATATCTGACATACACTAACTGCAATTCACCTCAAAGTCAGACTATGAAAGGCTCAGAGAAAAATTAAAAAAAATCTCACCAGTTCCACCTTAAAATCTGCAGGCCTCAGTCGGCATGTTCCTGTAAAGAGGAAAGTTAATGACAGTTTAATCAGAAAAGATTGAAGAAATATTAATATTTGGAAGGGTTAAAGATTCTAGGAGGAACATGCCAGCAGCGGTTAGGTTATGAAGGAAATGAACCGTAAGCTATGTGGAGCAATGTTCTTTGGATTGATAAGACCAATGTAGAGACATTTGGCCATAATGTAAATGCATAGCTCCATCTCAAGAGAAAATTAAGCACAACATATGATCTCAAATACTTTATACCAAATGGTAGCACAGCAGTGGAAATGTTGATGATTTGGGCTTATTTTGATCCTATTGCACTGGAGTGACTTGACGTTATTGGGCTGACAGTAAACTCCTATCTGTACAACTGAAGCTTGGTCCAAACTGGCTCTTAGCAGAGCAATGTGATCACAAAATGAATAAAAAAATAAAAGGGAGATTCAGCGACCCAGTCAAAGTCCAGATTTCAGCTTTGGTAAAAGATCTTTAGATCAAATTCATACCTCTGGACTGAAGCAGTACTGTAAAACAGATTTGCTCAAAACTTTTCAAGCAAATATCTACAAAGGTAATTTGTAAATGCCGACATAGTTTTACCTCTTCACACACGACTGCGCTGTTATCCACACCATAAAGATAGTTCTGAGGTTTGCGGATGATACCACTGTGGTGGGTCCCATATCTAACAACCATGAGACCCACTACAGAGGGAAGGTCAACAATCTGATAAAGAGTTGCTCCAGGAATAACCTCATCCTAAAATAAAACAAGACAAAGGAGGTCATAGTGGATCACAAGAGGTCCAGGAAGACGAAACATTCTCCTCTCTGCATACATGGGCTGCATACATGGGCAGGTTGTTGAGTATGTGGACAGCATAAATTCCCTGGACATTCACATCTCCTCTGACTTGTCCTGGACTGTGAACACCTCCCACCTGGTAAAGGAGGCCCAACAATGACTCTTCTTTCATAGCAAACTGAATCAGAGTTGACTTTCTAATCACCAGCTCAAAAATAGAGTCATATAGAGCCACAGCAGAAATGATCCTGTGCATCACCGTAACACTGTGGTATGAAGCTGCACGGCACAGGAGAAAAAGGATTTATCATGGGTTGTGAGGTCAGCAGAAGGGATTGTGGGATGCTGTCTGCAAGATCTAGACATGGTTTATGCTACAATTGTACAGAAAAGGGCCAGACGTATTGCCACAGATCCCACTCAGACAATTCAATGTTTGTCACACTTTACCAGGTAAAGGATTCATGACCATTAAATCAAAAACAGGTGAGTAATATACCCAATCAAAAATATCTGTGTTGTGTCTGCAGAAGCAGTGGGTGGGGTATGTCTGTTTCTCCCCTTCATGCAGAGTGTGATGGGAGCTGCAGGCTGACAGGTGCAACTCGTCAGGAGACAATCAAGACTTGGATAAAGGGGATCGGTTCCTGACAACACGCGCCAGTTGGTTAACTCATACAGAGTGGTAAACAGATAAGAAAATTAAAACTATTCTAAACCCAAACAAATGAATATAAAATTACCTAAATTTAATTTGGGGCTTTTATGCGCACGTTTTGACTTCTCTGGGAATGTCGGTCTGGTACATTCATCCAATTGCACAGTAAACTGATTGCTGTCTTTTCAAGTGCTGTACGTGAACAGAGCACAAGAAAAGAAAACATAGCAGTAGAATAGTAGTTTAAATTTAACATTGGCATTCAAAGGCAACTCTAAAGAAATAAGTTTTTAACCTTGATTTAAAGGAACAACATTGTTCTTTTTAACAGAGGTTTGATAATTAAGGCCTGGAGGAATACACCTAACAAAAGGGACGTGTTTATTATCTGGATCAAATCAGACATTATGACAGGCAAAATCTTCTTTAAAAAACTGTGGTTAGAAAATTGAGGCAGGAGGCGGAAGAACTTAGCTGGTGAACGATTTCTTCTAAGCTTTTTTTGTTTGTTGTTTCCCGCTGACCTGTCTAGGGTGTACCCCGCCTCTTGACTGGAGTGTCACCAGCAACCGCCGCGACCCCATGAGGGATTAAGCGGGTCAGAAAATGGATGGATGGACGGATGTTTCCCGCTGAATTGGCACATTTTGTGAAGAGAAATTCTAGTTGGAGACGACTTTGGTACTGACCTTTATATGGGTGTTCAGAGTGCCCCTCTAATCTTATGGATATTCTCAGTAAAGAACTTAGCAAATTCATTGCAGGCCCTGATGGAGTGGACTTAAGATGCCACAGTTGCAGGAGAATTTGTTAACCTGTCAGGGGCGTAGGAAGGTTTTGAAATGTGGGGGGGGGGAAATAAGATAGATAAGGTATTATAGCCAAATGGCGAGCGGAGCAAACCAAAAAATATTTTGGGTCCATAGGCAAGGAAAAGTGAAATGCCCCCCTATTTAACATGTTTAACTGATTAAAGAAGCAATCAGTACATTTACATCTATATCAGCATTGTAGGCTTAAGAGTTATTTTTTCGAGGCACATTTAGGAGGTATTTACCAAACAAAGAACTACCCCAAGAGGCATAGGCAGCCACAGGTCATTAAACTTAAGGTTGTGCATAAAATGTAAAAATGACCAGAAAGGCAAAATTATCAGAAGCATTGAGGAAACCTTTAATGTTTTGTGACATAAAAATTGGAGTACAGATAAATGGTCTGCAAAATGGTTAATACTGAACTACAGCAAACAGCAATATCAACATTCTTAAGGAGACGACCTGGTAAGTCAAATTTGCCAAAAAACCTGAGGCGACGGTCATTCTTGCTGGCAAAGTCTATGGCTACTTTTTTCAAATCAAGTTCATCTGTCAAGTCTTTCTGGGCATACAGAATCAAACAATTTTTAAGCCTGTCCTGCCGCATTGTTGAACAGAGATAGGTCTTGATTCTTCTCAGTGTGGACGTAGCTGTTGTGACAGGGACGATCAGATAGATCTTGATGAGTTTTTTCAACTCGGACACCATTGAGACTGCTACTGGATTGTCTGTCAATGACTGGATGGCTTGGACTATAGTTGACACTGTTGTCACTTTACTAGGACCAAGTGGGCTTCACAGCAGTGAGCACTCTTTCCAAGTTCGTCGTATCCCTCCACCGCTCTGATCGGGTAAACAAATGTTACGGCAAATTCTACATCACAAAAAAAAGAAAAATCTACCAAAAACTCCTCGCTCTCATGTCATCTTGAAGACATTCTTCTTCCAAATGTTGGCTACAAACGACACATTTTCTCCCTGGCCAGAAACACGATGGCAAGTTGGCAATCCAACAAAACAGCCCGTGGTGGATCATGAAGCGGAAAGGTGAAATAACTAATGTTTTTTACATCCAACTGCCATGCACGTGAGCATTGTTGCTCTCGCGAATTTCAATGGTGAAGTCCTCTGGAAATCCAAAATAATTGTTGTTGATCACAGCTGTGTCCAACAGTTCCTACAGCTGCTAATGCGCGGTGAACTGCCGTCGGCTCTCGGCTTATCCACGTCACAAGATGTGATGTCAGGCGGTCATTACTGCCCAAATACAGGCAGTAATGACCGCCCCCATACACAGTGATCCAGACGACAATTTTTTTTCTTATTGATTAACGCTAAATTCATTAAATAACCACAAACGGATTAGTTTTGGGAATAGCTAATGATCCCCTGATTTTTCCTTGTTGACCGGACTTCCCCTTTAAAGTTACTAATATTGATTTCAGAGTAAAATGGTTTTGACATAACAAATGTGCAATTATTGATAATAAAAATAATATAACTTACTACGGTGGGAATCGGTGGGTTCTTATAAAAATTCAGGCTATCCTAGGTCTTGGTTTAAATCTTGTCCTTTTTGTCTTAATGGTTTTAAAGGAAGTGACTATGGCGCATGAGTCAAGAGGTCATTAAGTGGACAGACTCATAAAAGTTGGATACCGAGAAGATGCCCACACATGTTACTTATTAACTAGGTCCCAGTAAACGGTACATAGTCATACAAGATGTAAACAATTTACACATACTAAGAGTACTGAAGCTTAACCCATATTAAACAAAATAATAATAATGAATTTGAACATTAAAAAGATAATGAAATAACCAGTAGACTTCAAGTAATTTAAAATTGAATTAAGAGAAAATAAATTAATTAATAAGAAGAATTGAATTCAATGACAGTAACACTATCAATTAATTAGGTAGCCAAATACTTCTTGTTGATATTGTTAGCTTTCTTACTGTTGTACTTATCAAAATAATGGAAAAAGTTGAAATAAAATTTTATCTCAACATTGGGGGGGGGGGGGGGGCAAAACATACCTTTTGCCCCCCCTGTCCAAAAAGTGAGGGGGCACTTGCCCCCCTTGCCCCCTATTCCTACGCCACTGCCTGTCAACCGTGGCAAATGAGGCATGACAATTATAACGTTTTTGTTGCTGATCTCAGAGAAGAAAGATTCCCTTGCATTTTCAGTTTTCAGTTATATCTGTCTCTCTCTTTTTAGGTGTCATAGTGAGCCTGGAGTCTAGTCTTTCTCCACCTGTATTCAGCTTTTTGACACTCCCTTTTTTCACTTCTAATTGCTGGAACACTTCTGCACGGAGATTTTTTTCTTCCCAGAAACAACCCTAACTTTATTTAGAGCGATGCAGTAAATTATGTCTGAAATTTTATGTGGACCGAGGACCCACCATAATGGGCAGAGTAAGCAGCTAGAACCCACAGGGAAGCAAAGCAGACTTGTAAAGCATGCAGATACTGGCTGCTTTCATCAGTGAGGGCTGAAACACAAATCAAGTAGAAGAGTCCAGCTGGCTCAGCATACAGGAACTGATACAGGCAGTGCACATAATGCAAGACGAGATGTTCTGACAGTGAGCCGATGAATGAGGCAAGTATGGAGGGTCAGGGGAACAGGTGAGCTGAGTTGACTCTAATTGATTGCTGTGGGTGGAGCTGATCTGGTTTTGAGTGGTGGCAGGGAGATGAGTAAGCTGATTGGATAGATAGACTGATGACGTGAGAGCTGACAGAACAAATTCCTGATAAGACCAGAAAAGTCTAAATAAAACAAACAAAAACCCTAAATCATGACAGTGTGATTTTGTGTTGAATGGCAGCTAGAAAATTTCCTCACTCCTAAATATTCCATGCTCAGTGGTCACTGGTATGATATATACTATATATCAACCACCCTAACTGCATACCTTTTGCTGTTAATTTAATTAAAATGCTTAGAATTCTGTGTTTTAGTGTTGAATTTCCCCCTATAAATACAGGGCATACATTCAATAAAGTATCTATGTAAATTGAATGCACCATTGGTTAGGCTCCAGCCTACACGCTGTAGAACATGCGACAAGGAAATCTTTGGCCAAACTAATGAATGATACATCGCCTACCATCTCTGAACGAAGATTAGAAATATATTATAGATGCTTTTCACTAGAGATGTATTTAAAATGCTTGTAACTGCAGATGTTTTTTTTAAATATAGTTTTATGTGAATGCAAAAGTTGCGCATGTCACGTAAATGGCTACGTCCATAGCAACCACCTTAGTAACGTAACTGCCTCGTTGCTAACTGTCTTTCTGAGAAAGCACTAAAAAGTTAAATCTATTAAAAACATGTGCCCCCTGTCTTTCTGGGGGGTTATTTTCTCAGCCGTTCCTAACCCCCCTCCAGTCAATGTCTCCCCTGTTAAAGGGCCTTCCATCATGCTCTGAATGAAAAACTAAAAGATGTATTGATGTGTCTGATGGGTGTTTTCTTAACTGCGGCTCTCCACAGCACTTTATTTCAGCCTGTCCAGTACACCCAAAAGTGCCGGCCCATCAGTGGCTCTGGGGATCCTGGCGGGCTCCAATATTACTAATAGTCATTAGAAAACCTCCAGACTTGTTATCCAGTCATCTCTGAACCTTAACAACAGTACCTTTCCTGTTCTGTCCCTGGCCGACTCTAGCTCTGAACAAAATCTCATCAGCCCAGAGTTGATAGACCAATATCACATCCCAGTGCATAATTTACCTTCACCTGTCTATGTATCTGCATTAGATGGGAGCTCTTTACAGATAATCACCCAGGAAACCTAGCCACTGACCTTTTTAGCCTCAGGAAATCATCATGAGCAGATTTCTCACCAAAGATTTGCCTAAAGTCTTGGGGTATCCATGGCTATATATGCTGGAGCTTTTGCAGGCTCCTGCCAGTGATATCAGCGAGGAGGCATTGCAGTAGTCCAACCTGGAGGAGATAAAATAATGGATCAACTTCTCAGCATCTGGTTGGGAGAGGGAGGGACGAAGTTTGGCAATGTTTTTTAGATGGAGGAAGGAGACTTTACAAAGGTGGCGGATATGGGTGTCAAATGTGAGATTTGAGTTAAGTCTGACTCCAAGGTTTGTAACAGAGGTAGACAGGGGAATGTGATGACCTCTCAGGATGGCGCCGTGGACAGCTGCCTCGGCGTGTTGGTGCACACTTTTTTGTTTTGATTTACACCTTAACTCTGGTTTTTGCGATGACACTTGAAGCTCCAGGACTCAGCCAGCCATTTTCATCCTCCAAAGCTCTGTTGTGTACCATGGGGGTGACCTGGGGTCCGTTCTTCGTACGTCGCTAACTCAGTTAGCAGGATTTCATTGTTGACGATTTAGCATGATCTTGGATCGTTTGGTTCTTCGAAAGACATCCTGCACTTGTCATAGCAACATGTGCGCCAGCTAAAACCTGCTCCAGAGCAGGCTTATTTCATGTAAACAAGATTAGATCACAGCTGTATAAGCGGAGGAGATATAGGCCATAGGCTGAAGCCTGTATCGTTCAGGTTCGCTCCACCTATTTAGGGACTACTAAATGACACCTACAATAAAATCCTAAGTGAATTTTGAGCCCATAACCAAAAGTTCTCCAATCGCTTTGCGCCAGTATTTTTACAGTAATTACTTAAAAGTGTAACTATATCGGGAGCCTGATCACACCGTAATCACACCGCTAATCTACACTCGAATCAAGCCGCCTAGCCGTTAGCCAATCAGAGCGCGTCATTCAGGTATGCTCTCGCACTTCGAGCGGAAAGAAAACAACAACAACAACAAACATGGCCTCTCCCGTGGAGCAGCGTATTCCCGTTGGGTCAGACAAAAAACGCCAGAAAAATGAGGATTATACATGCATCACACACACATATCATCGGTGGACAAAGAACGGACACAGCCACTAACAGTTGTTCGTTGGAAGAAGCTGGTTGTATGTGCCCGTAAGTGGCTAGAAATTGACAGAATCGACCGCACGTTGGCGGAGGCTGTATGTGTACACGATGACGAGTTCGCCAAAAATAACAATGATGATGATTCCACGTCAACCCTGGCTTGTCCAGACGAAACTCTTCCTGGCTTCTTGGAGGTACACAAACTTGGTTTTCATCCAACTTGTTATAGACGTTTCATCGATAAGAAACGAATTGCCAGTGCTGAAAAACTAGCAGAAAAACGGGGAGCATCTGGTGGTGACAACAATGGTTCTGATTCTGATCACGAATCTTCCACAACCACGTCCACGACTAGCCACCATCTCCAAAACGGTTGAGATCCACGACTAAATCATTGAGGTCTGGCAATGTACTTCCTGCTATCTGTATAATTTGCAAGAGGGTTGACCGCTTTGTGAAAGAAGGACACATGACAAAGAAAGATAAATTGGTCCAAGCAGAAACTATAAATGCTGGTGAGTAGATATTTTGCAGACTGCATCTTTGTTTGTGGCTTATAACCAAAAGCAAAAGTAATTAAAAAAAAATGCATGTGTAATTGGTGCCAGCCCAAGCCTGCTCATATCATTATGAAAAAGGCGTATGAAGGCTATGTGTAGGGCCTCAATAATAATAAAAGGCATTATTATGAACTTGAAGTGATGATAGGCAATTCATTCATTTGTCAAATAATGGTTAGATTTTAAATTTGTCACCCGACTACCAGTTCAGTCTCATAAAACAGAGAAAAGGTATTTTATATTATTTGTTGGCAGCTGGTTTATGATTGAACTTTTTTTAACTCTCTCTTTGCTAGGGAGTTTGGTTAAAGCAGCTGAACTGAAAATGGACGAATCTATCCTCAAGGATGTACGTGGAAAAGATTGTGTCGCAATTGAAGTGCGGTACCACAAACGGTGCTACAAAGAATATACAAGATTTCTGGTGGCTACAACAAGTGATGAAAGGTGAATTTCAGATAATTCAAGTAGAATATATGTGAAATACAAATACTTGAGAGTGAACCTTATATTGATGGTAGGGTTACATTCTGGGGTTAAACGTTTTTGAAAGTTGATTATTTTTACAAATGAAGCCCAGTTTATAGAGAAATTATATTGTAGTAAATAATGTAGAATAAACATTTGGATGCAGTTTTACATAAAACATTTTAACCATAAAATTTTATTAAATGAGATATTCTATCATTGTTAATTTTAAGATTGAGTAAGCATTTTAACTAATCTGTATTTTGCATTGTTTCACACAGGATGCCAAAAGCCTGGGAGTATGCCACTGTGTACACAGAATTTTGTGACAAAATAATTCGGGCACAGTTGATTAAAAAACAGGAAATCTTCAGGATGAAAAAGCTCTCTTCCCTGTTCCAGAAAATGATACGAGAACACCATGGTCATGGAAGTTACAGGTAATTATGATTCATTAATAGAATTATGATTCATTAATAGATTTTGATATTATTCACATCAGCATATATTTATTATTCCTTGTAACTTTTTCACAGATCAGATCTTCTGAAGAAAAGACTGAGGCAAGACTTTCCCCAAATAAATTTCTACAAACCTCTGAGGAAAAACCTGAATGAAATGGTTTTTACAGAAGCTACAGGACTTCTCAACAAGGGTTCATCAACTGAAACTGAGTCATCAGGATCGCAAGATACTTTGTCGAGTGGTGGAGAGACAGTTCAGGAAGGTCGTACATATGCAGCACAACGAGACCATACCAGAACCATTTATAGTGCAGGTACAATTCTTAAACAAGCAGTTAAGAGTGCCCCTAAAATGAGTGCCAATTGGCCTCCTACATCTGAGGATCTAAATATTTCCTCAGCTAGAAAGATTGTGCCAATATAATTTACTTGCTTGGTGCATAGGTGTAAGTGATGAGTTGACATTATCTAACATGGTTAATGTATCGGAGGAGGTTGATCTTCGTTTACTGTCAATCTGCCAAGATATTATTTATTTATCATCAAAAGGTAGAAATCAAACCCCAAAATCTCTAACAATTGGTTTAACTCTGCGCCACTTGACAGGGTCATTTCAGGTTGTACATATGGTGAGTAAACTTGGTCACTGTGTATCTTGGGAATCTGTTGTAGGTTTTGAGACAAGTCTTGCTCAGCTTCAGTTGTCCAGAGGTTTGGATCTCCCACAAGGGTTTGCCAGTAATAACTTTACTGTTCTAGTGTGGGACAATGTAGATTTTGGAGAGGAAACATCGTCAGGGAAGGGTACCACCCATCACACTATTTTCTATTGTAATTCTGAAGTCGTAACAACCTGAAGTGATCCTAAAAAGTTTAACATCTCTTGCTGGGTCCAACAAAAGTCATTGTTTAAAAACAGAAATGTCTTTGTGCCTAGTTTTCACTGTTCAAATTTTAGCTGTGTAAAATTTTGTTTCCAATATTGTAACTGGTCTGCTAGGTCAGTGGTTCCCAACCTTTATTTCTTAAAGCCCCCCCTGCTGAAGTCCAAAACAAGCCAAGCCCCCCCAAGCCTTACACAGGCCCGCACAAACGTATCAAAAGATTAAAGTGATTTGTAATCAAACATTTATTTATTTGAAAAATAAAGAATAAATGGCAGCTATGTCATTTTGTTCTTATTATTTTTGATTAATAATGTATTTTTTATGTCAACGGGTGTACAGTGCACAGAAATTAACTACAAACTCCAAAAAAGAGAGCTAACATGTAAACTTCAAACCTAAGCTTAACTTTCATCAGCATGTCCACATTTTCAATATATTTTCCAGTTCTAATTTACAAACATGCATAAAGTATAAACTAAAAAAAAAAAACAGTCCCATATGATTATACACACTCAACTACTGGCTTAAAAAATAAAATTATACAAGTTTCAGAAACCTGTACTAAACTTACAACTTTTTTTACTTCTTATTTGTTCAGTTACTAATCGGTACCTTGAGCTTGCATATTTTTGACCAGGGATGCAATGTCAGGTTTGATTGTTGTGATACCCAGTCTAAAGTCCTAGTGAACATCGAGTCTGTTTCTGACTTTAGTTTTTATTGTTAATAGCGCGCTGAAAGCTGCTTCAGACAGGTATGTAGTGCTAAATGGGAGAATAACCCTGGTTGTTGCGTGTTAGGCCAGTGTGGGAGCGACAGCGTGTCCTTTGGCAATCCAGAACTTTTTAAATCCGTTTTCCTGGAAATATCTTTTGGACACGGAATCAGCTTGAAGGTCACAAAGCTCATCTTCACAGCTGATGTATTCTACGTCCTTCGGGGTGGAAACGTAGGGGTCCAACACCCACGATTCTCTGGATAAAAACTGGTCCATGTCGGCAAAGCGGCTCTGAATCTCATCGCGGAGAAAGGTTCATGTGCCGCGTAAACTCCATGCGCAAAGACGCACGCACGGCGCCACCAGACTGTTTCAGCAGCAGCGGGAAATGCTGCAAGGCGTTTTTGCAAAGCATGATGTTCGATTCTGGCCCCTGCATCCGCTTGTTTGTTTCATTGAACAAAGTGAATGTGTCTGCCAGATAAGCCGCTTTGATCCAAAATGCATCAGTCAGTTGTTCAAAGAGAGGCCGATTGTGATCTTGGATGAATTCTTTTATTTTTTCTTGTAGCTCAATAAAACGCACAAGCACGAGTTCATGCGACAACCACCTCACCTCGGTGTGTAGCAACAGTGTTTGATGCGCTTCGTCCTTGCACAGCTGGGCAAAAAGTATTTTGTTAGAAGGGCGAGCTTTGATGAAGTTTACAACTTTAACTACAGCTGATAGTGTGTCGCTGACGAGTTCTCCACGTATTTTTCTTTTTTAGATAACGTATCACAAGATGGTTTTAAGAGTAAGTTGATAGTTGATGGTATCAGATAGCCAGATCCACACAGCAAAAGCCTGAAGGGGCGGAGCGAGTCTGTGAAATGCTGGCCAAGTGCTCCGTACGGCGACATATACAAAGGATTATTTTGGTGTTTTTGTCTTGTTAAAATGGGTGGGTGTGTGGGCGACATTGCAACGTAAACACAGACGTACTAGCGCGCGTGAACAGGGGGCATAATGGAGCCGCTGTCTGCTGCCCCAGACAGCGGCTCCATTATGCCACCTCCCCTCCGCCGCTATTTAAGTAGAACAATAACTAGAGCAGAATTAAGTTGTATTTACCGGAGATGAAGTGTAGACTGCAAATTCTGTCGTAGTATGATGGCTCCCCCAGTCCATTGGGAGTGTCTGCCTGCGCTCTTTTCATTGAAAATATCCATTTCGTCCTTCCTCCTTCGGTAAACGACAGAAACGTACGTCCAACGATTTGGAATGCCTCTCTGTGCAACCGGGAGCACAACAAGTCGTAGGCATTGTTTAGATTCCAAAAAAAAAACTAACTAAAAGTACGCTCTAAATCACCCGTTTTGTCTTGTAGTAGACGAGAACAGTACTGTTTTTGCCTACCCGCGGGACCCGGATGTTGCACTGACACGCATGAACCAAAAATTATTCAACCTTGGACCAAAATATTTAATACAATTTATAAATATTGTAAAATCGATTTGGCTGTGCAGATTTTTTAATTATGATCACAACCATAATTTTCTTTTCTTTTTTTTAACCATAATTTTCATCACCTCAAAGCAGAGAAAGCTCTGCGCCCCCCCCCCCCCCCCCTGTGATCTCTGACGGACCCCAGGTTGGGAATCACTGTGCTAGGTGATAAAATTCACACCACTTTTCATAGTTATTAGTTAACCAGACACAAAAGGAGATCTTGCTATTAGAGTTTTTCAATTGAAAATTCAAAGAATTGCAGTTTTCATGTGCAATAAAGATATATTATGGGCAATTGTGAAATTGTTAAAAAGTGTATTTTTTCATTTAGAATAACTCCTTACTTAAAGCACGCAGAACATTGCCGCTTTATAAGCTCTGAGTAAGTATGAATGTCTGTAGGAATCAAAATTTTGAGTCCGATCGCCTGAATAATAAAAAAGTTACAAGGGTTTGAAAATGGTAGAAGACCCAAATTTGTCACTTTTTTGGGTAAACTGCCACCTTTGGCATCCATTTTCTCAAATACTGGCAGGAATCCCATGGAGAACTTTTTTCCCCAGCTCGAGTACATATTTAAGATTGGAAAACTGCTGTCGAAAAGTAGTCCCCAGGTTAGTGGAGCGAAATCCTATTTCTAGCCTCATTTTGAGCTTCAGCCTATGGCCTAATAGGGAAGTCTGCCGTAGCCATGTCCATTTTTACGACAGCAACCTGTTGCGGAAGGTGCAAGAATAATTTGCAGAGTTTTTCGAATTAATCGCGTATTGCGCAATAGACAGGATCCTTTAGCGCAGCGCGACAGTAGAGAGATTTTTCTTGGTGGCTGTCATAAACAGACAAACACATCATTTAAAAGTGGCTTTTAAAGAGGAAAAAGTGGTGTTAGAGCCATAAATAGAAAATATTTAAGTTATTTGTATGATAGTTTGCTTTTTATTTTTATCATATTCAGTAAGAAGAGTTGTTCGGGCCATTTTATTGTGAAGTTTAGTTTTACTTTGAAAGGCTTGCTTCCTGTCGAGCCGTATATTGTATTAGAAAAAACTATGGACGGATTATCTAGACACGGAGCAATACAGTTTTACGGTGTAAACTGTGGAGCAATACAGTTTTACCGTGTAAACTGTGGATAACTTGGAAAGGGAAGATTTTCATTTTTTATGGGGAAGGATTTTTTTTGTTAAAATTCCCAGTTTGCACATGTCCTTTACTTCCCGTCTCTAAGGAATGACACTGCAATTTGGATCTCTTGACATAACAAGTGCCTTTTTAAAATAAAGTGTAATAATTAAAGGCTACCATTTTGTAGAATATTCTTGTATTTCACTTTTACTTGTTCCCATGTTCTAGTGGGTCCTGTGGAGACTCTGATATAAAAGAACAAATAATATCAAATTATTAAAATGCAAAAATTCATACTGTAGAATGTGATAGAAAAATCTACCATGGACAGTATTTACGCATTAATTTTCTGCTGCTTTTTGCCGGCCCTCTCTCCTGGCTTCAACAGATTTTGAGGTGTTTTAATTAATGACTCAAATTCGGCATAACCTTCCATTAAAGCTCGTGTTCTGCTTGGGAGAAAAACTGTGGGCGTTCTTTGTTCATGCTGAACAGCCAATAGCAGCGTTGCTGATCATTGTTTCTACTATCGATACATTTCCCCTTTTAAACAAACGCATGCACGCGCAGTTGTCTCAGATAACTCAATCCAGCCATACTAATCGTAAACAACAGGTGTGTTCGAAGAACCCAATTAGCCGGATCAGGATTACCCGGATAAAATCATCTTGGATGTGTCATTTGATCTTGGATGTTTTAAGCAACGTACGAAGAACGGACCCCTGGAAAAAGTCACTGTTTTTGTTTTTATTGGTGCATGTGACTGAGATGGTCTTACATTTAGGAAAAGTGCAGAGAAGGTAAAAATCCACTCCACGTTTTCCAAATCTTCAGTGTTGTCCGTTCTGATGAAGCCTTATTGGTCCATGTGTTGGTCACGTTCTGATGACGTGGTTGCCAGTGACGCTCTTGGTGAGTGGCGCGGGGATGCAGCCGGTGAGAGCGAGGTCCAGGCGGTGAAAACGCGATGGAAATCTCCTGTGTTCGTCGTGGAAGACAGGTAGTATGCATGCGTGCCGGGGTCGACGGCAGCGGAGCCCACACTACACCACGCAGATGGGATGTGATGGGCAGAGATGTTGCTGCAGCGAGGCTGGCGTGCCTGGCAGACACACCGCTACGAGGCTCCAATGACTCTGCCACGTCGACCTCCACAGCTGTCCTGTAAGTTGTCGAAGTTGCTCCAGTTGTTAGCTGCGACTGTACATCACTGCAGTTTTGCTGTGCTTGCCCAAGCCTGATGTTTTCATCTGCTGCCTGAAGGGCATACGCCTGAAAATGTGACTGAATTGGTCTGTATGATCAAAGAGGCGCTACCAGGACATGGCACACACACACACACACACACAGTATGTGTATATATATATATATATATATATATATATATATATATATATATATATATATATATATATAAAACCATACCGGCAAAAAGGTCTGCGTCAGGTGTTGAGAAACCTGGGCACCTTAATGACAAATGGGCTACTGGAACATGAAGGCAATGGACTTGAGAATACAATAAGGCACTGTTGGAATGTTACTACTCCAGCAACCCTAGTCAGCGAGGTTACATGACTGTGGGACACACGGATACCTGCAGTCTAGGCTAACAGCTCAGTATTCCAACATCCACAAATGGCAGCTGCTTTCTTAATTGGAGATCCAGGAGATAGTTTCATAACTGGAGACCCAGGTGGATACTACAGCAAGGGACAACCAAGACACACAGCCAGATAGGGGAATCAATACCCCAGAGATTGGGTACCAAGCCCCAATGATGCAAGAACAACTGACTGAGAGCATCTGACATAAGAAATAAACTCATGGCTACATTTGGAGCTGGTCAACCCCAACATCAACTTGTGAAGCTAAAAGAAGTCCTTCCACGGGATTTCCTAGATGATGTTAATACAGCATTGAGCACAATATGATTGAATTTGACTTTGTAAAGTGCCTTGAGATGACATGTTTTGTGAATTGGCGCTATATAAATAAAATTTAATTGAATTGGGAAGCCTACGACTACAAGGACAGTGAGGAGATGGTCGAAAGAGGCTTATGAGGCACTGCATGCCTGCTTTGAGGTGACTGACTGGTCCGCACTATGTGAGCCACATGGGGGAGACATCGATGGGCTCTGTGTGGACTGTAATGTCCCAGCTCGGACTGTTACCTGTTACGCCAACAATAAACCATGGATCACCAAAGAAATAAAGGCCATTCTGAATGAGAAGAAGAGGGCATTCAGAGATGGCAATCGTGAAGAGATGAGGAAGGTTCAAGGAGTACTCAAGCGTAATATCAGGGAGGCTAAGGATAAATACAGGAGGAAGCTGGAGAAGAAACTGCAGACCAACAACTTGAAAGATGTGTGGAGTGGGATGAGGGTCATTACAGGGTTTCAGAAGTCCACAGCCATGGGTTTGGAAAGTAGCGTGGACCGCCCCAATGAACTGAACTTATTTTTTAATAGGTTTGATACTGCTGAACCCCCCCCCCCCCCCCCCCCCCCCCCGCCACATCACCCCGCTGCTGATTTGCCTACAAGGCCAGATCCACCCCCAACTCCTCCTCCTCCTCCTGACAGACCCCCTGTCTGCTCCTCACCACACCAATCCACATCCATCGACTCCACCCCTCCCCCCTGCTCACGTCCCCCACGATCTGAGGTCCTCACCCCTTCCCCTGCTGCTGCCACTACAATGTCCTTCACACCTGACATGGTGAGAAGACAGGTTACCAGACTGCATTCCAGAAAAGCTGCTGGCCTTGATGGTGTTTTCCCCAGGGTGCTCAAAGCTTGTGCCAATCAGCTGTGTGGTGTACTTACAGTAGCTTTGTCTTCAGCCTGAGCATGCACCTCCAGAGAGTCCCCGTGCTGTGGAAGACGTGGTGCTTCGTTCCTGTGCCAAAGACGCCGCGACCCAGCGCCCTCAGGACTACAGACTTCCTGCTGAACAGAGTCTACACTCATCTGGACAAGCCGGCGAGCATTGTGAGAATCATGTTCTTTGATTTCTCCAGTGCCTTCAACACCATCCGCCCGGCTCTACTGGGTGAGAAGATAAGAAGCGATGCAGGTGGAGGCACCCATCATGTCCTGGATTGTTGATTACCTGACGGGCAGACCACAGTATGTACGCCTGCAGAACTGTGTGTCTGACAGGGTGGTCAGCAACACTGGGGCCCCTCAGGGGACTGTCCTCTCCCCCTTCCTCTTCACCCTTTTCACCTCAGACTTCAACTACTGCACTGAGTCCTGTCACCTTCAGAAAATTTCTAATGACTCAGCAATAGTTGGCTGCATTGAAGGGGGTGATGAGAGTGAATATAGGTCATTGGTGGGCAACTTTGTCACTTGGAGTGAGCTGGACCATCTGCAGCTCAAGGTGACCAAGACTGCGGAGCTAATAGTGGATCTGAGGAGGACAAAAACACCTGTGACCCCTGTTTCCATCCAGGGGGTCCCTGTTGACACTGTGGAGGAGTATAAGTACCTTGGAGTGTACTTTAACAATAACTTGACTGGACTAGAAACACCGAGGCGGTCTACAAAAAGGGTCAAAGCCGACTCTTCTTCCTGAGGAGGCTGAGGTCCTTTAACATCTGTGGGACGTTGTTGAGGATGTTTTATGAGTCTGTAACTGTCATTTATGCATTCTCTGCACTGTTATTGCACAAGTCACCATCACTTCACTGGGATTCCCAAGGGAAGTGATATGACTATTGTGATTTGGTAATATCTTGTATGGAATGTTGTAAATATATATAACAATGTGTGTATTCTGGAGCATGTAACAAAAGTAATTTCCCCCTGGGATCATTAAAGTATGGCTGAGTCTGAGTCTGAGACTGAAATTGAATTGAATATTAGGCATGAAGAGTATTTGAGCCACCACGCTTCTGATAAATGAGAACTCTTTTGTTCCAGGAGGATGATAGGAACAAAATGTGGAATAAAATGATCAGGGAGTTGTAGCCAACAATTTCACATGATGCTAACACTGCTTTCTCAGCTGCAGCAATAGCGTGCAAACAACCAGGTAAACCAGCTGCAACAGCTTAAGGTTTACTGGAATAGTAGGCCACAGGTTGCAGTTTGTCACCGTGAGATTGCAATAAAACAGATGACATTAAACCAGATTTTTTACCCACCATTTGAATAAATTGTTTGTCAGAGGTTGGCAAATCCAGCACTGGTGCAGAGGACAAGAATGCTTTCAGAGCAGAGAAAGCAAGCTCTGCCTCAGACGTCCATGTGATTTTATCAGCAGCTGCCAGTCCCCGTCCGTGTATTAAAGGAGCCAACGGAGATTCAAACTCGGAGTAGTTTGGAATGTGAACCCTGCAGTAACCTGTCATACCCAGAAATGACATAATTTGTTTCTTTGCTGGCTAATACTGTTTTCTTTCCATTTATTTTGAGGCCTCTACATTTCAGGAAATGTTTAAGATGTTCTACACTGTGTTTCTTCATATAAGCATGTTGAAATTAAGCTCCTGGGATGTTGTCATCTTCCAAAATGATTAGTATTGCGCTTGTTGCCATTCTATTATGCAGTCTTCCTGTGATAGATAGATAGATAGATAGATAGATAGATAGATAGATAGATAGATAGATAGATAGATAGATAGATAGTTATGAAAATATATAATCATTTATATGATAATAGTGTATTTTAAAGTTACACAAATTTTAACCTTTTAAACAGTAACTTGAGATGGGGAGTTTTTGCAGAACGATGACTGCATTCAGGCTTTAGTAATGGTACCAGGTGCAGAACATCACAAGGAGATATATTTGGTGGGTTTTGCAGAATAGTTAACGGTTTTCAAAATGTTCTCATGGTTTTTAATGTTATCTTAGTTAACTCCGGTTGTGTTTGCAGATGACACAACGGTGGTGGGCCTTATCAGAGACGACAACGACCAGGACTACAGACAGGAGGTGGAACAGCTGGTGGGCTGGTGCAGAGAAAACAGCCTGACCCTGAACGTGGAGAAGACGAAGGAGCTCATCGTCGACTTCAGGAAGAATCGGCCGCACCACGCTCCACTGCTCATCAACAACTCAGCTGTGGAGGTGGTCAGCAGCACCAAGTTCCTAGGGGTGCACATCACGGACAACCTCACCTGGACTGGGAACACCACGTCACTGGTGAAGAGGGCACAGAAGCGATTGTACTTCCTGAGGAGGATGAGGAGAGCCCACCTGCCCCCGCCCATCCTAACGACCTTCTACAGAAGCACCATAGAGAGCATTCTGACCAGCTGTTTCACTGTCTGGGGTGAAGGCTGCAGTGCCGCCGACTGGAAGGACATGAGGAGAGTGGTGAGAACAGCAGAAGGGATCATCCGGGCTCCTCTCCCCTCCATCAAGGACATCTCATCACAGCGATGTGTGTCCCGAGCCCGTAACATCATCAGGGACCCCTCACACCCCCACCATGGACTGTTCTCCCTGCTGCCCTTGGGGAAGAGGTTCCACAGCATCTGCTGTAGATCCACCAGGTTCTGCAAAAGCCTTTTCCCTGTTGCCATCAGACTGTTGAACTGCTAGGGACTCTGAACTGCTGAGGCCGCAAAACGGACTCTGTACCACATTCGCATAACTGAACATTTACACATTTGCACATATGCTGCAGAATACTGGACTGCTGAAGCCACAAAATGGACTGTGAAATACTGAAGCCACAAATGGACTCTGTACACATTTGTATATTACATGGTTTTAATAATACTCTCCTGGATACCGTGAATAACACAGTGTCTATTTCCCCTGCATTGTCTACATTGTTACATTGTTTTACATTGTTTACATTTCAATTGTGTACATAAATTGCTGCTGCATCTGGATACCGTGGATAGCACACTGTCTATTTCCCACCCATTGTTTACATTGTGTACATTGTTTTACATTTCAATTGTTTACATATATCGCTGCTTCATCTTTACCCTGAAAATTTGTGCAATTTACTGTGATTTTTCAAGCTGTATGCAAACGAAATTTTGTTCTGTACGCACTTTGTGCATACAAAATGACAAATAAAGCTGTCTATATCTGAACAGACCAGGGCCATTACTTACAACTAACGGCTGAACTGTCAGGAAGCGCATATTAGAAACTGGGTTTCTCCCAGCGTTGTAGTACTCGAGTCCGAGACTCGAACTTGAGTCAGAGTCATTAGCTAAATTTAGAGACTCGTGACTTGACTTGGACTTGAGCACTGATGATTCGAACTCGGAGTCGGACTCCCACATTTAGATCATTTTGACTCGGACATTGAAAAAAAAGACTTGACTTTTTTATATCATTAGGCTATAAATTTAATATGTCATTACAATATTATTTGGTGTATGATTTTAATATCTAAATGGCGTACCGCGCACGTGACGTCACCATCTTATGAGCAACGCCCCTTGCCGCTAAGGTAGGGCAAACGGTGTGAGAGCGCACGTAGCAACCAGCCATTACACATGCAACAGATACAACTATATGACCGACTTTTCCGCTGTTAAACTATCACAAGAGGATGTCCAGGCGCCCGGTTTACTGGTAGAACTGTCGAACAACATACCAACGTTCAGCTCAAACAATGGATTGAGTGTCGAGGGCTTAGAAAGACTGGAAAACGGGCCGAGTTGATAGAAAGGTAAGTCGATCTTTTTCTCCTGCTCGGCATTCATAGCGTCATCGACCGTTTTTTTTCTGTTTGTAGTCACCGCCCAGGAATCGGTATAAATTGTCCGGCCCACCGAACAATTTAGTCCGGTCCGGTGGCCAAATGCATTATCATTATCCAACGGTTGTATCTCCTCGCTGCATCGATCGGTCTGCACCAGATTTGTTGTGAGTCATGGGGAGGGCTGCAGAACGCGTTTGTGTGAATCGCCCGGTGGACGGGCGAGGAAAATGCGTGACAGCATCTGCGGTGGCGGGCGGCCGGTGGTGCAGGGGTGCAGATGAAGGCAGGAGCTGACAGCCTGGAGAGAGAGAGTCCAAACGAAGCTGGGAGGCTTGGCACTGGGCAGAGCTTTCTCAGAGTGGCTAGTCAGGTTAGAAGTTCTCAGGAGACACCAGGACAAAAGGCAGAGCTTTACCAGGAACTAGCAGAATAAACAAAGTCTTTCAGAGAGTCTGGCAGGACTGACCTTAAATGAGAAAGCAAATCAAATCTTCCGAAGCAAAAAACGAGGACTGGCATGGAGAGGGTGTAGAACGATGACGGACCGGCAAAGTAGTTACAGCAGAGTAAGGCTTAAGTAGTGAGGCTGGCAGGTGAAATGAGTCTGGCTAATTAGTGGCTGGCAGGTGTGACTAACTGCAGTGGAAGGGAAGGCTGAAGTGAGGGGAAGGAGAAACTAAAAACAATAAAGTCAAACCCTAACTAAAACTAAAACAAGGTGGAAAAACCGAAAACCAATGGCAACAAAAGCCGAATCAAAACTAAACCATGACATTACCCCCCCCCCCCCCCACACCCCCTCAAGGCCAGTCTCCGGACGGCCTAACAAACTAAACAACAACCAACCTAGGGTGGGTGGAGGGTGGTAAGGATGGCGGGCTAGGGTCAAACCAAACAGATCAAAGCAGGGTGGGTGGAGGGTGGTATGGATGGTGGGCCAAAATCAAACAAAAAACTACCCACTCAGGGCGATCCGAAACAAAGGAAAAACAAAAGCGGACTAAAAGGGGTTTCTAACAACCCCTGGTAGGCAAAACAAAGAACGTCTAGCAGATACTGAAAAGCAAACCTCGCCAGAAGGAAAGTCAGGCGAAAATTGCAACAAGGCAAAACAGGCAAGGCCAGACGTACTAACGCCAGAGGGATGGAGTAGGCACGCTAACGCCAGAGTGAAAAACGGGCGCACGACAGCGCCAGAGGGAAGGAACGGGCGCACGACAGCGGCAAAGGGAAGGAACGGGCGTACTTAACGCCAAAGGGAAGGAACGGGCGTACTAAACGCCAAAGGGAAGGAACGGGCGTACTTAACGCCAAAGGGAAGGAACGGGCGCCCCACAGCGCCAAAGGGAAGGAACGGGCGCACCACAGTGCCAAAGGGAAGGAACGGGTCCGGACGGCCTAACAAACTAAACAACAACCAACCTAGGGTGGGTGGAGGGTGGTAAGGATGGCGGGCTAGGGTCAAACCAAACAGATCAAAGCAGGGTGGGTGGAGGGTGGTACGGATGGTGGGCCAAAATCAAACAAAAAACTACCCACTCAGGGCGATCCGAAACAAAGGAAAAACAAAAGCGGACTAAAAGGGGTTTCTAACAACCCCTGGTAGGCAAAACAAAGAACGTCTAGCAGATACTGAAAAGCAAACATCGCCAGAAGGAAAGTCAGGCGAAAATTGCAACAAGGCAAAACAGGCAAGGCCAGACGTACTAACGCCAGAGGGAAGGAGTAGGCACGCTAACGCCAGAGTGAAAAACGGGCGCACGACAGCGCCAGAGGGAAGGAACGGGCGCACGACAGCGGCAAAGGGAAGGAACGGGCGTACTTAACGCCAAAGGGAAGGAACGGGCGTACTAAACACCAAAGGGAAGGAACGGGCGTACTTAACGCCAAAGGGAAGGAACGGGCGTACTAAACGCCAAAGGGAAGGAACGGGCGTACTTAACGCCAAAGGGAAGGAACCGTCGCCCCACAGCACCAAAGGGAAGGAACGGGCGCACCACAGTGCCAAAGGGAAGGAACGGGCGCACCACAGCGCCAAAGGGAAGGAATGGGCGCACCACAGCGCCAAGGGAAAAGAACGGGCGCACCACAGCGCCAAAGGGAAGGAACGGGCGTACTAAACGCCAAAGGGAAGGAACGGGCGTACTAAACGCCAAAGGGAAGGAACGGGCGTACTTAACGCCAAAGGGAAGGAACGGGCGCACCACAGCACCAAAGGGAAGGAACGGGCGCACCACAGCACCAAAGGGAAGGAACGGGCGCACCACAGCGCCAAGGGAAAGGAACGGGCGCACCACAGCGCCAGAGGGAAGAACAGGCGTACGACAACGCCAGAGGGAAGAACAGGCGTACTGAAAACACCAGGGCTCAAAACACACGCTGGAGCACGACTGGCATACAGAGACGCCAGGGGAACCCGCCGGGGCGTGCGGGAAATGCCGGGGCTTTGGGAAGAGAACGCCGGGGCATGAGGGAAACGCCGGGGCACAAGGGAAGCAGGAACATCTAAAACGCCAAGGAACAAGAACGGAGGGCGTACTAACACGCCGGGGAACCGAGGGCGTCCTAAGACGCCGGGGAACCACGAATCAGTGGGCATCCTAACATGCCGGGGAACCAAGAATCAGTGGGCGTCCTAACACGCCGGGGAACCGAGAATCAGAGGGTGTCCTAACACACCAGAGAGCCGAGAATCAGAGGGCGTCCTAACACGCCGGGGAAACGAGAATCAGAGGGCGTCCTAACACGCCAGAGAACCAAGAAACCCAAGACAGAAGGCGTTCTAACACGCCAGAGGACCAAGAAGTCTAAACGCCAGGAACAAGGAGGCGTTCTAACACGCCAGGGAACAAAATAAATCCAGAATACTAGGGAACGGAGGGCGTCCAAACACGCCAGGGGACTAAGGAACTAGGAGGCCAAAACAAAAACCAAGGAAGCTAGAACCAGCCAAAGTTAAGGAGCATGAAACAGCTCAGGACCAGGGGTTAGAAATCTAAACGAGCGCTAAGACCTAAGGAGCGCTGGAAACTAAGAGCGCAGGACAAAAAATAAAGAATCAAACCAAGAACTAGAAAATAAAGGCAAAACTAGAGCAGGGATAATCACCACAAAAGAAAAACTAAAGCTAACCATAAAATCAAAACAAAACACTAAAGCAGAAAATGAAACTAAAGCTAAACTATAAATAAAGCAAAACAAGAAAAACTAGGACTTGAACAAGTACGCTAACGCGCCAATCAGAGAGCTAAAGCTAAAATGACAAGGCTAAACAAACCTAGAAAACTAAGGCAAAATCTAGAATCCTAAAACAGAGCAGGGAAAACAAAGCAAACAAAGACTAAGAACTCTAAGAAAACGAAGAACCCCCTAACTAATTCCAAACTGAGGAAAACTAAATAACTCTAAACTAAGGCCGAGCTTTAACAAAATAAACAGAAGGCACTGGCCTTAGGGGCGCAGGCAAAAACGGCTGCTAAGCAAAAAGAAAAGTCTTCGTGGAAGTCGTCCTGGACGAGGCAGGCGGCGGAGCAGCATCGCCCGACTAAACCCACGAGGAGGGCGGCCACGTCGAGGCAAAGTCAAGCGACCCGGAGACAGCGGTCTGCGGCTCCGGCCGAACAGAAAAGTCAAAAGCGGGCGCCGTGGTGGACGGCCCCGTCGAGGCAAAGACGAGCGGACCAGAGTCCGCAGTCTGCGGCTCCCGCCGAGCAGGAAAGTCAGAGGCGGGCGCCGTGGTGGACGGCCCCGACGAGGCAAAGACGAGCGGCCCGGAGACCGCGGTCGGCGGCTCCGGCCGAACAGAAAAGTCAAAAGCGGGCGCCGTGGTGGACGGCCCCGACGAGGCAAAGACGAGCCGCCCGGAGTCCGCAGTCTGCGGCTCCGGCCGAGCAGGAAAGTCAGAGGCGGGCGCGGTGGTGGACGGCCCCGATGAGGCAAAGACGAGCGGCCCGGAGTCCGCAGTCTGCGGCTCCGGCCGAATAGGAATGTCTGGCGCGGGCTGATCCTCGTCGGCCGGCGGATCTATTTTCTTGGCGGCCAGCAGAGCGGAGCTTTCGGCGGCCAGCAGAGCGGAGCTTTCGGGTGGAGGCGGAACCATCTCCCCGGCTACCTCGGACGCTGCTGGGCTACAGTTTTCGGAGAGCGCCGCCGGGCTACAGGCTTCGGAGAGCGCCGCCGGGCTACAGGCTTCGGAGAGCGCCACCGGGCTACAGGCTTCAGAGAGCGCCTCCGGGCTACAGGCTTCCTCTGCGGCCGTGGACTGAAGCAGAGTAACTCCCTCGGCGACTTTGGACGGAGGCGGAACAACATCCTCGATGGCCTCGGACGGAGGCGGAAGAGCTCCCTCTGAGACCCTTACACGCCGGCGTCTGCGCCGGGAGGAGCCAGATGGCGTAGCAGAGGCTGCTTTGGAAGCAGCAGCAGACCCACGGGGAAGAAGGTCGTCCCGGTCACCGTAATAGAAACTCCACAGCTGTTCCTCCTCGACATGTGGGGCTCTGATAGGTGGAGCGTTGAGCTTTACTCAGGGGGCCAGCTGTGAGTCATAGAGGTGACGACTGAGACGACAAGACGCTGAGCGGCTTCTCTTCTCGTGCTCCGGGGAAGCCGAAACAACGCCCACATAAAACACCTGGGGAGTGGAGTCGGCCTTGATCGGAGGCGCAGGATCCTGGGCAGAAGCCGCCTTGGCGCACCTCTCTCTCCTCAGGCGTTCGCACATGTCCAGATATGCGCGGACCTCCGGGGTGTCAGCCCCTGCAGGTAAGTCCCATGTGGTGTCTGGGTTCATCCTTTGGCCGGTCCGTACTGTCAGGATTTGTCTTTGATGAACCCAGAACCACACACACAGGACTAAAGTTGAGGAGTTTTATTGACAGGTTTGATGGGATGGTGGGTGATGTAACCAGTAATCCAGGAATACACAGGTACAGGGGTGCAGATGAAGGCAGGAGCTGACAGCCTGGAGAGAGAGAGTCCAAACGAAGCTGGGAGACTTGGCACTGGGCAGAGCTTTCTCAGAGTGGCTAGTCAGGTTAGAAGTTCTCAGGAGACACCAGGACAAAAGGCAGAGCTTCACCAGGAACTAGCAGAATAAACAAAGTCTTTCAGAGAGACTGGCAGGACTGACCTTAAATGAGAAAGCAAATCAAATCTTCCGAAGCAAAAAACGAGGACTGGCATGTAGAGGGTGTAGAACGATGACGGACCGGCAAAGTAGTGACAGCAGAGTGAGGCTTAAGTAGTGAGGCTGGCAGGTGAAATGAGTCTGGCTAATTAGTGGCTGGCAGGTGTGACTAACTGCAGTGGAAGGGAAGGCTGAAGTGAGGGGAAGGAGAAACTAAAAACAATAAATAAAGTCAAACCCTAACTAAAACTAAAACAAGGTGGAAAAACCGAAAACCAATGGCAACAAAAGCCGAATCAAAACTAAACCATGACAGTTCCACAACAACAATGTTTAAAAACCATGGTTAGGAGACGTCTTAGACTTGGAAAAAGCAGTCGTTTTACCGAGTAAAACCAAGGGTAACTACAGCGAAAGAGTGGAGGAAAACGCATATTTGCCCTACATGTACCACGTGATATGACGTCAAGTTCTAAAAAATAGCTCGCTCGCGGAACACCGTTATTAGTGCAATGGAATGTTACTGCTTCATGTCGTACATCACTTCACGGCATGTTCCTACAACGAACTTGGATCAATAGTGACTTGACTCGGACTTGACTCGGATGAGTAGTGGACTTGACTCGGACTCGACTCTGATTTTTTTTTTTATGACTTGGACTTGACTCGGACTTGAACACTGGAGACTCGAACCTGGACTCGGACTCGAGGCATAGTGACTTAACTACAACACTGGTTTCTCCAGAGGGGGGTTAGTCCAACCCCCTTGGGAGTCCTTGAGGTGTTGTTAAACAGACATGTTTTGGGTCTGTACGATGAGACAACAGCTTGCAACTGCGTCGAGAACACGTCGGGGTAAAATAGGCTTTGTGTGGTCGCTGATAAAGTTTGTAAGTGCTGTCTTCCAATTATGGAACTCCGAATTGAAATAAATATATGTATGTTATAAGTGTTTGGTCTCTGATAATTGTCTCTTCCCTTGCTGCCAAATCTTCGAACCTGATGGGTAAGACGGGCCGTGATGAAATGGAGTAGGAATGGACCCATAGTCTTAGTAAAAGAGAGACAGACAGACAGATAGCATACTGACCCTTTATCTGTTCATATTTCAAAGGTTTTAACCAGATTCGAACCTGTAAGAAAAATCAGTGGCCATCAGTTTTGTTCTTTCGTCATCTGTTTCTCCCTTTCTTTAAAAAAGTTTTACCTGGCATAGCATCTGATTTGACTCAGATAATAAACACGTCCCTTCTGTCAGGTGTTTTCCCCAGTCCCTAAAAACAGCAAATATCAAACCACTGCTGAAAAAGAACAATTTAGACAAACTACTACTCCAGAACTACAGGCCCATCTCAAACCTCCCCTTTATCAGTAAGATTATTGAAAAAGCTGTATTTCAACAATTAAACACCTTCTTAACAACGACCAGCCGCTTTAACGTTTTCCAGTCTGGCTTCCGTGCTCACCACAGTACAGAGACCGCCCTTATCAAGGTGTTTAATGACATCCATATAAATACAGACTGTGGAAGAACCACCGTGCTGGTACTATTGGACCTCAGTGCAGCATCCGATACTGTCGATCACTCCATTCTGTTAGAGCACCTGGAGAACTGGGTCGGCCTCTCTGGTATAGCTCTCCTCTGGTTTAAATCCTACTTAAAGGACAGGGACTTTTTGTATCAGTAGGTAACTTTACATCAAAGATGACAAAAATCACATGCGGGGTTCCCCAAGGGTCCATCCTGGGTTCCCTCCTATTCAATATCTACATGTTCCCTGTAGCTCAGATCATAAGAAACAACAACATCAGCTACCATAACTATGCAGATGACACACAGCTCTACATCACCATGTCACCAGGTGACTATAAACCAGTTCAGGCACTGAGTAAATGCCTAGAAGAAATCAATGCCCGGATGTGTCAAAACTTTCTTCAATTGAATAAAAACAAAACTGAAGTAATAATATTTGGACCAATAGAGGAGAGATCAAAAGTTAGCACACAGCTTCAGTTGCTTCAGCTAAAAACCACCAATCAGGCCCGAAATCTGGGTGTAGTGATGGACTCAGACCTGAACCTTCAAAAGCATCTAAAGACAATTACAAGGTCGGCTTTCTATCACCTGAGGAACATTTCCAGGATTAAAGGACTAATGTCTCAGAAGGATCTGGAAAAACTAATCCATGTGTTTATATTTAGTATAATTGATTACTGTAACGGTGTTTTCACAGGTCTGCCTAAAAAGTGGATCAGCTGCAGCTGATCCAGAATGCTGCTTCCCACGTCCTCACTAAGACTAAGAAAGTAGAGCACATAACCCCAGTTCTAAAGTCCTTACACTGGCTCCCTGTATCTCAGAGAATAGACTTTAAAATTCTTCTGTTAGTCTATAAATCCCCGAATGGCTTAGCACCTAAATACAACACAGACTTGTTATCAGTGTATAAACCCTCCAGACCACTAAGGTCTTCTGGCTACAGCCTTCTCTGCATACCTAGAACCAGAACTAAACAAGGAGAAGCAGCATTTAGTTCCTATGCTCCACTTATCTGGAACAAACTTCCAGAAAACTGTAAAAGTGCAGAAAGCCTGAGTTCCTTTAAATCAAGATTAAAAACACATTTGTTTAGGATTGCCTTTGAATGTTCATGTTAAACTGTTTTACTGTTTTTAAATGTTCTTTTTTTGTTTCTACATTCTATCCCTACTTGCTTTTATTCCTATATTTTAATCATGTAAAGCACTTTGCATTGTCTCTGTACTGAATTGTGCTATTTAAATAAGTTTGCCTTGCCTTGCCTTTTGTCAGCTTAATAATTTTCAGAATAGCAGCATAGCCTATCTTCTGGTCTGTCAATAATTACAATTAAAATCTCCCCACATTGCAGTAATTAAAATTGTTTGAGTCATGTAAAATAAATTAATAAAACAAGACCAAATAAAACTTCATAAAATGATAACAAATATGAGTTCCCAACAGGCTATAATAACCTGAACATAAAAGGGAGTAAAGTCTACAAATTATCTTAACCCTATGCTTTTGGGCTGATACACAATACACATATAAACACGTTAAAACACTGCAGTGGTGCTGAGTTTAGCACTTGATAAGAAGATAACACCTTTGCCTTACAGGAACATATTCCCTAGCTCTAATCCCTGGAGTCTTCTCTCACCAGAGTTTGCCAGCTCTCCCTTGCATGTATGGGTTGTAACGCTTTCTCCTACAGTGAAAAATATGAATGTTAGATTAAATGGTCTCTCTAAATTTCCCATATTGCCCAGTATGTGCCTGCTTAGTCTTTCCTTTTTCTTGCATTGTGAGGGACTTGCGCCCTGTGCTTAATTTGATTGGGGGTTGGCATCTGCGCCCCTGCAACCCTGAATGGGTGACGAGGGTTTGGAGAATAAATGGATGATGTATATATTGTTCAAGTTTATTTTGTTTTCATCTGTCTATTAATATACAAAATATCGAATATTTTTTTTTTGCAATCAAGCAGAGCAATATAGCAAAAGCAGTAATGCTCCACTTGTGAAAGTAAATCTGTTGGGCTCTCATTAGCATTAAGAGAGTAATTCTTAATGCTGCACTGTCAGACAGGACACATTAAAAAGGAAGGGCGAGATGAGGCAGTGAGAAGCCGTGCCTCCACTCTCATGGTATTGCAGACAGTGACTGATGCATTCATTGCTGTCTCTTTTTATATTGCTAGTATACAGTATACATATGAACTACACATGCTGATGTTCTAGCCTAGTATATTTCATGTCTGTGTGTAACATTTTTTGTCTTTCTTGTCGGCCACAGAAAATGCATTGAAAAGGGTGTCAGAAAGAAAGTACCATGCCATACTAATAGGGGGCAGTGCAAAACCCCAGTAAGAACAATAAGTAAACATATAAACAATATATTATATCAGGAATCAACCATGTTTATTGTCACCATGTGTTATATTGCTTGTATTATTTTTGAGACATCACCACCGGTTCAGAATGTACACAATGAATTTATATAGGCAAACACAACAGACATAGTATTTTCACATTGGACATACTGTATAGATGGCAAACTATGGCATGATGTTTTGGAGAATATATCTAAATGCTCAGGCACCATCTTATCCAATTCACGGTCATTCACAGACTTCACTATACCAATACAGCATAGTTGCACAAACTTTGTGACAGTGCCTTACTCAAGAAGCTCTTCTTCTCTATGCGATGTGACTTAAATTAAATCCACTTTCGGTTTGCATATTGTAAACTCTATACTTTAGACTTTAGACAGCTTTATTTGTAATTTTGTATACACAAAGTGCGTACAGAACAAAATTTCGTTTGCATACAGCTTGAAAACTCATAGTAAATTGCACTAATTTTCAGAATAAAGATGCAGCAGCGATTTATGTAAACGATTGAAATGTAAACAATGTAAAACAATGTAACAATGTAAACAATGCAGGGGAAATAGACAGTGTGCTAGTCACGGTATCCAGGGGAGTATTATTAAAACCGTGTAATATACGAATGTCGTACAGAGTCCATTTGTGGCTTCAGCATTTCAGAGTCCATTTTGTAGCTTCGGCGATTCAACCGTCTGAAGCATATGTGCAAATGTGTAAATGTGCAGTTATGCAAATGTGGTACAGAGTCCATTTTGCGGCCTCAGCAGTTCAGAGTCCCTAGCAGTTCAACAGTCTGATGGCATTCATTATCAACTCTGTACAGAGTTGATAATGAATCCACTTTTGTCACTGTGTGTTACCGTGGTAAATGATTTTTGGGTTACTCTGGCTTAGAGTACATACATTTATATTTTAATAAAAAATGTGTAGAAATTCATTGTTCCAGTCATTGTGTTTCCAAGCATCAGAGGAAAGACAGTCCAAGGAGGTCATGCAGCATCAGTGCAATTGCCGAATGCACAATCAGAGTTTAAGGGACAATTTAGGTTGGACAGGACTTTAGGGTCAATGTTGCAGGAGGAAGAAGTAGGCATTGAACTCTCATTATTGACAGGTAAGCCCCACTCCTCAACAATTAGAATACTGCAATGTACTATTCCTTTATCCCTCTCTTGTTACCCAATCTTTCTCCCCTTTACCTTTTCGTTTCTGTCTCTACGTCCAGTACATTTGAATAAATCTCAAGTCCCATTCTAATATAATTTTTGCATATGTATCAAGCGGAGCAATATATCGAAAGCTGTATTACTCAACTTTTAAAACGCAAATCTGTTGGATTTCCCTTTGGCACTCAGACAAAAATTTTGAGGGCTTGGCTGACAGAAAGGACACGTAAAAAAGACCTCCCCCATAAGTCAGACAGTAAGAACTATAATTAGGTAAACAACTTATCCAATGCTGACTGAGGTGTAATACACTGCTTCATCATAACACTACATCACTTCAAAGGGAGTGATAGTGGTGCAGATGTAATGTTTTTAACAGAAACATGGCTGCATGAATTTAGTGAAGCAGCTATACTGATGGAGTCGACACCTCCAAACTACAATTTTCTTTGTGAGAGCAGACAGCAAAGGAAAGGTGGAGGAGTGGCAACATTGTTTAATGATTCACTAAAGTGTAAAAAGGTGTTTTGGGAAAATTCAGCTCTTTTGAACATTTGGCTCTCCAGGTAAAGGGCCCAGTACGAACTATGTTTCCGAATGTTTACAGGCCTCCTAAGTCCACATCAAACTTTTTTAAGGATTTTAGTGACCTCTTGTCTGTGATATGTGTTGATTATGACTGTTTAATTGTTGTGGGAGACTTCAACTTTTACGTTGACAACCCTGAAGACAGAAGTGCAAAAGAACTGTGTGACACACTTAGTAACTTTGGTTTAACTCAACATGTTAAACAGCCAACACACAAACAGGGACACATATTAGACTTAATCATCACAAAAGGTCTAAAGATTTCACAGGTCAATGTAACTGATATTGCCCTATCTGATCACTTTTCTGTTACCTTTGAAAGCATCATTTCCAGTGACTCGTTTAGCCAAAGGGACATCGTAAGAAAACGCACCTTTAAGGACAATGCCACGGAAACTTTTATTCAAGCTTACTCTGCTACTTCAACCTTGGGCTGCAACTCAGCCTGAGTTCCTTTAAATCGAGATTAAAAACACATTTGTTTGAAATTGCCTTTGAATTAGAGATGGGAATCGAACCGGTTCCGTGTTTTCCAATTCCATGGAACCGTTTGGCAGCGCGTTTAACGATTCTCTTTTCGATTCCGTCTATCCGCCAGATAGATTTGCTCCGCATATCCATCTGGAAACCTTCCGTTGAAGTAATTTTGGGAAGGGGCGAAAATACTGGTTAGCTGATTGGCCTATGTTGGTGATAGACGGGCCAAATAAACCAATCAGATCCGTCGTCGCTCGTAACAGAGCGACGACGAAAACACAACCACAAGCCAAGCTACTCTTGCTGCTGCAGGTAACGACTCGTTAGCTCAGCAAAGAAATACTCTGTAATTCCGATAAAACTTGCTCGATAGCCGCGCTAACGCTAGTTTCATCGGCTGAAGCCGCCATGTTCTTTAGACTGAAATGTCGCTCCTCGTTGCGTCACACCTCAACCCTCCTCAAAGCGAACGCTGATTGGACGTTCGTTTGGTGAACGGCTCCAAATTTTCTTTAACGGAGGGTAGCCAGACTGATCTGCGAGTGAAACCTTGAAAGCTCGCGAGATCAGGATGGTCTCACGAGGCTATCTTGCTCCGGCTCTGAGCAGCAAGTTACGCAAGTTACGTCACGTTTTTACGCAAGTTACGCAAGTTATGTAAGTTACGTCACATTTATTACGCAAGTTACGCACACGGCATTCAGTAAGCAAGTACGGCGTGACCAGGCTTAAAGCAAAACAAAACAAATGGCGTGGTCGAAAATTTGGCTTCATTTTAAGGAAGAGAAAAATGCCAACGAGGCGCTTTGCAATCATTGCAGAGTGACATTTACATCCGCGGGAGGAAATAGATCCAACAGGCAGAAATTCCTGCGCGCACAACATGGCATACATTTTAATGAATGCCGTGTTTTTGATTCTTACCGGACAGAAGCTAAAGTTACGACCAGCATGGAAGGCAACTCTGGTGGTAAGTAGCTAGTTTTACACCACTGGCTGTGCTTAATGTGGTTCCTAGTAAATCATATGCCATTTCTGGAAATAAACCAGTTTCCAACCTCTCTTTGGGGTTATTAAGGTAGTGTGCCTTTCTCGTTAATCCAGCCATTCATTGGTAGCATGTTACATGAATCTAGGCATTGCAATGGATGTAACGAAACATGCTACGAAGTTGCTCCGCAGTTCAGGGAGCGAGAGAAAGGTGACGCTCGTTTACTTAAATCAGGGGGAGTTGAGTTTATTTCCCGAAATTGTCCAGTAATGCTTTTTCATTAAACGGATGCCTTCTCCTTTAGAGGATATCTAAAGAGAGCTTAATAAGCAACTGTCACAACAAAATTACGTTTTCTTGTATTCTAAACAACTCATCTACTGTATTTAAGTTTGTTTAAATAAAAAAAGGAATATAAGAACAAAGATAAATGTTACTCCAGTTGCACATTTGCTGTGAACATCTTGACCTTGTTAGTTTGTAAGGTCGTGTGATAGTTAAGTAAACAAAGTTGATGTTCATCATCAAACTGTTTGTTCTCCTTTTTTCCCCAAATTGGAATCGAAAAGAGAATCGAAAAGGAATCAAATCTTTTCACAGAATCGATAAGGGAATCGGAATCGTGAAAATCTTTTCAATTCCCAACCCTACTTTGAATGTTCTAGTTAAACTGTTTTACTGTTTTTAATGTTCTTTTTTGTTTCTACATTCTATCCCTACTTGCTTTTATTCCTATATTTTAATCATGTAAAGCACTTTGCATTGTCTCTGTACTGAATTGTGCTATATAAATAAATTTGCCTTGCCTTTTGTCAGCTTAATAATTTTCAGAATAGCAGCATAGCCTATCTTCTGGTCTGTCAATAATGCCCTTGCAATTGACAGGTTGCCAGTTCCATCCCCCGGTCTGACAGTCTTAGTTGTTGTGTCTTTGGGCAAGACACTTAAAGGTGGTCAGAGGTCCCAGTGGTGCCTCTGACCAGCTACTAGCAGCTACTAACCACTACTAACAACTCACCACCATCAGGGTGTGAATGGGTGAATGACTGATTGTAGTGTAAGGTGCTTTGGGGTTGTTGGACTAGTTAAAGCACTACACAAGTACAAGCCATTTACCATTTAAGCTGTAACAAGGGGAACAGTCAGTGCTTAACAAGACAATGCTTTTGAGCATTGTCTTTTTAAAAGAATAGAGCTAGGTTGTTCCAGTGGAATTTCTTTTGACATATATTCAGTTAAATGCACAAAACATTCATATGTAATAGTGTGATCAAGGTAACAGAATATCACAATATCCCAAAGAACCAGAGCAATTACAGTAACAATTGTTCTATGTTCTGAAGACATGAACTTTACTCTTATGAACAAAGTTAGAGACCTTATTAACTAATCAACCAAGGGCACCTTATAGATCTCAGATGTTCTTTAGACTTTAGACAGCTTTATTTGTCATTTTGTATGCACAAAGTGTGTACAGAACGAAATTTCGTTTGCATACAGCTTGAAAACTCATAGTAAATTGCACTATTTTCAGGATAAAGATGCAGCAGCAATTTATGTAAACAATTGAAATGTAAACAATGTAAAACAATGTCACAATGTAGCAATTCTGATGCATTTACTTGAAGAATGTACCATAAAAATATGCCTTGTTAGTAAGCAAGTCACTGAGGTAAAATATATTGACTAAACTTTGTTCACGTTTATGGTCACTGAAAAAAGGCTGCTGGGACATCATATGTCTTATCACAGGTTTTCTAGGTTGATATGAATAATTTAGACTGAAGTTGTGCCATTTTGGTAGTAAAACAAGTTGTAAACATTAGAGGGTAATACAAAATACTTTATATCAATTACTGTAACCTGTGGTTGAATCTTTTACAAACAAGTAGATAAGGCCAGATCATTTCTCGTCTACATACAGGCTGGGAATCTGATATAGTCACTATGATTAACAGATTCCAACTCTTGCATTGACTTAAAAGGTCAAAGCAAGGTTGACAACACCCTGAAGGGCCAAGACACTGTTTCTAAAGGGCCCATTATTATTATTATTATGCACATCCAGTGGCCAACATTTTGGTGTTTATTTCTGATGCTGGCTTCACCCATTTCTCTATTGATTTATCTTGATTTATTTTCCTATGTATTCATTTGTATTATGTGAATCGTGTGTTGTTTAGAATTGGTTTTATTTGCCGTCTCAGTCTTGTGCTACTACCCTCCTTTTATTGATACCACCATGTTCTAAAGTTAAAAAAATATATATCCTGGTCGAGCACATAGCCACAGTGGAAAGTCACTTGGATTATGTTATTGACTTTGCAGCAATTCTCTTACCGAATATGCAATTCAGTGACAGTGGAAAGGACCCCACCCCCCATTCAAAGCTCTAGCAGAACCAGGTTTGTTAAGAACATCCATTTGCCACAACTAACTGGGAGGTGCAACACCCTTCCACCACCACAGTCATCACCAATAAAATAAAGACACTGAAATTGTCATGATTTGGAGGTTAGGTTGAGGACCAACCGCGCAGAAGAAGTGGCGAGGAAGCATCGGTAAGCAGGGTAGGGATTTAATTCAGAAGCTCAACAGGTAGTTAACAAAACAGATCACAAACTGGGACTGAAAACCAACAAGAGAGATCTGACAGACTTGGGTGATAACGACTAAGGAGCCAGCAAAGACTGAACAGAAACCCGGAACTTAAATACACAGGAGATAATTGCACTAAACAGGACACAGGTGTGGAGCAATAAAAGGTAACAGAAACGGCTAAAAGGTAACTCTAAAAAGAGGTGTGAACAACAGCGAATGAAAACAAACACAATAACAGAAACATATGCATGATCCCAAGGATTAAACTCATAGCTGCCTTGGGATTGTGACAGAAATATTAATATAAACAAATGCATTGTACAGTTAAATATAGATTTAACTGTACAATAATGCTTAAATGTTGGTTGAAATGTAGATGCCTCAAAATGAGCAAACAAAACCCAACAAGCAAACCACCACACTCTAATACAAAGGTTGCTTCTATTCATCAAATATGCATTGGGGTGGTGGTGGTGGTGGGGGGGGGGGGGGGGTATAGATCTGGTTGTGCGGCTGGTTTGGACATTCAATTGTTGGCCCCTTACCACAGAGGAAATGGAGTGCAGATTCCATGGTTAAGTCTATAGTGCGTTGCTACTATGGAGAAATGAAAGTTAAAATTAAAATAACAGCCATAAAGTTCAAAAATGGAGTGTAGTAGACTTGTAGAATGTTGCAGAGTGAGTAATTAGTTAGATTACAATGTTACTGAGATAATAACACCATTATTTCCAACACTATAGACCACAACTGAATGATTTCAATGTGAAAACAAAGACTTATAAAGGCTTATACTTAGACTTATACTTATAAAGACTTATAAAGGATTATATTTCCAGTTCCAGCTGCTTTTTTAGGGGAAAAACAGTAGTTAGGGGAAAGTTTAGCCCCTGAAAAATTCAAAGATTTAAATGTCACTTCCGTATTTAGAAAAATAAAAGACAAGATAACACTTAGAATAAGTGTTATTATCCTTTATCAAATCTTCATTCAGGAAAGGTAGACACTCTTTCATTAATTAGTTACACTGTAAATTTTAGTGCAATCTCAGAAAGACTTGAAGAAGAGACATTACCTTCTATGTCACCGAGTCTCGTTGAGACTCCATTACATAGGCAACAACATTTAAGCAAAACACCTGCAGTAATTTCCATTTTGATACATTCACTATCAAAATATATGCATACTATAATTATATCCTTCATGAAGGGATGGTAGATAACGTTTTCTTTATTAGTTTCTCAGAAAGACATGAGACAGCTATGTTGCTAGACGGTTGCTAAAGAAGCAATCATTTACATCACAGATGTGCACTGACTTCTGCTTTCATACAAATCAATATGTAAGAAATAAATTGCAGTTCTATGCATTTTGAGGATATCTCTAATAAAAAGTAGGCAGACTATATTTAGAATCTTTGTTCAGGGAATTGTAGACAATCTTTAATGCTCCTGAAGGTTTCAGTGTTACGTGTTGCACCGCATGTAGGCTGTAGCCAAAGCAAGGGTGTGTTCCATTTACTCTGTATCCATCCCCCATATTTATAGAGGGAAATGCAACATTTAAAGACAGGATCTGTAACTCATTAGGTTTTGATGACATTTATATCAAAAGTATGCATAGTATGTCAGGGCTGACCAGGCCGCGCCATGCGCTGCCTTTTTTTCCTTCTCGCTCGAGTTGACAGGTTTACGGGAACACACACCTGTGGCCTGTTCAGCAGCGTGCGGCAGCGCTATAAGAACTGCGTTCAGACAGCTGAAGGGCACCACAGTGTTAACCTGTGTGGTTTGCCTCTCGTCTTTGGAACATCTCTAGTAATAGTAATAGTAATATCATCTTTATTGTCAATGAAACATACATTACAATGAAATTTGTTCTCTGCTTTTAACCCATCACCCTTGGGGAGCAGTGGGCTGCCATGGGTGGTGCCCGGGGAGCAATCTGGGGTTAAGGGTCTTGCTCAGGGACCCAGAGTGCAGGCGCTGGGGATCGAACCGGGTACTTGCATCCCTCTCTGAGTGCAAGCGCGCTGCTCTAACCACTAGGCCAACACTCCCCCAGCAGTGTCTCCCAGAGTTCAGATGTCCTCAAGTCAAGTCCCTGTCTACCTCTCTCTGGATCCCATTTCAGATCCTTCTTCGTGCCCAAATAAAGACCCGACGCTCCCTTGGTGTTACCAAGCCGGGCTGAGGACCTTCTCTCACTGCACTACCTGGTTCCTTCAGCTGTCCTCGGATCACTCCTCCCGCCATCGCTGCTCGGATCCCTCTCGGTTCCACCGGACCGCCCACCTGCCACTCAGTTAGCTGCTAGAGGTAGTTTGCATGGCCATACTCTCCACTCCACTCCCCCTGGCTCAGTTTCTGCACACCGCGGTAAGCCTTTCACTATCATCAGGTTTACGCTCTCGAATTTAACCTTCACCTGACATTTCACCTCTCATCCACAGATCCCCGAGCGCTCCTCTTGT
This sequence comes from Fundulus heteroclitus, assembly GCF_011125445.2. Lineage (NCBI taxonomy): Eukaryota > Metazoa > Chordata > Actinopteri > Cyprinodontiformes > Fundulidae > Fundulus > Fundulus heteroclitus. The sequence continues at coordinate 42,263,832 of NC_046367.1, forward strand.
TTCCCCTTCACCCTCGCTCTGTTAAGCAAATTATTTTGTGATCTGATATGTCTTAGTGCGCTAATAAACATCTAAAGCTGCTTTGGTCTCCTGGTGTGATCTGCAGGTTGGTCAAACATTTAAAAAAAGAAATGACATAGTTTGTCCATATTATTCTATCAGGACGTGTAGATAATATTTTGTTTATTGTTAACAATGCAAAGTTTATTTTACTTTGCATTGTCTCTGTCCCGAATTGTGCTATACAAATAAATTTGCCTTGCCTTGCCTTGCCTTGCCTTGCCTTGCCTAGTAGTTTTTCTAACCCCAGCCCTAAACCTAACCCATTTGTTAAGGTTGTTTCAGTGCAGGTTGCTATCTTCAAAACGTTTATTGAAAATTAATGGAAATACAGAATGTTCACAAGTAAACAAGAACATTAATCTAACACACAATCACAACACAAAATGCCAGGGGGGGTTAATAACTCAGTATTTATATGGGCCTTTTTTTTTTTTTTTTTTTTAAACAATACTTTATTGTCTTTTAGAAACAAGACACACAACAACAATTCAGCACAGTCAAGTCTAATACAAAATCTGAAGTGTCCAGCAAACACCGTTACCTGAATTTCAAATACACATCAAAACCTACAGTCCATATAAGTCAAGGGAAAAAAAAGATAAACAAAAACAAACAATCAAACATGATGTTTAAAACCAAACTGTGATCTCCCTTTTTGTAATAGCTCGGCGAGCTCATTAGGCAGATGATCAAGCAAAGGCTGCCATATTCTATAGAAATCATTACAATTACCCTTTATAATGGCACTGAGTCGTTCCAGCGGAAACACCTTGAACGTTTCTCTGTACCACTGTGTTACAGAAGGCGGCTGTCCTTGAATCCACTGAAACAGTACACATCGTCTTGCCAAATGTAAAAGTTTACGGAGTAAAGTCATTTGTGCTGAAGATAGATATATGGGCCTTTTTAAGGAGATTCATCTTATTTTTTGTGCCATTACATTCCCTGCTGCATGTAAATCAAAGGTTCTGATAAACAAAATAGGATGTGCAGCATCAACTGGCAAGTTAGTATCTAAGTGAAATATTTTTTAAAGGAATAATGGTCACATAACTTGATACTTTTATAGCAGTGGGGTGGACAAGGGTACTGTTTCATATATAATACAACCATTGTTGTTTAAAAGTGTAATCTTACCATTACACGTTTCAACACAAAGCAATCTAAAGGTAATTTTTGTACAGTGTCTGCAAGAAAGGACAAAGCAGACTAAACATCTTAAAGAAGCTTAATTCCTTAAGTGTTTGTGGTGAGATGCTGCAGATCTTTTCAGTTGTGTAGTGTGTTATTTCTTCTGCTGTTATCTGTAGGGGTAGCATCAGATGCGGTTGACTTAAAGTGTCAGAGTAACTTACTTGAAGAAAGCTTGTTGAGCTTGTTAAATACAGAAAGCCAGCTCTGTTATGGGAACTACTCTTGAACCTTGAGATGATTTCACAAGGAAGTTTTCTTCATAAAATGAAGAACATTAGGAACAACCCTGAACATCCTCTTCATCAGAATGTCATACAACAACAAGAGTGTCTTCAGTCAGCTTCTGATTTCTGTTTGGTACAGACTGACTGAGCAGACATCGCCCCCTGCTGTCCGATCAAGAGTACTACCCACAAGTCACAGATCATTTTTACCATTGAGACATTTGTGTCAAAACTGTAAATGAAGGTGTAACTTGTAAAGTTAAATTTGTGACTCACAGCAGCAGATTCGTGCAGTTGTATTTATTGATTTGTATTTGTGTTAAGGAAATAAAATATAAAAAAAACTTTTTTTGAAGATTTTAATACATTTTTGATGCGCAACTCACAGAACAGAATTTGTGTACTTTGTGTGGGGCGACGTTGCACAGAGGTTAGGGAGTTTGTCTTGCAATTGGCGGGTTGCCGGCAAATGCGACACATTTATATATATCTTTTAACGCAACTTATATATATATATATATATATATATATATATATATATATATATATATATTGTGTGTGTGTGTGTTCTCAGAAATATCTAGTAAACATAAATGTTATTTTAAAAAATTATTTCAGTTCCATGACACAAAAAACCCGACACAGTTTATAGAACACTTTCACACAGCTTGATGTTTTCAAGCCTTTATTTTTGTACATTTTTGTACAAACATTTAAGATTTTTTTTTTTAAATCAGACCAAAACAGAATAATACACAGATGTGAGCTTAATGGGAAGCATGTCATTTTATGGTTTGGTATTTGATGGTATTATTCTTTAAGGTTGTTCATTTTTTCCATCAAGCTCATGGTGACAGAAAACATCACTACAGGTAGATCAACTGCTAACAATGAGTGGGACACAGGAACCACTAATATATGTCAGATCATTCAAGAAAAAACTCAAATTTATAATAAGAGGGCTATTTCTCGATGGTTACAACAAAGTAACTGAAACAAAATACAATAACAGAAAACAAAATCACAGGAAATTATGTAAACCCTTTTAATTACCCAAAATTAATAAAACTAGAACTAGGCAACCAAATGCTAAAAAGTGAACACAAAATTACTCCAAAATTCGAATCTTATTAGAAACAGACATATTTCAATACAAGGGGAAAAATACATTTATTGAAACAGTCTTAAAAAGGTTTTAAACATTGACTTTAAAACATGTTTGTAAAGGTCTTTACCAATTTCATAACTTTGTATCAACAGGGATTTGTTCAACAAAAAACAAAAAAAGCATAAACAGATAATGATAGTTTATATATATATATATATATATATATATATATATATATATATATATATATATATATATATATATAAATAACTTTTTTTAAATATACATTTATAAATATTTATCACTAGTCAGATTTATTTTTTAATTTTTTATTGTGCTGCCTTCATGTGTTATTAGTTACACTAATTCTATTTGCTGTTGAACAGTGGATGATATTTATATTGAACCATTAAATTTGGCCTGTTAAGGTATACAGTACATTATTATATCTGAAGTACTGCTTTGTTTATGTTATTCTCTTACAACTGAACAAAAAAGAATATATGTGCAAAATATTCCTATCTATGTCTGATGTTGGATATTTTTTTGGCTGTGATTTAATTTCAACAAAATGTGCCTTCTTTGGTTGTAAACTTTTTGTCTGGTCTGTGTTTTGACTTATCAAACCTCTCATCACCACCAACTCCATAAGTGAAGGCACTTTTTCTAGATGTTACCAAGTGTGGCCTTCTCCCACACTCAACAGCTCCCTTTAAGATCGCTTCTTGTGGCCTAAATGGACACAGAACTTTGCAGTTGTCAATAAACTCATCGGTAATGTGTGTGCGTAGAATCTCGCTCTCAGCAAATCCCCCCACTAACAGGATGTACTTAATTTTGAAATCTTTACATAATATTTGCCGGAGACTCTTAGTGATTCCCCACAGACTTTCTTCAAAAAAAGACCTCAGTTTCTGTTTAGTGATCATGATTGAACCTTCATTGAAGGATACTCCTTGAACTTTTTCAAAGAACTTTTCAATGTCTTGTTTTTTCTGAGCCACTCTCCCCAGATTCAGTGAACAAGTCACTTCTATATCTTTTTCCTTTTTTTTGAAAACAGTGAAATCATTCATCATTCTCTCAACCTCACTGGGGTAGCTTTGTTCATATTCATCCCAGACTCCATCACAAAATATTTCACTGAGGAACTCCTTAAACTTTCTGTCCACGTTTTGTCCTCCCAGATCATTTCCAGAGGCCTTATGCAGCTCCTTCAGAGATCCTCCTGCCAAGACTTCATGAACAGTGAGGTCAATAGTTCCCCCTATAACAAGCAAAAGCAATGGATAGTTTACTGAGAGCTCTGTTGAATAACAAATGTCAAAACCATGTTCCTCAAATTTGTTCAATAATTAGTAGTTTGTGGTTTGTACATCTTTTTTTAATATAACTTCTTATCTTAGTTTTCTTTGAATTGGTTAAATAAACTTGGTTTATGAAAAGCAAAATGTAAGAAGAAGAAAAAAAGTGATTAAAATCCCAATCACTATCACCACAGTTCCACTTTTAATAGTACATGCTTCACAGGATTCTTACCTTATCCCACTTTTTCTGTTCCCAATGTTATAACCTCAAGACTTATTTAAGAGGTAACATCAGGTAAGATAATACTGTGAATTCAAAAGGCCTTTCCGATGTTACTGATACAGCAGGTTGGAGGGAAACCATCCTGGCTGGAGTTTGATTTGCTATGAATGTGGGCACATGGGTGTGGTAGAATAGGGCTTGGGGTTAGGCAGCCATTAAAGCTAGGGTTTTCCAGAAGTTTCCCCAAGTCTCTTTTTTAATAACTGCATTTACAAGACCGTCTTACTAGGCTGTTCTGCTCTTCAGGGGGATTGCGTGAAAAGAATCTCCAAAATCTACTCTGGTCTTATTTCTTTCTACTGAGGCCGTCCTGTCATAAACGTAGTTTCTTCTTGCAACACTCAGCCACGTTCAAAGTATACAGTGTGAGCGGCAGAACTACAATGTACAGCTAACACCGAAGCTAACCGCTAAGCTAACTGCAAAGCTAATCAGATACATAAACTCTAGAAGTGCACATGTGCAGGCAGCAAGGGCAAACTAACAAGGAATGTGCATGCACACTAGTGTTACGTGTGAGCATCAGAATAATTGGGATGTGGGACATGCAATAGACAAGAGGATACCCCTGAAACTTGAGGGACATAGGAGAGTGAAAGTAGGAACAAAACTCTGACAAATCCCTGTCCTTTGGTGCAAAGAGCAGTGACTGGTCAAAGTTTTTACTGGCCTGCAGCTCCCACGGAGATCGATTTTAACCTCCATTTTCTGAATAAACAATGTTTTGACAACTTTCAAGATGGAAGAACGATTTTATCCAGTATAACACAAAAGTGTTTCTGAACAGGATTACCAATTAGAGCTTTAAAGTATATGGGTAATACCCAGTTGGGGTGAACAACTTTGAAGGGATGGGAGCTGCTCCTGGGGTTCCTGAGGTCCAGATTGGTCTGGTAGTGGACTACTAGAGGTTTTTGTTTTAGTCCCAAACTTGGCCTATACTGCGAACATGGCAGCAATCGTGGGTCAGAGGTTTTGCCACCCTCGATTGCCCTGCATTTCTCCAATTCTCGTTTGTCCTTGGGTAAGCTGCTGCTGTACTTCAGTGATGATCTATATTTTGATCAGACTGGCTAAGAAAGTGTTGGAGGTTTACTCTAGTTCTCCCCATTGTGGCATATTTGAACAGCCAGGTGACAAATTAACATAAACCCAATAAACAGCAACAAATTCACTTCTACAGATGGCACACACACACACACACACACACACACTCACACACACACACACACACACACACACACACACACACACACAACTCAAGTTTATTTGTATAGCACATTTGTGCAGCAAGGTGGTTCAAAGTGCTTTACATCATGAAAACATAAAAACATCATAAACACATTGAAATGGTCACCAATTGTGAAACCATTAGCAAACATTAAACTGTATCAAGTGTATCAAATTAGGGTATTTTCTGTGTTGTATCAGATACTGTGTTATTCATGAAGAAGATTACCTTTGCTCTCTCTGTACTGCAAATGCAATCATATTCATAAACTGCTGCAACCCAGACAATAAGAACTTTTAGCGTAAAGTTTGGGTTCTGGGTCAATTTAACAGGTGTTTGTGTTGATCTTGTCTTATCCCTCTTGTTGATGTTTATAGGAGAGGTGTCCGGCAAAAGAATTCCAGCAAAGTTTAGTGGGTTTCCAAATGGAGACATTATGGGTATGTGTTATGGCTCGAGTTGGCTGATTAGTCCTTGGTACTGGAGTTTTTTTGAAGTATAGCTATGGCCCTTCATCTGGTCTGGCGTTCCGTTAGCTAAAGCCCCATTTACACTACCCTTGTTAAACCGATCCGAGCCGAGACCAGTCCGAGCTTGTATCAGTTAACCAAGCCGAGCCTCCTTCTGACGACCGTTTACACATCACGCTATCCTGGTTCCTTGATTGCTCCTCGCCTCCTAGTGACAATCTGCAGTACTGCTGTTCTCTGGGATTGAAGGCGGGACAAAGCAAATCAAAATGGTGGCGCCCGTAACATTCAGGAAGTTATGGTTGGACAGAGTCGGCTTTTGGGACATGAGACAAAAGAACGTCTAATAAGGATTTACAGACGCAGGAAACAACGACAGACGCTGAGGTTCATCACACTGCTAAGCAGAATCATCTCTGGAAACCGTGTGGCATGGTAAGGAAGCTTTTTATGAATGTCTGAAATTTGTCTGAATGGAGTGTGAATCAGGAGGTGCAGCCAGACACCCCAGAAAAAACGCGAACAGTCAGCTGACTGTAAGGGGATGACGCGGTCTGCTCATGCGCTCTTCGTTATCAGATAACCGGGACAAAAAAAAAAGAGGCCAAGACCACACCTGGAACTGGTCTGCAGTTAGCGCGGTCCGGTTATGTCTAGCTCGGTTCAGTTCAGTGTGCTTACCGTTTACACTCGAGAGTTATCTGGGTTACCGAGCTCGGACTGGTCTCGGCTCGGTTAAAAAAGGGTAGTGTAAACGGGGTATATCAAACCCTCCAGTGGGGCAGATCATCTGCCATTACCCTCTCATCACCCTCATTACGGGCTCCCCTCAGGGCTGTGTCCTGTGCCCCCTTCTGTTCACTCTGATGACAAACAACTGCATCCCCAGGTTCACCACCAATCACATCATGACGTTTGCAGACGACACAATGGTGTTGGGCCTGATCAGAGATGACAACGACCGGGAATACAGAGAGGAGGTGGAGCAGCTGGTGGGCTGGTGCAGAGACAACAGCCTGATCCTGAACATTGAGAAGACGAAGGAGATCATCATTGACTTCAGGAAGAACCGGCCTCGCCACGCTCCACTGCTCATCAACAGCTCAGCTCTGGAGGTGGTCAGCAGCACCAAAATCCTGGGGGTGCACATCACAGAAAACCTCACCTGTTCTGTGAACACCACATCACTGGTGAAGAGGGCACAGAAGCGCTTGTACTTCCTGCAGAGGACGAGGAGAGCCCACCTGCCCCCGCCCATCCTCACGACCTTCTACAGAAGCACCACAGAGAGCATTGTGACCAGCTGTCCCGCTGTGTGGAGGCTGCAGCGCCTCCGACTGGAAGAACGGAGTGTGCAACAAGGGATAATAACAAGCTGGACCTTCTCTACGCTAATGTTAAGGACGCCTCCACCTTCGCCCCCTCCTCCTGCGTGCTCGTGCTTCTTCACAGGAGCATGTTTCCCTCTTCTCCAACGTTTTGTTGCGTGAACAAAGGTGACCACACCTTTGACCAGAATGTCCAAAATTTAGAAGAAAAGTGGGGGATAAAACCTTTCGGTAATGTTGCCCTGATGTTCATGAGCTCTTCTCAGGGGAAAGAGCTCCAGGTATCATCGCAAAAACCAGAGTTAAGTTGTAAAACAAAACAAAAAAGTGCGCACCAACACATCGTTGCAGCCATCGCCGGCGCCATCCTGCCAATAACAAATCTGGGTTTTCATGAAAAGCATTCACAAACTGGTCCCAAAACTCTTGTCACATGCACACCATTGTATTTGCTTGTTGAAAGCTTGGGTAGTTTTACAGAGGGTCTGCTTGCTGTTGACCATGTACTTGCATCATTCAGCTGAGTGCCTGTTAATGTAGTGGCATCCACTTGAAGCTGTTGTTGTTGTGGTGTAGCAGCCCTATCAATCCCTCTTTCTGCTTGTGTCTTCCATAACTTTGTGTTGTCTTGATATTCCATTGTCCTCACAATGTCTGCAACTCTTACAGAGAAACTTGCTTGTCTATTTCTGGCTCAAGCTCTTGGAGGGTTTTCTGCTTCTGTGATAACATGGCTAGTAGCTCCAGCAAACAGTCAACATTCACATCAGTCTCACATGTTTTATCTTGAATTTTTTGCACCAGCTTCGCAACAGATGCACGTAGAATGGTCCGTTTCTCTTTTAATGTCTGTAGTCGCTCCATCATGTTTTTTTTTTCTGTATCATGTGTCTGCAGTTATCGGCTCGATCCAAAAAAGTTCTTTCTTACACTCATGTGTCCCAGGTTTCGGCACCAAAATATTGTTGTGGATTTATCTGAAATATCCCATCTTGCTGAGAAAGATGACTTAAGATTCAGTTTTGTTTAATATAGCTTTACTTTCGAACTAAGGCATCATAACATTCACATAGGTCTGCCTTTACTGGAGAAGAGGAAACTTTTTTATTCGCTCTTCCTTAGTAGAAAACAACAACAACCACCTTGCTGACATATGACACCTGCGCCCTCTAGCGGAGAAATACTTAAACAGCCAAACTAATATAATGAAAATTTTAACCTGTAATTGTATTGTATTTATTCAATTGTCAAATTTATTCAATTCTTTTTATTTAACTTATGAACAATATGAATTAACCATATTATAGCAATATCCAACACAACACAACAAGTCAGTACAAGATGCACACAGACCTGGCAGAGTTTTTATCTGGATGACATTCCGGACATAACTGTGATTTCAACCCCCTGTATGAAGACAACATACTAATTCTGCTACACTACAAAGGGATTATGTGATTGTTTGTGATGGTTTCAACTCATTTTACCTCACGCTGTTTTTAAAGAAAGAGCTACACTGAAAGAAACAAAACTATTAAGGCAGAAATCTTCAAAAACAACTAAAGCTTGGAAAATTCCTTATTCACATGTAGTTTTTCAAGATTTTATGTCCCCTAGTTTATATTTGAAGGTTTAAGTGAAATGTTTTACCTCCACAGTCAACCACAATGTACTGGGTCCCTGGAGACTGGTCTAGTGTGTCTTCTCCTCTGTTCTCTGCTATGAAACCATCAGATGGTAGCTTCTTACAATAGACCAAAGCGGCTTCTGATTCCAAGGCAATGATCAGTTTATTGCTGTTTCCTTTGGTCACAAGACCTGCCTACAAGCAATAGGAAAACGATTTCTATTTAGAAAAGGATTTAATTAGAAACTGATTGGATGTTTTAATTGTAGGTAATTAGTTACCTGAGTTGCAGCTTCTCTCATAAATTGTTTAGCTGAATGATCCCAGATGGCAGGAACAGTCAGCACCCAGGTGAAGTCAGAGGCTTTGAACTTTCTCCCTTCTGTGTTTTTTGCGATCGTTCGTAAAGCGTCGTCCTTCAGGAATCTCAATGTTTCAGTGAAAACTTTCAGTGCCGTCATTTCCTTTCCATTTGTTGCTTTAATCTTCAGATTGTTGGTGAGTTTCTGATGATTTTTAATCACATTGTTAGTAACTCTTGTTTCACTTTATGCACCATAGTGTGGTAAAAAACTATAATAATAATAATAATGTATTATACACCTATACAGTTTTTTATTTTTATCAGTTATACCACAACCACAAAAATGCATGCTATCCTGTGTATGCTATATGTTTATTGTTTCTTGTACTTACGTTTCCATAGAGAGCCATCTTGAAGCAATTAAAGAAGTACTTCTCCCTGGCTTCTTCTCCCTTTTTTGAAAGATAATCTTCTTTAGCTTGATAACCAAAGCTGATAAATTCTTCTTGTTCATCAAACAGGATGCAGGTAGGAGTCTTTGGGGTCTCGAGTCCAACCTCTTCACCCCAAGTCTTTATGTATGGATCTATTTCTTTGTCTCTGTATGTTAAGTTAAAGGCATATCCACTGTATCTAGTGCCAAACTGTATAGCTATGATGAGAGAGTCTTCCATTGTGGAAACAGATCCATCCAGTTGTGTGGGAAAAAAAAACATTCTCAGCAACACATCTGGGAGTTTATACTTATGGTGGGTGGGGCTGACTGTAGCTCCTACCCCTTTAGTGAAATGAAATCTATAACAGAGAGAGTATCACTCTGACTCAACATATTGGGATTTAGCAAGGCAAGTACAAGGAAGCAGAATTTCTAAAGCAGCTCCAAGTAAATATTTCTGATAATTAATGAGGAAATTAATCTTAACGTGTACAGAGATTACGAAATAAGCAATGTAGAATCAGACGATTTTTACTGAAATCAGTCATTTGAACTAAGTACTATTTTATTGACAAATCATCCAATTTAAGAATGCATGAATTGCGGACTGGTACAGCGCCAGCTTCACAGCAGACGCAGCACCAATCTGCCTGCCGATCTACCGCTCCATCTTCCCCTCATTTGTGAACAAGACCCCAAGATACTTGAACTCCTCCACTAGGGACAGCACATCCTTGGAATAACAAAGAAAAAGTTGTGAACGCTCCCTCCTTTTTGGAATTAATAAAGTTTATTAATGAGAGCTTAATTAAAGAGTGTGTCTTTAATTCTAGAAGGTAATGTACTTAGAGTGAGAATAAGATTTACAAATCAGATAATTCTTTAGGTTCAACATTTAAATACATTTATTTCCTCTTAAAACCAATGGGATGTAGCATGATTAATTCAAATGAACATTTTTGCAATTTTATGAAAAGAATTAAGGCCACTGCGATAATTTAGCGACCAGTCTAGGGTGTATTGTCAGCTGTCAATGAGCCTCTTGCTCATTGACAGCTGGAGATAGGCACCAGCACCCCTCGCAACCCCAATAGGGATAAGCATGTTGGAAAATGGATGGATGGATGAATTAAGGCCATGCAAGAAACTTAAAGGAAAGAAGATGAAGAAATAAGGTAAACACATCTGATTCCGAGCTCTGTGCATTTACGTAAAAAGGAAGCTCTACAACTTTGATAGCCATGTTCCAGAGATTTTAAATTCCCTGTTATGAAGAAAAGATATACTGTATAAAGAATGTACAGTAAGCAAATCTAAACTAAATAATACAATAACATGTAATAAAAAAGTAGACTTAACAGGATTATTTTAGATGATCCACAGTCTTATTTTACTGATGCAAGTGGAAGTGTTCAAACTTTAAGACTTGGGTTAATTAAATGCTAGTGTGATTTTTTTTTTCAATTCCTTATATTTTCAGATTTCATTATAAACAACATTTAAAGAGACTTCAATCTTTACCAAAGGTAAAGTACAAAAAACTGAAAATACTTCATATATTTGGAAAATATCCTAATGAAACTTTGAAAAGGGTTAAGAACGGAACAGATGGACCCAGTGTTCAAACCAGACAAACAGTAGAGATTGCGAGAAACAGTATATTGAAACTGAAGCAGGACAAGCGGCATCGGCGTCAGCGGCAGGAAACTCTAAGGACAGAGACAGCATGTTAGTGACCACGTCTATCTGGAAGTGAATGTTCACAAACATGACGGTCACTAACCTCTGGTCAATTTACAGTCCCGATCCGGTGACTGTTATTTATCCCGCCACGGTGACCGCTCTGAGCATCCCAGATGCTGGTGCGTCGGTGGTCATTAGCGGCATGATCAGAGGTATAATCCAAAACCGTGTCGGGGACGAGATCCAAGGTCAGAGCCAAGTGGACATAAATACCAAGAGGTTTCAGAGGAAGATCCAAGACGGGGTCAGGTCACAGTTCCAGGTACGGGTACACAATCAAGCAAACGGTGTGTATGAGGACAGGCCAGCTTGGAGGTCAGGTCAGGTAGGAGTCAGGCAAACGGATCCGGCAATCAGCTCAGAAGGGTCAGGCAGGCTCAGAGGTCGGGAGGCAGAACAAGTCAAGATCAGGAAATCAGAAACAGAAAGTAGGCTGGAATAAGACTAACCTATGGCTTGAAATAATCTGGCACTGCTGTCTATCTATCTATATATATTTAGAACAGTCCAAAGAATGAATAAATGATGGTTACGGGGGGGGGGGGGGGGGGTGACTGAATCACTGAGGGAGGCGTTGTAGAGGTTGATGACCACAGGCAGGAATGATTTCCTGTGCCGCTCTGTGGTGCATCTGGGTGAGAGGAGTCTTCTGTTGAAGGAGCTCCTCTGCTGGGCCAGTGTGTCATGGAGAGGGTGTGAGACATTGTCTAAGATGGACTGAAGCCTGGACAGCATCCTCCTCTCTGCCACGGTGGTCAGAGTGTCCAGCTCCTCCCCCACAACATCACAATATAACCTCTCATATGCAGGTGGAACAGGTGAGCAGAAATGAGATTATTGTTTGTTTCAATATAGGACTACACACCCTCAGGCTTTCCTGTGTTTCACCATCACTGTTTTTTTGCTTCTCCACAAACCAGGACAGGTCCAAACTGACTTTTACTTTGAGGTTTGTGCTACAAAGACCTATGAAATGGCTTCTTCCAGCCATTTCATAGGTCATTTTGATTTGCTTTGTCCTGCCACCTTGAAAACTCACAACCTACACATTTTCTATTTTCTTTAAAAATGTCTTAAATTGAATGTCAAATGTCTCATAGTTGTGACTACTGTAAGCTGATTTAATTTCCTTGATTGTGCATATCATGTCCAAAATAAAGATGATTCTGGCATCACAACAGCTAGAGAGCATGAACAACAGGTTCATTTTAACATTAGGTAAATGTTAAAACAAGAGTACAACAAAAATCTAAAAACCCAAACACCCACAGATCAAAACACACAAATACCCAAATTTGTAGATATGTGTGTCATTTATAATCAGGACTTTAAACAGACTAGTTAAGGTATCTCTGTCCGTGGTTTTTCCGAACACACTGAAATAAATATAGATTTTTTATCTTATATTGCGAATATCACCTACCAACAGATTTTGTGACTAGCACAGGTGTCAATGCCACGCAACAATCCCCTTTGTCCCACACTGCTGCTTTCACTTCTATGAGCTTGTGGTGGAAAGTTTTAATCTTGAGGGTGGAAGTCTAAAGATAACTCATCTTTACAGTTTTATGATGGATATGGTTTCGATAATGTTTAACCCCGGATAAATGATATCATCATTTGAAAACTGTAATTTGCATTTGCTCAGGATATATTTTTCGGTTCTATTTTGATGATATGCAACATGTATCAGTGATAAAAAACAGAAACACAAATTTGCATGTTGTAAAATTGTTTTTGTTGCTGCATGAGGGATCGCTTATCCCTCATGGGGTCGCGAGGGGTGCTGGTGCCTATCTCCAGCGTTCAGTGGGCGAGAGGCGGGGTACACCCTGGACAGGTCACCAGTCTGTCGCAGGGCTGTAAAGAACTCAAACTTTCAAATCCATAGTGCAAAAGAACAGTGTTGTTTTTCTAGGCCATTATTTATGGTTGGTAATAGGAAATCCAGCCATTGCTAATGTATCTCTGAGCCTCTTCAATGGACTTCAACAGGGCCAGCTTAAGGCAAAAGCAGAGTAAGGAGTTGCCTTGGGCCTGGGGGCCACTAGGAGGCACCCAAGAGCAATTGAAAAATATACAACTATACTTTTGCATGTATAATGTATATGATTAGGTAACAAAAACATAATGTCACGATAAAATTGTGCATTTTTTACCATATTAAATATTTTTGATCAGTTTAGACATGCAATATTTATTATTGTGCGGGGCTAGTTGCCGTTGCCCTGTGCAGCATGCATCCAAATTTTCAAATCTCATGGGGAAGGAAATAGGCAAAACAATTTTGCAAGAAAGGACATATCCTTCAGGAGTAAACAAAATAAAGAGGGAGAGGTGAGCAAAAAAAGCTAAGATAAAGGTATGTTTCAGTTCTTGGTAATATACTGTTTATAAAGATATGTGTATGTCTGTTAATAGAAAATTAGCTTGCAAGTGACAAGTTAAATCGCAAAATATTCTTAAAAATAGTGTTCCTCCAGAAAATAACTAAACAAAAATAAGTTTGGCGAAAAAATAAAAACTCTTGTAGTTCCTTGTACTCAGTTTCTAGCACAAAAGAAAGAGAATTTCAAAAAACAAAACTGCTGGGGCCCAATATGAAATCCACTCTGGTATACAAATTAATAAGGCGTAGGTTTCACCGGCGTTTCTCCTCCTCCAGGCTTAGTGCGGTATTCCGCTCATCCTCCAGCAGTAGATCCTTCATGTGTTCTTCTGATCGATTTGGTCAACAAAACTTAGATTTCTTCCCTGACAAGTGCTGTGTTTTAACATATATTTTCCTTTCTTTCATGCGGAGGAGCATCACTCCAAACCTGGCATGATGCATGCCACCAGCACTTTCTCTGCGATAACACTGTCACATATATGATTTTTTCCCCGTGGTACGGCAAAACAGATGTTTCTCATAGTAGACCAGGGAATCCCAAAGTGTGGTGCAACCACCCCCTGGTGGGAGCTGCTGCTAGTGGGTGCGCAAGCTGAAAACTGTAATGGCGGTCTGACAGTGTTTTTCCCCACACCATAAAGACGTGTAAATAAACATTTCCTTTGTCAAGATTAAAATCAAAAACTGTAAATTTAACAAATAAATAAAACGTATTCACAAGAAAATCTATTTATTTAGAAAAAGTATTTTTTTACGCTTCATTTTAAGATGAAATGTAGAAGTTATGTTCGACACATTGTGCTGTGTATCCCCAGCCAGCTTGTGCCCTCTACTCAGTGCCGGCCCGAGCCACTTAGGGGCCCTAAGCAGAATTTGATATGGAGGCCCCCTCCCACCATGCAGAATGACCTGTGCAAGATTATTGCCGCAAACGTCACGCTATCATGTTATAGCGAATATTATAATTGAATACAGTGAGGTTATGTATTAATACAAAAGAAATACATAAACAATACTTAAAAAACTTCACTCTTCTTTTAAATCATCTGAACACAAACTGTCACAAAACATATACAATTTCCACCTCATTCATTCATTCATTTATATCAGTGGTCCCAAACCTTTCTATCACTGCGGACCGGGAGGGGGGGGGGGGGTTTGTTTGTATATATATATATATACTGTGTATTAGCAGCTTCCTCATAAAATTACACAGCATTTGTTTAGTATCAAAGTTTAACATCATCTCTGCCCCTAAATGAAAATGTATGTGGAAAAATACATAAAGAAGGGGAACCAGCAATTTCAAATTTTTTCACTATTATCTTAATATACGTAAACTAATTTTTTCACTATTATTATAAAACATGAATGTTATTTTTAAACAGTTAAAATAAAGTTGTCAACTTGTCTCCTCCTCTCCCTCACCCCTACTGTTGGCAACAACAGCCCTAATGCTCTCTGACTCTGGTCACTATGGTAACGTTTAAACATGCCGTCAAAGAAAGATACAGATACACCAAAAAAGAATAAAAAGGGCATAAATTTTAACTCACCATAACGCTAGATCAATGGGAGCCCTGAGCTTGTTGTAACTTGCTCCTCTAGAAATAGATTAATTATTAAACAAGTAAAAAATATAACCACATTCATTGTTCTTGTCACTAAATATTTCAAATAAATAAAATCAGAAAAAAATTTTTTTGTCTGAGATCAGAACTTTACAGTGGTTTGGTATTATGTAATGAATAAGCCTATTAGACATGTGTTCACAAATTACTCTTGCATACTTATTAGAAAAATTGTCATGGTCTTGTTCAGAATCTCCTAAATTAAGTCTACTGAAGTTTCAATTAAATTTGTATTAAAATTATCATGATCATGTATGTGTACACTAAATAGCCCATAAGAACATTCGGACATTTTTGTGAAACTATGAAAAAAATAGAAATTTAAGTACAAATTTATTCACATTTATTCACATTAAATTTAAGTACAAATTTATTTACATGTTTGTCTGTCCATTGAGGACATCAGCACCACAAATAACATCATCACCCGAGCCAACCAATGACCCTGGATTACTGCGGAGGTCCGTCAAGTGCTAAAAACACGGAACTCAGCCTTCAGTCTGGAGACAAGAAGCCACTGAGGACAGCGAGAGCCAACTTGAACCGTGCCATCAAGTTAGCGAAGCGGAATTGAAGTCAGAAAATCCAGGAGCTTTTCCATGACGCCAGCAACACCAGGAGCATGTGGAAAGGCATACGGGCGATCACTGAATACAACACGCCCTCCCCCCCGCGGGTGAAGTTGATGCAGACTTCCTTAACAAACTAAATAACTTCTTTGGGAGGCTTGAGGCACTAAACAGCACTCCAGCAGTGAAAGCTGTTCCCCATCAGGAAGAGGAGGTCCTCTGCCTTGACACCGCCGACGTGTGGAAGACTCTGAGAAAAGTCAACCCGCGGAAGGCCCCAGGCCCCGACAACATACCTGGGCGGGTGCTCAAGGACTGTGCAGGTCAGCTGGCTGGTGTCCTCACAGACATTTTTAACACCTCGCTGGACCAAGCCACAGTGCCAGCATGCTTTTAGTCTGCCTCCATCTTTTCGGTGCCGAAGAAACCTCAAGTCACCTGTTCAACAACTACCGGCCTGTTGCACTGACTCCCATCATGATGAAGTGCTTTGAAAGGCTGCTTTGAATCGTCTCCAGTCTCCCCCCAACATTCGACCCGTTCCAGTTTGCCTACCGTCGGAACCGCTCCATTGAGGACGCCATCTCCTTTGCTCTTCACCTGAGCCTAGCACACCTGGAGGAGAAGAACACGCATGTGCGAAAGCTGTTCCTGGACTTCAGTTCAACATTTAACACCATCATCCCACAGCATCTGGTGGGAAAACTGGAACATCTGGGCTTCAGCACACCCCTTTGCAACTGGCTGCTAGACTTCCTCACCAACAGACCTCAGTCAGTCCGGATCGGACAGAACACCTCTGATGTCATCACCCTCAGCACGGGCTCCCCTCAGGGCTGCGTCCTGAGCCCCCTGCTCTTCACTCTGATGACACACGACTACGTCCCCAGGTTCACCACCAATTACATCGTGAAGTTTGCTGACGACACAACGGTGGTGGGCCTGATCAGAGACGACAACGACCAGGACTACAGAGAGGAGGTGGATAATAATACTAAGATAAAACCCTGATCAGTCCTTTGAGATAAAAAGCAATGTTCTACAGGGTTTTGCCTTTTTATTTCATTTGACCTTCAAGCACTTTTTTGTCCATTCCACCTGAACGCTTTGGAGCAGCTGGACTTGTAAAAACAAACAATTTAAAAGCCTCTGAACTATCTTTATTGTGTAAAAGATTCCATGTATGCTTCACTTTAAAGTCTCAATACCACAAGGAAAATTGCAAATGCTCCTCGGTGACAAGGTAATATCAAGTGGAAATAAAAGACCAGAGATGCCGCAGGCTAGTGAATTTGTACAGTTTAACTTTGATTAGATATGTGTTGTAAATAGTAAATCACAACCCCGATGCAGAAATTAACATCTCTATGAGAGCATTATTCTATATAAGAGACCGCCCTTATTAAGGTGTTTAGTGACATCCATATAAATACAGACTGTGGAAGAACCACCGTGCTGGTTCTATTGGACCTCAGTGCAGCATTTGATACTGTCGATCACTCCATTCTGTTAGAGCGCCTGGAGAACTGGGTCGGCCTCTGTGGTACAGCTCTCCACTGGTTTAAATCCTACTTAAAGGACAGGGACTTTTTTGTATCAGTAGGTAACTTTACATCCCAGACGACAAAAATCACATGTGGGGTTCCCCAAGGGTCCATCCTGGGTCCCCTCCTCTTCAATATCTACATGCTCCCTCTAGCTCAGATAATAAAACAACATCAGCTACCATAACTATGCAGACGACACACAGCTCTACATCACCATGTCACCAGGTGACTATAAACCAGTTCAAGCACTGAGTAAATGCCTAGAAGAAATCAATACGTGGATGTGCAAAAATTTTCTTCAGTTGAATAAAAACAAAACAGAAGTAATAATTTTTGGACCAATAGAGGAGAGATCAAAAGTTAGCACACAGCTTCAGCTGCTTCAGCTAAAAACCACTAATCAGGCCCGAAACCTGGGTGTAGTGATGGACTAAGACCTGAACCTTCAAAAGCATCTAAAGACAGTTACAAGGTCGGCTTTCTATCACCTGAGGAACTTTTCCAGGATTAAAGGACTAATGTCTCAGCAGGATCTGGAAAAACTAATCCATGCGTTTATTTTTATTAGAATTGATTACTGCAACGGCGTTTTCACAGGTCTGCCTAAAAAGTGGACCAGACAGCTGCAGCTGATCCAGAACGCTGCTGCCCACGTCCTCACTAAGACTAAGAAAGTAGAGAACATAACCCCAGTTCTAAAGTCCTTACACTGGCTCCCTGTATCTCAGAGAATAGACTTTAAAAATATTTCTGTTAGTCTATAAATCCCTGAATTAGCACCTAAATACATCACAGACTTGTTATCAGTGCATCAACCCTCCAGACCACTCAGGTCTTCTGGCTCCAGCCTTCTCTGCAGAACCAGAACCAGAACCAGACATGGAGAAGCAGCATTTAGTTCCTATGCTCCAATTATCTGGAACAAACTTCCAGAAAACTGTAAAAGTGCTGAAAGCCTGTGTTCCTTTAAATCGAGATTAAAAACACATTTGTTTAAAATTGCCTTTGAATGTTCAAGTTAAACTGTGTTACTGTTTTCAAATCTTTTTATTTTTAATTTTTTAAGTTTTTTTTGTTTCTACATTCCATCCCTACTTGCTTGTATTCCTATATTTTAATCATGTAAAGCACTTTGCATTGTCTCTGTACTGAATTGTGCTATATAAATAAATTTGCCTTGCCTTGCCTTATAAGTCTGTAACAACGGGCGCACGTATGTGTGTCACAATTTGGATTTTGTGTTAGTTTAGTTTTGCACTTTTCTTCACTTTAGTTGTCAATCAGTCTGTGTTACATAAGTATTTAGTTCACTTCCCTGTTTCCATCCTATCAGTTTGTTTGTCACTCCTTTGTTAGAAGTCACCAGCCAGATAGATCTGTTCACCTTCCAGTCACTAGTCTACAGCCAGTCAGTTTGGTCTGTCCCTAAACACCACCCTTCCTTTGATCAGTCTCACCTGTCAATTGTAATCAGCAGTTGACTCTGCTCACCTGCTCACTCCCCTATTTATACATGCCTCACTCCTCTGTTCCCTGACAGATCATTTTCCATGCCTATTGGTGAGTCTTGTCCAGCATTCCCCATACTGTTTGTTTGCTTGTAGACCTGACCAGATTATACCCTTCAGAGTTCTGAGCCAGCCTGACCTCCCGATTGTCCTGTTTTTGCTGACTGCCTGCACGTTGCCTGACTGGATCTGATTTTCGTATATTAGAGCTTGCCTGTCCCCTGTTTTTGATTATTTAGTCTTACCACTTACCAGTTTTGGACTATTTTTTTTCCAGCTCTGTTGTTCTGTTTTTGGCTAGATGCCCATTTAAGTTCTATCTGATAATTTTTTCGTTATTAAATTTCCTTTAAATATCATCTGCTTGTCAGGCCTGAATACTGGGTCCTTCTGTCCCTGTTCGTTCCAATGTGATGTCAGCACCTTGTCTTGCGCCAGACACTACAACTCCTCCTTGTCATGTACATACCCAAGCTCAAAAACAGAGCTTTTGAAATATCCCTTTTTGCCAATGTTTTCAGAATCATTTGATTTTTAGAGATTGAAAACAAAGTTTACGTGTGAACAAAAGGCATAACCATATAAAAAATTTATCAGTTTTCCCAAATATCCAGCTGCGTGGACTATGCCAAGTTAACAGAAATGTCTAACATTGCTAGGCAACAGAAACTAAGTCTGTTGCTTAATAACCGAGACAGCATTAAACACAGCTGTGATGTCAAACAAATGAAGCCACAAGCCTATCCCACTGTCTATTAAATAATAAATAATAATAATAATAACGACTCGGTATTGCAGATGCCAGGGGGAAGTGAATTCCAGAGTGTTGGCGCAAACGGAGAAAAAGCTCTGCTCCACATGGTGCGAAGACAGGCTGAAGGAACAACGAGGTGAGTGGTAGAAGAGGATCTAAGTATGTGAGAGGGAGTTAAAATTTGAAATAAATCAGAGAGATGGGGAGAGATTGAGACTTTAAAAGTGTCATGATTTGTCTATGTTAGCCCGGACAGGGCATGCACACACAGTTTGTTCTATTGCAGTCTATTGAAAGTAATGAGTAGGATGATGATGACCAGAGTTAGTAACTGGAATGGAGATCATGGGTGCAGGAGCAGGCTGACTGGAAGAGACTGGAGAGAGTTCTAGGAGATGAAGGGCTGCTGTCAGAGCAAAGGTGCAGAGCGAGACAGTTCTTGGGGTAGTCAGTTCTAGCAGGCAGTCCAGCAACAAAACAGGGAACAAACCAGGCTGACAGACGTGGAGTGAGTGGAGAATGATGAGAACAGGACTAGACAGGCGTGGTGTAGGTAGAGGCTGAAGACGAGCCGGCGGGGAAGAGAAGACTGAGGGAGGCTTATGTAGGGAGGCTGGCAGGTGGAGTGAATTCAGACTAATTAGTGCCTAACAGGTGTGACTGATTGCTGAGGAGGGGAGGGTGAGCTGAGTAAGAGGAGGAGAAACTGAAAAATAACAGGGGGGAAAAAAAGCCAGACCAAAACTGAATCATGACAAAAAGTAAGTAGGAGGATTTTGGACTTAATTCTGAACTTGACAGCTAGCTCGTGGAGCTGCTGTAGGACTGGGATGATGTTTTTTTTTTTTTTTTGGTTAAGCAGGAAATTAATGAAGGAGTTGGGAGTGAAGAGTTTGGCTTACAGGAAAGATAGAGCTGGTTGTCATCCGCATAGCATTGAAAATTAATGTTGAATTCCCTGAAGACAATTCCAAGGGGGAGAATGTTAATGACAATGAGTAAGGGTCTCAGGATAGAGCCTTGGGGAACACAGGTTGTAACTGGAGAGGAGTTGGAACGATAGGATTTAATCTGAACAAACTGAGTAAGGCTAGAATGATAGGAATGAAACCAGGCTAGGGGAGTATGAGTAATGCCAATTGTGTATAGTCGATGGAGTAGGGTAGAGGCGGAAACTGTGTCTAAGGCTGCACTTAAATCAAGAACAATGAGGATGGACATTAGACCAGAGTCAGCTGCTATTAAAAGATCATAGGTTATTTTTATGAGGGTGGCTTCAGTGCTATGACGGGGACGGAATCCAGAGTGGAACTGTTCATAAAGGTTGTTGTAAGTTAAGTGACAGTGAATTGAGAAGCGATCGTTTTCCATCCATCCATCCACCCATCCTCCTCCGCTTATCCTGAGCTGGGTCGTGGGGGTAGCAGCTTCAGCAGGGAGGCCCAGACGACCCTTTTACCAGATAAGATAAGATAAGCTTTATTGATCACATATTGGAGAAATTCACATGTCACATCGGCTCAGTAATCAGTAGTCATAGGAAAGAGGAGTCAAATAGGATGGGGTGCATCAAATATATACACAGTATGTCCTCGTTATACCATGGATCAAAAGGAGTAGGTAAGAAAAAGCAAAAAAGAAAGAAAAAAAAAATACAAAATAGAAATAAGGCAGAGGATGTCTTTTGTACATTCACTGTGGCTTATACGTGTGTGTATTGACATATATTCAAGTGTGGTAGCAGCACAAGTCACTTCTTTCAGGATTATTGCACAGTGTATTAAACAGAATTGCACATTAGTTATTGCATGTTGGTTATTACAGTTGCAGTTATAGTTACGGTTGTGGTTACAGTTATAATTACAGTTATTGTTACAGTTATAGTGCAGTATTGTATAATCTGATAGCAGCAGGAATGACTGACCTGCGGTATCGCTCCTTTTTACAGACAGGATGTCTAAGTCTGGCACTAAAGGAGCTGCTCAGCTCCTCCACAGTCTGGTGCAGGGGGTGGAAGGTGTTGTCCATGATAGATGTGAGCTTGGACAACAGCCTCCTCTCAGCCACTTCCTCCACAGAGTCCAGAGTGCAGCCCAGGACAGAAGTGGCCTTCCTCGCCAGCTTATTCAGCCTCTGATATTCGGAGTTGGAATTTAAGATTACATCACAGACCTGAAGGAAAATATGTTAAAATTCAGAACTGATATGTTTTGATAAAATCATGAATTATAATGCAGGAAAAATAATTTTATTCTCTTTGTCAGATCTAATATTTTATAATATTTACAGGATCCAAGAATGGAATCTGGTAGTTTCTTATCCAAAATGTTGAATATTAAAAGAAAGTTTTCTAAATTTTGGGAATCAGATAAGTTAGCATGTGTTACATGCTAACGTTTTTTAAGGCTGCTCTGATTTACTGTCTTTACAGTCATTTGTGTTATTATTCAATTAAACTAATTAGTTACAACAGAATCCCCTTGTATCTCTTTAATTATCTGAAGGACTCAAGAGATCGATACAGATGAACAAAAGGAACATGGCTTAGAGTAAATAGTTCATAGTTTTACCTTTAAACCCATGTTTAAGCCAGTAACATCAACTATAGATCAGTGCCGAAAGTGTGCAGGCGTCAGATAAATAAAATGAAAATGTTCAGCAGTAAATTAAACAGAAAGGATAAATAAGATCCATTCAGTCTATAAGTGCTGCATTATTTCAGTGAGAACTGCTAATTTTTTACTTAACAGAGCTGCTTTAAAAAGAAACGGAAACTGAAGCTGAAGCCTTGCAGCAAAGGTGATTTCTATTCCAAGATATTGAGTATTAAAAGAAAGTCAGAAAAGTTACCAAAGAGCAATGTGCTAACATTTTTCTAAGCCTGCTGTAATTAATTGTCTTTATAATCAATTTTGTGTTTATATTCAATTCAATAAATTAGTTACAAAACAATCCCCTTGTATGTCTTTAATTATCTGAAGGACCCAAGAGATGGACACAGATGAACAAAAGGAACCTGGCTTAAGGTAAATATTTGTATAGTATTAGAATACAATACAATACAATTCTTAAGGTAAATATTTCCATGATATTATATTTAAAACCGTGTTTAATCCAGTTAAAATAAACTATAGATCAGTGCCAAAAGTGTGCAGATGTCAGCTAACAAAGAAACAGCAAATGTTCAGCAGTAAATTCAACAGCAAAGGTTATTACGATACATTCAGTTTATAACTGTTGCATTCATTCAGTGAGAGCTGCTCATTTTTACCTCCACATATCTTTGCTGAGACAAAAGGAAAAAGAAACTGAAGACCTCAAGCAAAGGTATAAAACATTCTGCGATGATAGACATGAAATGAAAGTTTCCTTATTTTTTGGAGCCTTAAAGGTTTTGTTGCAGTAACAAACTTTATGAGCACGTATCCAATGGACATGGAGCTGGGAACAGAGGTGATGAGGAAGGGATGGGAAGGGTCGGTATCCAGTAAAGGAATGCAGAAGGACAGATGGATATAGACTATGTAAAAGGATAGACAAACCTCTAGCTAATACCTTCTTACAGAAGAGGAATGCAGGGTGACTTATAGGAGCAGAGGTAGGAGCACACAAGTAATTTACATCTTTTTTAGACAACGCAACATCAAGAAACTCTGTGACAGTAAGGTAGTGGTAGGTGAGGAGTTTCTGGGTTGCCAGGTAGTGCTTGTGGATGACTGGCCAACTACAGCTAACACTTGTTATGCAATTATACCCATTTGACTATGAATCTTTTTATTAATTATAATTGGCAATTATAATGTATAATATATCATTCCTAATCAAAGGATAGCTATAACGAAATTTATTTACAATGGTTGTGATCAAGGGCTATGAGCCAGTACTGATTACCACTAACAATTAGCTTATTAAATAACATTTTTTAACTTATTTAGGCCAGAAAATAGGAGGAAATGCGGTAACTCTTAGAGAGCATTCAATTGCTGATTCAAAATAACCACAAACACCTGTGATTTAGGTAGTTGTTATTTATTAAACTGATATTCCCCTGATACAGTTATACAATTATTCTGTTTAATGTAAGTACTAGAAACACTACTCACTACTAAATAAAACAAATGAAAATAAAAGTCAGTCGAAATGGATTAATTGAGACGTTGCAATTTGTAATAAATTTGTGGTTGATAAGAAATTGTATTGGTTTTAACACTGACTATCATAATCAACATGTCAGCACTGTGAGGTAACAGCATTGAAATAATTCTGGCTAAAATAGCTGTGAAGGTCTACATAAACAGGCCTGAAGCTAGATGTACAAGATGGCGACTCTGAGATCACAGGCCTGGCGTGAAGGCGGAAACCAGGAGGAGAGAGAGGACAGAGAAGTGTGGAAAACGTTCTAACTCAGACGATCAGCGCGGCTCATTTCTCACCAACACAAAACACAGTACAAGTCACTTATAACCACACATCACACATTAAACTATTCCTAATATGTTCTACCCAGGCACAAAATGTCACCCTTTTTGGTGAAAAAGAAAAAAAGGAGATCTCTTTACTTGGTGCCGCTCCTCAAAAGGTGAGCTCAGTGGTGAACTACTCAGCATGTTTGGATCTCAGGTGGGGGTTGGCGTAGTGAAGTGCCGATGATGTTCACTGCTGGGTGAGGCTCCAGTGATTTGCTTGGCCAAAACAAAAAGAAAAGAAAAGATATTGTCAGTTCACTGAGACATGCAGGATCTTCCACTTGAATTAAAAATTAATTTATTTTAAATTAAAGTCCAGACCTCTCTGATGCACAATACAGAGGAAGTAGGTGATGCAGCAAAAACCAAGAATTTGATCACGGTCCCATCATGTGCTGACAGCACACAGAAATTCAACCGATATGTCTTCTCAACAAAGAGTTGTTTCACAGAAGAAGAACTATGTCTTTGTCCACTGTGGTTTTATTCCCAGGTGTAATTTGATTTGCGGACGGTCACCACCTTCCGTGGTAAATGGAGCAGTACATGGCTCTGAGTAGTTGTAGTGTCACCTGTGTTGCATGCTGGGACTTACAGTTTGTCACATCATAATGTCATAACACATTATCAGGCAGACAGGTAGGAGACAACTTGGTATTTAGACTGAGAGGAAATTTGAAAAAGAGATTATGTGTTTCAGCAAGTGAGTACAGGAGTGGGTACAGAAAAATAGGTCAAAATACACCACAAGGACAGCAGAGAGTCACCAGCAGTACAGGGAGATGCAGTGAAGATAGAGTTACTAAGGCCAAACAACAAGCATACAATTATTTGTATGATATGTAGGACAGTTAGGCGTAAGAGAGGGATTTATACAGGTTTTATAAATACAACTACTCTAACAAACTACTCTAAAATACTTGTCAGAGTGTTGCAGGGCATGCATAAGAGCTGTAAGATAGTGGTGAGGTGTGCTGTAAGTTTGGACTCACCTTTACCATACACCTGGCAGTGTATAGTTTTAATCTGTGTTGAGTGCAGGGAACGGGTAAAGGAACATCAAGTGAAAGGTAAGAAAGCATAGGAAAGAAAGTTAGCCATAACAGGACAGAATACATACAGTGTTTTCCTTCCTTCTTGATTTCTTATGTTTGTGCAGCTTTGTCACACTGAAGTGTTTTTGAACATCATAAAAAATAATAATTAACAATAGTCAAAAACAACACAAGTAAACACAAATGCAGTTTTTAAATGAAGGCATTTATTTTTAAGGGAGAAAAAATATCCAAACCTACAAAAAGAGATTGCCCCCTAAAACATAACTGTTTTATCACACATGAGTTCACCTTCTCTAGCCACACTGAGCAGTTTCATACCCCTTTTAAACCATCTGTCTTCTTTGTCCAAAATGTGAACATTTTGGTCCTCAAAGAGTGTCCTTTGTCCTTTAGGTGTAGGTGGACAGCAGAGTCTTGTCCTGAGGAGGTAGCTCTCCTGTGTTGATCCATGCATCTGTGGAGAGGTTGTTTGGTTTCTCCAAAATAAACTTGTTTCGGTTCAATTTGCATGTTATCTAAGCCATTACAAGGCCTTTGTTGGGCAGTACTATAAAGCTTGCTACTCCACATTACTTCAGACATTTTGAATTGAGAAAGCTTTCTGGATAACTTCAAACTTTGGAGTCCAGTTGTTTTGTGTTTTGACTTTTTAGGAATAGTCAGAGGGGAGCAAACCAATTTGGTGTAAATGTTCTGTGTTAAATTTAGCAGTAATCATTCAGGTAACCCAGTGTCTTATTTTATTCTCTAAGTCTGGCATTATTTCAGTGTCAGATGCTTTCATGATGGTTATTTTACTTCCCAGAGCTGCTCTAAAAGAAAAGGAAAAGGAAACTGAAGTCCTCAAGCAAAGGTATGTTGGATACAATTATGGAAACAGGGTCCAAAAAGTAGACAGACAGCGGTATAATGGTTTGTAAGACTGTATGTATAAATATTGAAAGAGATTTTAAGAACACAAAAGCTTTTCTTTCCAGATATTTTCAACAACTTGTCAAAAAATAGAAGTTGAGTATAGTAGCTTGCTTGAACATTTTTTTACAGCCACTGTTAGTTCCCAAATGGATTTAATGAATTGCATACTAAATAAATAATTGGAAATCAGTTTTTCCATACCGTTTTTATTTTTTAAGGATTGAACACATTGCACAGCTGAATTAGAATGCAGACTGAACACAAATACACCACTTAGAGCAGGGGCGTTGCATAGATCGCAGGCCACACAAAGCTTTCTATGTAACGTTTCTGGCACTGGAGCTGCTGATTGCAATCAGCACACCTGTGTCTGTCTCCACCCTGGCTGCTTAAAAGCTCTGCTCATCGTAGCCTCCAGTGCCAGAACGTCTCTAGCCATACGGTGAGCGCTTCCAGCATTTTTGAAATTCCTGTCTGCCTGTCTGCCTCTCGACCTGTTCTGCCTCTGTTTTTTGGATACCTGCCTGCTCCTTTGGATTTGTCTGCCTGCCTGGGTCCTGCCTGTCAGCCTCAGTGTTTTGGACTGCCTCACCGTGATTCCGACCTCTGCCTGTCTGTGAGTAAACGAGTTCGCCTGCTCCCCCCCTGTTCTGTCTGTGCCTTCTGGATTTGACCTGGACCTGGACCTGGACGCTCTATTGGATTCCCCCTTGGAGACCGCTGCCTGAACTAAACGGATTTCCCCCTGACAAAGACCCGGACCGGACCTGGACAAAAGAGCCCTGGATAACCCCCTCTCGGACGCCTTCGTAACAAGGAGTCAGAGTTCTGCCCTCAGCACGTCCAGGTTAGTGACCTCACACCTCTCTAACAAACCTGTTAATATCTGCTGGTCACTAACCTGAGACTCTGCCTTCAGGAGCGGCCTGTCGCAGAGTGCGAGCCGAACCAGGGGCCGAGCCGCAGCGTCAAAAATAAAGACTGATATTATTTTTGTACTCACTTGTTTTCGGGTATTTCTTGGGTCCTCCTAAATTCATCACAGTACGTTCTGGCCAAACATGGACCCTGTACCCGAAACCCAGTGGCGTGCGGGGGTAGAGAAATCCATTTCTGAATTAGAAGCCGGCGTCTCGGAGATTTTAGGCCATCTTCGTACTCAGGGGAGCACGCAGCCTTCACTTCCGCAAGCCGCTTCCTCTGGCCCTCCGTCACTTCCGGTGACGTCATCCTCGTCGGAGCCCCGTCTCTCCCCGCCGGCAATGTTCTCCGGTGATCCAGAACATTGCAGGGCTTTTCTCACACAGTGTGAGATACACTTTGAATTGCAACCTTCCTCATACCCTTCAGACCGGTCCAAAGTAGCGTACGTGATTTCACTGCTAGCCGGCAAAGCCAGGTTGTGGGGAACTTCCGAGTGGCAAAATGACTCGCGCATCTGCCACTCATATCATGACTTCTCCACGGAGCTTGTTAGAGTTTTCAGTCCCTTGCTGCCCTGCCGGGAATCCTCTAGGGGGCTTCTGACCCTGAGACAGGGAGATAGGTCTGTGGCAGATTATGTTATTGATTTTCATTTGTTGTCTGCCGACAGCCTCTGGAACGAGTATGCCCTTATGGACGTTTTTATTTTTGGGCTCAACGATAAGATTAAGGATGAGCTTGCCACTCGAGAGTACCCTAAATCCCTGAAGCAGCTCGAGGAGCTGGCTAACAGAGTGGATCTCCGCCTCATGGAACGGCGAAGGGAACGTCGTTCGACGTCTTCTGTTCCCCCTCGAGTTTCGGCTCCTTCCCCTGTCACGTCATCGGTTTCGCCCAAGCTTCCAGAGCCAGAGCCCATGCAATTGGGTAAGGTGGGCCTGACCAAGGATGAGTACCAGCGCAGGCAACAGCAGAGACTTTGCCTGTACTGTGGAGGGGTGGGCCACCAAGTCCGGAACTGCCCGTTAAAAGACCAAGCTCAGTAGGGGGTGGGGCATCCCTACTGAGCTACACCAAGCTTGCTGTCCCACCTAACCGTTTAATTCCTGCTACCTTGTCTTTCTCCTCACAGTCCCACAGGCTCTCGGTTTTTATTGATTCTGGAGCCGACACTGAGTTTCTGGACGAGGGCCTGGCCAGGAAGCTTAACCTCC
The DNA here is from genome assembly GCF_011125445.2 of Fundulus heteroclitus. Classification (NCBI taxonomy): domain Eukaryota; kingdom Metazoa; phylum Chordata; class Actinopteri; order Cyprinodontiformes; family Fundulidae; genus Fundulus; species Fundulus heteroclitus. The sequence continues at coordinate 42,292,128 of NC_046367.1, forward strand.
CACTACAGAACGCCTCTTCAGCCCGCAGTGTTCTCGCCCTGGATGGGCATGAGCTCAATCAATCACGCCTCCTCTCTGAGCCGGTGGAGATGACCTTGGGAGGTAATCATAAGGAGAGACTCACCTTTATGGTTATTGACTCCCCGCAGGTTCCAGTGATCCTGGGCGCTACCTGGCTCCGCAGACACAACCCCCAGATTGATTGGAGGCGTAACGAGATTACGGGTTGGGCCTCTTCGTGCTCCGAGTCCTGTCTGTCCTCTGCTCACCCTCCCCGCTCTCCCGAAGGTAAAGCAGACGAGTTTTACCCGGACCTGTCCAGAGTTCCTTCCGTTTACCATGATTTAAAGGAGGTCTTTAATAAGGCCAAGGCCACGAGTTTACCTCCTCATCGCCCATATGATTGTGCGATTGATCTGTTACCAGGCGCCGCTCCACCCAGAGGCCGCCTTTACTCATTATCCCCTCCAGAATCCCAGGCCATGCAGGACTACATTAATGGATCCCTAAGAGCAGGCATCATCCGTCCTTCGTCCTCTCCAGCTGGAGCGGGATTTTTCTTTGTTGAAAAGAAGGACGGCTCCCTCCGCCCTTGCATTGATTATAGGGGCCTAAATGACATATCGGTTAAGAACCGATATCCTATTCCCTTGATGAACTCAGCTTTTGACCAGGTCCAAGGGGCTAAAGTTTTTACCAAGTTGGACCTCCGCAACGCCTACCACTTAGTCCGGATTAGAGAGGGAGACGAGTGGAAGACCGCTTTTAACACCCCCACCGGCCATTACGAATACCTGGTGATGCCTTTTGGCCTAACTAATGCCCCAGCAGTCTTTCAGAACCTGGTTAATGAGGTTCTTGGGGACATGATCGGCCGGTTCGTATTCGTTTATCTTGATGATATTCTCGTTTATTCTAAGGATCTGGCTTCTCATAAGCAACACGTCCGCTCTGTCCTCCTCCGCCTCCTTCAAAATCAACTTTATGTTAAAGCAGAAAAATGCGAGTTTCATACTACTTCTACATCCTTCCTTGGTTTTATTCTGTCGCCTGGGCAGATTGCCATGGACCCAGCCAAGGTTCGGGCCGTAACGGAGTGGCCTGTTCCGGTGGACCGTAAGCAACTCCAGAGATTTCTGGGATTTGCTAATTTTTATAGGAGGTTTATCAAGAACTACAGCCAGGTAGCCTCTCCTCTCCACGCCCTCACCTCTTGTAAAACTAAGTATATGTGGAATGAACAGGCAGACAAGGCTTTCAGGCGCCTTAAAGAGCTGTTCACTTCAGCCCCGGTCCTCGTTTCTCCTGACCCTGAGAAGCAATTCATATTAGAGGTGGATGCTTCTAGCTCTGGAGTCGGAGCCATCCTCAGCCAGCAGGGGGAGGATGGTCGTGTGCACCCCTGTGCTTTCTTTTCCAGGAGGTTATCCAGTTCTGAGCAGAACTACGATGTGGGCAACCGTGAACTTCTGGCAGTTAAACTGGCCCTTGAAGAGTGGCGGCATTGGCTCGAGGGCTCCAAGATACCATTCCTAGTCTGGACTGATCATCGCAACCTGGAGTACCTCAAGACAGCAAAAAGACTCAACCCCAGGCAGGCCAGGTGGGCACTATTTTTCAGTCGGTTCAGTTTCACCCTCTCTTACAGACCGGGGTCGAAAAACACCAAGCCGGATGCCTTGTCAAGGGTCTTCGAGGCTAACGAGGGGGATCCGGAGGAGGAACAGGGGTTCATCTTGCCGGATTCTGTGAGGTGTGCTGTCTCCCGCCTGGAACTAGAGAGGGAGGTAAGGGAATCCCTCGTCTCTGTCCAGATGCCCGAAGCCTGCCCCAAGGACAGGCTCTTTGTCCCTCCTGAACTCAGATCAAAGGTGCTAGAGTTCTGTCACAGCTCCCGGTTATACGGCCATCCAGGCGTGAGCAAGACCATTCGCCTCATCAGGTCTCAGTTCTGGTGGCCGTCTCTGGTCAGAGACGTCGGGGAGTTTGTCGCAGCCTGTTCCTCCTGTAGCCAGGCTAAGGTGTCTCGTCGTCCCCCCTCTGGCTTGCTTCATCCTCTCCCAGTCCCTCCTCGACCGTGGTCCAGCCTCTCTATGGACTTTATCACGGGTCTCCCCTCATCTGACGGTCACACGGTCATCCTCACGGTCGTTGACCGTTTTTCCAAGATGGTCCATCTGGTCCCCCTTAACAAGCTTCCCTCTGCCAAGGAGATGGGGTTCATCCTTGCCAGGGAAGTTTTCAGGCTGCACGGTCTGCCCTCTGACATTGTGTCAGATCGGGGTCCCCAGTTTGTGGCTCGTTATTGGAAAGAGTTCTGTGCGATGCTGGGGATTTCTGTAAATCTCTCCTCCGGTTTCCACCCCCAGTCAGATGGACAAACTGAACGGATGAACCAGGAGGTCGAGACGAAGATCCGCCTTTTCTGCCAGGCGGACCCCTCTAAGTGGGCGCAGAACTTACCTTGGGTGGAACATGCGATAAACGCTACACCCTCCTCCTCTACTGGCCTCTCTCCCTTCTATGTGGTGTACGGTTTCCAACCGCCAGTTTTTACCACAGAAGAGGTTGAGTCCAGAGTCCCGTCCGCCCGTCTTTCTGCTCTGAGATGTCGGCGAGCCTGGAGAAGGGCCAGGAAGGCCATACTCGCCGCATCTCAGAGTCAGTCCCGTGCAGCCAATCGTCGGCGGGTCCCTGCTCCAACCTATCAAGTGGGAGATAGGGTTTGGCTGTCCACCAGGGACCTTCCTCTGAGGGTGGACAGCAAGAAGCTGGCGCCACGCTTCATTGGACCGTTCCCCATCATCAAGATCATCAACCCTGTGGCGGTCCGTCTCCGTCTGCCTTCTACCATGAAGGTTCACCCCACCTTCCATGTATCCCGTATCAAGCCTGTCAACACCTCCAGCCTGTCTCCCACCACCACGCCCCCACCTCCCCCCGCCTGGTGGATGGCTCTCCGGTTTACACCGTGAAGAGGATCCTCAAGTCCCGTAAATGGGGTCGAGGCACCCAGTACCTCATCGACTGGGAGGGTTATGGTCCTGAGGAACGGCAGTGGGTTCCGGCTCGCCACGTCTTGGACAAATCCCTCATTAGGGACTTCCACAGAGCCCATCCAGACCAACCTGGGGCGTCTGGAATCCGCCCTTGAGGGGGGGGCTCTGTAACGTTTCTGGCACTGGAGCTGCTGATTGCAATCAGCACACCTGTGTCTGTCTCCACCCTGGCTGCTTAAAAGCTCTGCTCATCGTAGCCTCCAGTGCCAGAACGTCTCTAGCCATACGGTGAGCGCTTCCAGCATTTTTGAAATTCCTGTCTGCCTGTCTGCCTCTCGACCTGTTCTGCCTCTGTTTTTTGGATACCTGCCTGCTCCTTTGGATTTGTCTGCCTGCCTGGGTCCTGCCTGTCAGCCTCAGTGTTTTGGACTGCCTCACCGTGATTCCGACCTCTGCCTGTCTGTGAGTAAACGAGTTCGCCTGCTCCCCCCCTGTTCTGTCTGTGCCTTCTGGATTTGACCTGGACCTGGACCTGGACGCTCTATTGGATTCCCCCTTGGAGACCGCTGCCTGAACTAAACGGATTTCCCCCTGACAAAGACCCGGACCGGACCTGGACAAAAGAGCCCTGGATAACCCCCTCTCGGACGCCTTCGTAACAAGGAGTCAGAGTTCTGCCCTCAGCACGTCCAGGTTAGTGACCTCACACCTCTCTAACAAACCTGTTAATATCTGCTGGTCACTAACCTGAGACTCTGCCTTCAGGAGCGGCCTGTCGCAGAGTGCGAGCCGAACCAGGGGCCGAGCCGCAGCGTCAAAAATAAAGACTGATATTATTTTTGTACTCACTTGTTTTCGGGTATTTCTTGGGTCCTCCTAAATTCATCACATTCTATGCTTTATTTGATGGTTCACATGGAAGCTTACAAAAATAAGCCAGCACAGTCAATGCATTTTTAAAATGTGCTGCAGAAATATATAATGCACGGCACATTACAAACACGTAAACACTTGATTTGCATTTCCCATTTAAAGTTGTTTCCAAACAGGGGTTACTGTCAAACCTGGCAACGCAAGCACTGTTTAACACACCCTGCCACACAGTGAAAACAGCAAGACAACAGTACTTTCATTTGCTAGCGTGACACAAACTTTGCACAAAATAGAATGATTTATGATGAAACAAAAGAAAATAATCTGACATGGGTATATAGAGTCTTAAGAAGTAGTACACAAAAACCGACTTGTAGATGTCAGAGACGGGAAAAGCACATTGATGACAGGAGTTTCAAGTAAAAAAGGGTACAATTTATACCAGATGAGCGCAGATCCTTTTAGGTGAAGTGGATGTGTAATTTTGTATTTGTTCTTCTTGACACTAATCCTCTAAAGACTCAATTTGGGTGCAATTTTAAAACTGCACATTCATTCAATGAAAGTTATCCACCTGGCAGAAAATAATTGCGCAGCTCATTGCTTGCATTTCTGAGCACCAAAGTCTCATACACAGAATAATCTCTACTGCAGAACATTTAACAGAGGCATCTTTTAAGAAATTTAGACATTTGGGAATGCAGAAAATTAATTTTCAGTGTCAGAAAAAATAAAAGATTGCTTTTTGGTGTCAGCAGAAATACTGTTTACTGACTTTGACAAGAGTCAAAGTCAGTAAATCTGCTGTTAGCTACAGATATCAAGGAAGCTGCACAATCATGTGTTTGGGAGTTATGTATCTTGCATATCTAAGTGCTTTTAGGTGCATAAATGCACAGATGACATTAGGAAGGCAAAAATGACCACTAAATTGTTAGATTCAGCACATCTGTAACACTTCAAATGATTTACACTTCTACAACAAACTCAAACATCACTTTGTTACAATCCAAAGTAACATTTTTAGGAGACAATAGGCGTCCACTAAAAATAAATCTAAATGGACAGATTTTACATTATTGTATTGTACTGAAAGGCTCTTTGTTTATAATTGTTTCTTCTGCAGTAGGGTGCGTACACCCTTACCTGGCAACCAGGCTGTTTTCTCAAGGTGAAAGCAGTGAAAAACCAACAACAAAGAAAAACTGAATATCTCTGGAACTCTTCCTACACAATGCTCTGCTATATTACTCAGTTAAACTGCTTTATAACTGAATAATATTTGTTCATATTTTATAGCATGTTTGTGTAATCTAATGGGCCACATCTATCTATATGTGATGCTTTTAAACAGAGTAGAGGAGATGGAGGCACAACTTCAAAGAACAAGGTAAATATGTTTATTTTTTATTTATTCATTCAAAAAGAAGAAAAACATTGAAAGCCTATATGTACACCATTATTAAAACGTCTATAAGAAATATGATCTAATATTTGATGTATCTTTGAGTACATTTTAATTAAATTAGACAAATATTGGGCTGTGCAGTGGGTAGCACTGTTGCCTTGCAGCAAAAAGGTTCTGGGTTCGAGTCCAACCCTGGGTCTTTCTGCATTGATTGCATGTTCTCCCTGTGCATGCGTGGGTTCTTTCTGGACACTTCGGCTTCTTCCCACAGTCCAAAAACATGACTGTTAGGTTAATTGGTCTCTCTAAATTGTCCTTAGATGTGAGTGTGTGCATGAATGGTTGTTTGTCCTGTCTGTCTATGTGTTGCCCTGCGACAGACTGGCGACCTGTACAGGGTGTACCCCGCCTCTCACCCATTGAACTCCTGGAGATAGGCACCAGCACCCCTCATTACCCCACAAGGGATAAAGCGAGTAAGAAAATGGATGCATAGAAAAATATTGGGAAACTTTAAACATAATAACTAGACCATGCAAAACAGTTTCAAATCCACACCCAATGTCATCTAAAGGCACTTTGCAAAGACAGGGATAATGCCAGACGAGGTGTCCATTGTCAGAAATGAATGGACAATGTGGAGGTGTGAAACGTCTTTGCCTGAAAGTGCTGCTAGTTTAAAATATACTGTGTTGTAGTTGACAAATATCCTTCTTAGTTTTTTAGAATACATTCCGGTCACCAAAGTGGACACCTAGAGCCTCTCCCTTATATGTACCCAGATCTCAGATTTTCTATCCAACAGGGATGGGTGGCCCCTCCACTCCCTCAAAGACATCTATACCACATGGTGCCTTACCAGCAACATCATGAAGGACAGTTCCCATGCTAGTGCTTAGTTACCCTCTATAATAATAGTCATATTTATTGTCATTGCAACATTTATCCAATTAAATGTGTTCTCTGCATTTAACCCATCCCCATGGGAAGCTGTGGGTTGCCACTGTGTGGCTACAGATGCATCAGAGCACAGACAGACTGTGTGTTTCTGTCCCAGAGCCCAAATCACCCTGCACTCCACAAGAAACACCATGTATGATGTACAATATTGGCCTTGTCCAAATACCTCTATTGGTAAAGACTCTAGCCAAATTGGAAGTGTCAGCGGTTGCCATGATAAGTGCTGTCCAAATAGTGCAGTCACCAAGAAAGGAGGTAGTAAAAGGACCTTGTATGCTCCCTCTCATAGCTCCTTTAGCATAGGAACCTTGCAATGTCCCTTACTGGCGCTAAGGACCCTTAAGGTATCCACAATCATTTGTGTGACATATGTGTTACCGGCCTCAGACCTAGGGGAAATCTGGGCCGGCACAAGCGATACACAGGCAGGATGCGCTGTGGATCTGTGAATGATGAGGAACGGACACGTTAATACGTTGTGCCTGGCTCTGCTGGCAGCGGTTTATTCTTGAATCCAACAATCTTAAACATTCAGTCATTCCATTTAAACACAAATATCAAACTATCCTTGCTTTGAGAATGTCACAAAACATCATAACATGGGGATAGTATTCATGTCAAAATACACTGTCATAGTCTTTAACTTCAAAACAGCTCAAAATACAGTTGACCTCTTGGTTTACAATATTGTTAATAACCTGAGTAATACAAACAAATACTCTTGTAAAATAAAATAAAGTGCAACGTAATAACCCATTACATGTGTCTGTCTCTGAGTGTATGTCTTTCATTGCAAAATAAGCTTAATGTTCATCAAAATAATAACTTCCCATCACCAAAGACAGTAATAAATCTAATGCCCATTCATACCTTCAGCCATTGGCTCAGATACAAAAAGTAAACATAAAACGGACACTATATTCTCTTTCACATGCACATCGGTACATCCCGTGTGCTCTCTGTAATCAAGCCGTTAAAGAACTACTAACGGTAGCCGTTATTCGACTCGACAAAACAAAACAGATACTTATCAGAACTCGGATCAAGTTCTCTCAAAATGTTACTATAATGTCACAGACAGTTCACATTACTTTCATCTTTAAGAATGTTTAGGAATAGTTACAAATAGTACCTGTGAATGATGAGGAACGGACACGTTAATACGTTGTGCCTGGCTCTGCTGGCAGCGGTTTATTATTGAATGCGCATGCGCGGGCAGAGACTACAGAAGTTTCCTCGTTTGTTCATTCAACCACAGTAGCGCCCTCTACTGACTAGGTGGTCATCGACATGAGTCAGTTAATGTTAGAAAGTTGTTCTAATCATCTTAAAAATAATAATCTTTGTAAAAATGGGGGTGTCTGTTTTAGTAAAACATTAATTCTAGACCCACTATATAAGCTCAGCCACCTAGTGGAAATCAACAAAAATGTCCCAAATGGAAGAGAGCACACACTTTGTCGTTCATTATTGGAAGACTGTAGGCCTGGATTTGACTAGAATCATCCATGTACATTTTCATCATGTAATGACGCCGGAGTTAAAGGCTGTCCGAAATCGGCACAGCAGTTCAAAACTCCTCTTCTCCCCACGATAGAGTTCTTACTGTTGACAGAAGGTTACAGAACAGGAGCTAGTAGTTATTATTAAGGGTATGTGGATGGAACCATAGGCTCTCACTGACACTGATGCTGCTACCTGTTTATTTTGTTTGTGCAACAGTGCAATACATTTTTACCTTCCTACTGTCATACATACTTTTAAATACTTTTATATTTCTTTTTATATTTTCTACATATTTTTAGTATTTTTAATTTTTGCATTTTAACTGTAAATAGTACCTTTTGCATTGGTTTTTAGCTTTAAAAACCTCACATTGACTAAAAGCATTCTCTCTATGGGGGAGTCAACATGTGGATTGCCTGCAGGGATAAAACTCAATCACTTTCTCAAAGACCAATGTAATCAATAAAAATTAGCTATTCTTTTTTGTGTTTTTATTTATTTATTAAAAACCAGGTGTTCATGACCCTTACTATTCACCTGTGTATATATTAAAAACTTTTTGAGATCCTTCATTGTTTTTATTTAACTAAAAGTCCAAACATGAATTCTTATGGTATTTTTGCTTAGCACTATAAATGCTGTAGTGTACATAGTTGTCAGTAATGAAAATTTAAATACCACGCTATTCTTAAAAAGATAGGAATGGTCAAAAATGATTCAAAGAGTTTTACAGGTCTGATAACTGTTATAATTTGGAATACCTTTGCTTTCATTTTTAAAAATCCCGTTCATAATCACTGGGGATCTTTAACAAGTGGTTTGTTTTGTTGCACAGATCTGACGCGGAAGAAAAAGAGGAACAACTAAAATCATTCAAGGACAGGTAGTGTACAAGTTTGCTTCTGCTTTTTCCCAGTTTGACAGTTAAGATGGTCTTATTACCACTACCACAAAAAAAATGAAATGGAAATGTAAAGCTTAACCTAGTATTTGTCATACTTTTCTGAAAATGAATGTGTGTGTTTTCACAGAGTGGCAGGGGATGTTGCTCTATCAATCAAAACAGGAGAAACAATGAGCCTTAACTCCCCTGTTAATAAGAACAGATTGACAGAGATGTATGACACCCTGAGATGTGACTGACCAAACATGATTTTTTTTTAAAAATCAAACCATATCCCTCCAGACTCTGTCAAAGAACTAATCCAGGTACAGTAATTATGGCATGCAATTCAAACTGTGGAGTTCATTCTTGCTTCACATCACAACTGAAACAAGCTGTTTCTGCTCTCTCCTTTCTGCTCATCTCAATTTTATGTCATAATACCAGAGAAAGTTCAGGGAGGCAAAAACCGAAATGAAAAAAAGGAAAACGTGGATCAGTAATGTGTTTGAATCAAATGGTGGAGCTGCAGCACAAATGGTAGTGATGAAGTGTAACACTTTAAATTCACTTTTTGTGTTCCTGCTGTGTGTCTGAACTGAGCTTTGTTCATTCGGGCAGAACAGTACCGAAAGTTAACAATCCAGAACCTGCAGCTGACTCTCTACAATGAGAAAAATTATGCTGGTTCAAAGGTGAGTTTAATATAAAACTGAGTTTTAGGTTCACGGGTTAGTTTCTTTGAATTCAAAACACCCTTCATGAAATTCAAAAAATAACTGTTGTTATTACTTGTTATCCACAGAAGCCCTCTCTTGGAAATAAAGCAGAAAATCCTCAGGATGTGGAGGTGTATCTGGGCACTGAATGTCATTGGCTGGGTTACCTGATGGCTTTGAACAGCCCCCCTCTTCAACCTGACTGGGAGAGTCACCCCCAGTCCATGGACAAATGGGACTTTTTCCCACAAGACATCACAGCTGCTTCTGAAAATGAGTGAAAAAGGTCAAGATCCAATATCACTTTGACCATTTATAAACCTATTGAAAACCATGAGTATTTTCTTGGTGTTTTCCTCTGGGTTTCCTGTTCACATATGAACTGTGCAGGTCCACAATGGCGACTAGAGCTTTAACTCATAGATTCACCAAATTATTTAAACTGCTCCATTAAAGAACTAATCCTATGTTTATATACTTCTGTTTAATTTTTTTATTAGAAAACATTATATAACATGAAATTACAATATTCTGAATACATAATAAAAGTAAATAATAAAAAATAAAAGGACAAATTAATTTGGGCTGAAAGCCTTATATACAAGATTGAATAAGGTGTCTCTATCGGTCGCGCAATGCCTACAACTAGCGCTGCTCATGTTGTTGTACTCTGAACCGCTAGATAGGTAAAGAGGTAATCACACTTTGTCGTTGCGCAAAACTCTGGATTCAAGTAGCGTTACATATCAGGGAGGCCATTTCACTTTTTGTGTTTAATGTTTTCTTGAAACCGATCATTTTATTGGCCTTTAACCCAGTTTAAGATATTAGCTTTGAAGGATTTTTTTTGTTTGTTTATGTGGATCTGCATTCTATTTTACATTTTGATAACTTTACAATCTGAATTATCAGATTCACATCCAGGCAATGAACACACCATCTAGTATCATTAATCTTGTAGGTCTATATCTTCATTGATGAATAAAGCTGAATTTCATCAAGCCTATATGGTCCGACATTTTCCCCTCGGCTGCAACACTTGAAGCACACAGGGGATCATGCTGCGACTTTATGGATAATCCAGCTGCTGATGTTTTTCCTCTTTTCAGCTCCTTGCACATCTAGCCTGTTACAGTTTACGCAAGCCTAAGGCCAATTTTGAACTTGTTCTCCAAACATGTTTTATCTGTGGTCAGAGCGGACAGAATGATTACTTTCTGCTTCGCTTTGAGCCCACTAATAGTTTTGAAGGCAGAATCCTATAGAAAAATTGCACTATTTTTGCATTGCAACCCCAGATGTGATAAGTATATGTGCAGACTGGAGCGTTGCACTTGAGGAATAAGGAGGAATGAGGGTGTCTGAGCTAAAGCCCCAGATTTACAAGTTTCCAAAAATGACCCTTAAAAGTGCGTACCTAAATTAAATGTAACCTAATTTTGCGCACCTGAATTCAAGCGCAAGGCAATGCAGCAACCCTAGTTCTATGTCTTTAAAACAGCATGACAGACAACTACGAACTCTCCTATTGAGGATAAATGGGACATTTAGCTACGGGTGGAACAACATTAGACATAGTGGTTCACATATTGAAGGCTGGCCACGGATAAAGGCTTCTGGCTCTGAAGTAAAGGGAGGGGAGAGGAGCACCGAAACACAGTACATGTAGTTATAAAATGCAGAATTAATAAAAACAAAACTTATAAACAGACTAAGTGGCGTTTAGCAGATCTGTTTTTTGATCTAGTGTAGGGCCATGACTGGTTCTGAATAAAGGATTTACCTGGGAACTGCTCTTCCCCCTTGCCTCCTTCTACACTGTACTAGACCGTACTGACTTACTTTCACTACTGGTAAAGACCAAAAATTATTTATTGCTGATCGCTCTTTCTGCTGCTCTGTTAACATGAACTGTAGCAGGAATTACTGATGGCCACAAGCTGTGAAAGAAGACTGAGCTCTGGATGGACACTGCTGTGAACGGATCATCTGCACTACATATGGCCAATTTTCTGTTTTTATGTGTGAGAAATGCCGCGTGTGAAGTCAGGGACTTGCGTTTGTTACACGGCCATTGTGTGAGAGTTGAGAGCTTTGCAGCAGGCAGGCTGGAAAAAGCATGTGGGTGCATACCATGCTGAAGCTAAACAGGCATTTAACCATTTAAGGTCAATATAACTTTTGTAAGGGAGGCATCAAGTTGTACAACATTCAAAATTATCTTTAGGAATGGTTAAGATCAACTCAAACTTGTGAGCATATTTAATAAGAACTCAGATTGAACTCAGATTGACGCGTGTGCAATACATCTCGCTACGACTATTTGCAGTATATTTGACCTTTAGGGTATGTGCAATAAATGTTTTACTTACGGGTATGGGCAATACATGTAGCACTTTTTGGCTAGTGCCAAAACTTTAAACCATGTGTAATAGCACAACAGCTAAAAATATTCCGAGCATATTAATGCGTAATAGCTCCTGTCTGTCTTCGTCCTAAATCTTGTGTGTAATTTGCTGTTTTGAGTGACCTAATGTACTGTTTCCATCTGGCCTGTTTGTTATGCGTTTGTCTTATGTTTCTTTTATTTTATATTAAATTTTAACATCAACCTGTTTGGAGACTAAAAATGGAAATTAGCCAATGACTACAGTCTGGTATATTTACATATGATGTGTATGTTCATTAATGTGCACTGTCTCTTTAAACAAATAAATAAAAATGTGGGCGCAAGTAGGTAGACACAGACTCGACTATGAAAAGCTTACCAGTGCAAAGTGTAAATATGCCATTTGATGCATTGTTAAATGTAAACAAAACATGAGGGCAAGAGCAATGGCTGAAAATTTGCTATGTAATAATGCTGCTGGCTTTTAAAAAGAGGCGAAAGCTTTAAACAGGTCTATCACCTTACTCCCCAGTGTCACCGATGCTGTATCTGTTGCCAAGTTAGGAACAGCTTTTTTATTTTATGTCCTGAAGGAGGCAGCACAGGGATACATAAGGCATCTGTGTTAGTTGTGTTGATTGATGCCTCTAGGGCATTTGACCAGTTCAGCTACTTTAAATTATTTGATAAATTAACACCAAGTGATATTCCAAGCAACTCTGTAAAAATCCTATTTTTTTTCTTTTTTAAGTATTTTTATTAACACTTTAGTCACATACTTTTGGCCAGTGGCAGTTATGTTTCCCCGATGTATACCTGGTCACAGTCCTCCTACCACTAAACAGCATACACAACATTTCTGTTTGTGCCAGGGGACTGGGTCTTTTGGGTGACCAGTCTAATGTGTTTTGGGATTTGAAAGTCACTTGGATATCAGGTTTAGAAAATAAACGTCTCAGTTTCTCTGAAACTTCTACAACATAGTGGATGACTACTGCTCTGGGTCTGGTGTTAGGTATCTGGCGTCTTCCGTTTCACCTGGTGGTTGGCTAGAGTCCTGTTAGGGTTTCTTAAATACTTTGAGAAAAGCCCAGTTAGCAACTACATTGCTCTAGTCTAGGGCCCGCCTTCTGTGTAATTTCTCCTTCTCCTTGGCTCCTGGGTTTGTGAGGATATTATCTGCTCTGTGATGTAGAATCCTGATGACTCTGAAATTTTGCTCCATTGATTGATGGGACTCAAACTGCAACTACTGGTCTGTGTGGTGTTATGCCATAATAACACCATGATGAATAATTGATCTCGGATTGAATTCTGAACAGTAGTATGGAGAAGGTAACAGAGGAATTCTGTTCTGCTCCAGACATGGGGGGACATGAACAGAAGGGACGTCCCCTCCTCTCTCTCAGCAGGATGTCAGCTGTGACCACTCCCCACAGATAGTCACAGCACACTTCTGTAGCTCCCACACTCTTCAGACCCTTTTCAGGAGACTTCTACTTCTGGCTGGAGCCCTTGGGGGGGCTCCCACCCCAACTCTTCAGCAGCTCTCTCAGACCACCTCTCCCTGAAGTACACCAGGAAAAGTTTATCTCGAACCATGGGCCCTGGCACGGGCCTGATGGACACACAATCAGCATCTGGGGGAACTTCTCGTTGCCCGGAGAACATGTCCGAGCAAATCAAAGTTAAGTCTGCTGTCTTAACCTCAGAAGGAAGGGATCCTGCTTGCCAAAAACAGCTTTGCTTATTCTTTTCAGCCCTTACAGGGAAGTAAACCCCAGATGGAGCTGAAAAGCCAGCAGCAAAACCCACTTTGGAGTGTTCAGGAGGACCCGCTCAAATCGTGACTGCAACCAGGTCAGAGAACGTGGCAGAGACCAGGCCTCCGACCACGACCACATGGTGCTGCAGAGCTAAGCGCTAGCCTGCCAGGTAGAAACCAAAGATTCTCCCTGCTTTTACGTCCTAGAACGGCCAAAGTGGACAAAACTCACACGAGGCAAAAGACAGGTTTCGGCAGAAAGATCTGTGGGAGAACTTGAAAGGTTTATTGGGAAATGTCTTGTAAACTGTTGTACATATGGTCTTTAGAACAAAGGGCTAACAAAGGTAGCTCACGGTAGCCTTAATGCTATTAGCTCCTGCTAACATCCGGTTCCAGACATTTTAAAAGGAGCTTGTTTTTAAAGCATAAGGTTTTACCGTTCTGCTCCGCCGTCCTTCGATGGTGTTATGAGCCTTATTCCCGCATTAATATGGAATATTAATGCTGGTTTTAAAGGCAATTTTGTTAACTATAGACTTTAACCAGGGTAGCGACCGACCGCTATAGCGACCCCTAGCGCCCGGAGTTAGAATCACTTTAATAAGATCGGCTGTCATAAGGTTAAATGATTTTACTGTACAAATCAGTCTTCAGAATATTATTTACTCAAAATAATGTTCTGGTTAACTTGGGCTTTGCATTGCGAATGGATTGAAACCAAATGTTGTTTTTCTTTTACTCCATTCCATGCTTTTTGGAATGGAGTAACAAGGATTCACTGAATTATTCTAATTATGATCAACCACTTTTGTTTTGTCTTTGTTTGTTTTGCATGTAAATAGTTCCTTAGCTTAGCTTCTTTTTATCTTCATTTTGCTTAGTAGTTTAGTTAAGTTTCACTAGCCTAGTAGAGAGGATTTATTGATTGAAAAATTGTGTTAATTCAGATAAACAGCATTGCATAGTGATGTTCTCTGGATGTTAATTTTGTTTCTGTTATTAAATTCTTGAACTTGAAAAGAAGTTGTCACTCCTTTATTCTATGTGTGTACATGTTTTGCTGTTAAAAGATCGCTAGTGCTCGAATTCATCCCTTTCAACCATTGTCTTGATATCAGCTTAAGAGCTGATCATGACAAGACAATACTTAACAGACAGAGGGTTATTTAATAACATTAAATAATTTAAACAGTGTATAATTGCACAACATTGGGTTAGTCTGAGACAGAAACGTCACAGTCCAGAAAAGCCAACCTGTTGTTTTTTACATCCTCATGTGCAATGTACCCCCTATCTTTTCATGTGTCTGAACAAACACACATACTCCCTGAGCGATCACTTGACCTCTGTGAGCACCATCACACACTGAGGCTACATTACGCCTGTCCAAAACCTGAGATTATAACAAGCTACATGGCTTACTAAAAGAATCAAGTTACAGCAATGATTTATTTTAGATTATTTAGTTTAGATAAAACTTATTTAGCCTGATTAGATGAAAAAGACAAAGGTCTTGGATTTTTTTAAAGAGCTGTATAGATACTTCATCATGATATTCTGCTATGTCCATTCAATGCCTTTTGTAATCAATGACCCCCCCCCCCCGCCCCTCTTTTTGTTGGAGGAGTGAAATGTGAGAATAACAGCTTGAGTCTCTGTCAAATAACTCTCATATGAATCATGCATTGACTTTTTCAGCTATTCTCCGCCACCAACACTCTTTTCTGCAGCAAAAGCATTGTTTGTTATAATTTAATATTCTCCATAAGTCTTCTTTAAAGATTTCTAATTCCACCCGCGGGAAATGCGCACTTCGAGGCCTCCTATTTCCTGGCGTTGCCATGGTCAATCATGTCATCTGCGTTCCACTGATAAGGGTTTCTTTCAAGCTTGTGCTTGCGTTCAATTCAGGGTTGATCAGACGCTGTGTTTGATTTCTTGACTGATATCGCCTGTTCTGAAACCGGGAACCCTGAGTATGACAGAGCGAGGTAGAACTGCTGTGTGCAGCAGCTTCCTGCACAGGGTAGTTCAGCCATTCTTTCTGAAACGAGGCCCAGAACAAAGACGCACACTGCAACCTGCCCAACCATAAAGGCGTCTACCCTTCCCGTCAATCAATGATCCGATCAGCACCTGGCGCCACAGAGCAGACAGTGGAACACAATCTCACCACAGTTGCAAAATGATATAAAATAATATTGTTTTGTAAACAGTTCAGCTTGGATTATATTTACAACCAGATGCCAAACGCGATTAATCACCCGCGCAACTTAGAATGAACACTGGTCTTGTGTGAACTTTATATATTTATACAGAGGTCATGTGATCAGTGAAATTGTGGACTTCCTGAGATATACTTTTAACCCAGGTGTCATCAACATACCTAAACCAGTGGCTAGATGGTGTCCCTGAAAAGAACGCTAAAGTTCTCTTTTTTACCTTCTACCTCAGCAGGTTTGCAACAATAGGAGAAACTGGGGATCCTTTACAACACCCATGTTTCTGCCTATAATACTGCTCCACATATGTGACATAGGTTGACTGTAGGCACATTTTCAGGAGTTGGCGCAGTTGCTCTGTAGAAAGAGTGCTTCTGCTGCAACGGGTGGTGTCTGATTCTAACCTTGCACAGACCATATCCACCACCTCATCAACAGGAATGCATGTAAAGAGTGATATAACATCAAAGGAGACCATATTTTCATCTGTCTTCATGATGACATCCCTCACCTTGTGCAAAAAGTCTATGGTGTTCTATATATGGTGTTCTGAGCAGCCAACTAAGGACTGAGTTAAGACGGCAGATATTTACAATCATTGTAGGAATTAATCATGCTAACAACTGGTCTTACCAGTACATCTTATTTGTGAATTTTGAGAAAACCACACCTGGGTACAGCCTAGTGTAGAATACAGTCAATGCCTTGTCCCACCCCAAAATGTTTTAGGCAAGCCAAGGCAAGTTTATTTCTTTAGCACATTACAGTAAAAAAAACAAAAAAACAATTCAAAGTCCTGGCATGTTTTGTAACCACTTCCTAGATCTCTTTTTACAAGCTCATATCTGGTTAAGTCGCTCAGGAGTGTCATAACTTTCTCATGATAGTCTTTCTGGTTCAGAGTCACTGTGAAGAAGAACATCATCATCTTCCCAGCAGACAGAGGAAGGTGGACAGTGATTTTGAACCAGAAAGACTATCATGAGAAAGTTGTGACAGTCATACATTTGAACTGAAGCTGCAATGTAAAAAAGATCTGGTCAAAGTTCTTAAATTTAACTTAAAAATATTGAGAAACCATGGATAAATTAAGCATTTTCCTTAACATGTTTACCAGAAGGAAAAGTCTTAACAAAAGAAAATATTTCTTTGCACTTATCTAATGAGTCACAGTGTTTCATGTAATCAACTCCCTATTTAAAGACAGTTCTGACATTGTTCTGGAAAGCAGCCAACTTTAAAGGTATAATAAAAATGTTTAACCACACAAGGGGAATATATGGAAATTGTTTCTTTTTTGCTGTGAGCTTTTTCTTGGTTACCTCTCTTTGTACTGTACAGTTTTACAGCATGAACTGAGAAAGGGGGTATATTCACCTTTATAATAAAAAGTGTGGGGTACCTGGCGGTGTTCCCTTGGACTAAGTCCTGATGACTGCAAAATTGTGCTCCATTGAGTTAAGGGACTGAAACTGCAAGTACTGGTCTGTGTGGGTTAGTTTGTGGTATACGTCAGTTTCTAACTGTCCTCCTTTTGAGACAGTGACGTCACAGTCCAGAAAAGCCAACCTGTCGTTTTTTTACATCCTTATGTGTAATGTTCCCACCAATTTTTCATGTTTCTGAGCAAACAAACAAACTCCCTGAGCGTTCAATTGACCTCTGTGAGCAACATCACACACTGAGGCTAAATTACGGCTGTGCAAAACCTGACATTATAACAAGCTACATGGTTTACTGAAAGAATCAAGTTACGACAATAATTTCTTTTAGATTACTTAGTTTAGATAAAACTGATTTAGCCAGATTACATGAAAATACAAAAGTCTTGGATATTTTTAAAGATCTGTATAGTATGTTTTATGTCAGAGTAGGTATTCTGCTAAGGAAGAACTGAGATATGTAAACATCTTTCAGAGTTCCAATTTCAAATTCATTGCCATTAAAATATTTACATTTTCTGCAGTGAGATTTAGCACAATCATGTGGTTCTGTGCAGCCTCTGTTCTCTCAGTCTGCTCCAGGGCAGCTGTGACTACAATGTAGCTCACCACCATCAGGGTGTGAATATGTGCATGAATGGGGGAATGGCTGACCAATGTAAAGTGCTTTGGGGTTATCAGATGATGTATTTCAATATTCTCACATCGCTTTTCTAATACAAGGAGGGGACACTCTCAGTTCTGAACAATTTCTTTCTGCTGCTCTTTGTTTTTATGCCACCGGCAGCTTCTTAATAAGGTAGAAAATCTACATATAGCCTAAATCATTAATATATAGTGAGGTTGGCACAAATTAAACACCTACAAGACAATCAGTGTCACCGCTTTTTTAAAAGGATGGGTGAACAATGCTGGCAAAAAAAGAAACATATTAGTTATTTCAGTAACTCACAACATCCCATCATTAATTACACATGTTGAGCATAGCCAATTAATGCTTTAGTTGAGTACCGTTAAACATAAGAAAAACTTGCAACTTAACCTTACCTGATTATAATGTATTTTGATACTTCATCGTGATTTACTGCCTTTCCATGCCTTTCATAATTAATGCCCCCCCTTTTGTGTTGAATAAGTGAAGCAGCTGTAATTCTCTGTCAAATAACCCTCTAGGCTGTACCCAGGCCTCACCTGGGTACAGCCTAGTGTAGAATACAGTCGATGTCTTGTCCCACCCCAAAATGTTAGCCAAGGAAAGTTTATTTCTTTAGCACATTACAGTAAAGAAAACAATTCAAAGTCCTGGCATGTTTTGTAACCACTTCCTGGATCTCCTTTTAGAAGCTCATATGTGGTTAAGTCGCTCAGGAGTGTCATAACTTTCTCATGATTTATAATATAAAGTCTGGAGTCCCTGCGGGTGCTTCCTTTCTCTGGTTTAAAGCAGCGTTTTCTATAATAATCTTAATTCAAGTAAATGAAACTACAAATAATTTTACTCCTAACCTAATCATATAATTACTTGTAGATCAACTTTTAAAATTTCCTGGCAACAAGTAAGCCCTTTAATGACGGGAACAGGACACCTCGTACTGGAAATTAAGAACTGATAACTGGTTTTACTGGCCAGGTTAAGCTGGTTCCTGTCACATCAGTCATCACAAAAATGTATTTCAAATAAAATATCGTTAGCATACAAAATAGTAGACTGACCCAGTATGATGTATCACTGTGCACCTGCAGCTGTGAGAGTAGCAGCGTGGCAGTGCTTCTGTGCTCTAAGGAGTAAAAAAATATCTAAATTTATTAAATATGGTGGTATTGCTAAAACACTTGTTTATCAGATTAAAAGCACCAGCAACCCCCGTGACCCCATGAGGGATTAAGCGGGTCAGAAAATGGATGGATGGATGGATGACTGTAAAATAGCCCCTGCCAGTGCTTTAACATACACCACTTTCTTGAATAACCCTATATTTTCTTCCTGTGTGGAGTTGGACCCAAACATTGGAAAGAGGATAGCATAATTATTTTGGGGTGAATATGTATTTAAAAAGGCAGAAATGTAAAAAAACTTGAATGTAAAAGAGAACTGGCATTTTAACAAGGATCTGACAAGAGAGTGACTGGACATGACGGCAAGCTTGACCTGACGTTTCTGGGGATTTGCAGTAAATTAATCAACCAAAATACAATTCCAAGGAACACTGAGACATAACTGCACAACATAAAGATATAAAATTAAACCAAAAAAGAAAGATTCAATAGAACTTATTGGATCATGAACCCGAACGTCTCCTTGTGAGAAGATATATACATTTAGGTTATCATTTTTACTTGAGAGAGACAAGGAAAGAGTTACAGAGAATAACTATTAAGGCTACTTACTATTTAGGTCATAAGATTTTTCATGGCAATTCATTAATTCATGGCAATGTTTTTTTTTTCCAAAGCACAAAGACAACATGGTACCCATGGTAACAAGTTTGCAATTTCTATCTTCATAAAGTCTCTTCTTACAGTATCCCCATTATTATGCTGATGATACTCAACTATATTCATAATTCAATTCAGTTCAATTTTATTTATATAGTGCCAATTCATGAAACATGCCATCTCAAGGCACTTTACAAAGTCAAGTTCAATCATATTATACAGATTGGTCAAAAAAATTTCCTATATAAGGAAACCAGTTGATTGCATCAAAGTCCCGACAAGCAGCATTCACTCCTGGGGAAGAATAGAGCCACAGGGAGTTGTGTCCTGTGGTGGAGGAATATCTCCTTAAACAACCTGGTCCAACATGCAGGTAGAAGGTTTAGATGAAGCTAAAATTTTAGATAGCTCAGAAAGTAGAGGTGTGCGATACCGGAAATTTTTTATCAATCCGATACCAAGTAAATACAGGGGCAGTATCGCAGATATTGATCCGATACCGATACTTTTACATTTAAGCTTTATGTATCATGAAACTGTTGACCTTTCGGGTTTTGTGATTTTTATTTTATTATTACAATTAAATAATAATAATGTTATGTTCATTGTGTTTTTTCCTAATCTACCTCTTATATCTTTCAATCCATATGTAATTTTGTCTGTGTTGTGTGCACCTGCCTGTTTCTTTAATCCTACAATTTTCCCCGTCATGGAACAAATGAAGGATTAGTTAATGTTATCTTAAATAACACTTTTTAATAGGATATATATACCGGGTTCTTTCAAGGTCTTAATTACATTTTCTGAGTGGGCTCCAGTAACATATGCTAGATAATATCTACTTTGAAAGTTAACATGAACTGCTACTGAAGATGACCACTCTTATCTACCTGGATGTTCTCTGAAGGACTTAAACGCCTCCGTCAGTGACGTCAGTCTGTGGGTCTGGGTCTGTCGGGGCAATGAGAGAAGTTTCGTCTCCTCTCCATTTCTGTCGCTCCACGTTTTCTTGCTCATGGTTTTTCACATGCTGAGATAAATTTGTTGTGTTTCCACTGAATTTAGCCGGCTTTTTACAAACCATGATTTCATTTACGGTATTAAAATATAGCTAAACAGGGGTTATTTCTCTCTTCATGTTTTTCCACTCTGGTGGTCTCTCTCTCTCTCCATGTCTGAACAGGAGCCCCGTGCGGCGGTTGTTTGTGTGTTGAGTGGCAAGAGCAGAGTGGGCGGGCCAGGCTGAGCCTGCGTGCTGATTGGCTGGTGCCGCTGAGCCATGTACCAGAGGGGAGGGGGAGCAGCAGAGTGCCGTGACACAGAAGGGGAGACTTTGGTGAATCTGCTGCAGTCAGCATGCGCGGGATAATACAAAATAAACAGAAGAGGTTTTATTGCTTTGCTATGTGGATGAGGGAAACTGAGGGTTAAATGTTCAAAAGAACTGTAGTTCAGTAGTTGGCCTGGGACTAATTAATAAATCAGACTGAAAAATGGTTGCCACTCCACCTCCTCCTCTTCCCACAGATCTGGGAATATGGAAGTTTAAATAATTTTTATGGAGTTGACTCATTTATACTAACGTAGTCCTCTTGTAGCCAGGTTTCTGTGAGACAAAATAAATCAATCTGAATATCAGAAATCTTTGGGGGGAGAGACCTTATATTTAATAAACCACATTTAATTATTTTATTTTTTGGTTCAAAGTGAGCCGTATTGATTTTTATTAGAATTTTATGATTTGCTCCTTTTAGATCCGTTTTAAATTTGTTTAGTTTTGGCCGTGGGAAAGACACCGTCTCAATAGGATAATGGGTGGGTAACAGTACAGAAGCTGCAGAGAGGTGTGTTAAACTACGGCTCTGCTTCCTGGTCTGGACCCTGGGTTGTCAGCATTTAGGAGAACTAATAAATCCGTCCAGATTCCTAGAAAGAAGAGCTGCACCCTCCAAAGTGGGATGGATGCTGTCTCTCCGGATCAGTCCAGGTTAAAGCCTGGCAAATCCAGTAAATACAGAGGATAAAAGTACAGAGCATTCTGGCTTGTGACAGTCACACCCTTCAGCCATCCGGGCTGGTCAAGAGAGCAGCAGTAACAAATGGCTCCGGTCGCTGGGCTGCAGAACTCAGTGCTTCTGGAAGTCATTCATCCCCACACCCATCAGACTACACAACTCTAACTCTGAACCAATGACCTGGCGTATTGTGTTGGCCATTGTATATTTGCACATCTGACACTTTAGCTAAAAGTATGGGGATACTGTAGCTAAATAAATACATTATTCATTGAACATTGCCCTATTTAATCTGACATGTACATTTTTATTAGTCTTCACTCCTATATATTGGTATTCTATTTTTTTTTAAATAATACATTGAACCACACAAATATAACAACAAAACTAATACCAAAAAAAATAACCTATTACCAAAAAGTGCACATGGACATTAAATTGCATAAAACAAAATTAGATACTCAAAATAAATTACAAAAAAGAGAGAAAAGAAATAAACAAGAAGCTGGGCATGCACAGTTATTCAAATCACTGTTGCATCACTTTTACCAATATTTCTGTATCAGTTTATAAGAGCAAGGAGGATGGCAGGTTATAAAGTTGTGTATCTGGTATCAGGATAATATGTTCAACTAGAAACTAGAAAATTTAGTTCTAACAGTATTTTGCATTCTGTTTTATTCTATTTTACTTTTTATGTTAAAATATTGATATTTTTACTGTATTTTGTGTTCAAGTGGACAAAATAATTATCCTAATGGAATCAATAAAGTGATCTTGATCTTGAATATTGTATGTCTTGATGCCATAAAGACCTGGATTACTTTTTATTTTATTACTTCAAAATTAAGAAGAGACAGGGTGGCCATGTTTTAATGTAGAGAAAAACATATTAAATAACCAATTATGAATCACATTTATTTGGCCAGATCACTTTTAGGTTTTTTGTGTCTCTTATTAACTCTCCTAGTAGGACAAAGTCACCTTTTTAATGCTATTTGGGAATATTGCCAAGTATACCTATCAACTGTTACCGTTTGCCTTTTTATTATGAAGTGCACTGGGGTTATTATTTAAAACAAGATTTTACTTTTCTTTTACAGTTTTAATTATTTAGTATTGTATGTTGAACATATTTTCCTGTGTTACATTATAAAAGAGCCTGTAATTATTTGTTTATTTGTCTGCACTGCATCTTATTTGTTTCATCTTTTTTTTTTTTTTTTTTTAACAGCATATTTATTTTGTCATGAAGTTTAGTTTCACTGTGTGTACGGAGCCTGACTCTCTGTCAGTGGCTGTTGCTGTAATTTCTGTGAACCCAAACTTTATTTCTAGGTCGATCACACGCTCAATTCCATGTTTTGTGTCAGGCGACTGAAAAACAACTGAGCCAACTTTTTCCACTTCTGGCTCATCAACATACATTACGTTTTTTTTCTTTGTACGGTAAAATGCAAGAGTTATTTGTTTTTGATGCCTGTCTGCAGGACATGCGTATACCTTTCTGGTTTCATTCCAACCAACATCCTCATCAATTTCAACCAGTTTGCTAAAAATTTCGTTACACCAGTAACCCTCTTTGTTTTTGTATTTCTTGTCTGCCCTGTGCTTTGACTCACTAAAGGGCACTGAGACACATAATCCATAGGTATAGGCACTTTTCCTTGATGCCACTACACCTTGGTTTCTTACAAACTCTACAGCACCCTTCATAATAATTTCTTGGGGTCTAAATGGACACAGAACTTGGCAGTCATCAATAAACTCATCATTAATGTGTTTCTGTAGAATCTGATATTCAGCAAAACTTCCCAGTAATAGAATGTAGTCAATGTTGAGTCCTTTGTTCAAGATCTCTCTAAGACTCAGAGTGATGCTCTTTAAACTCTCTTCAAAGAAAGTTCTCAGTTTCTGCTTTGATATGTTGATTGACCCCTCATCCCAAGATGCTCCTTGCACGTGTTTAAAGAACTCCTCCATGTTTTGTTTTTTCTGAGCCATCATTCCCAGATTCAGTGGGCAGATGATTTCTATATCCTGATCATTTTTTTTGAAAAGTGTGAAGTCATACATTATACTTGCAACCTCATGAGGGCACTTTTCTTCATATTCATCCCAGACTTCAGCAGAGAATGTGTCTCTGAGGAACTCTTTGAATTTTCTGTCCACTCTTTGTCCAGCTATATCATTCCCAGAGGCCTTGTGAAGCTCCTTTAGAACTCCTCCTTCAAGGACTTCATGAACAGTGATGTCAGTGGTTCCTCCTGAAACACACAGAGGTAATGAATAACTAATTGTTCTGCTGTAAATAGTTCTGCACACTTTTTTTTCAACATATTAATCAAGAAAACCCAAACAATCAAATTTATGAGTAAGTGATTCAGTGATTGTGTTTGTACAAACCTACATGACTGATTCAGTTATACGCCTTTGACAAAAAAAAAAAAAAAAAAGAAAACCAAACAAGTGTTTTATATCTAATTATTCTAATTTTAGGTGTATGTTTCAATGGATGGATGGATGGATACAAATACTTGGTAAAACAAATCCTGATTCCTGATTTGCAATTATAGCTTTCTTGTCTCAATGGCATGCTCTCACCCAGTCTTTCCCCCATTGTTGGGTTTATCTGATCCATACCTCGTTAAATGGTTGTTAGGTGTGTTGTTTTTAGGAATTTTGTATCGTGATACAGGGAAGAAACTGATTAGAAACCTAGTGAGTCTTGTTGGACAGTTTCCTCATTATTTTTACAAATACATTTTTTATATTTAAGACAATATTATTATTTAAAATAATTAACATACTGCAAAGGATGCTGCTGCATGTCATGATATTAACTGTAAAACCTTAAAACGTGTAAAGCTTTGCTCGTTTTGTGAAAGTATTATAGAGTTGTTCCCTGTCGCTGTTACAGCATTGTATTAGACTAAGTTGAACATAGCTAGACCAAGCTGGTTGTCAATGAATTTCATGATGAGGAATCTGGTCTTCTCTTTGGATATAGTAATGTGAATTTTACCTACATTTTATTAAAGGAATGAAGACACAAAGTCATATTTGCTTGCAAGGAAAATGCAAAGTAACTGCATACATGATTTCTGGAAGGAAATAATGAAAATTTATTATTCTGAAACATATCAGCCAGCAAAAGTGGAAGATGTAAATGATACAGAAGAGATTACTCAGATGTGGCAGGAGCACTAATATAAAGTATTGAAGTGTGTTAAAAGGTATTATCTGATGCAGCAGATCATTCTATTTGCCATTTTCTGTTGATATGAAGGACCATCCTTACTCTTTGACCAGCAAGAGGGAAGAAAAAGTAATCAAGAATATAAAAATAAGTAATAACCTGGAGAACATGAGAGGCTACATCGGCATGCCAATTACCAGGTGGAGTGGAGAAAATGGAGGGAGGGAGTATGTGTGTATGTGGCGGGACGGAGGGATATTTCATACAGTTCATGGTGCTTGCAGCACAGCAGCAAGAGCAGTTCTATTTATAATGCATGTTCATAGTCACTTGTTTTAGAGCCCATATAATTAAAATCCAATTTCCTTTATCCTTTGTTGTTATTTTAATTTTGTAATTTTTGTTCTCTGTCTTTTTTCTTTTCATATTAGGCTCACCTGGTCTTAGGTTCTGTTAGCTGTGACATCATTCAGGGAGGCATATCAACTGCAGTTACTATACAATATAGAAAAAATTCCTAAATCAATGTGTACTTTTGTGTCTCTGCTCTGTCTTCTCTAACCCCCAGTCGGCTGAGGCCGATGGCCATTCACACTGAGCCTGGTTCTGGTTCTGCTGGAGTTTTCCTTTCCACTGTCGCTTCATGCATGCTCAGTATGAGGGATTGCTGTAAAACCATCAACAATGCAGAGAACTGTCCAGTTCTGGAAACCCAGAGAACTGGGTTTCCAATTTTCAATTGAGCTTTTCCATATTAATTAATCTTGTTTGTAAGTCTTCTGTCCACTTGTTTTTGTCACTGTCACACCTGAATTTCCCTTTGTGGAACAATTAATGTAGTACTATTTTACTCTATTTTATTCATTTAATATCATTTCCTCCTTACCTATGACAACCCGATTGGGTTTAAATCTAAACATGGCACAGAGCTGTGTGTTTTTGCTTTGAATGATATTTTAGATTTGTATAACCGACACAATTCCACATTTTGTTTGTGTGTTATTGATGCCTGAAAAGCCTTTGATTGCATAATTTTATAAGTTATATAATAGAACATAAAACATGTTTTTTTTCTTTTTCATACACCCATTGGTTAAAGGCATACTATGCAACATTTTTCAGTTAATTAATGTGTTCCATACCGATTTGGATAATTAAATGAGTCATTTCAGGTCGAACAAAGGTTTTCTCGGCCGCCCTGGTGGTCTGTGGGGGAAATACCGCACTTGCAATTGCAAGAGCTCACAGCCCGCACACACAGAAGTCTCGCTTTACGGTGAGAACTCCATGTGTTTTTGCCCTGCCATTCACTATATGCACGCGCGAAAGCAACAACAAAGAACCGCGTGTTAACGTCAAATAAACATGCAAGCATATCGAGTTTTATTATTATTATTATTATAATAATAATAATCTTTTTTTTTTTTCTTTTTTTTTTATGTTGGCGAGACGCTACCGCAGCGGCGGCGGCGAGGCGGCGGCGGCGGCTGCAGCTTGGCGAGGCGGTGGCGGTAGCGTCTTGCCAACATAAAAAAAAAATTAAAAATAATAATAATAATAATAAAACTGATAGCGCTGCGGGAAGCTTGATGTTCATACCTTCACTGTGTTAGTCATTGTTTGTACTGTCGTTTTTTCCACTTTTCATTGCGTTCGCCTGTCTGCTAAGCTCAAAACAACCGCGCCTGGCTTGAGGGAGGAACCAGAACAGCTGAGCATCTTTACGACACTGCACTTTTACTTTCGCCCTCTTGGGGGAGCCTCGCTGGAAAATCAACCCCGGTTGCATAGTATACCTTTAATGTATTTTAGATGGGGTAGCTGTGTGTCATCCCCTTTTAGAATAAGAAATGGTGTCCCACAGGGAAGCATTTTGTCTCCTATTCTTTTAATGTTTACATGAATGACAAGGTGTGTTGCTGGTGGGACCATAAATAACCACCTGATGTTTGCAGATTATTTAGTAATTTTTAATGCGTGTCATGCTGGTCTTCAACAGTTATTAAGGGTCTGCTCACAATATGGCTAGGAGTTTGACATTATGTACAACACACAGAAGAGTAACATCATGATTATAAGATGCAGGAAGAATTCAAAACTGGTATTTCCTGAATTTTCTTTATCTGTTGCTATTTTTAAAGAGTGTGCTGCTGTTAAGTTATTGTGTCGTTATATAACTGACCTGGATGATGACCTGGAAATTCATAGACAATGTTGTTTAATATATGAACAAAATGATATGCTTGTATGCAAGTACAGTATATTTTCTGTCTCAATGAAATTGGCACTTTGTATACTGCCCATTTGTGTAAGGGTTACAAGCAAAGTAGTACGCAGAAACTGAAAGTGCTTATAATGACAGATTGAAGATGTTTTTTAGGAGGCCAATATGAACTATTACAAGTCAGTTATTTGCTGGTGTGGTATTTCCACGTTTTTGCCCTATTACATAACCTTATGTGCAGTTGCATGTGTAGATTAGCTGACTCTAAAAATAACAGAATTTTATAAATGACTGAACCCTCCGCAAAAGTCAATCTGGTTAAAAGGGGCTATATTGTGCAATTAGACTCTTCCTTTTCACATTTAAATCTTTCAGTTGCGGCTTATATGAAGTGGAAAATTGAAGCAAAATTATGTTTGAAATGGTGCCTTCGTGAAATTGGCTAACTGGACGTCCACGACGTTGTTTAGCAATTCTGCAGCAAACACTGAGACGTAATTGTTAATAGAAAAGAAAAAATACAAACAAAAAAAGAACATATTGGAGAATGGAGAAAACTGGATGCCTTGAAAAATATGACCCAAATAGTATGTAAGGATATCTACATAGCTCCTGGACAAACCATGTTAAAATTTTCTGGAGATTCCAAGAACACAATAAAATGTGTTCAAAGGCTAAAAAAATTGGATTTTGCATTATGTTTTCCTTTTAAATCTAAAATGTGGAACCACCAACGTTTTGGCCTATTTGTAATTTTGTGACTATTTTAATTTAGATTATTATTTTTTTTTCTTTACAAATGTTACTATTATATTTCTATATAGACCGAGTTATGTTTTGAATAAAGTTATAATAACAATGATGACTTCCACTCTTGACTAATTTTCAAGAAGAAAATACTCACAAATATACATAACTACAAATAATTACATTTAATTACATCTCTTTCAGTATTTCTTATAACACCATCTTATTAATTGAAAACATCCACCATTGAAAATCCCATACCTCCACAATCAACAATGATGTAACGAGTTCCTGGAGATTGGTCAAGTTTGTTTCCTCCCTGTTTTTCAGCTATGAAACCCTCAGGTGGCAGTTTTCTACAATGGACTAAAGCTGCTTCTGGTTCAAGAGCAAACACCAGATTGTTTCCAGTTCCATTTCTCACAATACCTGCCTGGAGACAACGAGAAAATAAATACATTTTTCAAGAAGTAGGACATGTTAACACTGTAGTGTCTAAACAGATTACCTTAGTTGCAGCTTCTCTCATGAACTGCTTAGCTGAATGATCCCAGATGGTAGGAATAGTCAGCACCCAGGTGAAGTCAGATTCTGTGAATTTCTTTCCTCCAGTGTTTTGTTCTATGGTTTTTAGAGCATCTTCCTTCAGGAATCTCAGAGCCTCTGCAAAAACCTTCAGAGCTTTCATTTCCTTCCCATTGGCTGCTTTAATTGTCATGTCGGTAGTGATTGTCTGAACAAGGGTGATAATTACATTAGATCACTTATGTTAAAGTCTCAAAACCAGATAAACTCATTCTATTGATTTCCAGTCAAAATACAAATTGCTGTTTACATGTTTTAAAGAACTGTAAATTCAAATGTCCAGTTGTTTTCTCACAAATTTTGTAGAACTCGTCCAAATACAGATGAATTCAAGATTGCTGCAAACTTTCATTATGGCACCAAGGGGAGATTGACCGACAAGACAGAAACAATTGGACAAAGGAAGGAACTTATATAGCAATTTTCCAGGCATACTCACCACCCAATGCTCTGGACACTAGAGCCACATTCACTAACACAAACATACATTCATACACCGAGACACAGCTCATCGACAAGTAGAAGCTGGAATCAAGCCCACAACTTTCCAATTGCAAGACAACTACTCAACCCATCAAGCCACAGCTGCCCTAATACTTTTCATCGATGATTCACAGTAGCATACAAGAAACTGTAACGTAAACATAAAATAAAACTGCAAGTAAGGCTTATAACCCAACAAAACCTCAGGACAAATATAAATAAAACAAGTATCGGAATTTTTTTGCACGGACCCAAGATTTTAACTTAAAATCTCAGATATATAATAATTATTGAGAAGTGTTTATACTCACTCTGCCATATAGCAACATCTTAAAACTATTGAAGAAGAACTGTCTTCTGGAATTGCTGCCTTTTTTTAGATATGTCTGCATTGCTTTATATCCAAAACTGACAAATTCTTCATTTTCATCAAACAGAATGCAGGTAGGTGTCTTTGGAGTTTCTCGTCCAACTTCTTCACCCCAGAATTTCACATAGGGATCTACTTCTTCTTGTCTCGATGTCAAACCGAAAGCATAACCACTGTATGCTGTTCCTAAGTCTATCGCAATGATATAAGATTCCCCCATTTTAGGAACAGATCATGCACGTTGCGTTGAAGAAAAGGACTGAGAAGTAAATGTTTCAGTTAAATATATTTATCTAACTGGGACGCACTGACTGAAAGTCCAACCCACAAAAGTTGAATCTGAATGATCAGGAATGTCATCTGGCTTACACATTCACTTTGCACAAGACAAGTCAAAGGAACAGAAGGTCAGATTGCGATTGGCAACTTCAGGTAAGTGCATCAAATTAAAGTTTCAGAGTAAATTTTTTTGCATTAACTAAGTTAAAAAATAATTACAATTATGTTTGCAATTTATTATAAAGACATTTTGACAACATATTGAAACAGTGGGAGTGGTAGCCTGTTATCTATGTACATGGGAGGTAAAATAAAGGGGAATTCTGGAAAATATTTTGTTTGGTTGGTATTTTTATGAGGCAGATCTAACCACTGCAATTTTTAAAAAAAATATTTCATATAGTGCTGGATTACAGCCAGGGGACACATTATTATCAATCACATTTCTGTGAATAAGCAGAGCACTGTTGAAGAAAAGTATTTTATATCTAAGCGTGTACTTAATCCAACAACTCCATACTGATTCTATTATTGCTAGTTTAAAGGTGCATTGCTCAAGTTTAAAGGTTAAATATTATACATTTTCTTTCTAGCATGCCTTTACAATTGCCCAACAAGTTGAAGGAGTTTTCCACTATTTATTGCAGATGCCTCCAGGCTCCATTAGTCAGTTCGTGAGAGAGTGATTCAGGCTGAATCCTCTGGGGATGGGTGTGACACGCTCCACGCTCTTGTTCACTTGCATACTTTGTTGAATTTCCACTGTCACTGATGCATTAGCAAGAACACATGGGCTAACATCTATATTTATAACTTTCTTATCTCAGCAAACATCACGCCTCCAAACAAAAACCTGTGCAGTCACAGATGCTGTTCCAGTTCTCCCATACATGTGCACAACACTGTTGTCATTTCAACTCTTTACCAGAGGGGGCATATGTCTACAACTTGTGCAATGCTTCTTTAATTAAAGAATATGTGATCTCATGGATGGTATCAAAAGTAATATTCTGTCATTTTTAAGAGTTGAACAAATGGATGGCTCTTTAATCCACATCATGCAACAATGTAAATATGTGATCTTTTATTACAAAACACTAAATAGTTTAAAATCCTCTTTAGATAAAACAAAAAGCTTCATTATTCTATGTCTTTTATCTACAGATCTAAATTAAAAACTAGAGAAGAAATACCGAAGTCCGTCAACAAAAGGTACCGTACCTAAACAAATAACAAGGTTATAGGAATAAGTATTTTATCGTTTACTTCCAATAGTTCACCTGCCTCCGTCTCAAAAAACGAGTAAAACAGTCTGTTTTATAACTGAAGTTCAAGCTTACTGATCCATTTTTAGGAATAATGTTCTTGGGAGAGAATTTATTGAGCTCGTTCCAACAATTTGACAGATTCCATTTTCTTTTGAACAGAGTAAAAAAAACCTAGAAATATCCTTTATTGTCACTCAGTGAGGAAAACCAGGTTTACATGAATTTTCTCACAAATGTTATATGTTGTATGTTCTGATTTACATTAGGCTAACATGTAGTTTTTCTTGTTTGCATGAAGCATTGAAGAGATTGAAAAAAACAACAACAGCATGAGAATATAAGGTAACTGCTTGTTTTAAATAAAATATTTTTTTCTAAAACTGAAAAAGCAAGAAATCTTTTTAAAATCTGCCAGCAAGAGATCCAAAGTAATACGCGAGAGCAGAGGAGTAACATATTAAGTAATTTATGGTACAAAGGTTTGTCAACAAGCACTACATAACTTTTCCGTGTTCCCAAGATTGGTTTAATGTCCTCTGGGATGGATGGGTAAAGATGGATATTTAACGTTTGTAGTCAATGGATGTGTACCAGCACTGCCAATGGATAGACCTATCTTTTCTTTTTTTCTTCTGGGTAGACATCAACATCTTTGTAGATGTCAAGTGTGCAAGGTTCTTGTAATCAATGAGGATAACAATCACATGCAATGATCCGTCCAACCAGTGATGCCATTCTTCAAGGATTAAATTTGTCGACAGGTGGCTGCCCACAGAGGGGGAAGGCACAAACCTTTTCTGGTAAACGGTTACGTAAACCAAGTTGAAAGCACAAACATTTTCTGGTAAACGGTTACGTAAACCAAGTTGATAAGTGACGAGCTGAAGGCATGAAAAATAAAACAAGAACAACCAATCTGTGCATTTGAAAGCAAAACTGATATTGTAAGAAAAGTCTCTGACAAAAGAGGGACTGAACAAGAAGGCATGTATGACCTAATCATCATGGGAGCTGACATAAAATGACTCAACCAGAAAACAATTCATGGGGCTCTGGGAAATATCAGATCATGACTAAAGATAAAAACCAGTCAGGCGCTGTACCAGAAAATCCAACCCAGCTTTTCAGGTGTTCTAACAGAATAACAGATGATTTTAAAGAGGGGTGAAAGATGCCATCTTTGTCAAAAGAGATAAGCCATCACTAAACAGATGGAGAGGATTGGGCTTTTGACTCCCCAGTGTCTACAGTCCAGTCCTCCAACACATTCCAAAGAGATTACGTCAGCAGTCTCATCATGATTAAGGTGACCAAGTACTCCACTCACACCAAGCTTCTAATTACCCAGGACAGATCAGGTCATTGATTTTTATCTAAATGTGAATGAGCCTAATAGGATGGGCCTCCATGTCCTTAAAAATAACAGGGCTCCAACTACAGGTTGCTCAAATGCAAGCCACCAAAATTGACAAGAACTGCTGGATAGCTGTTGAAACGTTTACGTTGCTAAAAAAGTAAATGCATTAGTGAGCTGCATTTTATTTGACACAGAACTAAAGATGCATTCTTGCATCGTTTAACACCCAGAAAAAGAGAGTGGGGTCACATTTATTACATGTCTAGATGTTACCTGAGAGGCATTAAAAGGACATGACAGCAAATCAAGATGAAATACTTTAATCAGGTATGGTTAACTTTTTCTTATGTTTAACCGTATTCAACTAAAGTATCGATTGGCTATTATCAACATTTGCGATTAATGATTGGATGGTGTGAGTTATTAAACAGCCTGCATGATTATTCATCTTTTTTGCAGTATTTGGCTTCATCCATCCTTCTACAAATAAGTTGGCAATGATGTTCTTGAAGGTGTATTGTGCCAAACTTACTTCATATTAATCATATAGACTATATTTATAAATTAAGTTGAAGTAAAGGTGGCATCATTTAAGTGAAGAAATGTGCCGTAGTCCTAACAGTGTTGGGGGGAAATCTGTGAATGGAAAATTGGAGCTGGAAGTCTTAAAATTTGACACAGAATAAATTATTGCTTTTACTATTTGTAATGTAACGAATTATGAGATAACAGAGGCACTAGACACTGTGTCTCCAAGTTCTATTTGTTCTCAAAACAAGGAGTATATTCTCTCAAGGTTTTCGTTCAGTATGGCTGATTTAGTACCCAACTTGTCCTATCATTGATTACCTTGGAGCAGGGGTGTCAAACTCATTTCTATATAGGGCCACTTTGGCGTCATGAAGTCATTACAAGGGCCGGTTGCACGTGTGTAGACGATACTTTTCATTTCATAATTTCATTCCAGTTCACATAGAAGTATAAAAAATGCACAGTAACATAAAAGTAGCAACCTTAGGCCGTTTATACAGTTTATCTGCAAAAAACGTTGATATTGGGGTGAGTTACACTTACAGGAGGCACAGATTTAGCCATTTTATACACTTTCAAAGGATATATGCCTCTACTTTATTATTTTTGGCTCTTGAGGGCCGGATTATTTACCTTGACGGGCCGGATTTGGCCCGCGGGCCTTGAGTTTGACACCTGTGCCTTGGAGGAAAACAATAACGCTTGAAAATATATTAATCCAGAAATGATAAAAAATTTATTTGTTGTCTGATCAGCCTCTCCCAACAAAGATTTCTATAGTGTATTTGCGCTCCAGCATACTGGCTCCTTCAGAAAAGGATATGCCTTTTCCAACACTTCCTTATGCAGATCTCAGCTGAAAAGGAGGAATAACTCAGAGTAAGCCCGAACAACTCTGCTCGGTAACAGGATTGTTTCATGGATTAATTTGTTGTCGCAATTTGACTCAGGGTAAAGCTTTTAAGATTTCTAAAATGGAAAAGCCAGGGTATGCAGGAATTTACCCCAGAAATGATTGAATATCCACTAACCCAGCTTTCTGAAACTGGGCCCTGATCTTCAGTAATTTTGTCCAACTTTCTAAAGCTACAACTAGAACAACTTCTTTTGTTTCATTGTTTCACTGGAATGAGCTTCATCACTAAAACTTTAAAGCTTATTTGTTTCTATTCATACCTTACTCAAAGCTACAACTTAAGGTCTCTGATCTGACATTTCTAAACCACAGGTAAAAATGGGGGAATTATTTCTATTCATAATTAAGTTTAATTATAACAAGCTTTGACACTAAAAATCCTAAGCTTAATGTTTTTATTCATAAAGCTACAGCTTGAGGTCTCTGATCTGACCTTTCTGACACAACAGCTAAAAAAGTGTAAGGCTTAGTGCTGGTGAACTTGATATTCAGCCGAACACAGAGTTACATATTTTTAAAAGGTTTATTGAGAGGATGAGTAACGGCACACAGGATCTGGTAGAGACAGTGTGCATCAAACTGGGCAAGTTGACACGAGAAGTTAAGTTCTGGCAACCAAGAGTTGGCAGAGGCAGGTATATGTAGGCTGGTGAACAGGTGAGCTGAGTAGACTAATTAGTAGAGTAAGGTGGAGGCTGGAGGGAGACTGATTGGACATTGCTGAACTGAAAAGTCCAGAAATGTCCAAAGTAAAACAAACAAAAAACTAAAAAATGACAAAAAGAAAGCATCAGAATAAGGAAAGAAATCACAGCAGAAGTGGTGTGTGTGTGTGTGTGTGTCTGTTTGTTGTAGTGTAGTCAGGTGTGTGTGTACTTGTGTGTGTTACTCTGTGAACTCTCACAGCCAGAGTCTGACTAGTGACTCTGGCAGTGGGAGTGATGACTAGTGATGACTTTATCAGGTAATTCACTAAGGCTACGTTCACACTGCAGCCTGAAGTGACCCAATTCCAATTTTTTGCCCATATGCAACCTGCATCTGATCTTTTCATGACAGTCTGAACACCACAGATCGGATTTTTTCATATGCGACCCAGGTCGCTTGGATATGTGGTCCTGAATCCGATACGTATCTGATTTTTTGCAATGCGATATGTGTCTGTACGGCCAGGTCGCATTTGTCGTATGGCTCAGGAACAGAGGACTCAAAAGCAAGACCTGACACAGTGGGTTCAAACTCAAAGTTCCTTTAATACAGTCCAGGGTCAAACACCAAAAAATCCAGCAGAAGCAGAGGTATCCAAAACAGAGGCAAAGACAGGTCCAAATTCAGGCTGAGGTCAAAAAACACTAGAAAGCTAAGTAGACAAAAGGCTGGAACGCTAGGCTCAAAGAACAAAGACGAACTGGCAAAGGGAAGCTGCATCAGTAAGTATTAAATAGTCTAACAAACAAAAGAGGAGTACAAACACCAGGTGATTGACATTAGGCTGTGGCAGATCCTGATTGCAGGGAGGAAGTGAAGCTGCCTAAAACAAGTTCAGGAAATGATTACAAAATAAAACAGGAAGTGAAAAGAATAGGTAAAACAAGTAATACAAGAAACACATATAATCAGGACTGCCCCTGACATTACCCCTCCCACAAAGTCCGGCTCCAGACGGACCAGGAATGTCTGGGTGCTGATCATAAATGTCTTGAATGAGGGATGGGTCTAGAATGTCGCTGGCTCGCTCCCATGATCTCTCCTCAGGACCAAATCCCTCCCAATCGACCAGAAACTGATGTCCTCGACCCCGACGCCTCACAGCCAGCAGCTTCTTAACTGTTTAGACTGGTTCACTATCAATAATCCGGGGGGCAGGGGGAGCCTTGGTGGCAGGGACCAACTTGCTCTCTCTCACTGGTTTGATGTGGCTGACATGAAACATGGGATGACATCTCATGGTTCTGGGGAGTTTAAGTCTTACAGCCACAGGGTTAATAACTTTAGACACCGGAAATGGTCCGACAAATCTTGGAGACAGCTTACGTGAGTCAGTGCGAAGGGCTAGATTTCGAGTGGACAACCAGACTCTTTGGCCCACCCTGTAGACAGGTGCTGGAGCTCTGCGTCGATCTGCAGCTCTTTTGTAGGTTGAGGACTGTTTCAGGAGAGTGCGACGCGCCATGGCCCAGGTCCTACGACAGCGGCGGATAAGACTAATGGCAGAGGGTACACTGACCTCTTTCTCTAGGGCTGGAAACAGAGGAGGTTGATAGCCATGGACGCAGTGAAATGGAGACAGGCCGGTGGAGGAACAGGGTAGGGTGTTGTGGGCAAACTCTACCCACATAAGCTGCTTACTCCAGGAAGAAGGACACCGTGAGGCCAGGATGCGCAGACCAGTCTCTAGTTCTTGATTTAGCCGTTCTGACTGGCCGTTGGTTTGAGGATGGTAACCTGATGAGAGACTGACAGAAGCTCCCAACAGGGAACAAAACGCCTTCCAAAATTGGGAAATAAACTGTGGACCCCTATCAGACACTATGTCAGTCGGGAAACCATGAATCCTGAACACTTGAGACATCAAAACCTCAGCAGTCTCCTTTGCTGTAGGCAACTTAGCAAGAGGGATGAAGTGAACCATCTTAGAAAATCTGTCGACCACAGTGAGAACGGTGGTATTACCTTCTGAATTGGGCAGTCCAGTAACGAAATCCAGAGAGATGTGAGACCAAGGTCGAGTGGGGATTGGTAGTGGCTGCAACAGTCCGGAAGAGCGGGTGTTGGAAGGCTTATGCTGGGCACAGACAGGACAGGCCGCCACATACTCAGCAACATCTCTCTTCATCGTCGACCACCAGAACCGCTGCCGTATGACAAACAGCGTACGTTCAACACCTGGGTGACAAGAGAAACTGGAAGCATGCGCCCAATGGATGACCTGGGACCTAAGCTCTGGAGAAACAAATAGTCGGTTTGGAGGACACCCGTCCGGAGGCTGAACCCCAGCTGATGCTTGCTTGACCCTCTCCTCCACACTCCAAGTCAGTGCTCCCACAACACATGAAGATGGAATAACATGAGCAGGTGCCTCAGGAGGGGAAGAGGTGAGGCCATGCAGGCGAGACAGAGCATCTGGTTTGACATTCTTGGAACCTGGTCGATAGGACACAGTGAAGTTAAAGCGATTAAAAAACAAGGCCCACCTGGCTTGACGGGGGTTTAGTCTCTTGGCCCTCCGAAGATATTCCAGATTCTTGTGATCTGTCCAAACGATAAATGGCAGTTCGGCCCCCTCCAGCCAGTGACGCCACTCCTCTAGTGCCACCTTAATGGCCAACAATTCCCTGTCCCCAATATCATAGTTTCTCTCACTGGCAGATAGTTTGCGAGAGAGGAAGGCACATGGGTGAATCCGGTTATCCCCTACTGAGCGCTGAGAAAGAATAGCCCCCACTCCTGAGTCTGAGGCATCCACTTCAACCAAAAACTGAAGTTGAGGATCTGGTATGGTGAGAATCGGGGCAGAAGTGAACCTGTTCTTCAGCTTCTGGAAGGCATTATCTGCCTGAGGAGACCACTGAAACTTAGAGGTAGGAGAGGTCAAGGCATGTAAGGGTGCTGCAATGGTGCTGAAATCCCTTATGAATTTCCTATAGAAATTTGCAAACCCCAAAAACCTTTGTACCTCCTTTCTCGAAGTTGGGACAGGCCAGTCCCTAACGGCCTCCACCTTGGCTGGATCCATCTGCATCTCCCCCTGACCCACGATGGAGCCAAGGAAGGACACCCTTGGAACATGGAATTCACATTTCTCTGCTTTCACGTAGAGCTTGTGTAGAAGAAGACGCTGAAGAACCTTGCGAACATGTGTAGTGTGGGACTGCTCATCAGACGAGAAGATCAAAATATCATCCAAGTAGACGAAAACAAATTTGTTGAGCATGTCTCGAAGCACATCATTTATCAGGGCCTGAAAAACCGCTGGGGCATTAGTGAGTCCAAAAGGCATCACAAGATACTCATAATGTCCACTAGGGGTATTAAAAGCGGTCTTCCACTCATCGCCCTCTCTAATCCTCACCAGGTGATAAGCATTTCTTAAGTCCAACTTTGTAAAAATCCTGGCGCCTTGCAAAATCTCAAAAGCAGAAGAGATGAGAGGAAGAGGATACCTGTTCTTTATGGTGATGTCATTAAGTCCCCGATAGTCGATACACGGCCGCAGGGACTTATCCTTCTTGGCCACAAAGAAGAACCCTGCACCCGCAGGAGATGAGGATGGTCGAATGATGCCAGACTTGAGGGCTGAGTCTACATAATCTTTCATAGCCTGCTGTTCTGGTAGGGACAACGAGTATAGACGTCCCTTGGGGGGTGCAGTGCCAGGCAGTAAATCAATAGAGCAGTCATATGGTCGATGAGGGGGCAACGAAGCAGCCAGAGACTTGCTGAACACTTCCTTGAGGTTGTGGTAACAGGCTGGAACCTTGGATAACTCAGGACAATCAAGGTCTAAATCTTTCGAAGTAAATTGGGTTAATGCAGAGGAAAAAACATTCTCAGAACCCGATTGGTTCTGAAGACAATTGCAGTTCCACGACAGAATAGAACCTGTGGGCCAATCAATGTTTGGGTTATGCAGAACTAGCCAGGGATGGCCTAGGATTACGGGATGCTCTGGGAAGTCTGCTAGAAGAAACTTAATTAGCTCAGAATGATTGTCGGGGAATGTAATCTTGACAGGTTGAGTGTGGTGAGACACTGAGCACAAATGACATCCATCCAGAGCCGTGGCCTACAGATGTTCCTCAAGGGGAACAGTCCTTAGTTTCAACCGTTCTGCAAAGCGAGCATCCATCAGGTTAGCATCAGCACCAGAGTCAATAAGAACCTTCTGTTCAACACTCTTCTCAGAGGTGGAGAGTAATATAGTAGGACAAACACGTTTGATGCTGACAGAAAAGGGTGAACAACTCACCAGGATTGTTTTCTTCTTAGGATTTCTTTTATTAGTCGGACAGGAGGAGACTAGGTGACCTGACTGGCCACAATACAGGCACAACACTTCTCGAAAACGCCGTTGACGCTCCTCAGGGGGAAGACGGGTCCGGCCGAGTTCCATCGGTACCTCAGAAGAGACTGATGGGTCAACAGACAGTGAAGGAGCAGGCTCTGGAGGGAGGGGTCGCCAGGAAGTAGCGCCAGTGGCCGCATTGTTCCCCAGTGAAAAATTGTTGGAAGGAACTCGTTCCCTCCGACGTTCATAGAGTCTCTTATCAATCTTTATCGCCAAAGCGATAAGGGAGTCCAAATCCTCGGGTAAATCCAATGGTGCCAACCTATCCTTGAGCTCGTCTGAAAGGCCATCTAAAAAGGCATCAAAAAGAACTGCAGGTATCCAATCACTGCCAGCTGCCAGAGTGCGGAACTCAATAGCATAGTCCGAGACACGTCTCTTGTGCTGCTGAAGCCAGTTCAAGGCCCTGGCCGCCTCCCGTCCGGGTCTGGTGTGCTGGAAAATCTGGGTGAAACTCTTGGTAAAAAGATCTAGTGACCCACACATGGCTGAATTTCTTTCCCACTCACTGGTAGCCCATGCCTCTGCTCTGCCAGAAAGATGGCTGATAATAAAGGCAATCTTGGCTCTGTCCGTAGGGTAGGAGAGGGGCAGCAGCTCAAAATGGAGGCCACATTGTGTCAAAAATGCACAACACTCACCAGAGTTCCCAGAAAATTTCTCCAGACGGGCAAGATGAGCAGAAGGAACTGAAGGCAAAAAGGGCTGGGCAACAACATCCTCCTTAACCTGAGACGTGCTGGATCCTCGTTGATGGTGGGCTGGTCAGGAGAACGCTGAAACCTCTGAATCTGATCCACCAGGAAACTCAGTTGATCAGAAACTGAGGTCATGAACTGACCTTGTTGTTCACTCAGCTTCTTAATCCCTTGCTGTAAGTGAGCCAGTTGCTCCTCTTGTTGGTGGATCCGTCTCCCTTGGGCACCCAGGGCGTTCAGCACTGAATCAGAGTCTGCTGAGTCCATTTCTGGCCAGTTCGTACTGTCGTATGGCTCAGGAACAGAGGACTCAAATGCAAGACCTGACACAGTGGGTTCAAACTCAAAGTTCCTTTAATACAGTCCAGGGTCAAACACCAAAAAATCCAGCAGAAGCAGAGGTATCCAAAACAGAGGCAAAGACAGGTCCAAATTCAGGCTGAGGTCAAAAAACACTAGAAAGCTAAGTAGACAAAAGGCTGGAACGCTAGGCTCAAAGAACAAATACGAACTGGCAAAGGGAAGCTGCATCAGTAAGTATTAAATAGTCTAACAAACAAAAGAGGAGTACAAAC
The DNA here is from genome assembly GCF_011125445.2 of Fundulus heteroclitus. Lineage (NCBI taxonomy): Eukaryota > Metazoa > Chordata > Actinopteri > Cyprinodontiformes > Fundulidae > Fundulus > Fundulus heteroclitus. The sequence continues at coordinate 42,332,048 of NC_046367.1, forward strand.
ACCAGGTGATTGACATTAGGCTGTGGCAGATCCTGATTGCAGGGAGGAAGTGAAGCTGCCTAAAACAAGTTCAGGAAATGATTACAAAATAAAACAGGAAGTGAAAAGAATAGGTAAAACAAGTAATACAAGAAACACATCTAATCAAGACTGCCCCTGACAGCATTCATCTAAACTTCACGTTATTGATACTTGACAAACGTCACTAACGGTGGACCTGGCTATGCCAAACAGGTTGTCTAAAAAAAACAAGAGGGTGGCTATTGTGCGGTAACAAGCACCTATTGCAAGTCAATACAGCCCCACGGCAGTGCATTTACTCTCTACTATGGCCGCCGAAGATGTGTGTTTTTACGTGAGAGCGCAAAAGAGATCCGTTCAAACGCACATAAAGGTTGCCTTTGTCATTTGAATATTATGAATGAAGTCCAAATCTGTGAAGCCACTCACATCACTAAAATTTGTCTCTTTTCCGTTTCGATCATCTTAAAAAGATTGCGTTGGTAAAATGCTGGCTCCGGTTGGAGAATAACGTAAAAAACGCAAGATAGGCTGCAGCATTACGATCCATGTTTACTTCCGCAAACAATGAGCACGCTTGCTACGTATGACGTCATTGCGTCCTCTTCTGCGCATGCGTATGAATGCAGTTCACACAGGAGCTTACATACAAGTCACATATATTTGGAAATGTGAACAGACACGCAAAGAAATCCGATTTCACAAAAAAATCGGAATTGAGCATCAAGGCCTTCAGTGTGAACATAGCCTAAGACTAGGCAAGGGAAATTTATTTGTATGGTGCATTTCAGTACAAAGACAATGTAAAGTGCTTTACATGATTAAAACATAGGAAACTAAAAATAGGATAAAAGCAAGTTGGAATAAAATGTAGACATTTTTTCAACAAAATAAAATGTGAAAATGGAGACTAAAAGCAAATATTAAAACCATTTGGACTACAAAGTTGAACTAAAGATGTTTCAATAAAACAGTTTAAATAGAACAGTTGAAGGCGATCCTAAACAAATGTGTTTTTAATCTTGATTTAAAAGAATTCAGGCTTTCAGCATTTTTACAGTTTTCTGGAAGTTTGTTCCAGATAAGTGGAGCGTAGGAACTAAATGCTGCTTCTCCATGTCTAGTTCTGGTTCTGGTTCTGCAGAGTAGGCTGGAGCCAGAAGACCTTAGTGGTCTAGAGGGTTGATACACTGATAACAAGTCTGTGATGTATTTAGATGCTAATTCAGGAATTTATAGACTAACAGAAGGATTTTAAAGTCTATTCTCTGAGATACAGGGAGCCAGTGTAAGGACTTTAGAACTAGGGTGATGTGCTCTACTTTCTTAGTCTTAGTGAGGACACAGGCAGCAGCGTTCTGGATCAGCTGCAGCTGTCTGAAAACACCGTTGCAGTGATCAATTCAACTAAAAATAACGCATGGATTAGTTTTTCCAGATCATGCTGAGACATCAGTCCTTTAATCCTAGAAATGTTCTTCAGGTGATAGAAAGCTGACCTTGTAATTGTCTTTAGATGCTTTTGAAGGTTCATGTCTGAGTCCATCACTACTCCCAAGTTTCGGGCCTGATCAGTGGTTTTTAGCTGAAGCAGCTGAAGCTGTGTGCTAACTTTTGATCTCTCCTCTATTGGTCCAAAAATTATTATTTCAGTTTTATTTTTATTCAATTGAATAACATTTTGACACATCCATGCATTGATTTCTTCCAAGCATTTACTCAGTGCTGGTGACATGGTAATGTAGAGCTGTGTGTCGTCTGCATAGTTATTGTTGCTGATGTTGTTTTTTATGATATGAGATTGAGGGAGCATGTAGATATTGAATAGGAGGGGACCCAGGATGGACCCTTGGGGAACCCGACATGTGTTTTTTTGTCATCTCTGATGTAAAGTTACCTCCTGATAAAAAAAGTCCTTCTTCTTTAAGTAGGATTTAAACCAGTTGAGCGCTGTACCAGAGAGGCCAACCCAGTTTTTCAGGTGATCTAACAGAATGGAGTGATCGACAGTATCAAATGCTGCACTCAGGTCCAGTAAAACCAGAACTGTTGTGATGGTTAATGCTGGTGAACCCGACATTAAGCCGGACACAGATTTGTGTTTTTAAAAGGTTTATGGTGAGGGATGAATAGTGATGGGTGAGGCCGGCAAGCAGAACCGTACTTGATTAAATGGTTGATGGTTAGGTGTAAACATAACTAGGGATGAGCAGGGGACCAGAAGATGCAGGTAGTGACAGAGTAGAATAGGAGATGTGGACCGGTGTAGGTACCAGATCGGCTCGGGGCCCTGCGCCTTCTGATGACGTCACTATACATGATTAGTTTAACGTTCGCACAATTACGCAAAACATTGTGATTGGTCTGAACAACTTACTAAAGTTATGGCGGTGTGTAGATTTTATTCGAGAGCAGGATTGTGGTTTGTAAACAGACAATTTTATGAAAAAATTCTCCATGGGCCCTGCGCCTCCCGATGACGTCACATTATGGCAACGCCACTCAAACAAACTACATTGAGCCTGCAGTCTGCATTTGTAATGAATCAATTTTATTTAGTTAATTTAGCGGTTTCTTTTTCTCAAAAGCTTCATGCTTAAAGATGAACATAGAAAAATGTGAAATCTTAGCAATTCAAAATAATCAATCCACTTTAATTGATAAAAATTAGGTAAAATATTTAGGTATAATGATTAACAAGGACCACACTGAAAATGACAGAACAAATATTCAAGCCGTTTTACAAAAAAATAAAAATAAAAATCAACAAATATTTGACAGTTGGCTCAATTTTTGGAAGGATATTGTTAACAAAGACGGAATGGATAGCCAGATTAATTTATCCAGCATATATCTTAAATATACCAAATACTACAATAAAAAATGTATCAAATTCATCACAATTTCATTTGGAATAATAAAAAACATGTGATCAGAAAGAATGACATAGTAATATCAGTAGAAAAAGGAAGAAAAAACGTTATTGATTTTAAAGTGATGAATGCCGTGATAAAATGGCTGTGGACTTTTATTAAAAATGAAAAGAGTTTTTGGTTTAGTTTCCCTTCACAACTTTTTTTTTTTAATTGGAGGAAGGAAATTTCTCTTAAGATGTAACTTTGATTCTGCAAAATTACCGATTAAATTGTTAGACTACCAGACAAGCATTTCAAAATGATGTTAAAAGTTTTCATGATTAAGTTACTGGAAAATAACCATAAATTAACAAAATAAAATTAATTTGTAACAAATGGAGACCGTGGGTGTAATGTAGTTTGTTTGAGTGGAGGTGCCATATAATAATGTCATCGGGAAGCGCAAGGCCCCCGAGTCGATCTGACCACCCGAGCAGATCTGGTACCTACACCGGGAAACCACCAGAACGGGTTTAGCGAGCAGCTGGGATTCACAGGAAAACAGATAGTTATTATCATTATTACCCCCAATGACTGCAGGGAGGTTTCACCCAACAGAAGTTGGAGAAGCTCTGCTCAGCTGGAACATTTCACATGACCCCTGTCACATGACCCTAGTTTAAGAGCAGAAATTCTCCATTCATTAAAAATGCTTTTGTGTGTCCTAGGTGTCTGGGTGATTATGTTATTTTTCTTGACAATAGCGCCCAAACTGCCATCAGTAGACACAATTTACTGGCTGTGAGAGGCAGATCAAATCTGTTTTGCATTTTTTATCCACTGTGAACACAATCTTTGATGATCAAGTGCAACATGCGCACTTTTTGCTCTCACAATTTTCTGTCAACACAATTTAGCGGTCATTATTTGGAGTCTTTGAAAATCAGGTCCTTAATCTTAGAAGAAGTTAACAGAAATATGAATCAGACAGCTGTTCACTATCTCTCAAACTCCGTATCTGCTGTTCTTCTTTGATGCAGCTTAGTGGAAAGTCCAGTCTATTTCAGTTACCTGAGCAAAAGCCATTGTTGGGCCTTCTTCACCAGGTGGGAGGTGTTCACAGACCAGGAGAGGTCGGAGGAGATGTGAATGCTCAGGAACCTGATGCTGTCCATACACTCCATAACCTCCCCCTGTATGCAGAGAGAAGCATGTTTAGTCTTCCTCTACCTTCTTTCGTCTGTTATTACCTCATTGATTTTGCTGGTGCTCAGGATTAGGTTGTTTCTGGAGCACCGCTGTGTCGTGGATCGTTGACTTCCTCTCTGTAGTGGGTTTCGTGGGTTTCATTGTGGTTGAGACCAACCACATTGGCGTCATATGCAAACTTCACAACCATGGTTTTGGGATGGATGGCAGAGCAGTCATGGATGAAGAGAGCAGGGCCGAGGACATGGCCATGTGGCATGCCAGACTTTAGGATCAGTAGGGCGGATGTGTGTTTCCCTATCCTAACCACCTTGTAATCAGATAAGTTACAATTGTGTAACGCGCTAACTTGTTTAAGTCTGCTTTGATTTATTGTCTTTAGAGTCGTTTTGTGTTTTTATTCATTTCAACTAATTAGTTACAACAAAATCCCCTTGTACAAAAGCAACATGGCTTAAGGTAAATATTTTCATGGTTTTACCTTTAAACCATTCATGGTTTTACCTTTTTTAGATTAGTGCCGAAAGTGTGCAGATGTTACATAAAAAAACATTTAAATATTCAGCAGTAAATTCAACAGAAAGGGTTATTAAGATCCATTCAGTCTATAAGTGTTGCATTAACTCAGTGAGAACTGCTCATTTTCAACTCCTAGGACCTGCTTTAAAAGAAAAGGAAACTGAAGCCTTGACAAAGGTGATTTCTGTTCCAAGATGTTGAATATTAATAGAAGGTTTTCCAAAATTTTAGGTGTCAAAATTTACCAAAAGCAGTGTGCTAAACGTTTGCTGTGATGTCTTTAAAGTCAAAATTTTTTTATGCAATTCAATTTTATTCAATTCAACTAATTAGTTACAGAAAAACTCTCCTTCTAGTTTTTAATTATTTAGTTCAATGTTTCCATAGTTTCAGAATAGAATAGAATTCAACTTTATCATCATTTCACGTCACAAGTACAAGCAACAAAACTTGCCTTGTACTTGTCTGTGGGCTTATTTTAGTTAATTGGACTCACCTGTGTTCCCTGATTACCACCTGTATTCAAGTTCCCCTGGCTTGTTTCCCTGTTGTCGGGTCATTCTGCGTTGCTCCGTGTCCTCCTGAGTTCTCTTCTGCTTCTCCTCCGTGTTCCCCTGCTGGCCGATGTCCTAGGTTTTGTGCCAAGCCTGAGTTCCTGTAAGTTTTGCCTTCATTAAACCTTTTGAATATTATGCGCTGCCCACTGCCTCATTGCCACCTAGGTCCTCGCCACCAACAAACCATGACAATATTCAGACCACTGAATACTCCAGGTACACATACAAAGTACAGGCCCATCTCTAATCTCCCATTTCTTTCTGAAGTACTAGAAAAAGTTATTTCTGCCTATCCCTGGGACCACCTCAAACATACCAAACTTTTTGAAAAGTTTCAGTCTGGTTTTCGCTCTGCTCACAGCACAGAAACAGCCCTGGTTAGAGTCACAAACAACCTACGAATGGCAGCAGAGGCCGACTCACCTTACCTCCTCTTACTTCTCAATCTGTCTGCTGCTTTTGACGCTGTGGACCATGGCATTCTTCACAACTGGCTACACCAAAACACTGGACTCACTGACACTGCTCTGGACTGCTTTAGATCAGACCTTACTGACAGAACAGAGTACATCTAACTCAAAAGCATGAGGTCCTGGCAACAAAGAATCACCTGTGGGGTCCCCCAGGGGTCAAGCCTTGACCGTATTCTTTACATCATGTACAACCTGCTTAGCCACTCCATCAGCTGTCACAGAGTCTCTTTGACACACAATTATAAATAAAATCTGAGCCACACCCCACTGCAGCTTCACAAACAACTACAATACTCACTGCCTGTCAGGAGGAGATAAAGGTGTTAATGAAACAACATTCCTCAGCTCAACACCTTCAAAACTGAGGCAATCCTTGTTTTTACCCCACATCAAGTCCAGTCATCCTCCATAACCGGTATAAATATCTTTGGTCAGGAAATTCACCTCTTTACAGCAGTCAATCTTGGTGTAAGGTTCAATCCACAACTTACTTTTGAATCCCACATCAAAAAATCTTTGCATGATCTCCTTCTATCATCTCAGATATATTACAAAACTCTGTTCTACACCCACTTTAGCTGATGCTGAAAAACTGGTCCATGCCTTTGTCTCCTCCAAGCTGGATTACTGAAATGCACTTCTCATATGGATCCCTAAAAAGAATCTGCAGACACTACAATATGTTCAGAACAGTGCTGCAAAGATCCTGATGAATGTGTGAAATTACAGCCATATAACACCCATTCTCCATTCACTTCACTGGCTTCCCGTTTCCACTAGAATTGAATACAAGGTCTCAATTCTCCCCCACCAATGCATCTATGGAAATTCTCCACCATACCTAAAAGAACTACTCACCACTCTCACTACAACACGATCCCTCCGCTCAGAAAATTCAAACTGCCTCTCATTCCCCAGAACTAAGTTGAGCACCATGGGTAATCGTACCTTTTGCTCGATCGCTCCCCGGTCATGGCATGTCGTCCCAGACGTTCTGAGAGAACCACAGACTATTGAGACTTTTAAAAAAGGACTAAAAACATTTTTTTTTTTTTTAGCAGAATATATGACTTTTAACCATACACAATAATCTTGTTGCACTTTTTATGGGTATCACAATTTTCAAATTAAAAGGTTTTTATCATACTGAAAGTTACCAAGAAAACCTTTGTCATATTTTTTCAGTCAAATCAACAACTCAACAATCTTCCAGAGTTTTCGTGAGCAACTGTTCTAGCTCTATTTTCCTGTAAACAGGCATGAGATGGGAAACCAGAATAACAGGTAAAGTATGCTTGCATGAGTTGCATTTTAAAAACAATTATTGTTTTTGATTGTTACAGTTTACTATTAATGGTTGGTATAATTAAAATAATTGAAATTGGCTTCATATTTATGGAGGACCAACTCTGACATAATTAAATAAATGTAGAATTTGTCAGGAAAGGATCTCGTGAACTTGAATTCAGTCACACACAAAGCCACGTTTGAGTGAGTTTATTGAGAGACATTGAGCTGTAGAATGAGTGACAGGAAACTGCACCAGACTGGAAAAGGAGGGAGACGATGGCAGGAGCAGGCGGACGTGAAGGAGCAGGAGCACCATGGGAGCTTTGCTGCGGAGCCATGCAGGTGCAGGGTGCCAGGAAGCCTCCTGGGCAGACGAGTGAGTGCTGGGGTGGAGGAAGAACCGTCAGCTCGGCAGCGGGAGCTCTTGGGCACTGAGTGGGTAGCAGGCAGGCACAAAGAGGGAGAGTGAGGCAGCTTTAAGACGAAGGAGACAGTGAGGAATGAAGGAAAGGCAGAAGGACGAAGGCAGAAAGCTGGTGGAAGGAAGACGATCCGGTGGGGAAGATCTGGCTGAGGAGGGTTTATATAGAGAGATTGGCAGGTGGACTGAGTCTGACTTGATTGGAGGCGGCAGGTGGCAGTGATCAGGTGTGGAGTGGAGACTGCAGATACCTGGGCTGGATGAGAGATGGAAAGTTCTAGAAACTGTTCAAAGAGTGAACCCTGGCAGAATTAAGTATATGCTCAATAAATAAGCACACAACAAATGCAAAAAATACAGCGAATAAATACATGTAAGTAATAATTAAATTATATAGTGAGACATACATGTACATATCTTTTTTAAATGTTTTAAGTGATGCTAACCAACCATTTGGGAGCAGTTGTCCACTTGAGACAAACCCCTTCATCATTTGCATAATGTGTCTGACATGCATAAAGTAATGGAAAAAGGGGGAAGGCAGAAATAAATTGGGTGAAGAAATATATTGAGTAAAATTATAGAAAGGAATAATAAAACAGACAATGTATTTTAGAAGTATATACATTTAAAAACAAATAAAAAAGTTGGCAAACATAACTAAAATAAATAAGATATTAATTACAAGAGGAATTAATAGATAACCTAATTAAAAAATATATTTACCTTTGTCTTACTGTATGATTTAATCACTGCTGACATTTATTTATTTTCTGAATTTATGTACATTTCTTTTATGCTTATTTATTTATTGATAGTTAATTTTTTTCTGTATTTTTGATCATGTCATATCTGGTCCTCCATATTTAGCCAACACCTCACTTGTGAAAAAATGAGGCTGAGCATCAACAACAATATACACTAGGACAGTCTCTTGAAAGTAAAAATATATCTATATGTAATATGTGATTATATTTAGTAACAGTATATCAAATCCAGATATATTTTAAGAAATACACAATAAAAGGAGAGGAACAGAAATGCACAAATACTACACTGAAACAAACTTAACATTTATTTTAACCTGCTACTTCACAGAAATGTATTTAACTTAGTTCATTCAATGTTGTAAATTTAGCTTACCTTTTTTTAAGTCTGCTGTGATTTATTGTCTTTAGAGTTGTATTTATTCAATTCAAATAATTAGGTACAACAAAATCCCCTTGTATTTTTTTAATTATCTGAAGGAGTCAAGAGATGGATACAAATGAACAAAAGGAACATGGCTTAAGGTAAATATTTTCATGGTTTTACCTTTAAACCCATGTTTAATCCAGTTAACATCCTCTCTAGATCAGTGCCAAAAGTGTGCCGATGTCAGATAACAAAAAATTTAAATATTCAGCAGTAAATTAAACAGAAAGGATGAATAAGAACCATTCAATCTATAATTGTTGCATTAATTGCTGCTCATTTTTAACTCCACAGACCTGCTTTAAAAGAGAAGGAAACTGAAACTGAAGCGTTAAAGCAAAGGTGATTTCTGTTCCAAGATATTGAATATTAAAGGAAAGTTTACCAAAATTTTAAGAGTCAGAAAAGTTACCATTGAGCAATGTGCTGAAATTTTTTAAAGTTCACTGTGATTAAGTGTCTTTATAGTCAATTTGGTGTCTTTATTCTATTCAACTAATTAGTCACAAAAAATCCCCTTCTATTTATTAATTATCTGAAGGACCCAAGAGATGGACACAGATGAACAAGGAACAAGGAACATGGCTTAAGGTAAATATTTATATGGTTTTACAATACATCACAATACAATACAATACAACTTTATTGTCATTGCACGTCACAAGTACAAGCATCAAAACTGAGTTTGCATCCATCCAGAAGTGCTTCAGTAGTCCACAGTAACATTCTTATGATTATGCTATAGTTGTAAATATAAATTAATCTAAGTATATAGGGGCTATGAGTGTTTTATAACTGTAAGTGTATATATATATATATATATATATATATATATATATATATATATATATATATATATATATATATATATATATATATATATGTATATACAGGCTATAAATGTGTAAATGCTGATCCAGGACGCTGCTGGCTGCGTCCTCACTAAGACTAAAAAAGTAGAGAACATGGACCCGGATCTAAAGTCCTTCCACTGGCTCCCTGGATCTCAGAGAATGGACTTTAAATATTCTGTTAGTCTATAAATCCCTGAATTAGCACCTAAACACATGACAGACTTCTTATGAGTGCATTAACCCTCCAGACCACTCAGGTCTTTTGGCTCCAGCCTGCTCTGCAGAACCAGAACCAGAACCACACATGGAGAAGCAGCATTTAGTTCCTATGCTCCACTAATGTGGAGCAAACTCCCAGTTTACTGTAAAAGTCCTGAAAACCTGGGTTACTTTAAATCAAGGTTAAAAACCTATTTGTTTAGAACTGTCTTTCACTGTTAATGTTAAAGTTTTTGGCCAACTTGTTTTATTTTGTATCAGACCTGCTGCTGCTGCTGCTCATGTACAGCCCTTTGAATTATCTTATTACTGAAAAGTGCTTTTCCAATAAACTTGCCTTGCTTTGCCTATAACAATAATTATAAATACATACAGGCTATGAATGTACAGACTATGAATGGGTTATGATGTGAAAAGTTATAAATACAAATTAATACGCTGGTGAAGATTCTTAGTCATCCAGGTCATGGTCATTCCAAAAAAAGGTAAAAAACAAAACAACTGAATTTGTTCTCCGTAGTTTGAAGATGTTTCGCTTCCTATCCAGGAAGCTTTTTCAATTCAAAAAGTCTGGAGTAATGTGGAGTATCAAGTTTTATACTACTGCCCACAAATGAAAAAAAGAACAAACTTTATGAACTCATCTCCAATGGAGATGTTGGAGCTGGCAACAGAAGTGATGAGGAAGTGATGGGCAGCTTTGGTATCCAGAACAGAAATGCTGAAGAACAGATGGTGATAGACTTTGCAAAGAGGATAGACATGGCTGCAGTAAACACTTTCTTCCAGGAGAGGCAGAAATCCAGGGTGACTTAAAAGAGCAGAGGTGTACCTCCTGTTTTCTTGTAATGTCTGTTGGATTGATGGGACACATCTATGCAAATACTGGATGTCTGTGTTTCTTTTATACAGTATAAATGATACAGAAGAACAAGATCAAACAAGGCAATGTTTTATGTCTAATTTCAAATTTTTCTTATGTCATCCTTTTTTTCAATGTGAGCTGGTTTTCATTCTTTGTATTGTGTGTTTCACTCCTCAGATCTGCTGCAATAGAAGAGGAGAGGGAAACTGAAGCCTTGCCGCAAAGGTACTTTCATTTATTGATGTAAAACATTAAAAGTTTGTATTCAGAGTCTGATAAATTTGGTAGGTGTAAAGGAACAACGCAACATATTCTCTGCAAGCTTTTGCTCATAACATCATGTCAAAATGGGTCTAACCTGTTTGCACATATAGTAGTTCTTAAATTAAACACAAAGACCCACTCTTAAGGAACAGTTTATGCCTTATCAAGATGTCAGGTTCCAAAAGAAAATTGCGTTAGCCAACAGAGTAACAGTCACAATGCCATTTTTAATTGCGTTGTGTTTTTATTCAACAGTATTTACCACAGGGATTGTTTGTTGAAATAAGTTTTATTGGGAATTTGACCTTAACAAAAGAACATGGTCATTCAACACCAGATTCATGTTAAACTTTGTTTTGGAGGTTTTTTCTTATGATAGTGAGCCAGTCAGTCTGACGTGAGGCTCTGAGAAGCCAAGCTGCCATTCAGTGAGTCACATACACATTTGTGTTTCATACAAAACATGAGGACTGAGCTGAAATGTCACAGAAGAAGCCCACAATCAATACTTTCACCCCAATCTTTTCCATGATGAATGATATTCGGAGTTGGAAAAAAAGTGGGAAATTAAATAATTTCCCACTGGGATCATTAAAGTAAGTCTGATTATGATTATGATTCTGAATTTAACTGAAGATTACATCACAGACCTGAAGGAAAATATGTTAAAATTCAGAACTGATATGTTTCGATAAAATCATGAATTAGAATGCAGGAACAAAATTCATTCTCTTTGTCAGATCTAATATTTTTCTAATATTTACAGAATCCAAGAATGGAATCTGTTGAACAGAAGCAACTTTACTCCAGTTAAATATTCACCCGATTTTAGTTTAAAACCATGTATAGTAGCGTCGAGATCAACTTTAAATAAAAAAATATGTAGTAAATTCTACAGGAACAATTCGAATGAGCTATTGTCTTGTCTATTGAGATTGTTATTCAGTCAATAAGTCCTGAAGTTTATTTAGTGTAAGCTGGTTTTCATGCTGGTTGTTTTACTCCACAGACCAAAAGAAACAGAAACCGAAGCTGAAGCTGAAGCCTTGCAGCAAAGGTGGTTTCTCTTCCAAGATGTTGAATATTAAAAAAAAGTTTTCTAAATTTTGTTAATCAGATAGGTTACAATTGTGTAACATGCTAAAAAATTTTAAGTCTGCTTTGATTTATTGCCTTAGAGTCGTTTTGTGTTTTTATTCAACTCAACTAATTAGTTACAACAAAATCCCCTTGTATTTCTGTAATTATCTGAAGGACTTAAGAGATCGATACAGATGAACAAAAGGAACATGGCTTAGAGTAAATATGTTTATTGTTTTACCTTCAAACCCATGTTTAAGGCAGTAGCATCAACTATAGATCAGTGCCGAAAGTGTGCAGGCGTCCGATAACAAAAAAATGGAAATGTTCAGCAGTAAATTCAACAGAACGGATAAATATGATCCATTCAGTATATAACTGTTGCATCATTTCAGTGAGAACTGCTAATGTTTTATTCCCCAGAGCTGCTTTAAAAGAAACAGAAACTGAAACTGAAGCCTTACAGCAAAGGTGAGTTCTGTTCCAAGATGTTGAATATTAAAAGAAGGTTTTCCAAAATTTTAGGAGTCAGAAAAGTTACCAAAGAGCAATGTGCTAACATTTTTCTAAGTCTGCTGTGATTAATTGAAGGACTCAAGAGATGGACACAGATGAACAAAAGGAACATGACTTAAGGTAAATATTTCTATGGTTTTAGAATAGAATAGAATTCAACTTTATTGTAATTTGAGTAATGTGCTAACATTTTTCTAAGTCTGCTATGATTAAGTGTCTTTATAATCAATTTTGTGTTTATATTCAATTCTACTAATTAGTTATAAAACAATCCCCTTGTATGTCTTTAATTATCTGAAGGACCCAAAAGATGGACACAGATGAACAAAAGGAACATGGCTTAAGGTAAATATTTGTATGGTTTCAGAACACAATACAATACAATACAATTCTTAAGGTAAATATTTCCATGAATTTATATTGAAAACCATATTTAATACAGGTAAAATCAACTATAGATCAGTGCCAAAAGTGTGCGGATGTCAGCTAACAAAGAAAATGTAAATGTTCAGCAGTAAATTCAACAGAAAGAGTTATTAAGATCCATTCAGTTTATACATGTTGCATTCATTCAATGAGAACTGCTCATTTTTACCTCCACAGATCTTCGCTGAGACAAAAGGAAAAAGAAACTGAAAACCTTAAGCAAAGGTATAATAGACATGAAATGAAAGTTTCCTTAATTTTGGAGCCTTAAAGATTTTGTTGCAATAACAAACTTTATGAGCACGTATCCCATGGACATGGATCTGGGAACAGAGGTAATGACAATGGGATGGGAAGGGTTGGTATCCAGTAAAGGTATGCTGAAGGACAGATGGATTTAGACTATGTGACTGAAGCCACAGGTGCTTGGATCCAGGTGCTTAGATACACTTCCGTACATGGGTGAATGTAAGCCAGTACAGTCCGATACTGCATACCGCTAAAATAATTTAAGCCGGAAAACAGTACCAGTAAAGAGGGAAGAGCTGCTGTCAGCTTTAAAACATTCATTCATAATGAGTTGCGGTTGCACGTCGGGTCATAAAATAGATCCGCTAATCAGATGCAGTCTAAAACACCACTTAATCTGTTTATAAGATTCATTTTTGTTAAATATGCGTTGTGTCTAAACTAAATGTGCTGTGTTTCTGTGCCTCAATGCTCTTACCTACTCCTCTCCCATCCCTTCCCTCATGACCAGGGGCTTTTATCACCATCCAGCCTTTAAAATGTGGCCCATTACATTTCCTGACCTTCTGCCAATAGCAAAATGTCCCAATTAAAATCAATACAGGAGTTAGTAATTGTGTTCATTGCTATTTTGTTCAATCGTAACAGCTTAGAATGAGCGGTGCTTCAGTGGGTTGCTGCATCGCTTTGCACTTGATCTAGGGGCGCATAATTAAGTCACACGTAATTTAGGTGCATCCTTTAAAGGGGCATTTTGAGGGACCTATAACATAGGGGGCGCAAGCTCCTCATTCCTCCCCTTCCCTCTAAAGGAGCTCTTTACAGTCTTGATTTAGACATATTTTCCCACTGTTTATTCTTGCACGCACTAATGTAACAAAATAAAAATACAAATCCGCTCACCTCAACACGGTAGAAGAAATTATACTGGGACCGGACAATCAGCTCCCAAATAGCGTTTTTTCTACTGTTCCTAGGAACCAGTGAGGCGTAGAACTTGAAAAGCTGTGCATATACTCATAGAATCTGGGATTACAATACATAAATAAAAGCGCTATCTCCTATAGGCTTCTGCCTTTAAGACTATTAGTTGGGTGAAAGTGGAGCAGAAAGTAATCAATCCGTCCGCTTTGACAAAAAAAAAACGTGCTCAGAGAACAACTTCAAATTCAACCTTCGGCTTGCAGAATTACGCACTAGAGCGCCTCGCGCATTAGAGGAGGAGGTGTATGGTCAGGGTGAGGACTGAGATGATAAACCTGTCACTGTGACAAGTGCCGATAAAGGTTAGTCTTGAAGTGCATGGAGCTGAAAAGAGGGAAAAATCAACAGCTGAATCATGCGTAAAGATACAGCGTGAGACCCCGCGCGTTCTTGAAGTGTCGCAGCCGAGGCGAAAATGTCGGACCATAGGAAGGCTTGATCAAAGTCAGCCATAGTCACAAATGAGGTTATAGACCTGTATTGAAACAAACCTGTAGATTAATGATAATTGAGAGTATTTGCATCCAGTTTAGCATTAAGAAAGCAGTTATTAATATTACACAGCCAGACGAGACGTGTTAAAAAAGAACTTTGTTCATCCTTGATTTAAGTAAAGAACACAGACATTCAGTCTAATATTTTTTATAAAAAAGCAGATAGTTAAATGTTAGGAATAGAACAGAAGGACCCAGTATTCGAGGCGACAAACGGTTTATTCAAAGAAAGACCGGAAGTGACCGACGTCAGCGCTAGCAGCTGGATCCTCTGGTCCTTATGTCCAGTGTGGATCCGGGGACGGGACGAGATTCCAGCTGGTGAGCAGCCCGCCAGACGCGGCAAGATGTGAAGGCTCAAGGGTCCGTGTAGCAGAGTCGAAGGTCGGTGGACAGGCAGAGGGTCGGAACCGGGAGGTCAGAGAGCCGATGAAGTACAAAAGGATAATCCAAATCGTGGTCAGGTCGCAGTTCAGGGTTCGGTACACGGTCGGGCAAGGAACAGGCAGAAAGTCAGGTCGGTCGGGTGACTAAAGACAGGTCGGGTACACGGATCAGGTGGGTAGCTCAGAAGTCGGAGGACAGAACAGGTCACGATCAGGAAATCAGGAAACAGAATGCTGGGATAAGTCGATCAAAAAGCTGACGAAATAAACTGGCACTGTTGTCTGGTTTTAGAGCTGGTTATATACTAGTGGAAGCAGGTGGAACAGATCTGTGGTAATGGGAAATAGGCGGAGCTAGGCAGGTGTATAATAGAGAATTAAGTCCAGACAACAGTGCCGAAATCATGACATTAAATCAGTTTTGATATACTGTAAGCTAAAGTATTTTGATCAGACTAACAGTTTTTTGAAGGAAACATTGTAGTCAGAGAGGATATGCTGGTGAAGATTCTCAGTCATCCAGGTCATGGTAATTCCAAAAAAGGTTAAAAAAAACAGAACAACTGGACTTATTTCCGAGGTTTGAAGACGTTTCGCTTCCTACCCAGAAAGCTTTCTCAATTCAAAATGTCTGGAGCATTGTGGAGTAGCAAGCTTTGTAGTAATTCCCAACAAAGGCCTTGCAATGCCTTAGATAACAGGCAAACTCAACCGAAACTGTTCCACTCCTTTGCAATGGGGAGTCGTTATTGGCCTTTAACCCAGTTTAAGATATTAGGTTTCAAGTTTTTATTGTTTGTTTTTGTGGTTCTGCATTTTATTTTACATTTTGCTAACTTTAGAATTTGAATTATCAGATTCACATCCAGGCAATGAACACACCATCTAGTATCATTAATCTTGTAGGTCCATATCCTCATTGATGAATGAGGCTGAATTTTATCAAGCCTATATGGTCCGACATTTTCCCCTCGGCTGCAACACTTGAAGCACACGGGGGATCATGCTGGGACTTTATGGATAATCCAGCTGCTGATGTTTTTCCTCTTTTCAGCTCCTTGCACTTCTAGCCTGTCACAGTTTAAGCAAGCCGAAGGCCAATTTTGAAGTTGTTCTTCAAACATGTTTTATCGGTGGTCAGAGCGGACAGAATGATTACTTTCTGCTTCGCTTTGAGCCCACTAATAGTTTTAAAGGCAGAATCATATTGAAAAAATTGCACTTTTTATGCTTTGCAACCCCAGATGTAATAAGTATAGGTGCAGACTGGAGCGTTGCACTTGAGGAATAAGGAGGAATGAGGGTGTCTGAGCTGAAGCCCAGGATTTACAAGTTTCTAAAAATGACCATTAAAAGTGCGTACCTAAATTAAATGTAACCTAATTTTGCGCACCTGAATTCAAGCGCAAGGCAATGCAGCAACCCTAGTTCTATGTCTTTAAAACAGCATGACAGACAACTACGAACTCTCCTATTGAGTATAAATGGGACATTTAGCTACGGGTGGAACAACATTAGACATAGTGGTTCACATATTGAAGGCTGGCCACAGATAAAGGCTTCTGGCTCTGAAGGAAAGGGAGGAGAGAGTAGCACCGAAACACAGCACATGTAGTTATAAAATGCAGAATTGATAAAAAACAAAACTTAGAAACAGACTAAGTGGCGTTGAGCAGATCTGTTTTTTGATCCAGTGTGTGGCCATGACTGGTTCTGAATAAAGAATTTACCTGGGAGCTGCTTTTCCCCCTTACCTCCTACGTACATTGTACTAGACCGTACTGACTTACTTTCACTACTGGTAAAGACCAAACATTATTTATTGCTGATCGCTCTTTCAGCTGCTCTGTTAGCATGAACTGCAGCAGGAATTACTGATGGCCACAAGCTGTGAAAGAAGACTGAGCTCTGGATGGACACTGCGGTGAACGTATCATCTGCACTACATATGGCCAATTTTCTGTTTTTATGTGTGAGAAATGCCGCATCTAATGTCATTGTGTGAGAGTTGAGAGCTCTGCATCAGGCAGGCTGGAACAAGCATGTGGGTGCATACCATGCAGAAGCTAAACAGGTATTTAACCATTTAAGTGCAATATAACTTTTGTAAGGGAGGCATCAAGTCTTACAACATTGAAAATTATCTTTAAGAATGGTTAAGATCAACTTAAACTTGTGAGCATATTTAATAAGAACTCAGATCGACATTTAGGCCTTTTGCAATACATCCCGCACTTTAGGCTATTTGCAGTATATTTGACCTTTAGGGTATGTGCAATAAATGTTTTACTTAAGGGTATGGGCAATACATGTAGCACTTTTTGGCTAGTGCCAAAACTTTAAACCATGTGTAATAGCACAACAGCTAAAAATATTCCGAGCATATTAATGCGTAATAGCTCCTGTCTGTCTTCGTCCTAAATCTTGTGTGTAATTTGCTGTTTTGAGTGACCTAATGTACTGTTTCCATCTGGCCTGTTTGTTATGCGTTTGTCTTATGTTTCTTTTATTTTAAATTTAATTTTAACATCAACCTGTCTGGAGACTAAAAATGGAAATTAGCCAATGACTACAGTCTGGTATATTTACATATGATGTGTATGTTCATTAATGTGCACTGTCTCTTTAAACAAATAAATAAAAATGTGGGCGCAAGTAGGTAGACACAGACTCGACTATGAAAAGCTTACCAGTGCAAAGTGTAAATATGCCATTTGATGCATTGTTAAATGTAAACAAAACATGAGGGCAAGAGCAATGGCTGAAAATTTGCTATGTAATAATGCTGCTGGCTTTTAAAAAGAGGCGAAAGCTTTAAACAGGTCTATCACCTTACTCCCCAGTGTCACCGATGCTGTATCTGTTGCCAAGTTAGGAACAGCTTTTTTATTTTATGTCCTGAAGGAGGCAGCACAGGGATACATAAGGCATCTGTGTTAGTTGTGTTGATTGATGCCTCTAGGGCATTTGACCAGTTCAGCTACTTTAAATTATTTGATAAATTAACACCAAGTGATATTCCAAGCAACTCTGTAAAAATCCTATTTTTTTTCTTTTTTAAGTATTTTTATTAACACTTTAGTCACATACTTTTGGCCAGTGGCAGTTATGTTTCCCCGATGTATACCTGGTCACAGTCCTCCTACCACTAAACAGCATACACAACATTTCTGTTTGTGCCAGGGGACTGGGTCTTTTGGGTGACCAGTCTAATGTGTTTTGGGATTTGAAAGTCACTTGGATATCAGGTTTAGAAAATAAACGTCTCAGTTTCTCTGAAACTTCTACAACATAGTGGATGACTACTGCTCTGGGTCTGGTGTTAGGTATCTGGCGTCTTCCGTTTCACCTGGTGGTTGGCTAGAGTCCTGTTAGGGTTTCTTAAATACTTTGAGAAAAGCCCAGTTAGCAACTACATTGCTCTAGTCTAGGGCCCGCCTTCTGTGTAATTTCTCCTTCTCCTTGGCTCCTGGGTTTGTGAGGATATTATCTGCTCTGTGATGTAGAATCCTGATGACTCTGAAATTTTGCTCCATTGATTGATGGGACTCAAACTGCAACTACTGGTCTGTGTGGTGTTATGCCATAATAACGCCATGATGAATAATTGATCTCGGATTGAATTCTGAACAGTAGTATGGAGAAGGTAACAGAGGAATTCTGTTCTGCTCCAGACATGGGGGGACATGAACAGAAGGGACGTCCCCTCCTCTCTCTCAGCAGAATGTCAGCTGTGACCACTCCCCACAGATAGTCACAGCACACTTCTGTAGCTCCTACACTCTTCAGACCCTTTTCAGGAGACTTCTACTTCTGGCTGGAGCCCTTAGGGGGGGCTCCCACCCCAAGTCTTCAGCAGCTCTCTCAGACCACCTCTCCCTGAAGTAGACCAGGAAAAGTTTATCTCGAACCATGGGCCCTGGCACGGGCCTGATGGACACACAACCAGCATCTGGGGGAACTTCTCGTTGCCCGGAGAACATGTCCGAGCAAATCAAAGTTAAGTCTGCTGTCTTAACCTCAGAAGGAAGGGATCCTGCTTGCCAAAAACAGCTTTACTTATTCTTTTCAGCCCTTACATGGAAGCGAACCCCAGATGGAGCTGAAAAGCCAGCAGCAAAACCCACTTTGGAGTGTTCAGGAGGACCCGCTCAAATCGTGACTGCAACTAGGTCAGAGAACGTGGCAGAGACCAGGCCTTCGACCCCGACCACATGGTGCTGCAGAGCTAAGCGCTAGCCTGCCAGGTAGAAACCAAAGATTCTCCCTGCTTTTACGTCCTGGAACGGCCAAAGTGGACAAAACTCACACGAGGCAAAAGACAGGTTTCGGCAGAAAGATCTGTGGGAGAACTTCAAAGGTTTATTGGGAAATGTCTTGTAAACTGTTGTACATATGGTCTTTAGAACAAAGGGCTAACAAAGGTAGCTCACGGTAGCCTTAATGCTATTAGCTCCTGCTAACATCCGGTTCCAGACATTTCAAAAGGAGCTTGTTTTTAAAGCATAAGGTTTCACCGTTCTGCTCCGCCGTCCTTCGATGGTGTTATGAGCCTTATTCCTGCATTAATATGGAATATTAATGCTGGTTTTAAAGGCAATTTTGATAACTATAGACTTTAACCAGGGTAGCGACCGACCGCTACAGCGACCCCTAGCGCCCGGAGGTAGAATCGCTTTAATAAGATCGGCTGTCATAAGGTTAAATGATTTTACTGTACAAATCAGTCTTCAGAATATTATTTACTCAAAATAATGTTCTGGTTAACTTGGGCTTTGCGTTGCGAATAGATTGAAACCAAATGTTGTTTTTCTTTTACTCCATTCCATGCTTTCTGGAATGGAGTAACAAGGATTCACTGAATTATTCTAATTATGATCAACCACTTTTGTTTTGTCTTTGTTTGTTTTGCATGTAAATAGTTCCTTAGCTTAGCTTCTTTTTATCTTCATTTTGCTTAGTAGTTTAGATAAGTTTCACTAGCCTAGTAGAGAGGATTTATCGATTGAAACATTGTGTTAATTCAGATAAACAGCATTGCATAGAGATGTTCTCTGGATGTTCATTTTATTTCTGTTAATAAATTCTTGAACTTGAAAAGAAGTTGTCACTCCTTTATTCTATGTGTGTACATGTTTTGCTGTTAAAAGATCGCTAGTGCTCAAATTCATCCCTTTCAACCATTGTCTTGATGTCAGCTTAAGAGCTGATCATCACCAGACAATACTTAACAGACAGAGGGTTATTTAATAACATTAAATAACTTTAAACAGTGTATAATTGCACAACAGTGGGTTAGTTTGTGGTACACTTCAGTTTCTAACTGTCCTCCTTCTGAGACAGAAACGTCACAGTCCAGAAAAGCCAACCTGTTGTTTTTTACATCCTCATGTGCAATGTACCCCCTATCTTTTCATGTGTCTGAGCAAACACACATACTCCCTGAGCGATCACTTGACCTCTGTGAGCAACAACACACACTGAGGCTACATCACGCCTGTCCAAAACCTGAGATTATAACAAGCTACATGGCTTACTAAAGGAATCAAGTTACAGCAATAATTTATTTTAGATTATTTAGTTTAGATAAAACTTATTTAGCCTGATTAGATGAAAAAGACAAAGGTGTTGGATTTTTTTAAAGAGCTGTGTAGATACTTCATCGTGATATTCTGCTATGTCCATTCAATGCCTTTTGTAATCAATGCCCCCCCCGCCCCTCTTTTTGTTGGAGGAGTGAAGTGTGAGAATAACAGCTTGAGTCTCTGTCAAATAACTCTCATATAAATCATGCATTGACTTTTTCAGCTATTCTCCGCCACCAACACTCTTTTCTGCAGCAAAAGCATTGTTTGTTATAATTTAATATTCTCCATAAGTCTTCTTTAAAGATTTCTAATTCCACCCGCGGGAAATGCGCACTTCGTGGCTGTTATAAGAATTATTATTCTGAAGTCACTATGGCCTCAGACCACTCGGACAGAGGAGGCCTGGAGACCTGATGTCTGTGTATAAGATCCACTGTTTTCTGATTGCAAGGCCAAATGCTGCAGCTGCTGAGGATGACTGATTGTTTACGATAGACTGTCTTTGTTTTGTCTCATGGGAAGGCCACGGTGCAGTATTAGGGGAAGCCCGAAAAGCGAGGCAGGCAGAGACAGGGCAGACAGAGACTGCAGCGGAACCGTGGGGTGCGATTACTTTCCAACTATGTGAATCTCCGCTCTGTTTCTCAATAAAAGTGCTGGAACGTCATACCACCGTCTCGTCATTTAGTAAAGATGGGAACTCAGTTACTATTGCTTAGAATTCCACCCAAAACTCCCATAACAATTTGGCGTAAACGAACAAGATCTCCGACCGACGAGCGAGGGAGTCCGAGGACAGGAGCTGTTTTGGCCAACCCGGAGAGGTTATCTGGCCTCTGGTACCCCGAATGGATTTTCAAGGGACGTGGAGGAGCTCCTGGTCTCGGAGCGTCTCTGGGCGTCGGCGCGAAGATCCGAACCTTTCTTTCATGAGACGGTAAGGGGATTATTTTCCAGCTCTTTTAAAAACAAACGCAATTGGTCAAAAATGCTTGCAAGCTTTTAAATTTTAAACCCCATTTTAAAGTATACCTCAAGAAATTTTTAAATTTAAAACTGTAAACTAAAAGGTAGTAAAAGTAAAAGCCGGTAGAAATAATGAATTATATTTAATCCTTAAGGCAAATAAAACAGGGTTCACAATACCGAACGGTGACTAAGGTTCAAACATTAAACTAAAATTCAAAATTTAATTAAAATACGTTTTCAGCTGAAATGCGGACTCTCATGCTGGGAGAAGGAGGGGCAGAGTGATTTTCACCTGGAGAACAGGTGACCGGCTGAGCAGTTTGCAGCTGGTCCATTAAAGTCCTCTTGTCTTGGTTTTGTACAAGAGGCTGTCCACTTCTGTTGTGGATGAATGCGGCAGGGATGCTTAAGTCCTTGACTGTTGCAAAGACATTCGCAGCTTTGATAAGTGGGGAACCCGACCATTATACCAAAAAGCCGACCATCAGATGTGAGGCCTTTCATTTTAGTTGGTCGATCGTGCTAAGGACGAGTAGAAAATAATAATAAAAACACAAAAAAAGGATAAAATAAATAAAAACAAACAAATAAAAAGTCTGGATGCAGAAGAGTCCGTGTAATGGGTAAAAGGCAGAGGTTTTTCAGGGTCAAGCCTAGACCCAGGGTGAGACGTTCGATTTCATGCTGAAAAGTAGGGGCCCAGAAGCATGACATGCATAAATGATTTGAAATGATTTGATTAAACATGCAGATTTCTCACATAGGGATTATTATTAGGCGCCCGCCTATGCATTGAAAATGCATGGCGGAGGCCTTATGTTATGCACCTAATAAATAAGGGTTTTTTATTTTTATTATTGCTTTTTATTCTTCCGTCACCGTTAATACAGCCCGAACCGTAGGCTGTACCCCCACAAACTATATATCAAAACGTGTGTCTCGACACCGCGAAGTGTGCTAGTTGTACTTGACGCCATTTAAAGTTACCGTGGTGACAAAATTAACCAAAAACCACTTCTCAAAACCACTTCCTAGACAAAGTTGACCTCTCAAAAATGCAGAGCTCAGCATGGCACTTTTTTTTGGTACAGTGGTTTAGGTGTTGGGCTGGTGCACCAAAGGTCGCAGGTTCGCAACCCGCTGGGGGTACCGAATATTTTTTTTTTCTTTTTTACAAGTAACAAATAAATAATTTGAACAACTGATGTAAATGAATGAATGATGAAAAAATTGCAACTGCAAGAACTACCCCCCGGCCAATACAGCACCACTCACCTGTGGGAAATGGCACTACACACCATTTTTGTCAAATGTTGAGTTCTGGGCCCAGATTTGGTGAGGCTTAGTTGCTAAAGGAGGCCGATCTGACACATGGCCTTTGGTGAGCTTTGGTGACATTAAGTATTGGCACCCTTTTTGAGGAACTTCCCAGTACAGAATTTGGACCAAACTAACAGAGTACAATCACCCGGTGATACTGGACACAACCATGTTAGCGGCTAACGCTTAGCATGTTGCTAACTGGAAGTAGCTCTAGGAAGGTCTCACCAACTTCTGCTTCACAGTTTGTACTTCCTTTAGTAGTTTGTAATGCCTTTAACATTTTTATTCACATATTTCATTTTTTCATGCTACATTGAAATATTTAATCATGTTTTAATAACACCAATTTTCCATGCTGCTTGGATGCAGACCTTCTCCTGTCGGCTGGTTTTGAAGAAGACAAATCCTTTTCACACTCAGAAGATTTGATTTAAAATCCCCAAGTGATAAAAGCCTACGACCAAGGAACTCGGAAGCTTTGCCTTTGACGGTTACGCGCACCACCAGGCGGGCGCCTTCTTCTGTCATGAATCAGAAACAGAGGACCCTGAATTCAGCCAGACAAGCAAAAGGTTGTAATAAAAAGGTGATTTATTAACAAAGCCAAAAAACCAAAAGAGGGCACCAAGCCAAAAAGCAAAGAGGCAGTGTCCAAAAAACTTAAACAGTCCACAGCCAACAACCTAAAATAGACTGGTCAGAAGTCAGACTGGTCTATTAACAAAAAGAGCAGAACAGGTCAAATAATCCAGGTAAAAACTAACAGAATCAGGTTGGGTACATGCAGACAGGATCAGACTTACCCCAGGCAGGAAACACAAACACAATGATCGGGCAGAGTGCAAGGAACAGAGGCAGGCATAAGTAGGGGAGTGAGCAGGTGAAAGGAATCAAACTAATTACCAGACTAAGTGGAGCTGATCAGGGAAGTGGCTGGAGGTGGAACTGAACTGACTGAATAGCTGCCATGTGAAAACAGGTTAAACTAAAACAGTTCAAGAACCAATCTGAAACACAAAATAAAATTACAAGACCCAACCTAAGATGGAACTCAAACCAAGACTGAAACAGGACAAGCTAAAATAGAAAACAATAACCTAAAAACAGAAATTAAAACTAAAGGCAGAAACTCAAACTATGACATCTTCAACTTCTTCAGAAGTTGAACGATTCTAGTTATTACTATTATTTTATTTTATTGCAGTACTGCTACTAAATAATAAAAATAAAATTAAGAGAAAAAAGAAAAGCGAAAATTGAATAAAATGAATTAAAAAAAAGGAAACGTCAAAAAAAAAAGTAGAGAGAGAGGGAAAGGCTTTCACATGGAAAGGCTTTCTTTTTCTCTGTTGGGTTTTCAAAATAAATGGGAAATGACATGAAACGAATATGTTGATGAAATTATGTTGCAGTTCAACTGTCAGATAACAACAGTTAAGACACACATTGAAAGCATTCTGTTAAGAATTATTATGAATTTACTGCAGATACATTTGAACTTAAAGATTACTCTTTTAACTAATAATTAAATTGCAGAATTCTGAGAGCTAAATAATTGTGGACAGAAATATCTTGATTACACCTTGTTTCTGTTCTCCAGTGGAAACCAGGACTCGTGTCTGCAGACCATCTTCACAAAGTGTTTTATTAGAGAGAAATGCAAAATAAAATGCTCACTGCCCATCCAGAACTGAACGCTTATTACCATCCAGCTCAATCGTCCAGCCTGCGAGGAGGAACCAAGAAAAGGACTGGGGATGAAGAAGCCAGAGAACTCTGATTCCTTATTCTTCAATGGGAGGAGTTACCTGAAGAGACCCTAAGCGCGATTAGATTATTTTCTGCCTTGTGCCTGAATGGCCTGAAGGCTTCCTTAACTTTGTGTTCTTGACGTTTAGAACTCTTCTCATATTATGTTGCTGTTTGTTTAACTGCTCTGTTCCACTGACTCACATGTTTGATTTTTTGTGTTATGAGATCTACACTTTAATATTACATCATGTTGATCAATATGGTTTTATGATAAAAAATGGAAACTGTTTGCTTCAGACAAACAAGGATCTATGGTTTATGCACCTTTTCATTTGATATAGGAAGAACCAGGATCGGATTGGCTCTAAAGATCCTTTAATATTAGCTGGTAATGATAACACATAGATTCAATACAGGGTTTTCAGGCTCAGATTGGCCGAGAGCAAATCTCCCTGGGAGGGGGGCCTTGCCAGTTTTTACTGCCCCCTAGGGGTAGCTTTTTCTGGGGTTCCCCTGGCCGCACTGAACCTCTCCTGCCTTTGCTCCTGGTGTTGTAAGTTTGGAGTGGTGGATTATTGTCCATCGTAGGGGTGAGTGGAGAAAGGAGTAGGAGGGTATGCAGGGTGGGTCAGAGTAGACGGATTCGACCTTGGTTACTGAACAGGTTTAGCTTACCATAGTCTAATGTAATTTTAAAATAATGTGCGCATAGGTACCTAAAACAGGCCTTACCTAATTAGATGAATCCTAAATTGTGGACAAAAGCTAAATCTTTGATCTTGTGTGTTAAAGCTCTATGAAGCATTCATGTTGATCTGTATTAAAAGTTCCAGCACTACCCGGTTCCAACACGGGAACCCTTTGGGTCCCACTTTATGAGTTTACAGAAATGGTTCCTCTGTGCTTTGTTCACATTTTCAAGTGATGGGTCATCTTGTTTTGACTTGATGCTGACGACGCCATCATCAAAAAAAAAAAAAAAAAAAAAAGAGAGGAATGTTATAAGAATTATTATTCTGAAGTCACTATGGCCTCACACCACTCGGACAGAGGAGGCCTGGAGACCTGATGTCTGTGTATAAGATCCACTGTTTTCTGATTGCAAGGCCAAATGCTGCAGCTGCTGAGGATGACTGATTGTTTACGATAGACTGTCTTTGTTTTGTCTCATGGGAAGGCCACGGTGCAGTATTAGGGGAAGCCCGAAAAGCGAGGCAGGCAGAGACAGGGCAGACAGAGACTGCAGCGGAACCGTGGGGTGCGATTACTTTCCAACTATGTGAATCTCCGCTCTGTTTCTCAATAAAAGTGCTGGAACGTCATACCACTGTCTCGTCATTTAGTAAAGATGGGAACTCAGTTACTATTGCTTAGAATTCCACCCAAAACTCCCATAACAGTGGCCTCCTATTTCCTGGCGTTGCCATGGTCAATCATGTCATCTGCGTTCCACTGATAAGGGTTTCTTTCAAGCTTGTGCTCGCGTTCAATTCAGGGTTGATCAGATGCTGTGTTTGATTTCTTGACTGATATCGCCTGTTCTGAAACCAGGAACCCTGAGTATGACAGAGCGAGGTAGAACTGCTAAGTGCAGCAGCTTCCTGCTCAGGGTAGTTCAGCCATTCTTTCTGAAACGAGGCCCAGAACAAAGACGCACACTGCAACCTGCCCAACCATAAAGGCGTCTACCCTTCTAGTCAATCAATGATCCGATCAGCACCTGGTGCCACAGAGCAGACAGTGGAACACAATCTCACCACAGTTGCAAAATGGTATAAAATAACTTTGTTTTAATATTGTTTTGTAAACAGTTCAGCTTGGATTATATTTACATCCAGATGCCATACGTGATTGCTCACCCACGCAGCTTAGAGGGAACACTGGTCTTGTGTGAACTTTATATATTTATACAGAGGTCATGTGATCAGTGAAATTGTGGACTTCCTGAGATATACTTTTAACCCAGGAGTCATCAACATACCTGAACCAGTGGCTAGATGGTGTCCCTGAAAAAAACGCTAAAGTTCTCTTTTTTACCTTCTACCTCAGCAGGTTTGCAACAATAGGAGAAACTGGGGATCCTTTACAACACCCATGTTTCTGCCTATAATACTGCTCCACATATGTGACATAGGTTGACTGTAGGCACATTTTCAGGAGTTGGCGCAGTTGCTCTGTAGAAAGAGTGCTTCTGCTGCTAAGGGTGGTGTCTGATTCTAACCTTGCACAGACCATATCCACCACCTCATCAACAGGAATGCATGTAAAGAGTGATATAACATCAAAGGAGACCATATTTTCATCTGTCTTCATGATGACATCCCTCACCTTGTGCAAAAAGTCCATGGTGTTCTATATATGGTGTTCTGAGTAGCCAACTAAGGACTGAGTTAAGACGGCAGATATTTACAATCATTGTAGGAATTAATCATGCTAACAACTGGTCTTACCAGTACATCTTATTTGTGAATTTTGAGAAAACCACACCTGGGTACAGCCTAGTGTAGAATACAGTCAATGCCTTGTCCCACCCCAAAATGTTTTAGGCAAGCCAAGGCAAGTTTATTTCTTCAGCACATTACAGTAAAAAAAAAACAATTCAAAGTCCTGGCATTTTTTGTAACCACTTCCTGGATCTCTTTTTAGAAGCTCATATCTGGTTAAGTCGCTCAGGAGTGCCATAACTTTCTCATGATAGTCTTTCTGGTTCAGAATCACTGTGAAGAAGAACATCATCATCTTCCCAGCAGACAGAGGAAGGTGGACAGTGATTTTGAACCAGAAAGACTATCATGAGAAAGTTGTGATAGTCATACATTTGAACTGAAGTTGCAATGTAAAAAAGATCTGGTCAAATTTCTTAAATTTAACTTAAAAATATTGAGAAACCACGGATAAATTAAGCATTTTCCTTAACATGTTTACCAGAAGGAAAAGTCTTAACAAAAGAAAATATTTCTTTGCACTTATCTGATGAGTCACAGTGTTTCACGTAATCAACTCCCTATTTAAAGACAGTTTTGACATTGTTCTGGAAAGCAGACAACTTTAAAGGTATAATAAAAATGTTAAACCACTCAAGGGGAATATATGGAAATTGTTTTGTTTTTGCTGTGAGCTTTTTCTTGGTTACCTCTCTTTGTACCGTACAGTTTTACAGCATGAACTAGGAGAGGGGGATAAATTCATCTGTTCAAGTCTGGGGTCCCTAAGGGTGTTCCCTTACTCTAGTTCAAAGTAGTGTTTTCTATAATAATCTTAATCAAAGTAAATTAAACTACAAATAATTTTACTCCCAAGCTAATCATATAATTACTGGTAGATCAACTTTTAAAATTTCCTGGCAACAAGTAAGCCCTTTAATGACGGGAACAGGACACCTCCTACTGGAAGTTAAGAACTGATGACTGGTTTTACTGGCCAGGTTAAGCTGGTTCCTGTCACATCAGTCATCACAAAAATGTATTTAAGATAAAATATTACAGACTTAGTTGATGAAAACAACTTATTTAGAATCCCTCTATGAACAACAAAAAAAAAGATAATATCTTACTGTCAAATGTAGAGGTCCAGCCATTATCCTACACGCTTATTCTTTTTGAGGTCACAAGGGGTGCTGGTGCCTATGTCCAGCTGTCAAAGAGCAAGAGGCAGAGTACACCCTGGACTGGACACCAGTCTGTCAGAGGGCAACACAGAGACAGACAGGACATACAACCAAAGTCAGGACCCATGCAGCAAGACCCAGGTTTGGACTCCAACCCAGGACCTTCTTACTGCAAGACAAGAGCATTGCCCACTGCCCCACTGTTGTCTGTAAAATACACATGTGTAAGTTAAGTCCATCCTTACATTAAACTAGTCAGGGCTTTTCATACAGGCTTGAGGGCCTTTTCTGCTCAGACATATGGATTGATTTTAATTGATGAAACAGATTATTTATGCACGTACAGAGTAACATTGCTCATAGGCTTCCTTTAATGTTCTGTATGCCTTAAACACATCTAAAAATACAAACACGCTATAGACCTATGCCAAGTCAGGTACGGGATGATAGAGCCATGTAGACAGTGCCTGCTTACATGCGGAAGCCCTGCTGCTGAGTCTACTGTAGTCATTGACCCCTCCACCACGGAGAATATCAATCAACTTGGTGCATTTGGCTGTATCCTGCAGCAACTTTTACTTCTTTTTCTCCCTAAGTTTTTCTGGCCCACCAATTTCTTTCTGCTTTCTTTTTGGAATATTGGCTAATTTACCCCACAATCTGCTCCAATGTCTACCCCTCTTTTCTTTTTCATGTTGGGAGGGGGCACTCATATCGGTAGCATGCAAAATAGTAGACCGACACAGTATGGCGTATCACTATGCACCTGCAGCTGTGAGAGTAGCAATGTGGCAGTGCTCCTGTTCTCTAAGTAATAAAATAAAAAAATCTGAATTTATTAAATATGGTGGTATCTCTATAACACTTGTTTATCAGATTGAAAGCACCTTTTATAAAAATAAAGAAACAGCCTTTAAGGCAGTATTAAACATACTTTTATTACTCCTTAAAACATAATAATTATCTGTTAATCCTTTAATCCATTTAAATCCATTAGTTTATTGAGTTACTGAAATCAGTGAACTTTTAAATAATATTCAAATTTATTGAATTTGACTGTAAAATAGCCTCTGCCAGCTCTTTAACATACACCACTTTCTTGAATAACCCTATATTTTCTTCCTGTGTGGAGTTGGACACAAACATAGGAAAGAGGATAGCGCAATTATTTTGTGTTAAATATCTATTTAAAACAAGCAGACCCGTAAAAGACTTGAATGCAAAAGAGAACTGGCAATGTAACAAAGGATCTGACAAGAGAGTGACTGAACATGACGGCAAGCTTGACCTGACGTTTATGGGGAGTTAAATGAATCAACCAAAATACAATTCCAAGGAACACTGAGATATAGAAGCACAACATAAAGATATAAAATGAAACCAATAAGGAAAGCTACAACAGAACTCATTGGATCATGAACCTGAATGTCTCCTTGTGGTTGTTTAACATTCATAGTCAGTAATTCTAACACTGTTGAGAAGGTATATACATGTAGGTTATCATCTTTACTTGAAATTAAAAATAGATCAATGCAACGTGACAATTATATATATATATATATATATATATATATATATATATATATATATATATATATATATATATATATATGCACAGAGAGAGAGAGAGAGAGACAAGGAAAGTATCACAGAGAATAACTATAATACTTATTAGGGCTGCTTACTATTTAGGTCATAAAATTATTTCATGACAATGTTTTTTTCCAAAGCACAAAGACAACATGGTATCCTTATGTTATTTGTATAAGTTTTCAATTTCTATCTTCTGTTGAAGCCGTCTTGCTTGTCCGGGTTCGTTGATTCATTGTGCAGGACTTACTCAAAAGTGCAACAATAACTCAGCCATAGACACAGAATTCAGTTTCACCTTAGCAAAGGGAGAGATGCACCTGCCAGCCTCTGCGGGCAGCAACTCTGGCTCTCTCTGCCGCTCAGGCTATTTTTATTTAACTTCAAAGGATGATTTCACAGAGTCACACAAGCAAATGACGTACACATTATCGGTTTCTACTCCCTAACAGCTACCTTTACCTTTTATGAATTTGTATTTTCCTTCCGTTGAAACCTTTTGTTCTTGAGACTCTCTCTTCTGCTACCTTGCAACAGTAAACAGATCATCTTACCCTAATTTATTCACTTTCTACTTTGAAGCATATAAAAGCATATAACAGCATATTGAACCTCCATAAAAGTGTAAAAACGGATTAAAGTTAATACATTCCACACTTCATAAAGTCTCTTCTTACAGTATTCCTGTAATAATTGTTTTATTATGCTGATGGTACTCAACTATATTCATAAAGCCTGGCAAATCCAGTAAATACAGATAGGATAAAAGTACAGAACATTCTGGCTTGTGACAGTCACACCCTTCATAAACTATTACCAAAAAGTGCACATGGACATTAAATTGCATAAAACAAAATTAAATGCTGAAAATATATAACAAAAAAGAGAAAAGAAAAAACAAGGAGCTGGGCATGTATAGTTATTCAAATCACTGTTGCATCACTTTTACCAATATTTCTGTATCAGTTTATAAAAGCAAGGAGGATGGCAGGTTATAAAGTTGTGTATCTGGTATCAGGATAATATGTTCAACTAGAAACTATACAATTATACAGTATTTTGTATTCTTTTTTATTCTTTTTTACTTTTTATTTTAAAATATTTAAAATTTTACTGTATTTTGTGTTCAAATGGACAATAATTATCCTATTGGAATCAATAAAGTGATCTTAAACTTGAATACTTGATGTCTTGATGCCATAAAGACCTGGATTACTTTTCATTTTATTACTTCAAAATTAAGAAGAGACAGGGTGGCCATGTTTTAAAGTAGAGAAAAACATATTAAATATCCAATTATGAATCACATTTATTTGGCCAGATCACTTTTCAGTTTTCTGTGTCTCCTAATAGGACAAAGTCACTTTTTTAATGCTATTTAGGAATATTACCAAGTATACTTGTAAACTGTTTCCGTTTTCTTTTTTAGGATGAAGTACACTGGGGTTATTATTTGAAACAAAATTTTTTTTATTATTTGGTATTGTATGTTGAACATATTTTCCTGTATTATATTATAAAAGGGCCTGTCTTTATTTGTTATTTTTTTGCACTATGCATCTTATTTGTTTCATGTTCTGTTTTTTTTGTACAACATATTTATTTTGTCATGAAGTCTAGTTTCACTGTGTATACTGAGCCTGACTCTCTGTCAGTGGCCGTTGCTGTCATTTCTGTGAACCCAAACTTTATTTCTAGGTCAATCACACGCTTAATTCCAAGTGTTGTGTCAGGCGACTGAACAACAACTGAGCCAACTTTTTCCACTTCTGGCTCATCCACATACATTACGTTTTTCTTCTTTGTGCGGTAAAATGCAAGAGTTATTTGTTTTTGATGTCCTTCTGCAGGACATGCGGATTCCTTTCTTGTTTTATTCCAACCAACATCCTCATCAATTTCAACCAGTTTGCTAAAAACATCGGTACACCAGTAACCCTCATTGTTTGTGTATTTCTTGTCTGCCCTGTGCTTTGACTCACTAAAGGGCACTGAGACACATAATCCATAGGTATAGGCACTTTTCCTTGATGCCACTACACCTTGGTTTCTTCCAAACTCTACAGCACCCTTCATAATAATTTCTTGGGGTCTAAATGGACACAGAACTTTGCAGTTATCAATAAACTCATCATGAATGTGTTTCTGTAGAATCTGACTTTCAGCAAAACCTCCCACTAATAGAATGTAGTCAATTTTGAATCCTTTGTTCAAGATCTCTGTAAGACTCAGAGTGATGCTCTTTAGACTCTCTTCAAAGAAAGTTCTCAGTTTCTGCTTTGATATGTTGATTGACCCCTCATCCCAAGATGCTCCTTGCACGTGTTTAAAGAACTCCTCCATGTTTTGTTTTTTCTGAGCCATCATTCCCAGATTCAGTGGACAGATGATTTCTATATCCTGATCAATTTTTTTGAAAAGTGTGAAGTCATACATTATACTTGCAACCTCATGAGGGCACTTTTCTTCATATTCATCCCAGACTTCAGCAGAGAATGTGTCTCTGAGGAACTCTTTGAATTTTCTGTCCACTCTTTGTCCAGCTATATCATTCCCAGAGGCCTTGTGAAGCTCCTTTAGAACTCCTCCTTTAAGGACTTCGTGAACAGTGATGTCAATGGTTCCTCCTGAAACACACAGAGGTAATGAATAACTAATTGTTTTGCTGTAAATAGTTCTGCACACTTTTTTTCAACATATTAATCAAGAAAACCCAAACAATCAAATTTATGAGTCCGTGATTCAGTGATTGTGTTTGTACAATTTTAGGTGTATGTTTTAATGGCTGGATAGATACAAATACTTGGTAAAACAAATCCTGATTCCTGATTTGCAATTATAGCTTTCTTTTCTCAATGGCATGCTCTCACCCAGTCTTTCCCTCATTGTTGGGTTTATCTGATCCGTACCTCGTTAAATGGGTGTTAGGTGTGTTGTTTTTAGGAATTTTGTATCGTGATACAGAGAAGAAACTAATTACAAACCTAGTGAGTCTTGTTGGACAGTTTCCTCATTATTTTTACAAATACATTTTTTTATATTATGGCTTTAAGACAATATTATTATTTAAAATAATTAACATACTGCAAAAGATGCTGCTGCATGTCATGATATTAACTGTAAAACCTCAAAACGTGTAAAGCTTTGCTCGTTGTGTGAAAGTATTATAGAGTCTTTTCCTGTACCTATTACAGCATTGTATCAGACTAAGTTGAACATAGCTAGACCAAGCTGGTTGTCAATGAATTTCATGGTGAGGAAGCTGGTCTTCTCTTTCAATATAGTAATGTGAATTTTACCTACATTTTATTAAAGGAATGAAGACACAAAGTCATATTTGCTTGCAAGGAAAATGCAAAGTAACTGCATGCATGATTTCTGGAAGGAAATAACAAAAAATTATTATTCTGAAACATATCAGCCAGCAAAAGTGGAAGATGTAAATGATATAGAAGAGATTACTCAGATGTGGCAGAGCACTAATATAAAGTATTGAAGTGTGTTAAAAGGTATTATCTGATGCAGCAGATCATTCTATTTGCCATTTTCTGTTGATATGAAGGACCATCCTTACTCTTTGACCAGCAAGAGGGAAGAAAAAGTAATCAAGAATATAAAAATAAGTAATAACCTGGAGAACATGAGAGGCTACATCGGCATGACAATTACCAGGTGGAGTGGAGAAAATGGAGGGAGGGAGTATGTGTGTATGTGGCGGGACGGAGGGATATTTCATACAGTTCATGGTGCTTGCAGCACAGCAGCAAGAGCAGTTCTATTTATAATGCATGTTCATAGTCACTTGTTTTAGAGCCCATATAATTAAAATCCAATTTCCTTTGTCCTTTGTTGTTATTTTAATTTTGTAATTTTTGTTCTCTGTTTTTTTTCTCTTCATATTAGGCTCACCTGGTCTTAGGTTCTGTTAGCTGTGATATCATTCAGGGAGGCAGATCGTCTGCAATTACTATACAATATAATAATCAATGTGTGCTTTTGTGTCTCTGCTCTGTCTTCTCTAACCCGCAGTCGGCTGAGGCCGATGACCATTCACACTGAGCCTGGTTCTGGTTCTGCTGGAGTTTTCCTTTCCACTGTCGCTTCATGCATGCTCAGTATGAGGGATTGCTGTAAAACCATCAACAATGCAGAGAACTGGGTTTCCAGTTTTAAATTGAGCTTTTCCATATTAATTAATCTTGTTTGTAAGTCTTCTGTCTACTTGTTTATGTCACTGCCAGGGGCGGTTCTAGACAGGGGCCAACAGGGGCCCATGCCCCTGTAGAAATGGCTCTGCCCCCTGTTATGGCCCCTGTACTAAAAGCATGATGTTAAATAAACTTCTCATAATTATTTGCATTGGCAAAGAAACCATAACTGATTGGTCACTTTGACCAATATTGTTTTTTTACCTATACAGCTTTACTCTAAAAAGAATTTAAAACTTAAGATGTTTTAGTATAGCTTTAGCCATATTGGGCAGGGGGCAAAGTTTTCAACTGCTAGGTCAGGGGTCTGAAACGTGCGGTTCCAGAGCCACAAGTGGCTCACTTAATATTATTATACAGTTAAATATTGCCATTTTATTGTTTTTAAATGTTTTTGTTCTGTGCCCCTGTGAAAAATCACTGGCCCCACCTTGGCCCCCCTGGTAAATTTGGTCTAGAACCGCCCCTGCCACACCTGAATGTCCCGTTGTGGAACAATTAATGTAGTTCTATTTTATTCTATTCTATTTATTTCATATCATTTCCTCCTTACCTATGACAACCCGATTGGGTTTAAATCTAAACCACAGAGCTTTTTTTTGCTTTGAATGATATTTTAGATTTGTATAACAGACACAATTCCACATTTTGTTTGTGTTTTATTGATGCCTCAAAAGCCTTTGATTGCATAATTTTACAAGTTATATAATAGAACATATAACATGTTTTCTTTTTCTTTTTCATACACCCATTGGTTAATGTATTTTAGATGGGGTAGCTGTGTGTCATCCTCTTTCAGAATAAGAAATGGTGTCCCACAGGGAAGCATTTTGTCTCCTATTCTTTTAATGTTTACATGAATGACAAGGTGTGTTGCTGGTGGGACCATAAATAACCACCTGATGTTTGCAGATTATTTAGTATTTTTTAATGCGTGTGATGCTGGTCTTCAACAGTTATTAAGGGTCTGCTCACAATATGGCTAGGAGTTTGACATTATGTACAACACACAGAAGAGTAACATCATGATTATAAGATGCAGGAAGAATTCAAAACTGGTATTTCCTGAATTCTCTTTATCTGTTGCTATTTTTAAAGTGCTGCTGTTAAGTAATTGTGTCATTATATAACTGACCTGGATGATGACCTGGAAATTCATAGACAATGTTGTTTAATATATGAACAAAATGATATGCTTGTATGCAAGTCCAGGATATGTTCTGTCTCAATGAAATTGGCACTTTGTATACTGCCCATTTGTGTAAGGGTTACAAGCAAAGTAGTACGCATAAACTGAAAGTGCTTATAATGACAGATTGAAGATGTTTTTTAGGAGGCCAATATGAACTATTACAAGTCAGTTATTTGCTGGTGTGGTATTTCCACTTTTTTGCCCTATTACATAACCTTATGTGCTGTTGCATGTGTAGATTAACTGACTCTAAAAATAACAGAATTTTATAACTGACTGAACCCTCCGCAAAAGTCAATCTGGTTAAAAGGGGCTATATTGTACTTTTAACCACTTCCTTTTCACATTTAAATCTTTCAGTTGCTGCCTATATGAAGTGGACAATTGAAGCAAAAACATGTTTGAAATGGTGCCTTCGTGAAATTGGCTAACTGGACGCCCACGAAGTTGTTTAGCAATTCTGCAGCATACACTGAGACGTAATTGTTAATAGAAAAGAAAAAATACAAACAAAAAAAGAATATATTGGAGAATGGAGAAAACTGGAGATTCCAAGAACACAATAAAATGTGTTCAAAGGCTAAAAAAATTGGATTTTGCATTATGTTTTACCTTTAAATCTAACATGTGGAACCACCAACGTTTTGGCCTATTTGTAATTTTGTGACTATTTTAATTTAGATTATTATTTTTATTTCTTTACAAATGTTACTATTATATTTCTATATAGACCGAGTTATGTTTTGAATAAAGTTATAATAACAATGATGACTTCCACTCTTGACTCATTTTCAAGAAAAAAATACTCACAAATATACATAACTACAAATATTTACATTTAATTACATCTCTTTCAGTATTTCTTATAATGCCATCTTATTAATTGAAAACAGCCACCATTGAAAATCCCATACCTCCACAATCAACAACGATGTAACGAGTTCCTGGAGATTGGTCAAGTTTGTTTCCTCCCTGTTTTTCTGCTATGAAACCCTCAGGTGGCAGTTTTTTACAATGGACTGAAGCTGCTTCTGGTTCAAGAGCAAACACCAGATTGTTTCCAGTTCCATTTCTCACAATACCTGCCTGCAGACAACGAGAAAATAAATACATTTTTCAAGAAGTAGGACATGTTAACACTGTAGTGTCTAAACAGATTACCTTAGTTGCAGCTTCTCTCATGAACTGCTTAGCTGAATTATCCCAGATGGTAGGAATAGTCAGCACCCAGGTGAAGTCAGATTCTGTGAATTTCTTTCCTCCAGTGTTTTGTTCAATGGTTTTTAGAGCATCTTCCTTCAGGAATCTCAGAGCCTCTGCAAAAACCTTCAGAGCTTTCATTTCCTTCCCATTGGCTGCTTTAATTGTCAGGTCGGTAGTGATTGTCTGAACAAGGTTGATAATTATATTAGATCACTTATGTTAAAGTCTCAAAACCAATTAAAGTTGTTTTCTTACAAATTTTGTAGAACTCGGCCAAATACAGATGAATTCAAGATTACTTTTTTTATCATGGCACCAAGGGGAGATTGACCGACAAGACAGAAACAATTTGACAAAGGAAGGAACTTATATAGCAATTTTCCAGGAATACTGACCACCCAAAGCACTGCACACTAGAGCCGCATTCACTAACACAAACACACATTCATACACCGAGACACAGCTCGGTTGGCAACATGGGGTTAAGTGCCTTGCCCAGGGGCACATCGACAAGGGGAAGCTGGAATCAAGCCCAGCCCACAACTTTCCAATTGCAAGATTACTCAACCTATTAAGTCACAGCTGCCCTAATGCTTTTGATCATTGATTTACAGTAGCATACAAGAAACTGTAACATAAACATAAAATAAAACTGCAAGTAAGGCTTATAACCCAAAAAAAACCTCAGGACAAATATAAAAAAAATATAAATGATAAGAAAACCAGTGTCAGAATTTTGTTGCACGGACCCAAGATTTTAACTTAAAATCCCAGAGATATAATTGTTGAGAAGTGTTTTTACTTACTTTGTCGTATAGCAACATCTTAAAACAATTGAAGAAGAACTGTCTTTTGGATTCTTCGCTTTTTTTTAAATATGTCTGCATTGCTTTATATCCAAAACTGACAAACTCTTCATTTTCATCAAACAGAATGCAGGTAGGTGTCTTTGGAGTTTCTCGTCCAACTTCTTCACCCCAGAATTTCACATGGGGATCTACTTCTTCTTGTCTCGATGTCAAACTGAAAGCGTAACCACTGTATGCTGTTCCAAAGTCTATCGCAATGATATAAGATTCCCCCATTTTAGGAACAGATCATGCACGTTGCGTTGAAGAAAAGGACTGAGAAGTAAATGTTTCAGTTAAACATATTTATCTAACTGGGACGCACTGACTGAAAGTCCAACCCACAAAAGTTGAATCTTAATGATCAGGAATGTCATCTGGCTTACACATTCACTTTGCACAAGACAAGTCAAAGGAACAGAAGCTCAGATTGCTGTTGGTAACTTCAGGTAAATACTTTAAATTAAAGTTTCAGAGTGAATTTTTTGGATGAAATAAGTTAAAAAATAATTGCAATTATGTTTGCAATTTATTATAAAGACATTTTGACAACATATTGAAACAGTGGGAGTGGTAGCCTGTTATCTATGTACATGGGAGGTAAAATAAAGGGGAATTCTGGAAAATCTTTTGTTTGGTTGGTATTTTTATGAGGCGGATCTCATCACTGCAATTTATTAAAAAAACATTTCATATACTGCTGGATTACAGCCAGGGGACACATTACTATCACTCACATTTCTGTGAATAAGCAGAGCACTGTTGAAGAAAAGTCTTTTATATCTAAGTGTGTACTTAATCCAGCAACTCCATGCTGATTCTATTATTGCTAGTTTAAAGGTGCATTGCTCAAGTTTAAAGGTTAAATATTATACATTTTCTTTCTAGCATGCCTTTACAATTGCCCAACAAGTTGAAGGAGTTTTCCACTATTTATTGCAGATGCCTCCAGGCTCCATTAGTCAGTTTGTAAGAGAGTGATTCAGGCTAAATCCTCTGGGCATGGGTGTGACACGCTCTTGTTCACTTGCATACTTTGTTGAATTTCAACTGCCACTGATGCATTAGCAAGAAAAAATGGGCTAACATCTATATTTATAACTTTCTTATCTCAGCAAACATTACGCCACCAAACAAAAAACCTGTGCAGTCACAGCGGCATATGCTGTTCCAGTTCTCCCACACATGTGCACAACACTGTTGTCATTTCAACTCTTTACCAGAGGGGGCATATGTCTACAACTTGTGCAATGCTTCTTTAATTAAAGAATATGTGATCTCATGGATGGTATCAAAAGTAATATTCTGTCATTTTTAAGAGTTGAACAAATGGATGGCACTTTAATCCACACCATGCAATAATGTAAATATATGATCTTTTATTTCAAAACACTAAATTGTTTAAAATCCTCTTTAGATAAATCAAGAAGCTTCATTATTCTATGTATTTTATCAACAGATCTAAATTAAAAACTAGAGAAGAAATACTGAAGTCCGTCAACAAAAGGTACTGTAACAATGTTATAAGAATACGTATTTTACCGTTTACTTCCAATAGTTCATCTGCCTCCATCTCAAATAATGAGTAAAACATTCTGTTTTATAACTGAAGTTAAAGCTTTCTGATCCATTTTGAAGCAAAATGTTCTTGGGAGAGAGTTTATTGAGCTGACAGATTCCATTTTCTTTTGAACAGAGTAAAAAGAAACTAGAAATATCCTTTATTGTCACTCAGTGAGGAAAACCAGGTTTACATGAATTTTCTCACAAATGTTATATGTTGTATGTTCTGATTTACATTAGGCTAACATGTAGTTTTTCTTGTTTGCATGAACCATTGAAGAGATTGAAGAAAAACAACAACAGCATCATGAGAATATAAGGTAACTGCTTGTTTAAAATAAAATAAAAAATTCTAAAAATGAAAAAGCAAGAACTCTTTTTAAAATCTGCCAGCAAGAGATCCAAAGTAATAGGCGAGAGCAGAGGAGTAACATATTAAGTAATTTATGGTACAAAGGTTTGTCAACAAGCACTACATAACTTTTCCGTGTTCCCGAGATTGGTTTAATGTCCTCTGGGATGGATGTATAAAGATGGATATTTAACGTTTGTAGTCAATGGATGTGTACCAGCACTGCCAATGGATAGACCTATCTTTTCTTTTTTTCTTCTGGGTAGACATCAACATCTTTGTAGATGTCAAGTGTGCAAGGTTCTTGTAATCAATGAGGATAACAATCGCATGCAATGATCCGTCCAACCAGGGATGCCATTCTTCAAGGATTAAATTTGTCGACAGGTGGCTGCCCACAGAGGGGGAAGGCACAAACCTTTTCTGGTAAGTGACGAGCTGAAAGCATGAAAAATAAAACAAGAACAACCAGTCTGTGCATTTGAAAGCAAAACTGATATTGTAAGAAAAGTCTCTGACAAAAGAGGGACTGAACAAGAAGGCATGTATGACCTAATCATCATGGGAGCTGACATAGAATGACTCAACCAGAAAACAATTCATGGGGCTCTGGGAAATATCAGATCATGACTAAAGATAAAAACCAGTCAGGCGCTGTACCGGAAAAGCCAACCCAGCTTTTCAGGTGTTCTAACAGAATAACAGATGATTTTAAAGAGGGGTGAAAGATGCCATCTTGGTCAAAAGAGATAAGCCATTACTAAACAGATGGAGAGGATTGGGCTTTTGACTCCCCAGTGTCTACAGTCCAGTCCTCCAACACATTCCAAAGAGATTACGTCAGCAGTCTCATCATGATTAAGGTGACCAAGTACTCCACTCACACCAAGCTTCTAATTACCCAGGACAGATCAGGTCTTTGATTTTTATCTAAATGTGAATGAGCCTAATAGGATGGGCCTCCATGTCCTTAAAAATAACAGGGCTCTAACTACAGGTTGCTCAAATGCAAGCCACCAAAATTGACAAGAACTGCTGGATAGCTGTTGAAACGTTTACGTTGCTGAAAAAGTAAATGCATGAGTGAGCTGCATTTTATTTGACAGAGAACTAAAGATGCATTCTTGCAATCGTTTAGCACCCAGAAAAAGAGAGTGGGGTCACATTTATTACATTTCTAGATGTCACCTGAGAGGCATTAAAAGGACAGCAAATCAAGATGAAATACTTTAATCAGGTATGGTTAACTTTTTCTCATGTTTAACTGCATTCAACTAAAGTATCGATTGGCTATTATCAACATTTGCGATTAATGATTGGATGGTGTGAGTTATTAAACAGCCTGCATGATTATTCATCTTTTTTGCAGTATTTGGCTTCATCCATCCTTCTACAAATAAGTTGACACTGATGTTCTTGAAGGTGTATTGTGCCAACCTTACTTCATATTAATCATATAGACTATATTTATAAATTAAGTTGGAGTAAAGGTAGCATCATTTAAGTGAAGAAATGTGCCGTAGTCCTAACAGTGTTGGGGGGAAATCTGTGAATGGCAAATTGGAGCTGGAAGTCTTAAAATTTGACACAGAATGAATTATTGCTTTTACTATTTGTAATGTAATAGATTATGAGATAACAGAGGCACTAGACACTGTGTCTCCAAGTTCTATTTGTTCTCAAAACAAGGAGTATATTCTCTCA
Source organism: Fundulus heteroclitus (assembly GCF_011125445.2). NCBI lineage: Eukaryota > Metazoa > Chordata > Actinopteri > Cyprinodontiformes > Fundulidae > Fundulus > Fundulus heteroclitus. The sequence goes on from NC_046367.1 coordinate 42,372,823, forward strand.
AGGTTTTCATTCAGTATGGCTGATTTAGTACCCAACTTGTTCTATCAGGGGTCAACCTAGCGGAAAACAATAACGCTTGAAAATATATTAATCCAGAAATGATAAAACATTTATTTGTTGTCTGATCAGCCTCTCCCAACAAAGATTTCTATAGTGTATTTGCGCTCCAGCATACTGGCTCCTTCAGAAAAGGATATGCCTTTTCCAACACTTCCTTATGCAGATCTCAGCTGAAAAGGAGGAATAACTCAGAGTAAGCCCGAACAACTCTGCTCGGTAACAGGATTGTTTCATGGATTAATTTGTTGTCACAATTTGACTCAGGGTAAAGCTTTTAAGATTTCTAAAATGGAAAAGCCAGGGTATGCAGGAATTTACCCCAGAAATGATTGAATATCCACTAACCCAGCTTTCTGAAACTGGGCCCTGATCTTCAGTAATTTTGTCCAACTTTCTAAAGCTACAACTAGAATAACTTCTTTTGTTTCATTGTTTCACTGGAATGAGCTTCATCACTAAAACTTTAAAGCTTATTTGTTTCTATTCATACCTTACTCAAAGCTACAACTTAAGGTCTCTGATCTGACATTTCTAAACCACAGGTAAAAATGGGGGAATTATTTCTATTCATAATCAAGTTTAATTATAACAAGCTTTGACACTAAAAATCCTAAGCTTAATGTTTTTATTCATAAAGCTACAGCTTGAGGTCTCTGATCTGACCTTTCTGACACAACAGCTAAAAAAGTGTAAGGCTTAGTGCTGGTGAACTTGATATTCAGCCGAACACAGAGTTACGTATTTTTAAATGGTTTATTGAGAGGATGAATAACGGCACACAGGATCTGGTAGAGACAGTGTGCATCAAACTGGGCAAGTTGACACGAGAAGTTAAGTTCTGGCAACCAAGAGTTGGCAGAGGCAGGTATATGTAGGCTGGTGAACAGGTGAGCTGAGTAGACTAATTAGTGGCAACAGGTGGAGATGATCTACAGTACGGTGGAGGCTGGAGGGAGACTGATTGGACATTTCTGAACTGAAAAGTCCAGAAATGTCCAAAGTAAAACAAACAAAAACCTAAAACATGACAAAAAGAAAGCATCAGAATAAGGAAAGAAACCACAGCAGAAGTGGTGTGTGTGTGTGTGTGTGTGTGTGTGTGTGTGTGTGTGTGTGTGTGTGTGTGTGTGTGTGTGTGTGTGTGTGTGTGTGTGTGTGTGTGTGTGTGTGTGTGTGTGTGTGTTGTAGTGTAGTCAGATGTGTGTGTACTTGTGTGTGTTACTCTGTGAACTCTCACAGCCAGAGTCTGACTAGTGACTCTGGCAGTGGGAGTGATGACTAGTGATGACTTTATCAGGTAATTCACTAAGGTTACGTTCACACTGCAGCCTGAAGTGACCCAATTCCAATTTGTTTGCCCATATGTGACCTGTATCTGATCTTTTCATGACATTCTGAACAACACAGATCGGATTTTTTCAAATGCAACCCAGGTCGCTTGTATATGTGGTCCTGATTCTGATACGAATCTGATCTTTTCAAATGCGACCTGTGTCTGTACGACCAGGTCACATTAATCCAACTTGTACGTCACCGGTACTGGACAAAAATCACTAACTGTGGACCTGGCTATGCCAAAGATGTTGGCTAAAAAAAAAAAAAAAAAAAGAGGTTGGCTATTGTGCGGTAACAAGCACCTGTTGCAAGTCAATACAGCCCCACGGCAAGGTGTTTCAATAAAACAGTTAACTATAACAATCCTAAAAAAATGTGTTTTTAATCTTGATTTAAAAGATTAAATCAAGACATAAGCTGTCAGCATTTTTGCAGTTTTCTGGAAGTTTGTTCCAGATAAGCAGAGCATAGGAACTAAATGCTGCTTCTCCATGTCCGGTTCTGGTTCTGGTTCTGCAGAGCAGGCTGGAGCCAGAAGACCTGAGTGGTCTGGAGGGTTGATGCACTGATAACATGTCTGTGTTCAGCTTCAGGCTTAAAGATGAACATAGAAAAATGTGAAATCTTAGCAATTAAAAATAATCAACCCACTTTAATTGATAAAAACTAGGTAAAATATTTAGGTTTAATGATTAACAAGGACCACACTGAAAATAACAGAACAAATATTTAAGCCATTTTACAAAAAAATCAACAAATATTTGACAGTTGGCTCAATTTTTAGAAGAATATTGTTAACAAAGACAGAAGGGATAGCCAGATTAATTTATCTAGCACATATCTTAAATATACCAAATACTACAATAAAAATGTATCAAATTCATCACAATTTCATCCGGAATAATAAAAACAATGTGATCAGAAAGAATGACATAGTAATATCAGTAGAAAAAGGAGGAATAAAGATTATTGATTTTAATGTGATGAATGTCGTGATAAAATGGCTGCAGACTTTTATTAAAAATGAAAAGAGTTTATTTAAGAGTATTTAAGAGTTGTTTCCCTTCACAACTTTTTTTTTAAATTGGAGGAAGGAAATTTCTCTTTAAATGTAACTTTGATTCTGCAAAATTACCGAATAAATTGTCAGACTACCACAGAAGCATTCCAAAAAGATGTTAAAAGTTTTCATGCCTCAATTAAGTTACTGGAAAATAACCGTAAATTAACAAAATAAAATTAATTTGTAACAAATGGAGGGTGTAATGTAGTTTGTTTGCGTGGAGTTGCCATATAATAATGTCATCGGGAAGCGCAAGGCCCCCGAGTCGATCTGACCACCCGAGCAGATCTGGTACCTACACCGGGAAACCACCAGAACGGGTTTAGCAAGCAGCTGGGATTCACAGGGAAACAGATTGTTATTGTCATTATTACCCCCAATGACTGCAGGGAGGTTTCACCCAACAGAAGTTGGAGAAGCTCTGCTCAGCTGGAACATTTGACATGACCCCTGTCACATGACCCTAGTTTAAGAGCAGAAATTCTCCATTCATTAAAAATGCTTTTGTGTGTCCTAGGTTTCTGGGTGATCATGTGATTTTTCTTGACAATAGCTCCCAAACTGCCAGCAGTAGACACAATTTACTTATTGTGAGGGAAACCAAATGTGTTTTGCATTTCTTATCCACTGTGAACACAATCTTTGATGATCAAGTGCAACATGCGTACTTTTTGCTCCCACAATTTTCTGTCTGTCTGTCAACACAATTTAGTGGTCATTGCTTGGAGTCTTTGAAAATCAGGTTCTTAATCTTAGAAGAAGTTACCAGAAATATGAATCAGACAGCTGTTCACTATCTCTCGAACTCGATATCTGCTGTCTTCTCCCACAACAAAACTATATGAAGCTTAATGAATGAAGCTTAAATACTGCTGACCAAAGTGCTGTACACCTTGGAAAACGAGATAAAACCAAATAAAATTTAAAAGTAATAAAATCAAAACATAATACAACATAGTAAAACCAGACATGTGTAAATTTGTTTTTTTCTGTCCTAAAAGGGAAAATGGTGTTTGTGTGATCAGTACTACCGTCATTATTGCACAGTTGCAACTGGGGAAACGGCTCTTCTTAGGGTCGACTTTGATGCAACTTATTGGAAAGTCCAGTCTATTTCAGTTTCCTGAGCAAAAGCCATTGTTGGGCCTTCTTCACCAGGTGGGAGGTGTTCACAGACCAGGAGAGGTCAGAGGAGATGTGAATGCTCAGGAACCTGATGCTGTCCATACACTCCATAACCTCTCCCTGTATGCAGAGAGAAGCATGTTTAGTCTTCCTCTACCTTCTGTCGTCTGTTATTACCTCATTGATTTTGCTGGTGCTCAGGAATAGGTTGTTTCTGGAGCACCGTTGTGTCAGATCGTGGACTTCCTCTCTGTAGTGGGTTTCGTTATTGTTTAAAATGAGACCAACCACAACGGTGTCATATGCAAACTTCACAACCATGGTTTTGGAACGGATGGCAGAGCAGTCATGGATAAAGAGAGCAGGGCCGAGGACACGGCCATGCTGCGTGCCGGTCTTTAGGATCAGTAGGGTGGATGTATGTTTCCCTATCCTAACCACCTGGGGCCAGTTGGTAAGGAAGTCTGTGATTAAGGAGCAGTACAGTGGAGAGTGTCCCAGGTTGTTGAGCTTCAGAGCAAGCATGTCTGTGAGCATGGCGGTAAACTCCATGGCGGTAGAGACATCATCCTCCGTAGAGTGATTCTCTCTGTAGGCAAACTCCAGTTTGTCCAGGCCAGCAGGGATGGTGTCATTAAGGTATTTAAGGGGGATTCTGCTGAAGCACTTCATAATGATGAGGTCAGAGCAACAGGACGATAATCGTTGAGGAAGGTGATGGTTGTTATCTATATACAATAGATAAATGATGAATGTTAAAAAATATAAAACAGTGCAAAGAAAATATGTAGTAAATTCAACAGAAACAATTCAAGTGAGCTTCTGAGTCTTATCTGACTGAAGCTATTGTTATTGAGTCAATAAGTCCTGAAGTTTATTCAGTGTAAGCTGGTTTTTATGCTGGTTGTTTTACTCCACAGACCTGCTCTAAAAGAAACGGAAACTGAAGCTAAAGCTGAAGACTTGCAGCAACGGTGGTTTCTCTTCCAAGATGTTGAATATTAAAAGAAAGTTTTCTAAATTTTGGGAATCAGATTAGTTACAATTGTGTAACGGGCTAACTTCTTTAAGTCTGCTTTGATTTATTGTCTTTAGTGTCGTTTTGTGTTTTTATTCAATTCAACTAATTAGTTACAACAAAATCCCCTTGTACAAAAGCAACATGGTTTAAGGTAAATATTTTGATGGTTTTACAATTAAACCCATGTTTCATCAAGTTAACATCTCTAAATCAGTGCCGGAAGTGTGAAGATGTCAGATAACAAAACTTTTAAATGTTCAGCAGTAAATTCAACAGAAAGGGTTATTAAGATCGATTCAGTCTTTAAGTGTTGCATTAACTCAGTGAGAACTGCTCATTTTCAACTCCAAGGACCTGCTTTAAAAGAGAAGGAAACTGAAGCCTTGCAGCAAAGGTGATTTCTGTTCCAAGATATTGAATATTAATAGGTTTTCCAAAATTTTAGGAGTCAAAAAAGTTACTAAAGAGCAATGTGCTAAACTTTTGCTGGGATATCTTCAGAGTCAATTTTGTGTTTTTAATCAATTAAATTTTATTCAATTCAACTAATTAGTTACAGAAATATTCTCCTTCTGTTTTTTTAATTATCTATAGGACTCAAGAGAGGGACACAAATGAAAAAAGGAACCTGACTTAAGGTAAATGTTTCCATGGTTTCAGAAAAGAATAGAATTCAACTTTATCATCATTTCACGTCACAAGTACAAGCAACAAAACTTGCCTTGTACTTGTCTGTGGGCTTATTTTAGTTAATTGGACTCACCTGTGTTCCCCTGATTACCACCTGTATTCAAGTTCCCCTGGCTTGTTTCCCTGTTGTCGGGTCATTCTGCATTGCTCTGTGTCCTCCCGAGTTCGCTTCTGTGTTCTCCTCCGTGTTCCCCTGCTGGCCGATGTCCTAGGTTTTGTGCCAAGCCTGAGTTCCTGTAAGTTTTGCTTTCATTAGACCTTGTGAACATCATGAGCTGCCCACTGCCTCATTGCCACCTAGGTCCTCGCCACCACCAAACCATGACAATATTCAGACCACTCCTGAAAAAAACATCCTTGATCCAGGTAGACATACAAAGTACAGGCCCCTGGTCCATGCCTTTGTCTCCTCCAAGCTGGGATCCCTAAAAATAATCTGCAGAAACTACAATATGTTCAGAACACTGCTGCAAAGATCCTAATGAATGTGTGAAAGTACAGCCTTATAACACAATTTCTCCATTCACTTCACTGGCTTCCCGTTTCCACTAGAATTGAATACAAGGTCTCAATTCTCCCCCACCAATGCATCTATGGAAATTCTCCACCATACCTAAAAGAACTACTCACCACTCTCACTACAACACGATCCCTCCGCTCAGAAAATTCAAACTGCCTCTCATTCCCCAGAACTAAGTTGAGCACCATGGGTAATCGTACCTTTTGCTCGATCGCTCCCCGGTCATGGCATGCCGTCCCTGAAGTTCTGAGAGAACCACAGACTATTGAGACTTTTAAAAAAGGACTAAAAACATTTTTTTTTTTTAGCAGAATATATGACTTTTAACCTTACACAATAATCTTGTTGTACTATTTATGGGTATCACAATTTTCAAATTAAAAGGTTTTTATCATACTGAAGGTTACCAAGAAACCTTTGTCATATATTTTTTCAGTCAAATCAACAACTCAACAATCTTCCAGAGTTTTCGTGAGCAACTGTTCTGGCTCTATTTTCCTGTAAACAGGGACAGAATGGGAAACAAGAATAACAGGTAAAGTATGCTTGCATGAGTTGCATTTTAAAAACAATTATTGTTTTTGATTGTTACATTTTACTATCAATGGTTGGTATAATTAAAATAATTGAAACTGGCTTCATATTTATGGGGGACCAACTCTGATATAATTAAATAAATATAGAATTTGTCAGGAAAGGATCTCGTGAACCCAAATTCAGCCACACATAGACCCATGTTTGAGTGAGTTTATTGAGAGACATTGAGCTGTAGAATGAGGGACAGGAAACTGCAGCAGACTGGAACAGGCAGGAGACGATGGCAGGAGCAGGCAGACGTGAAGGTGCAGAAGCACGGTGGGAGCTTTGCTGCGGAGCCGTGCAGGTGCAGGGTGCCAGGAAGCCTCCTGGGCAGACGAGTGAGTGCTGGGGTGGATGAAGAACCGTCAGCTCGGCAGCGGGAGCTCTTGGGCGCTGAGTGGGTAGCAGGCAGGCACAAAGAGGGAGTGTGAGGCAGCTTTGAGACGAAGGAGACAGTGAGGAATGAAGGAAGGCAGAAGGACGAAGGCAGAAAGCTGGTGGAAGGAAGACGATCTGGCGGGGAAGAGTTGGCTGAGGAGGGTTTGTATAGGGAGATTGGCAGGTGGACTGACTCTGACTTGATTGGAGGTGGCAGGTGGAAGTGATCAGGTGTGGAGTGGAGACTGCAGATACCTGGTCTGGATGAGAGATGGAAAGATCTAGAAACGGTCCAAAGAGGGAACCCTGACATAATTAAGTACATGCCTTGCAGCAAAGGTGGTTTCTCTTCCAAGATGTTGAATATTAAAAGATAGTTTTTGGGAATCAGATAAGTTACAATTATGTAATGCGCTAACTTCTTTAAGTCTGCTTTGATTTATTGTCTTTAGTGTCGTTTTGTGTTTTTATTCAATTTAACTAATTAGTTACAACAAAATCCTCTTGTATTTCTTTAATTATCTGAAGGACCCTAGAGATGGATACAGATGAACAAAAGGAACATGACTTAAGGTAAATATTTTCATGGTTTTACCTTTAAACCCATGTTTAAACCAGTTAACATCAACTCTAGATCAGTGCCGAAAGTGTGCAGATGTCAGAAAACAAAAAATGTTCAGCAGTAAATTCAACAGAAAGGATGAATAAGAACCATTTAGTCTATAATTGTTGCATTAATTGCTGCTCATTTTTAACTCCACAGACCTGCTTTAAAAGAGAAGGAAACTGAAGCCTTGCAACAAAGGTGATTTCTGATCCAAGATGTTGAATATTAAAAGAAAGTTTTCCAAAATTTAAGGAGTCAGAAAGGTTACCAAAGAGCAATGTGCTGAATTTTTTCTGATATTGCTGTGATTATTTTTCTTTAGAGTCAATTTTGTTCTTTTATTCAATTCAACTAATTAGTCACAAAGAAATTCCCTTCTATTTATTCCTTATCTGAAGGACTCAAGAGATGGACACACATGAACAAAAGCAACATGATTTAAGGTAAATATTTCCATGGTTTTAGAATAGAATAGAATTCAACTTTATCGTCATTTCACATGTCAGAAGTACAAACATTAAACTCAGTTTTCATCCATCCAGAAGTGCTTCAGTAGTCCACAGTAACATTCCTATGATTGTGCTATAGTTGTAAATATAAATGAATCTAAGTATATATGGGCTATGAGTGTTTTATAACTGTAAGTATATGTATATACAGGCTATAAATGTGTAAATGCTGATCCAGAACGCTGCTGGCTGCGTCCTCACTAACACTAAGAAAGTAGAGAATATCGACCCGGTTCTAAAGTCCATCCTCTGGCTCCCTGGTTCTCAGAGAATAGACTTTAAATATTCTGTTAGTCTATAAATCCCTGAATGGCTTAGCACCTAAATACATCACAGACTTCTTATCAGTGCATCAACCCTCCAGACCACTCAGGTCTTCTGGCTCCAGCCTGCTCTGCAGAACCAGAACCAGAACCAGAACCAGACATGGAGAAGCAGCATTTAGTTCCTATGCTTCACTGATGTGGAACAAACTCCCAAATTACTGTAAAAGTTCTGAAAACCTGAGTTCCTTTAAATCAAGGTTAAAAACCTATTTGTTTAGAACTGTCTTTCACTGTTAATGTTGAAGTTTGTGGTCCAACTGAAGATTACGTCACAGACCTGAAGGAAAATATGTTAAAATTCAGAACTGATATGTTTGGATAAAATCATAAATTAGAATGCAGGAACAGAATTCATTCTCTTTGTCAGATCTAATATTTTATAATATTTACAGGATCCAAGAATGGAATCTGTTGAACAAAAGCAACTTTACTCCAGTTAAATATTCACCCGATTTTAGTTTGAAAACAATGTATAATAGCATTGAGATCTCCTTTAAATAATGATGAATGTATGCATATATTAAAAACAGTACAATGAAAATAATATGCAGTAAATTCAAAAGGAACAATTCTAATGAGTTATTGTCTTGTCTTACTGAGATTGTTATTCAGTCAATAAGTCCTGAAGTTTATTCAGTGTAAGCTGGTTTTCATGCTGGTTGTTTTACTCCACAGACCTGCTCTAAAAGAAACGGAAACTGACGCTGAAGCTGAAGCCTTGCAGCAAAGGTGGTTTCTCTTCCAAGATGTTGAATATTAAAAGAAAGTTTTCTAAATTTTGGGAATCAGATAAGTTACAATTGTGTAACGCACTAACTTCTTTAAGTCTGCTTTGATTTATTGTCTTTAGTGTCATTTTGTGTTTTTATTCAATTTAACTAATTAGTTACAACAAAATCCCCTTGTACTTGTTTTATTATCTAAAGGACCCCAGAGATGGATACAGATGAACAAAAGGAACATGACTTAAGGTAAATATTTTCATAGTTTTACCTTTAAACCCATGTTTAATCCAGTTGACATCAACTCTAGATCAGTGCCAAAAGTGTGCAGATGTCAGAAAACAAAAAATGTTCAGCAGTAAATTCAACAGAAAGGATGAATAAGAACCATTTAGTCTATAATTGTTGCATTAATTGCTGCTCATTTTTAACTCCACAGACCTGCTTTAAAAGAGAAGGAAACTGAAGCCTTGCAGCAAAGGTGATTTTTGTTCCAAGATATTGAATATTAAAAGAAAGTTTTCCAAAATTTTAGGAGTCAGAAAAGTTACCAAAGAGCAATGTGCTAAAATTTTTCTGAGTTTGCTGTGATTAATTGTCTTTAGAGTCAATTTTGTTCTTTTATTCAGTTCAACTAATTAGTCACAAAAAATCTCTTTCTATTCATTACTTATCTTAAGGACTCAAGAGATTGACACACATGAACAAAAGCAACATGATTTAAGGTAAATATTTCCATGGTTTTAGAATAGAATAGAATTCAACTTTATCGTCCTTTCACATGTCAGAAGTACAAACATTAAACTCAGTTTTCATCCATCCAGAAGTGCTTCAGTAGTCCACAGTAACATTCCTATGATTGTGCTATAGTTCTAAATATAAATGAATCTAAGTATATATGGGCTATGAGTGTTTTATAACTGTAAGTATATGTATATACAGGCTATAAATGTGTAAATGCTGATCCAGAACGCTGCTGGCTGCGTCCTCACTAACACTAAGAAAGTAGAGAACATCGACCCGGTTCTAAAGTCCTTCCACTGGCTCCCTGATTCTCAGAGAATAGACTTTAAATTTTCTGTTAGTCTATAAATCCCTGAATGGCTTAGCACCTAAATACATCACAGACTTCTTATCAGTGCATCAACCCTCCAGACCACTCAGGTCTTCTGGCTCCAGCCTGCTCTGCAGAACCAGAACCAGAACCAGACATGGAGAAGCAGCATTTAGTTCCTATGCTTCACTTATCTGGAACAAACTCCCAAATTACTGTAAAAGTTCTGAAAACCTGAGTTCCTTTAAATCAAGGTTCAAAACCTATTTGTTTAGAACTGTCTTTCACTGTTAATGTTGAAGTTTGTGGTCCAACTGAAGATTACACACAGACCTGAAGGAAAATTTGTTAAAATTCAGAACTGATATGTTTTGATAAAATCATAAATTACAATGCAGGAACAAAATTCATTCTCTTTGTCAGATCTAATATTTTATAATATTTACAGGATCCAAGAATGGAATCTGTTGAACAAAAGCAACTTTACTCCAGTTAAATATTCACCCGATTTTAGTTTAAAAAACAATGTATAATAGCATTGAGATCTCCTTTAAATATTGATGAATGTAGCATATATAAAAACCAGTACAATGAAAATAATATGCAGTAAATTCAACATGAACAATTCCAGTGAGCTATTGTCTTGTCTTACTGAGATTGTTATTGAGTCAATAAGTCGTGAAGTTTATTCAGTGTAAGCTGGTTTTCATGCTGGTTGTTTTACTCCACAGACCTGCTCTAAAAGAAACGGAAACTGACGCTGAAGCTGAAGCCTTGCAGCAAAGGTGGTTTCTCTTCCAAGATGTTGAATATTAAAAGAAAGTTTTTTTGGAATCAGATAAGTTACAATTATGTAACGCACTAACTTCTTTAAATCTGCTTTGATTTATTGTCTTTAGTGTCGTTTTGTGTTTTTATTCAATTTAACTAATTAGTTACAACAAACTCCTCTTGTACTTGTTAAATTATCTGAAGGACCCTAGAGATGGATACACATGAACAAAAGGAACATGACTTAAGGTAAATATTTTCATAGTTTTACCTTTAAACCCACGTTTAAACCAGTTAACATCAACTCTAGATCAGTGCCAAAAGTGTGCAGATGTCAGAAAACAAAAAATGTTCAGCAGTAAATTCAACAGAAAGGATGAATAAGAACCATTCAGTCTATAACTGTTGCATTAATTGCTGCTCATTTTTAACTCCACAGATCTGCTTTAAAAGAGAAGGAAACTGAAGCCTTGCAGCAAAGGTGATTTCTGATCCAAGATGTTGAATATTAAAATAAAGTTTTCCAAAATTTAAGGAGTCAGAAAAGTTACCAAAGAGCAATGTGCTGAAATTTTTCTGATATTGCTGTGATTATTTGTCTTTAGAGTCAATTTTGTTCTTTTATTCAATTCAACTATTTAGTCACAAAGAAATTCCCTTCTATTTATTACTTTTCTGAAGGACTCAAGAGATGGACACACATGAACAAAAGCAACATGATTTAAGGTAAATATTTCCATGGTTTTAGAATAGAATAGAATTCACTTATCGTCATTTCACATGTCAGAAGTACAAACATTAAACTCAGTTTTCATCCATCCAGAAGTGCTTCAGTAGTCCACAGTAACATTCTTATGATTGTGCTATAGTTGTAAATATAAATGAATCTAAGTATATATGGGCTATGAGTGTTTTATAACTGTAAGTATATGTATATACAGGCTATAAATGTGTAAATGCTGATCCAGAACGCTGCTGGCTGCGTCCTCACTAACACTAAGAAAGTAGAGAACATCGACCCGGTTCTAAAGTCCTTCCACTGGCTCCCTGGTTCTCAGAGAATAGACTTTAAATATTCTGTTAGTCTATAAATCCCTGAATGGCTTAGCACCTAAATACATCACAGACTTCTTATCAGTGCATCAACCCTCCAGACCACTCAGGTCTTCTGGCTCCAGCCTGCTCTGCAGAACCAGAACCAGAACCAGAACTAAACATGGAGAAGCAGCATTTAGTTCCTATGCTCCACTAATGTGGAACAAACTCCCAGTTTACTGTAAAAGTTCTGAAAACCTGAGTTCCTTTAAATCAAGGTTAAAACCCTATTTGTTTAGAACTGTCTTTCACTGTTAATGTTGAAGTTTGTGGTCCAACTGAAGATTACACACAGACCTGAAGGAAAATTTGTTAAAATTCAGAACTGATATGTTTTGATAAAATCATAAATTAGAATGCAGGAACAAAATTCATTCTCTTTGTCAGATCTAATATTTTATAATATTTACAGGATCCAAGAATGAAAACTGTTGAACAAAAGCAACTTTACTCCAGTTAAATATTCACCCGATTTTAGTTTAAAAACAATTTATAATAGCATTGAGATCTCCTTTAAATATTGATGAATGTAGCATATATAAAAACCAGTACAATGAAAATAATATGCAGTAAATTCAACAGGAACAATTCCAGTGAGCTATTGTCTTGTCTTACTGAGATTGTTATTGAGTCAATAAGTCCTGAAGTTTATTCAGTGTAAGCTGGTTTTCATGCTGGTTGTTTTACTCCACAGACCTGCTCTAAAAGAAACGGAAACTGAAGCTAAAGCTGAAGCCTTGCAGCAAAGGTGGTTTCTCTTCCAAGATGTTGAATATTAAAAGAAAGTTTTTGGGAATCAGATAAGTTACAATTGTGTAACGTGCTAACTTCTTTAAGTCTGCTTTGATTTATTGTCTTTAGTGTCGTTTTGTGTTTTTTATTCAATTTAACTAATTAGTTACAACAAAATCCCCTTGTACTTGTTTAATTATCTGAAGGACCCCAGAGATGGATACAGATGAACAAAAGGAACATGACTTAAGGTAAATATTTTCATGGTTTTACCTTTAAACCCATGTTTAAACCAGTTAACATCAACTCTAGATCAGTGCCAAAAGTGTGCAGATGTCAGAAAACAAAAAATGTTCAGCAGTAAATTCAACAGAAAGGATGAATAAGAACCATTCAGTCTATAATTGTTGCATTAATTGCTGCTCATTTTTAACTCCACAGACCTGCTTTAAAGGAGAAGGAAACTGAAGCCTTGCAACAAAGGTGATTTCTGTTCCAAGATATTGAATATTAAAAGAAAGTTTTCCAAAATTTTAGGAGTCAGAAAAGTTACCAAAGAGCAATGTGCTAAAATTTTTCTGATTTTGCTGTGATTAATTGTCTTTAGAGTCAACTTTGTTCTTTTATTCAATTCAACTAATTAGTCACAAATAAATTCCCTTCTATTTATTACTTATCTGAAGGACTCAAGAGATGGACACACATGAACAAAAGCAACATGATTTAAGGTAAATATTTCCATGGTTTTAGAATAGAATAGAATTTATCGTCATTTCACATGTCAGAAGTACAAACATTAAACTCGGTTTTCATCCATCCAGAAGTGCTTCAGTAGTCCACAGTAACATTCTTATGATTGTGCTATAGTTCTAAATATAAATGAATCTAAGTATATATGGGCTATGAGTGTTTTATAACTGTAAGTATATGTATATACAGGCTATAAATGTGTAAATGCTGATCCAGAACGCTGCTGGCTGCGTCCTCACTAACACTAAGAAAGTAGAGAACATCGACCCGGTTCTAAAGTCCTTCCACTGGCTCCTTGGATCTCAGAGAATAGACTTTAAATTTTCTGTTAGTCTATAAATCCCTGAATGGCTTAGCACCTAAATACATCACAGACTTCTTATCAGGGCATCAACCCTCCAGACCACTAAGGTCTTCTGGCTCCAGGCTGCTCTGCAGAACCAGAACCAGAACCAGACATGGAGAAGCAGCATTTAGTTCCTATGCTTCACTGATGTGGAACAAACTCCCAAATTACTGTAAAAGTTCTGAAAACCTGAGTTCCTTTAAATCAAGGTTCAAAACCTATTTGTTTAGAACTGTCTTTCACTGTTAATGTTGAAGTTTGTGGTCCAACTGAAGATTACACACAGACCTGAAGGAAAATTTGTTAAAATTCAGAACTGATATGTTTTGATAAAATCATAAATTACAATGCAGGAACAAAATTCATTCTCTTTGTCAGATCTAATATTTTATAATATTTACAGGATCCAAGAATGGAATCTGTTGAACAAAAGCAACTTTACTCCAGTTAAATATTCACCCGATTTTAGTTTAAAAAACAATGTATAATAGCATTGAGATCTCCTTTAAATATTGATGAATGTAGCATATATAAAAACCAGTACAATGAAAATAATATGCAGTAAATTCAACATGAACAATTCCAGTGAGCTATTGTCTTGTCTTACTGAGATTGTTATTGAGTCAATAAGTCGTGAAGTTTATTCAGTGTAAGCTGGTTTTCATGCTGGTTGTTTTACTCCACAGACCTGCTCTAAAAGAAACGGAAACTGACGCTGAAGCTGAAGCCTTGCAGCAAAGGTGGTTTCTCTTCCAAGATGTTGAATATTAAAAGAAAGTTTTCTAAATTTTGGGAATCAGATAAGTTACAATTGTGTAACGCACTAACTTCTTTAAGTCTGCTTTGATTTATTGTCTTTAGTGTCATTTTGTGTTTTTATTCAATTTAACTAATTAGTTACAACAAAATCCCCTTGTACTTGTTTTATTATCTAAAGGACCCCAGAGATGGATACAGATGAACAAAAGGAACATGACTTAAGGTAAATATTTTCATAGTTTTACCTTTAAACCCATGTTTAATCCAGTTGACATCAACTCTAGATCAGTGCCAAAAGTGTGCAGATGTCAGAAAACAAAAAATGTTCAGCAGTAAATTCAACAGAAAGGATGAATAAGAACCATTTAGTCTATAATTGTTGCATTAATTGCTGCTCATTTTTAACTCCACAGACCTGCTTTAAAAGAGAAGGAAACTGAAGCCTTGCAGCAAAGGTGATTTTTGTTCCAAGATATTGAATATTAAAAGAAAGTTTTCCAAAATTTTAGGAGTCAGAAAAGTTACCAAAGAGCAATGTGCTAAAATTTTTCTGAGTTTGCTGTGATTAATTGTCTTTAGAGTGCAATTTTGTTCTTTTATTCAGTTCAACTAATTAGTCACAAAAATCTCTTTCTATTCATTACTTATCTTAAGGACTCAAGAGATTGACACACATGAACAAAAGCAACATGATTTAAGGTAAATATTTCCATGGTTTTAGAATAGAATAGAATTCAACTTTATCGTCCTTTCACATGTCAGAAGTACAAACATTAAACTCAGTTTTCATCCATCCAGAAGTGCTTCAGTAGTCCACAGTAACATTCCTATGATTGTGCTATAGTTCTAAATATAAATGAATCTAAGTATATATGGGCTATGAGTGTTTTATAACTGTAAGTATATGTATATACAGGCTATAAATGTGTAAATGCTGATCCAGAACGCTGCTGGCTGCGTCCTCACTAACACTAAGAAAGTAGAGAACATCGACCCGGTTCTAAAGTCCTTCCACTGGCTCCCTGATTCTCAGAGAATAGACTTTAAATTTTCTGTTAGTCTATAAATCCCTGAATGGCTTAGCACCTAAATACATCACAGACGTCTTATCAGTGCATCAACCCTCCAGACCACTCAGGTCTTCTGGCTCCAGCCTGCTCTGCAGAACCAGAACCAGAACCAGACATGGAGAAGCAGCATTTAGTTCCTATGCTTCACTGATGTGGAACAAACTCCCAAATTACTGTAAAAGTTCTGAAAACCTGAGTTCCTTTAAATCAAGGTTCAAAACCTATTTGTTTAGAACTGTCTTTCACTGTTAATGTTGAAGTTTGTGGTCCAACTGAAGATTACACACAGACCTGAAGGAAAATTTGTTAAAATTCAGAACTGATATGTTTTGATAAAATCATAAATTACAATGCAGGAACAAAATTCATTCTCTTTGTCAGATCTAATATTTTATAATATTTACAGGATCCAAGAATGGAATCTGTTGAACAAAAGCAACTTTACTCCAGTTAAATATTCACCCGATTTTAGTTTAAAAAACAATGTATAATAGCATTGAGATCTCCTTTAAATATTGATGAATGTAGCATATATAAAAACCAGTACAATGAAAATAATATGCAGTAAATTCAACATGAACAATTCCAGTGAGCTATTGTCTTGTCTTACTGAGATTGTTATTGAGTCAATAAGTCGTGAAGTTTATTCAGTGTAAGCTGGTTTTCATGCTGGTTGTTTTACTCCACAGACCTGCTCTAAAAGAAACGGAAACTGACGCTGAAGCTGAAGCCTTGCAGCAAAGGTGGTTTCTCTTCCAAGATGTTGAATATTAAAAGAAAGTTTTCTAAATTTTGGGAATCAGATAAGTTACAATTGTGTAACGCACTAACTTCTTTAAGTCTGCTTTGATTTATTGTCTTTAGTGTCATTTTGTGTTTTTATTCAATTTAACTAATTAGTTACAACAAAATCCCCTTGTACTTGTTTTATTATCTAAAGGACCCCAGAGATGGATACAGATGAACAAAAGGAACATGACTTAAGGTAAATATTTTCATAGTTTTACCTTTAAACCCATGTTTAATCCAGTTGACATCAACTCTAGATCAGTGCCAAAAGTGTGCAGATGTCAGAAAACAAAAAATGTTCAGCAGTAAATTCAACAGAAAGGATGAATAAGAACCATTTAGTCTATAATTGTTGCATTAATTGCTGCTCATTTTTAACTCCACAGACCTGCTTTAAAAGAGAAGGAAACTGAAGCCTTGCAGCAAAGGTGATTTTTGTTCCAAGATATTGAATATTAAAAGAAAGTTTTCCAAAATTTAAGGAGTCAGAAAAGTTACCACAGAGCAATGTGTTGAAATTTTTCTGAGTTTGCTGTGATTAATTGTCTTTAGAGTCAACTTTGTTCTTTTATTCAATTCAACTATTTAGTCACACAGAAATTCCCTTCTATCTATTACTTATCTGAAGGACTCAAGAGATGGACACACATGAACAAAAGCAACATGATTTAAGGTAAATATTTCCATGGTTTTAGAATAGAATAGAATTTATCGTCCTTTCACATGTCAGAAGTACAAACATTAAACTCAGTTTTCATCCATCCAGAAGTGCTTCAGCAGTCCACAGTAACATTCTTATGATTGTGCTATAGTTGTAAATATAAATGAATCTAAGTATATATGGGCTATGAGTGTTTTATAACTGTAAGTATATGTATATACAGGCTATAAATGTGTAAATGCTGATCAAGAACGCTGCTGGCTGCGTCCTCACTAACACTAAGAAAGTAGAGAACATCGACCCGGTTCTAAAGTCCTTCCACTGGCTCCCTGATTCTCAGAGAATAGACTTTAAATTTTCTGTTAGTCTATAAATCCCTGAATGCCTTAGCACCTAAATACATCACAGACTTCTTATCAGGGCATCAACCCTCCAGACCACTCAGGTCTTCTGGCTCCAGCCTGCTCTGCAGAACCAGAACCAGAACCAGACATGGAGAAGCAGCATTTAGTTCCTATGCTTCACTGATGTGGAACAAACTCCCAGTTTACTGTAAAAGTTCTGAAAACCTGAGTTCCTTTAAATCAAGGTTCAAAACCTATTTGTTTAGAACTGTCTTTCACTGTTAATGTTGAAGTTTGTGGTCCAACTGAAGATTACACACAGACCTGAAGGAAAATTTGTTAAAATTCAGAACTGATATGTTTTGATAAAATCATAAATTACAATGCAGGAACAAAATTCATTCTCTTTGTCAGATCTAATATTTTATAATATTTACAGGATCCAAGAATGGAATCTGTTGAACAAAAGCAACTTTACTCCAGTTAAATATTCACCCGATTTTAGTTTAAAAAACAATGTATAATAGCATTGAGATCTCCTTTAAATATTGATGAATGTAGCATATATAAAAACCAGTACAATGAAAATAATATGCAGTAAATTCAACAGGAACAATTCCAGTGAGCTATTGTCTTGTCTTACTGAGATTGTTATTGAGTCAATAAGTCGTGAAGTTTATTCAGTGTAAGCTGGTTTTCATGCTGGTTGTTTTACTCCACAGACCTGCTCTAAAAGAAACGGAAACTGACGCTGAAGCTGAAGCCTTGCAGCAAAGGTGGTTTCTCTTCCAAGATGTTGAATATTAAAAGAAAGTTTTCTAAATTTTGGGAATCAGATAAGTTACAATTGTGTAACGCACTAACTTCTTTAAGTCTGCTTTGATTTATTGTCTTTAGTGTCATTTTGTGTTTTTATTCAATTTAACTAATTAGTTACAACAAAATCCCCTTGTACTTGTTTTATTATCTAAAGGACCCCAGAGATGGATACACATGAACAAAAGGAACATGACTTAAGGTAAATATTTTCATAGTTTTACCTTTAAACCCATGTTTAATCCAGTTGACATCAACTCTAGATCAGTGCCAAAAGTGTGCAGATGTCAGAAAACAAAAAATGTTCAGCAGTAAATTCAACAGAAAGGATGAATAAGAACCATTTAGTCTATAATTGTTGCATTAATTGCTGCTCATTTTTAACTCCACAGACCTGCTTTAAAAGAGAAGGAAACTGAAGCCTTGCAGCAAAGGTGATTTTTGTTCCAAGATATTGAATATTAAAAGAAAGTTTTCTAAATTTTGGGAATCAGATAAGTTACAATTGTGTAACGCACTAACTTCTATAAGTCTGCTTTGATTTATTGTCTTTAGTGTCATTTTGTGTTTTTATTCAATTTAACTAATTAGTTACAACAAAATCCCCTTGTACTTGTTTTATTATCTAAAGGACCCCAGAGATGGATACAGATGAACAAAAGGAACATGACTTAAGGTAAATATTTTCATAGTTTTACCTTTAAACCCATGTTTAATCCAGTTGACATCAACTCTAGATCAGTGCCAAAGGTGTGCAGATGTCAGAAAACAAAAAATGTTCAGCAGTAAATTCAACAGAAAGGATGAATAAGAACCATTTAGTCTATAATTGTTGCATTAATTGCTGCTCATTTTTAACTCCACAGACCTGCTTTAAAAGAGAAGGAAACTGAAGCCTTGCAGCAAAGGTGATTTTTGTTCCAAGATATTGAATATTAAAAGAAAGTTTTCCAAAATTTAAGGAGTCAGAAAAGTTACCACAGAGCAATGTGTTGAAATTTTTCTGAGTTTGCTGTGATTAATTGTCTTTAGAGTCAACTTTGTTCTTTTATTCAATTCAACTATTTAGTCACACAGAAATTCCCTTCTATCTATTACTTATCTGAAGGACTCAAGAGATGGACACACATGAACAAAAGCAACATGATTTAAGGTAAATATTTCCATGGTTTTAGAATAGAATAGAATTCAACTTTATCGTCCTTTCACATGTCAGAAGTACAAACATTAAACTCAGTTTTCATCCATCCAGAAGTGCTTCAGTAGTCCACAGTAACATTCTTATGATTGTGCTATAGTTCTAAATATAAATGAATCTAAGTATATATGGGCTATGAGTGTTTTATAACTGTAAGTATATGTATATACAGGCTATAAATGTGTAAATGCTGATCCAGAACGCTGCTGGCTGCGTCCTCACTAACACTAAGAAAGTAGAGAACATCGACCCGGTTCTAAAGTCCTTCCACTGGCTCCTTGGATCTCAGAGAATAGACTTTAAATTTTCTGTTAGTCTATAAATCCCTGAATGGCTTAGCACCTAAATACATCACAGACTTCTTATCAGTGCATCAACCCTCCAGACCACTCAGGTCTTCTGGCTCCAGCCTGCTCTGCAGAACCAGAACCAGAACCAGACATGGAGAAGCAGCATTTAGTTCCTATGCTTCACTGATGTGGAACAAACTCCCAAATTACTGTAAAAGTTCTGAAAACCTGAGTTCCTTTAAATCAAGGTTCAAAACCTATTTGTTTAGAACTGTCTTTCACTGTTAATGTTGAAGTTTGTGGTCCAACTGAAGATTACACACAGACCTGAAGGAAAATTTGTTAAAATTCAGAACTGATATGTTTTGATAAAATCATAAATTACAATGCAGGAACAAAATTCATTCTCTTTGTCAGATCTAATATTTTATAATATTTACAGGATCCAAGAATGGAATCTGTTGAACAAAAGCAACTTTACTCCAGTTAAATATTCACCCGATTTTAGTTTAAAAAACAATGTATAATAGCATTGAGATCTCCTTTAAATATTGATGAATGTAGCATATATAAAAACCAGTACAATGAAAATAATATGCAGTAAATTCAACATGAACAATTCCAGTGAGCTATTGTCTTGTCTTACTGAGATTGTTATTGAGTCAATAAGTCGTGAAGTTTATTCAGTGTAAGCTGGTTTTCATGCTGGTTGTTTTACTCCACAGACCTGCTCTAAAAGAAACGGAAACTGACGCTGAAGCTGAAGCCTTGCAGCAAAGGTGGTTTCTCTTCCAAGATGTTGAATATTAAAAGAAAGTTTTCTAAATTTTGGGAATCAGATAAGTTACAATTGTGTAACGCACTAACTTCTTTAAGTCTGCTTTGATTTATTGTCTTTAGTGTCATTTTGTGTTTTTATTCAATTTAACTAATTAGTTACAACAAAATCCCCTTGTACTTGTTTTATTATCTAAAGGACCCCAGAGATGGATACAGATGAACAAAAGGAACATGACTTAAGGTAAATATTTTCATAGTTTTACCTTTAAACCCATGTTTAATCCAGTTGACATCAACTCTAGATCAGTGCCAAAAGTGTGCAGATGTCAGAAAACAAAAAATGTTCAGCAGTAAATTCAACAGAAAGGATGAATAAGAACCATTTAGTCTATAATTGTTGCATTAATTGCTGCTCATTTTTAACTCCACAGACCTGCTTTAAAAGAGAAGGAAACTGAAGCCTTTGCAGCAAAGGTGATTTTTGTTCCAAGATATTGAATATTAAAAGAAAGTTTTCCAAAATTTAAGGAGTCAGAAAAGTTACCACAGAGCAATGTGTTGAAATTTTTCTGAGTTTGCTGTGATTAATTGTCTTTAGAGTCAACTTTGTTCTTTTATTCAATTCAACTATTTAGTCACACAGAAATTCCCTTCTATCTATTACTTATCTGAAGGACTCAAGAGATGGACACACATGAACAAAAGCAACATGATTTAAGGTAAATATTTCCATGGTTTTAGAATAGAATAGAATTCAACTTTATCGTCCTTTCACATGTCAGAAGTACAAACATTAAACTCAGTTTTCATCCATCCAGAAGTGCTTCAGTAGTCCACAGTAACATTCCTATGATTGTGCTATAGTTCTAAATATAAATGAATCTAAGTATATATGGGCTATGAGTGTTTTATAACTGTAAGTATATGTATATACAGGCTATAAATGTGTAAATGCTGATCCAGAACGCTGCTGGCTGCGTCCTCACTAACACTAAGAAAGTAGAGAACATCGACCCGGTTCTAAAGTCCTTCCACTGGCTCCTTGGATCTCAGAGAATAGACTTTAAATTTTCTGTTAGTCTATAAATCCCTGAATGGCTTAGCACCTAAATACATCACAGACTTCTTATCAGGGCATCAACCCTCCAGACCACTCAGGTCTTCTGGCTCCAGCCTGCTCTGCAGAACCAGAACCAGAACCAGACATGGAGAAGCAGCATTTAGTTCCTATGCTTCACTGATGTGGAACAAACTCCCAGTTTACTGTAAAAGTTCTGAAAACCTGAGCTCCTTTAAATCAAGGTTAAAAACCCTGTTTGTTTAGAACTGTCTTTCACTGTTAATGTTGAAGTTTGTGGTCCAACTGAAGATTACATCACAGACCTGAAGGAAAATATGTTAAAATTCAGAACTGATATGTTTGGATAAAATCATAAATTAGAATGCAGGAACAAAATTCATTCTCTTTGTCAGATCTAATATTTTATAATATTTACAGGATCCAAGAATGGAATCTGTTGAACAAAAGCAACTTTACTCCAGTTAAATATTCACCCGATTTTAGTTTAAAAAACAATGTATAATAGCATTGAGATCTCCTTTAAATATTGATGAATGTAGCATATATAAAAACCAGTACAATGAAAATAATATGCAGTAAATTCAACAGGAACAATTCCAGTGAGCTATTGTCTTGTCTTACTGAGATTGTTATTGAGTCAATAAGTCGTGAAGTTTATTCAGTGTAAGCTGGTTTTCATGCTGGTTGTTTTACTCCACAGACCTGCTCTAAAAGAAACGGAAACTGAAGCTGAAGCTGAAGCCTTGAAGCAAAGGTGGTTTCTCTTCCAAGATGTTGAATATTAAAAGAAAGTTTTTGGGAATCAGATACGTTACAATTGTGTAACGTGCTAACTTCTTTAAGTCTGCTTTGATTTATTGTCTTTAGTGTCGTTTTGTGTTTTTTATTCAATTTAACTAATTAGTTACAACAAAATCCCCTTGTACTTGTTTAATTATCTGAAGGACCCCAGAGATGGATACAGATGAACAAAAGGAACATGACTTAAGGTAAATATTTTCATAGTTTTACCTTTAAACCCATGTTTAATCCAGTTAACATCAACTCTAGATCAGTGCCAAAAGTGTGCAGATGTCAGAAAACAAAAAATGTTCAGCAGTAAATTCAACAGAAAGGATGAATAAGAACCATTCAGTCTATAATTGTTGTATTAATTGCTGCTCATTTTTAACTCCACAGACCTGCTTTAAAAGAGAAGGAAACTGAAGCCTTGCAGCAAAGGTGATTTTGTTCCAAGATATTGAATATTAAAAGAAAGTTTTCCAAAATTTTAGGAGTCAGAAAAGTTACCAAAGAGCAATGTGCTAAAATTTTTCTGAGTTTGCTGTGATTAATTGTCTTTAGAGTCAACTTTGTTCTTTTATTCAATTCAACTAATTAGTCACAAAAAATTCCCTTCTATTCATTACTTATCTGAAGGACTCAAGAGATGGACACACATGAACAAAAGCAACATGATTTAAGGTAAATATTTCCATGGTTTTAGAATAGAATAGAATTCCTTATCGTCCTTTCACATGTCAGAAGTACAAACATTAAACTCGGTTTTCATCCATCCAGAAGTGCTTCAGTAGTCCACAGTAACATTCTTATGATTGTGCTATAGTTCTAAATATAAATGAATCTAAGTATATATGGGCTATGAGTGTTTTATAACTGTAAGTATATGTATATACAGGCTATAAATGTGTAAATGCTGATCCAGAACGCTGCTGGCTGCGTCCTCACTAACACTAAGAAAGTAGAGAATATCGACCCGGTTCTAAAGTCCTTCCACTGGCTCCTTGGATCTCAGAGAATAGACTTTAAATATTCTGTTAGTCTATAAATCCCTGAATGGCTTAGCACCTAAATACATGACAGACTTCTTATCAGGCATCAACCCTCCAGACCACTCAGGTCTTCTGGCTCCAGCCTGCTCTGCAGAACCAGAACCAGAACCAGACATGGAGAAGCAGCATTTAGTTCCTATGCTTCACTGATGTGGAACAAACTCCCAGTTTACTGTAAAAGTTCTGAAAACCTGAGTTCCTTTAAATCAAGGTTCAAAACCTATTTGTTTAGAACTGTCTTTCACTGTTAATGTTGAAGTTTGTGGTCCAACTGAAGATTACATCACAGACCTGAAGGAAAATTTGTTAAAATTCAGAACTGATATGTTTTGATAAAATCATAAATTACAATGCAGGAACAAAATTCATTCTCTTTGTCAGATCTAATATTTTATAATATTTACAGGATCCAAGAATGGAATCTGTTGAACAAAAGCAACTTTACTCCAGTTAAATATTCACCCGATTTTAGTTTAAAAAACAATGTATAATAGCATTGAGATCTCCTTTAAATATTGATGAATGTAGCATATATAAAAACCAGTACAATGAAAATAATATGCAGTAAATTCAACATGAACAATTCCAGTGAGCTATTGTCTTGTCTTACTGAGATTGTTATTCGAGTCAATAAGTCGTGAAGTTTATTCAGTGTAAGCTGGTTTTCATGCTGGTTGTTTTACTCCACAGACCTGCTCTAAAAGAAACGGAAACTGACGCTGAAGCTGAAGCCTTGCAGCAAAGGTGGTTTCTCTTCCAAGATGTTGAATATTAAAAGAAAGTTTTCTAAATTTTGGGAATCAGATAAGTTACAATTGTGTAACGCACTAACTTCTTTAAGTCTGCTTTGATTTATTGTCTTTAGTGTCATTTTGTGTTTTTATTCAATTTAACTAATTAGTTACAACAAAATCCCCTTGTACTTGTTTATTATCTGAAGGACCCCAGAGATGGATACAGATGATCAAAAGGAACATGACTTAAGGTAAATATTTTCATAGTTTTACCTTTAAACCCATGTTTAATCTAGTTAACATCAACTCTAGATCAGTGCCAAAAGTGTGCAGATGTCAGAAAACAAAAAATGTTCAGCAGTAAATTCAACAGAAAGGATGAATAAGAACCATTCAGTCTATAATTGTTGCATTAATTGCTGCTCATTTTTAACTCCACAGACCTGCTTTAAAGGAGAAGGAAACTGAAGCCTTGCAACAAAGGTGATTTCTGTTCCAAGATATTGAATATTAAAAGAAAGTTTTCCAAAATTTTAGGAGTCAGAAAAGTTACCAAAGAGCAATGTGCTGAAATTTTTCTGAGTTTGCTGTGATTAATTGTCTTTAGAGTCAATTTTGTTCTTTTATTCAATTCAACTAATTAGTCACAAATAAATTCCCTTCTATTATTACTTATCTGAAGGACTCAAGAGATGGACACACATGAACAAAAGCAACATGATTTAAGGTAAATATTTCCATGGTTTTAGAATAGAATAGAATTCAACTTTATCGTCATTTCACATGTCAGAAGTACAAACATTAAACTCAGTTTTCATCCATCCAGAAGTGCTTCAGTAGTCCACAGTAACATTCCTATGATTGTGCTATAGTTCTAAATATAAATGAATCTAAGTATATATGGGCTATGAGTGTTTTATAACTGTAAGTATATGTATATACAGGCTATAAATGTGTAAATGCTGATCCAGAACGCTGCTGGCTGCGTCCTCACTAACACTAAGAAAGTAGAGAACATCGACCCGGTTCTAAAGTCCTTCCACTGGCTCCTTGGATCTCAGAGAATAGACTTTAAATTTTCTGTTAGTCTATAAATCCCTGAATGGCTTAGCACCTAAATACATCACAGACTTCTTATCAGTGCATCAACCCTCCAGACCACTAAGGTCTTCTGGCTCCAGGCTGCTCTGCAGAACCAGAACCAGAACCAGACATGGAGAAGCAGCATTTAGTTCCTATGCTTCACTGATGTGGAACAAACTCCCAGTTTACTGTAAAAGTTCTGAAAACCTGAGTTCCTTTAAATCAAGGTTAAAAACCTATTTGTTTAGAACTGTCTTTCACTGTTAATGTTGAAGTTTGTGGTCCAACTGAAGATTACATCACAGACCTGAAGGAAAATATGTTAAAATTCAGAACTGATATGTTTTGATAAAATCATAAATTACAATGCAGGAACAAAATTCATTCTCTTTGTCAGATCTAATATTTTATAATATTTACAGGATCCAAGAATGGAATCTGTTGAACAAAAGCAACTTTACTCCAGTTAAATATTCACCCGATTTTAGTTTAAAAAACAATGTATAATAGCATTGAGATCTCCTTTAAATATTGATGAATGTAGCATATATAAAAACCAGTACAATGAAAATAATATGCAGTAAATTCAACAGGAACAATTCCAGTGAGCTATTGTCTTGTCTTACTGAGATTGTTATTGAGTCAATAAGTCGTGAAGTTTATTCAGTGTAAGCTGGTTTTCATGCTGGTTGTTTTACTCCACAGACCTGCTCTAAAAGAAACGGAAACTGAAGCTGAAGCTGAAGCCTTGCAGCAAAGGTGGTTTCTCTTCCAAGATGTTGAATATTAAAAGAAAGTTTTTGGGAATCAGATAAGTTACAATTGTGTAACGTGCTAACTTCTTTAAGTCTGCTTTGATTTATTGTCTTTAGTGTCGTTTTGTGTTTTTTATTCAATTTAACTAATTAGTTACAACAAAATCCCCTTGTACTTGTTTAATTATCTGAAGGACCCCAGAGATGGATACAGATGAACAAAAGGAACATGACTTAAGGTAAATATTTTCATAGTTTTACCTTTAAACCCATGTTTAATCCAGTTAACATCAACTCTAGATCAGTGCCAAAAGTGTGCAGATGTCAGAAAACAAAAAATGTTCAGCAGTAAATTCAACAGAAAGGATGAATAAGAACCATTCAGTCTATAATTGTTGCATTAATTGCTGCTCATTTTTAACTCCACAGACCTGCTTTAAAAGAGAAGGAAACTGAAGCCTTGCAGCAAAGGTGATTTTTGTTCCAAGATATTGAATATTAAAAGAAAGTTTTCCAAAATTTTAGGAGTCAGAAAAGTTACCAAAGAGCAATGTGCTAAAATTTTTCTGAGTTTGCTGTGATTAATTGTCTTTAGAGTCAACTTTGTTCTTTTATTCAATTCAACTAATTAGTCACAAATAAATTCCCTTCTATTTATTACTTATCTGAAGGACTCAAGAGATGACACACATGAACAAAAGCAACATGATTTAAGGTAAATATTTCCATGGTTTTAGAATAGAATAGAATTCAACTTTATCGTCCTTTCACATGTCAGAAGTACAAACATTAAACTCAGTTTTCATCCATCCAGAAGTGCTTCAGCAGTCCACAGTAACATTCCTTATGATTGTGCTATAGTTCTAAATATAAATGAATCTAAGTATATATGGGCTATGAGTGTTTTATAACTGTAAGTATATGTATATACAGGCTATAAATGTGTAAATGCTGATCCAGAACGCTGCTGGCTGCGTCCTCACTAACACTAAGAAAGTAGAGAACATCGACCCGGTTCTAAAGTCCTTCCACTGGCTCCCTGGTTCTCAGAGAATAGACTTTAAATATTCTGTTAGTCTATAAATCCCTGAATGGCTTAGCACCTAAATAAATCACAGACTTCTTATCAGGCCATCAACCCTCCAGACCACTCAGGTCTTCTGGCTCCAGCCTGCTCTGCAGAACCAGAACCAGAACTAAACAAGGAGAAGCAGCATTTAGTTCCTATGCTCCACTAATGTGGAACAAACTCCCAGTTTACTGTAAAAGTTCTGAAAACCTGAGCTCCTTTAAATCAAGGTTAAAAACCTATTTGTTTAGAACTGTCTTTCACTGTTAATGTTGAAGTTTGTGGTCCAACTGAAAATTACATCACAGACCTGAAGGAAAACATGTTAAAATTCAGAACTGATATGTTTGGATAAAATCATAAATTAGAATGCAGGAACAAAAATTCATTCTCTTTGTCAGATCTAATATTTTATAATATTTACAGAATCCAAGAATGGAATCTGTTGAACAAAAGCAACTTTACTCCAGTTAAATATTCACCCGATTTTAGTTTAAAAAACAATGTATAATAGCATTGAGATCTCCTTTAAATATTGATGAATGTAGCATATCTAAAAACCAGTACAATGAAAATAATATGCAGTAAATTCAACAGGAACAATTTGAGTGAGCTATTGTCTTGTCTTACATAGATTGTTATTCAGTCAATAAGTCCTGAAGTTTATTCAGTGTAAGCTGGTTTTCATGCTGGTCGTTTTACTCCACAGACCTGCTCTAAAAGAAACGGAAACTGAAGCTGAAGCTGAAGCCTTGCAGCAAAGGTGGTTTCTCTTCCAAGATGTTGAATATTAAAAGAAAGTTATTGGGAATCAGATAAGTTACAATTGTGTAACGTGCTAACTTCTTTAAGTCTGCTTTGATTTATTGTCTTTAGTGTCGTTTTGTGTTTTTTATTCAATTTAACTAATTAGTTACAACAAAATCCCCTTGTACTTGTTTAATTATCTGAAGGACCCCAGAGATGGATACAGATGAACAAAAGGAACGTGACTTAAGGTAAATATTTTCATGGTTTTACCTTTAAACCCATGTTTAATCCAGTTAACATCAACTCTAGATCAGTGCCAAAAGTGTGCAGATGTCAGAAAACAAAAAATGTTCAGCAGTAAATTCAACAGAAAGGATGAATAAGAACCATTCAGTCTATAATTGTTGCATTAATTGCTGGTCATTTTTAACTCGACAGACCTGCTTTAAAGGAGAAGGAAACTGAAGCCTTGCAACAAAGGTGATTTCTGTTCCAAGATATTGTATATTAAAAGAAAGTTTTCCAAAATTTTAGGAGTCAGAAAAGTTACCAAAGAGCAATGTGCTAAAATTTTTCTGATTTTGCTGTGATTAATTGTCTTTAGAGTCAATTTTGTTCTTTTATTCAATTCAACTAATTAGTCACAAATAAATTCCCTTCTATTTATTACTTATCTGAAGGACTCAAGAGATGGACACACATGAACAAAAGCAACATGATTTAAGGTAAATATTTCCATGGTTTTAGAATAGAATAGAATTTATCGTCATTTCACATGTCAGAAGTACAAACATTAAACTCAGTTTTCATCCATCCAGAAGTGCTTCAGTAGTCCACAGTAACATTCTTATGATTGTGCTATAGTTGTAAATATAAATGAATCTAAGTATATATGGGCTATGAGTGTTTTATAACTGTAAGTATATGTATATACAGGCTATAAATGTGTAAATGCTGATCCAGAACGCTGCTGGCTGCGTCCTCACTAACACTAAGAAAGTAGAGAACATCGACCCGGTTCTAAAGTCCTTCCACTGGCTCCTTGGATCTCAGAGAATAGACTTTAAATTTTCTGTTAGTCCTATAAATCCCTGAATGGCTTAGCACCTAAATACATCAGAGACTTCTTATCAGGGCATCAACCCTCCAGACCACTAAGGTCTTCTTACTCCAGCCTGCTCTGCAGAACCAGAACCAGAACCAGAACCAGACATGGAGAAGCAGCATTTAGTTCCTATGCTTCACTGATGTGGAACAAACACCCAAATTACTGTAAAAGTTCTGAAAACCTGAGTTCCTTTAAATCAAGGTTAAAAACCTATTTGTTTAGAACTGTCTTTCACTGTTAATGTTGAAGTTTGTGGTCCAACTGAAGATTACACACAGACCTGAAGGAAAATATGTTAAAGTTCAGAACTGATTTGTTTTAATAAAATCATAAATTAGAATGCAGTAACAAAATTCATTCTCTTTATCAGATCTAATATTTTATAATATTTACAGGATCCAAGAATGGAAACTGTTGAACAAAAGCAACTTTACTCCAGTTAAATATTCACCCGATTTTAGTTTAAAAACAATTTATAATAGCATTGAGATCTCCTTTAAATATTGATGAATGTAGCATATATAAAAACCAGTACAATGAAAATAATATGCAGTAAATTCAACAGGAACAATTCCAGTGAGCTATTGTCTTGTCTTACTGAGATTGTTATTCAGTCAATAAGTCCTGAAGTTTATTCAGTGTAAGCTGGTTTTCATGCTGGTTGTTTTACTCCACAGACCTGCTCTAAAAGAAACGGAAACTGACGCTGAAGCTGAAGCCTTGCAGCAAAGGTGGTTTCTCTTCCAAGATGTTGAATATTAAAAGAAAGTTTTTGGGAATCAGATAAGTTACAATTGTGTAACGCACTAACTTCTTTAAGTCTGCTTTGATTTATTGTCTTTAGTGTCGTTTTGTGTTTTTTATTCAATTTAACTAATTAGTTACAACAAAATCCCCTTGTACTTGTTTAATTATCTGAAGGACCCCAGAGATGGATACAGATGAACAAAAGGAACGTGACTTAAGGTAAATATTTTCATGGTTTTACCTTTAAACCCATGTTTAAACCAGTTGACATCAACTCTAGATCAGTGCCAAAAGTGTGCAGATGTCAGAAAACAAAAAATGTTCAGCAGTAAATTCAACAGAAAGGATGAATAAGAACCATTTAGTCTATAATTGTTGCATTAATTGCTGCTCATTTTTAACTCCACAGACCTGCTTTAAAAGAGAAGGAAACTGAAGCCTTGCAGCAAAGGTGATTTTTGTTCCAAGATATTGAATATTAAAAGAAAGTTTTCCAAAATTTTAGGAGTCAGAAAAGTTACCACAGAGCAATGTGCTATAATTTTTCTGATTTTGCTGTGATTAATTGTCTTTAGAGTCAACTTTGTTCTTTTATTCAATTCAACTAATTAGTCACAAATAAATTCCCTTCTATTTATTACTTATCTGAAGGACTCAAGAGATGGACACACATGAACAAAAGCAACATGATTTAAGGTAAATATTTCCATGGTTTTAGAATAGAATAGAATTTATCGTCCTTTCACATGTCAGAAGTACAAACATTAAACTCAGTTTTCATCCATCCAGAAGTGCTTCAGCAGTCCACAGTAACATTCTTATGATTGTGCTATAGTTGTAAATATAAATGAATCTAAGTATATATGGGCTATGAGTGTTTTATAACTGTAAGTATATGTATATACAGGCTATAAATGTGTAAATGCTGATCCAGAATGCTGCTGGCATCCAACATATCCCTCCTCTACGCTGCCTATCAGCCAAGGACTCTGAATTATTACAAAGTATCCTGGATCTCCATGCCCCGCACAAAACTAGATCAGTCTCTTTCTCACAATCAGCCCCCTGGTACACCAGTGAGCTACAGAAAATGAAGGCGTCTGGGCGTGCAATCGAACAGAGATGAAAAGCCACAGATGTCCCTGTGCACAACCTTGCTTTTCAGGAACATCAAAGGGGACTGCTCAAAGAAACTTAGGCATATTCCACTCAAATGTCATCAGAAACAGTCCGAGAAACTCCAAGCAGCTGTTTTCCACCGTAAACCATCTTCTTAAACCACAAACCCCTTCACTCACAGAACCTATAGAAGAGCTCCAGGCCTTTTTAAAAGCAAACTCAAGCCGCTGTTCCCTTCTTGTATTCTCAACACTAACCACCCTGACTGCACACTTACATTTTGTAAAATCCCTATACTGCTTTCCAGAAAACTCCCAACAAGAAGTTGAGAAAATCATAAAAAAAGATCAAGCCCACCACCTGTGCCCTCGATCCTTTTCCAGAGCTCTAGTTAAAGTAAACACCTCTGCTTTAAGCCCTCTTATTACCAATATAATAAACCACTCTCTACAGTCTGGACTTGTTCCACCTGCTCTTAAAAAGGCATAATTTACAGGATCCCTGTGCTGTGGGCTTATTTTAGTTAATTGGACTCACCTGTGTTCCCCTGATTACCACCTGTATTTAAGTTCCCCTGGCTTGTTTCCGTGTTGTCGGGTCATTCTGCGTTGCTCTGTGTCCTCCTGAGTTCTCTTCTGCTCCTTCTCTGCCAATGTCCTAAGTTTTGTGCCAAGCCTGACTTCCTGTAAGTTTTGCCTTCATTAAACCTTGTGAACATCATGCGCTGCCCACTGCCTCATTGCCACCTAGGTCCTCGCCACCACCAAACCATGACAATATTTAGACCACTCCTGAAAAAAACATCCTTGATCCAGGTAGACATACAAAGTACAGGCCCATCTCTAATCTCCCATTTCTTTCCGAAGTACTTCAAAAAGTTATTTCTGCCTATCCCTGGGACCACCTCAAACATAACAAGCTTTTTTAAAAGTTTCGGTCTGGTTTTCGCTCTGCTCACAGCACAGAATCAGCCCTGGTTAGAGTCACAAACAACCTACGAATGGCAGCAGAGGCCGACTCACCTTACCTCCTCTTACTTCTCAATCTGTCTCCTGCTTTTGACGCTGTGGACCATGGCATTCTTCACAACTGGTTACACCAAAACACTGGACTCACTGACACTGCTCTGGACTGCTTTAGATCAGACCTTACTGACAGAACAGAGTACATCTAACTCAAAAGCATGAGGTCCTGGCAACAAACAATCACCTGCGGGGTCCCCCAGGGGTCAAGCCTTGACCGTATTCTTTACATCATGTACAACCTGCTTAGCCACTTCATCAGCCGTCACAGAGTCTCTTTTCAATTTTATGCTGATGACACACAATTATAAATAAAATCTGAGACACACCCCACTGCAGCTTCACAAACAACTACAATATTCACTGCCTGTCAGAAGAAGATAAAGGTGTGGATGAAACACAACTTTCCCCAGTTCATAACCTCCAAAACTGAGACAATCCTTGTTGTCATCCCACATCAAGTCCAGTCATCCTCCATAACCGGTATAAATATCTCTGGTCAGGAAATTCACCTCTTTACACTAGTCAATCTTGGTGTAAGGTTCAATCCACAACTCACCTTTGGATCCCACATCAAAACATCTTTGCAAGATTTCCTTCTATCATCTCAGATATATTACAAAACTCTGTTCTACACCCCCTTTAGCTGATGCCGAAAAACTGGTCCATGCCTTTGTCTCCTCCAAGCTGGATTACTGAAATGCACTTCTCTTCGGGATCCCTAACAAGAATCTGCAGAAACTACAATATGTTGAGAACAGTGCTGCAACGATCCTAATCAATGTGTGAAAGTACAGCCTTATAACAACATTTCTCCATTCACTTCACTGGCTTCGCATTTCTGCTAGGATTGAAAATAAGGTCTCGATTCTAACCCCACTAATGCATCTATGGAAATTCTCCACCATAACTACATAAACTACTCACCACTCTCACTACAACACGATCCCTCTGCTCAGAAAATTCAAACTGCCTCTCATTCCCCAGAACTAAGTTGAGCACCATGGGTAATCGTACCTTTTGCTTGATCGCTCCCCGGTCATGGCATGCCGTCCCTGAAGTTCTGAGAGAACCACAGACTATTGAGACTTTTAAAAAAGGACTAAAAACATTTATTTTTTAGCAGAATATATGACTTTTAACCTTACACAAACATTTGTTGCACTATTAATGGGTTTTTCAATTTTCAAATTAAAAGATTTTTATCATACTGAAAGTTACCAAGAAAACCTTTTCTATCATTTTATTGCTTTGTCTTTTTTTTTTTCAGTCAAATCAGCAACTCAACGTTCTTCCAGAGTTTTCTTGAGACAGTGTTGCCCTGTTTTTCTGTAAACAGGTATGAGATGGGAAACCAGAATAACAGGTAAAGTATGCTTGCATGTGTTGCATTTTAAAAACAGTTATTGTTTTTGATTGTTACATTTTACTATTAATGGTTGGTATAATTAAAATAATTAAAACTGGCTTATTATTTATAGCGGACCAACTCTGTCATAATTAAATAAATATAGAATTTGTCAGGAAAGGATCTCGTGAACCTGAATTCAGCTACACACAGAGCCACATTTTAGTGACTTTATTGAGAGACATTGAGCTGTAGAATGAGGGACAGGAAACTGCACCAGACTGGAACAGGCGGGAGACGATGGCAGGAGCAGGTGGACGTGAAGGAGCAGAAGCACCATGGGAGCTGTGCTGCGGAGCCATGCAGGTGCAGGGTGCCAGGAAGCCTCCTGGGCAGACGAGTGAGTGCTGAGGTGGAGGAAGAACTGTCAGCTCGGCAGCGGGAGCTCTTGGGCGCTGGGTGGGTAGCAGGCAGGCACAAAGAGGGAGAGTGAGGCAGCTTTGAGACGAAGGAGACAGTGAGGAATGAGGAAGGCAGAAGGACGAAGGCAGAAGGCTGGTGGAAGGAAGACGAACCGGCGGGGAAGAGTTGGCTGAGGAGAGTTTATATAGGGAGATTGGCAGGTGGACTGACTCTGACTTGATTGGAGGTGGCAGGTGGCAGTGATCAGGTGTGGAGTGGAGACTGCAGATACCTGGTCTGGATGAGAGATGGAAAGATCTAGAAACTGTCTAAAGAGGGAACCCTGACAGAATTAAGTACATGCTCAATAAATAAGCACACAACAAATGCAAAAAATACAGCAAATAAATACATGTAAGTAATAAATAAATTATACTGTGAGATTTACATGTACATATCTTTTTTAAGTCTGAAGTCTGATGCTAACCAACCAATGGCGTACCGCGCACGTCACGTCACCGTCTCAAGAGCAACGCCCCTTGCCGCTTTGCTAGGACAAACAGGTAGAGAGCGCCCGTAGCCACCAGCCATTACAGAAACAACCTACGATACAAAAACAGCGATATGACCGACTTTGCAGCCGTTAAACTTTTGCAAGACGATGTCCCAGGTGCATGGTTTACTGGTCGCACTGTCGAAGAACACACCAACCTTCAGCTCAAACGATGGCTTGAGTGTCGAGGGCTTAAAAAGACCGGAAAACGGGCCGAGTTGATCGAACGGTAAGGCGTTGTTGTTTTTTTCCTGCTCAGCATCATGGCGTCGTTGGCCGTTTTTTTTCTGTTTGAAATCACCGTCCAGGAATGGTATATGTTGCCAATAGGTAGCTACAAAACAACTGTTTACATATCAGAATCATCGAGCGTACCTCTCCAGCTGAAATGATGACAAAACAAACAATCATGGTCAATTTAGGGACCCAAGCCAATATCGCGAGACAGGATAGACACGCAGACATGACAAAAGTGTAACAAAGGATGGCTCGTTTCGTCGTGAGCTGTTTGACGTATGATCAGATTTAAGCTTCAATAAAACACCAAAAAACTCTTACCTGTTCACTACTTAATGTCGCTGGAATTGGGTGAGGATGTTCTTCGGTTGGGCCCTTTCCTCCAACAAAATGCTTGCTACATATGTAGGTGACTTTTTCCGGGTTGAACTGTTGTGTAGGCCGACCGCACCGGTGTACTCAGCGCAGACATTTCTCCTTGGCTATCTTGAATTTCAGGAAAATTAATGAAGAAAACATTCTTCATATGCGGCCGATCAGCGTACCTCGAGTCGCTGTTGCACGTTCCATACCAACAATGTTTAAAAACCATGGTCAGGTGACGTCTTAGACTTGGAAAAAGCAGTCGTTTTACCGAGTAAAACCAAGGGTAACGCACAGCTCTTTTACAGCGAAACAGCGGAGGACACAGCAAGCTTGCCCTACCGCGTACCACGTGATATGACGTCTCGTGACGTCACGTTCTAAAAATAGCTCACTCGCGATACGCCATTGGGAGCAGTTGTCTACTTCAGACAAACCCCCTCCTCATTTGCATAATGTGGCTGACATGCATAAAGAAATGGAAAAAGGGGCAGGAGGAAATAAATAGGGTGAAGAAATATATTGAGTAAAATTATAGAAAGGAAGAATAAAACAGAACATGTATTACACATAAACAGAAGTATATACATTTAAAAACTAATAAATAAAGTTGGCAAACATTACTAAAATAAATAAGATAATAAATAACAAAAGGAATTAATAGATAACCTAATTAAAAAAGATATTTACCTATGTCTTACTCTAAGATTTTATCACTGCTGACATTTATTTGTTTTTTTGAATTCATGTGCATTTCTTTTATGCTTTTTTATATATTGATAGTTATTTTTTTTCTGTATTTTTGATCATGTCATAGCTGGTCCTCCATATTTAGCCAACACCTCACTTGTGAAAAGATGAGGCTGAGCATCAACAACAATTATACAATAGGACAGTCTCTTGAAAGTAAAAATATATCTATATGTAATATGTGATTATATTTAGTAACAATATATCAAATCCAGATATATTTACAAATACTACACTGAAACAAACTTAACATTTATCTTAACCTGCTACTTCACAGAAATGTATTAGTTGATTCGATGTGGTAAATGTAGCTTACGTTTTTTAAGTCTGCTGTGATTTATTGTCTTTAGAGTCGTATTTATTCAATTCAAATAATTAGGTACAACAAAATCCCCTTGTATTTCTTTTTTAATTATCTGAAGGACTCAAGAGATGGATACAGATGAACAAAAGGAACATGGCTTAAGGTAAATATGTTCATGGTTTTACCTTTATGTTTAATCCAGGTGACATCCACTCTAGATCAGTGCCAAAAGTGTGCAGATGTCAGATAACAAAAAATGTTCAGCAGTAAATTCAACAAAAAGGATGAATAAGAACCATTCAGTCTATAATAGTTGCATTAATTGCTGCTCATTTTAACTCCACAGACCTGCTTTAAAAGAGAAGGAAACTAAAGCCTTCCAACAAAGGTGATTTCTGTTTCAAGATATTGAATCCATCCATCCATTTTCTGATCCGCTTTATCCCTCATGGGGTCGCGGGGTGCTGGTGCCTAACTCCAGCGTACACTGGCCGAGAGGCGGGGTACACCCTGGACAGGTCGCCAGTCTGTCGCAGGGCAACACAGTGACAGACAGGACAAACATCCATTCACACACACACTCACACCTAAGGACAATATTGAATATTAAAAAAAAATAAAATAAAAAATGTAGGAGTCAGAAAAGATACCAAAGAGCAATGTGCTGAATTTTTGTTTAAGTCTGCTGTGATTAAGTGTCCTTATAATCAATTTTGTGTTTTTATTCAATTCAACTAATTAGTTACAAAACAATCCCCTTGTATTTCTTTAATTATTTGAAGGACCCCAGAGATGGACACAGATGAACAAAAGGAACATGACTTAAGGTAAATATTTTCATGGTTTTAGAATACAATACAATTCTTATGGTAAATAATTCAATGATTTTATCTTTAAAACCATATTTAATCCAGTTAACATCCACTATAGGTCAGTGCCAAAAGTGTGGAGATGTCAGCAAACAAAGAAAATGCAAATGTTCAGCAGTAAATTCAACAGAAAGGGTTATTACGATACATTCAGTTTATAACTGTTGCATTCATTTAGTGAGAGCTACTCATTTTTACCTCCACAGATCTTCGCTGAGGCAAAAGGAAAAAGAAACTGAAGACCTCAAGCAAAGGTATAAAACATTCTGCGATGATAGACATGAAATGAAAGTTTCCTTAATTTTGGAGCCTTAAAGGTTTTGTTGTAGTAACAAACTTTATGAGCACGTATCCAATGGACACGGATCTGGTGATGAGGAAGGGATGCGTAGGATTAGTATCCAGTAAAGGAATGCTGAGGGACAGATGGATTTAGACTATGTAAAAGGATAGACAAACCTCTAGAATCTAGAGTCTAGATAATACCTTCTTACAGAAGAGGAATGCAGGGTGACTTATAGGAGCAGAGGTTGTTAGGCTCAGAACAGGTGGACTCAGTATTCGAGGCAAACAAACAGTGAGGGTTTAACAGTTTATTAAGATCAGACACGGAGCCGGAGGTGTCAGCGTCTGCAGTGGGAGCCTCTGGTCTTAATGTCAGTTCGGATCCAGAAGCTGAGGTAGACCCCAGCTGGCGGGACGCCAATCCGGTGAGGCGGTTGCCGCTCATAGAGTCCCAGAGGCAGATGTATCGGAAGACGGAGGACAGGTAGGAGATTAGAACCGTGAGCAGGATGAGCCGTAGAGCGAAGCCAAAGACGAAGTCGGGGACGTGGTCGAAGGTCGGAGCCAGGAGGTCCGAGAGCCAATGAGGTGCCGAGGGACAATTCAGGACGGAGCCGGGTAACAATAGGTTCCAGGTTCGATACACAGACCAGCAGACAGACTGAATGAGGGCAGGCAAGCTCGGTAGTCAGGAAACTAATCCGGTCGGTACACAGTGGGCAGAGATCAAGCAGGTAGTCAGGATAGGCAGAAGTCAGGAAACAGATTGGGCAAACAGAATCAGACTGGAACAGGCAGGCTCAGAGGTCGAAAGGCAATCAGGTCGGGATCAGGTAATCAGAACAATAAACGCTTGTATAAGTCTCACACAAATGCCTCGAAATGAACTGGCACTGTTGCCTGGTCTTAGAGCTGGTTATATACTAGTGAGAGCAGGTGGAACAGATCTGAAGTGATGAGGAATGGGCAGAGCTAAACAGGTGTGTGACATGAGAGATTAGACCAGGCAACAGTGCCGAAATCATGACAGAGGTAGGAGCACACAAGTAATTTACATCTTCTGTAGACAACGCAACATCAAGGAACTATGTGACAGTAAGGTAGTGGTAGGTGAGGAGTCTCTGGGTTGCCAGGAAGTGCTTGTGGATGACTGGCCAACTACAGCTAACATTGTTATGCAATTTTACCCGTTTGACTATGAATCTTTTTATTAATTATAATTTGCAATTATAAAGTATAGTATATCATTCCTAAACAAAGGATAGCTATAACGAAATTCATTTCCAATGGTTGTGATCAAGGGGTATGAGCCAGTACTGATTACCACTAACAATTGGCTTATTAAATAACATTTCTTAACTTATGTTGGCCAGAAAATAGGAGGAAATGCGGTAACTCTTAGAGAGCATTCAATTGCTGATTCAAAATAACCGCAAACACCTGTGATTTAGCTAGTTGTTATTTATTAAACTGATACAGTAATTATTCTGTTTAATGTAAGTACTAGAAACACTACTCACTACTAAACAAAATAAATGAAAATAAAAGTCAGTCGAAATGGATTAAGTGAGACGTAGCAATTTGTAATAAATTTGTGGTTGATAAGAAATTGTATTGGTTTCAACACTGACTATCATAATCAACATGTCAGCACTGTGAGGTAACAGCATTGAAAGAATTCTGGCTAAAATAGCTGTGAAGGTCTACATAAACAGGCCTGAAGCTAGATGGTACAAGATGGCGACTCTGAGGTCACAGGCCTGGTGTGAAGGCGGAAACCAGGAGGAGAGAGAGAACAGAGAAGTGTGGAAAACGTTCTAACTCAGACGATCAGCACGGCTCATTTCTCACCAACACAAAACACAGTACAAGTCACTTATAACCACACATCACACATTAAACTATTCCTAATATGCTCTACCCAGGCACAAAATGTCACCTTATGGATGAAAAGGAAAAAAGGAGATCTCTTTACTTAGTGTCGCTCCTTAAAAGGTGAGCTCAGTGGTGAACTACTCAGCATGTTTGGATCTCAGGCGGGTTTTGGCGTAGTGAAGTGACGACGATGTTCACTGCTGGGTGAGAGCCCGTCGGCTCTCTGGAGGCTCCAGTAATTTGCCTGGCCAAAACAAAAAGAAAAGATCTTGTCAGTTCACTGAGACATGCAGGATCTTCCACTTGAATTAAAAATTAATTTATTTTAAATTAAAGTCCAGACCTCTCTGATGCACAATACAGAGGAAGTAGGTGATGCAGCAAAAACCAAGAATTTGATCACGGGCCCATCATGTGCTGACAGCACACAGAAATTCAACCGATATGTCTTCTCAACAAAGAGTTGTTTCACAGAAGAAGAAGAACTATGTCTTTGTCCACTGTGGTTTTATTCCCAGGTGTAATTTGATCTGTGGACGGTCACCACCTTCCGTGGTAAATGGAGCAGTACGTGGCTCTGAGTAGTTGTAGTGTCACCTGTGTTGCATGCTGGGACTTACAGTTTGTCACGTCATAATGTCATAACACATTATCAGGCAGACAGGTAGGAGACAACTTGGTATTTAGACTGAGAGGAAATATGACAAATAGATTATGTGTTTCAGCAAGTGAGTACAGGAGTGGGTACAGAAAAATAGGTCAAAATACACCACAAGGACAGCAGAGAGTCACCAGCAGTACAGGGAGATGCAGTGAAGATAGAGTTACTAAGACCAAACAACAAGCATACAATTATTTGTCTGATATGTAGGACAGTTAGGAGCAAGAGAGGAATTTATACAGGTTTTATAAATACAACCACTCTAACAAACTACTCTAAAATACTTGTCAGAGTGTTGCAGGACATGTATAAGAGCTGTAAGATAGTGGTGAGGTGTGCTGTAAGTTTGGACTCACCTTTACCATACACCTGGCAGTGTATAGTTTTAATCTGTGTTGAGTGCAGGGAACGGGTAAAGGAACATCTAGTGAAAGGTAAGAAAGTTAGCCATAACAGGACAGAATACATACAGTTGTTTGAAAAAGTGTTTTCCTCCCTTCTTGATTTCTTATGTTTTTGCAGGTTTGTCACACTGAAGTGTTTTTGAACATCATAAAAATTAATAATTAATAATAGTCAAAAACAACACAATCAAGGCATTTAATATTAAGGGAGAAAAAATATCTAAACCTACATGGCCCTGAAAAAGATATTGCCCCCTAAAACATAACTGTTTTATCACACATGAGTTCACCTTCTCTAGCCACACTCAGGCTGGATTACTGCTACACCTATTCTCAATCAAGGATCCACCACCAGTAAGATTTCACTTGCATAAGGAGAGTCAAGCTAATGGATTTCACTGTATCACCACCTCAGGCAAAACGAACTCCAATGAGCCTCTCCCCCTTGGAGCTTTTTATTACAAGTTTGAGATACTCTACGTGGCGTAGCTAGAATGAGTTTGGATAAGCATATCCTTTCCCAGCATCTTTGGTTGGAGTAGAGTGTGTACGTGTGTCACAGGACATCTTGTGTCACGAAACAACGCCTCAGCAGAAACCACAGTTTAAAAAACAGGAAATATAGACACTCAAAATGTAGAACCACATCTGTCGTTATTTCTGTATAACACATTACCTGTTATTGCTGGAACAAGTAAGTAATTAATAATGATGATGATAAGAATAAAATCTTGACATAAGTGATGACATTAGTCTTTTCCTTAACATAGGGTTATATGGTAAATGGCTTGTACTTGTACAGTGCTTCAACTTGTCTGACAACCCCAAAGCATTTCACAGTCATTCACACATTTACACCCTGATGGTGGTGAGCTATGTTAGCAGCCACAGCTGCCCTGGAGCAGACTGACAGAAGAGAGGCTGCCGTACATCGGCACCACCGGGCTCTCTAACCACCGCCAGCAGGGTGAAGTGTCTTGCCCATCGAATTGTATCGAACTGCTATGTCATTTTAACCATAACTTGAACAGAGCTTTACAGGCTGTGTTAATTCCGACAATTAATATAATTAATGCCATATCAAATGAATTATTTAAAGGGAACTTTCAAACTAATGCAGTTATTATTTATTTTCTTAAAGGATTGAACAGATTGAAGCTGAAAAAGAGTAAGTAATTATCTTTTGTACATTTTGTATCAATTTATGATATAGATTATCTATGTCCAGATGCTGGTGGAAATGTGTAGTTTTAACAACCACCCATTAAGTTCTGTTTACTGTGTCCTATTTGCATCATCCACAGTCTGAGTACTTTTACACACACAAATAGATAACGTACAGCAAATTCTGGTTTACTAACTTTCATTTAAAGCTTGTTTTATTTTTAAAGTATGGACCAGCCAAAACATAACCAAAGATTATATGGATTTGTCCTGTTGGGCGTTGTGGCTGATGTAGGGGATGCCTGAGTTTGAGGGTCCTCGGAGGCAGGGTGTCTGGTGGGTCTGAAGCCACAGGTGCTTGGATCCAGGTGCTTAGATACACTTACATACATGGGTGAATGTAAGCCAGTACAGTCCGATACTGCATACCGCTAAAATAATTTAAGCCGGAAAACATTACCAGTAAAGAGGGAAGAGCTGCTGTCAGCTTTAAAACATTCATGCATAATGAGTTGCGGTTGCACGTTGTGTCAGAAAATAGATCCGCTAACCAGATGCAGTCTAAAACACCACTTAATCTGTTTATAAGTTTCATTTTTATTAAATATGCGTTGTGTCTAAATAAAATGTGCTGTGTTTCTGTGCCTCAACACTCTTACTTACTCCTCTCCCATCCCTTCCCTCAGGACCAGGGGCTTTTATCACCATCCAGTCTTTAAAATGTGGCCCATTACATTTCCTGACCTTCTGCCAATAGCAAAATGTCCCAATTAAAATCAATACAGGAGTTAGTAATTGTGTTTCATGCTATTTTGTTCAATCTTAACCGCTTAGAATGAGCGGTGCTTCAGTTGGTTGCTGCGTTGCTTTGCACTTGATCTAGGTGCGCATAATTAAGTCACACGTAATTTAGGTGCATCCTTTAAAGGGGCATTTTGAGGGACCTATAACATAGGGGGCTCAAGCTCCTCATTCCTCCCCTTCCCTCTAAAGGAGCCCTTTACAGTCTTGATTTAGACATATGTTCCCACTGTGTATTATCACTTGCAGTGCACTAATGTAAAAAAATAAAAATACAAATCCGCTCACCTCAACACGGTAGAAGAAATTATACTGGGACTGGACAATCAGCTCCCAAATAGCGTTTTTTCTACTGTCCCCAGGAACCAGTGAGGCGCAGAACTTGAGAAGCTGTGCATATACTCATAGAATCTAGGATTACAATACATAAATAAAAGCGATATCTCCTATAGGCATCTGCCTTTAAGACTATTAGTTGGGTGAAAGTGAAGCAGAAAGTAATCAATCCGTCCGCTTTGACAAAAATAAAACGTGCTCAGAGAACAACTTCAAATTCAACCTTCAGCTTACATAATTACGCACTAGAGCGCCTTGCGCAATAGAGGAGGAGGTGTATGGTCAGGGTGAAGAGTGAGATGATAAACCTGTCACTGCGAAAGGTGCCGATAAAAGTTAGTCTTGAAGTGCATGGAGCTGAAAAGAGGGAAAAATCAACAGCTGAATCATGCGTAAAGATACAGCGTGAGACCCCGCGCGTTCTTGAAGTGTCGCAGCTGAGGCGAAAATGTCGGACCATAGGAAGGCTTGATGAAAGTCAGCCATAGTCACAAATGAGGTTATAGACCTGTATTGAAACAAACCTGTAGATTAATGATAATTGGGAGTATTTTCATCCAGTTTGGCATTAAGAAAGCAGTTATTAGTATTATACAGCCAGACGAGACATGTTAAAAAAGGACTTTATTCATCCTTGATTTAAGAAAAGAACACAGACATCCAGTCTAATATTTTTACAAAAAAGCAGATAGTTAAATCAGTTTTGATATACTGTAGGCTAAAGTATTTTGATCAGACTAACAGTTTTTTGAAGGAAACATTGTAGTCAGAGGGGATATGCTGGTGAAGATTCTCAGTCATCCAGGTCATGGTAATTCCAAAAAAGGTTAAAAAAAACAGAACAACTGGACTTATTTCCGATGTTTGAAGACGTTTCGCTTCCTATACAGAAAGCTTTCTCAATTCAAAATGTCTGGAGTATTGTGGAGTAGCAAGCTTTGTAGTAATTCCCAACAAAGACCTTGTAATGCCTTAGATAACAGGCAAACTCAACCGAAACTGGACCACTGCTCTGTTACGGGGAGTTGTTAGGGTCTGTCTTACAAGAGCAATGTTTTGATAAACAGGTATGAAGGTGAAGATTGAGGTGATGATTGGCCAGAATTAATCCTATAGCTGTATTGTAAGTTTTTTTTATTTTGGAACCTAAGGCCTCCTCCTCTGTTTAAGGTTGTTTTTTCTCTCTTAATGTAGATGGCTTCCTACACACCTCTTTTAAACAATCTGTCTTCTTTGTTAAGGACTCTAAAGTCCTTAAGGTGTAGGTGGACAGCAGAGTCTTGTCCTGAGGAGGTAGCTCTCCTGTGTTGAACCAATGCGTCTGTGGAGAGGTTGTTTGGTTTCTCCAATATAAACCTGTTTCGGTTCAATTTGCATGTTATCTAAGCCATTACAAGGCCTTTGTTGGGCAGTACTATAAAGCTTGATACTCTACCTATTTCAGACATTTTGAATTGAGAAAGCTTT
The DNA here is from genome assembly GCF_011125445.2 of Fundulus heteroclitus. Taxonomy (NCBI): domain Eukaryota; kingdom Metazoa; phylum Chordata; class Actinopteri; order Cyprinodontiformes; family Fundulidae; genus Fundulus; species Fundulus heteroclitus. The sequence continues at coordinate 42,416,332 of NC_046367.1, forward strand.
CTGGATAGGAAGTGAAATGTCTTCAAACTTCGGAAATAAGTCCAGTTGTTTGTGTATTAACTTTTTAGGAATAGTCAGAGGGGAGCAAACCAATTTGGTGTAAATGTTCTGTGGTAAATTTAGCAGTAATCATTCAGGTAACCCAGTGTCTTATTTTAGTCTCTAAGTCTGGCATTATTTCAGTGTCAGATGCTTTCATGATGGTTATTTTACTTCCCAGAGCTGCTCTAAAAGAAAAGGAAAAGGAAACTGAAGCCCTCAAGCAAAGGTATGTTGGATAAAATTATGGAAACAGGGTCCAAAACGTAGACAGACCGCAGTATAATGGTTTGTAAGACTGTATGTATAAATGTTGAAAGAGATTTTAAGAACTCAAAAGCTTTTCTTTCCAGATATTTTCAACAACTTGTCAAAAAGTAGAAGTTGAGTATAGCAGCTTGCTTGAACAAATTTTTACAGCCACTGTTAGTTCCCAAATGTATATAATTAATGGCATACTAAATAAATGATTGAAAATCAGTTTTTCCTTACTGTTTTTATTTTTTAAGGATTGAACACATTGCACAGCTAAATTATAATGCAGACTGAACACAAATACACCACTTAGAGCAGGGGTGTTGCATAGATCGCAGGCCACACAAAGCTTTCTATGCTTTATTTGATGGTTCACATGGAAGCTTACAAAAATAAGCCAGCACAGTCAATGCATTTTTAAAATGTGCTGCAGAAATATATAATGCACGCCACATTACAAACACATAAACACTTGATTTGCATTTCCCATTTAAAGTTGGTTTCAAACAGGGGTTACTGTCAAACCTGGCAACGAAGCACTGTTTAACACACCCTGCCACACAGTGACAACAGCAAGACAACAGTACTTTCATTTGCTAGCGTGACACAAACTTTGCACAAAATAGAATGATTTATGATGAAACAAAAGAAAATAATCTGACATGGGTATATAGAGTCTAAAGAAGTAGTACACAAAAACCTACTTGAAGATGTCAGAGACGGGAAAAGCACATTAATGACAGGAGTTTCAAGTAAAAAAGAGTACAATTTATACCAGATGAGCGCAGATCCTTTTAGGTGAAATGGGTGTGTAATTTTGTATTTGTTCTTCTTGAGACTAATCTTCTAAAGACTCAATTTGGATGCTATTGAAAAACTGCACATCCAAAATTCAATGAAAGTTATCCACCTGGCAGAAAATAACTGCACAGCTCATTGCTTGCATTTCTGAGCACCACAGAATAATCTCTACTGCAGAACATTTAACAGAGGCATCTTTTAAGAAATTTAGACATTTGGCAATGCAGAAAATTCATTTTCAGTCTCAGAAAAAATAAAAGATTGCATTTTTGTGTCAGCAGAAATATTGTTTACTGACTTTGACAAGAGACATCTATCTATATGTGATGCTTTTAAACAGAGTACAGGAGATGGAGGCAGGACTTCAAAGAACAAGGTAAATGTGTTTATTTTTTTATTCATTCATTTAAAAAGAAGAAAAACATGGAAAGCCTATATGTACACCAGTATTAAAACGTCTAAAAGAAATATTATCTAATATTTGATGTATCTTTGAGTACATTTTAATTAAATCAGACAAATATTGGGCTGTGCAGTGGGTAGCACTGTTGCCTTGCAGCAAGAAGGTTCTGAGTTCGAGTCCAACCCTGGGTCTTTCTGCATGGACTTTGCATGTTCTCCCTGTGCATGTGTGGGTTCTCTCTGGTCACTCTGGCTTCTTTCCATAGTCCAAAAACATGACTGTTAGGTTAATTGGTCTCTCTAAATTGTCCTTAGGTGTGAGTGTGTGCGTGAATGGTTGTTTGTCCTGTCTGTCTATGTGTTGCCCTGCGACAGACTGGCGACCTGTACAGGGTGTACCCTGCCTCTCACCCATTGAACTCCTGGAGATAGGCACCGGCAACCCCTCGTTACCCCACAAGGGATAAAGCGAGTAAGAAAATGGATGCATAGACATATATTGGGAAACTTTAAACATAATAACAAGACCATGCAAAACCATTTCAAATCCACACCCAATATCATCTAAAGGCACTTTGCAAAGAAACATATCTAAAGGATAATGACAGACGAGGTGTCCATTATCAGAAATTAACGGACAATGTGGAGGTGTGAAACGTCTCTGCCTGAAAGTGCTGCTAGTTTAAATTATACTGTGTTGTAGTTGACAAATATCCTTCTTAGTTTTTTAGAATACATTCTGGTCACCAAAGTGGACACCCAGAGCCTCTCCCTCTTATATGTACCCAGATCTAAGATTTTCTATCCAACAGAACTCATGCTGTGACACTGACCCCCACCTTTCCTCCACCCATACACTGAACACAGACTCACCACTGTACTGTCCTGCCTCTACACCTATGACTGTAGTCTGGCCCACAGAAACAACATTGTCAGCAAGTTTGATGATAACACCACTGTAGACGGACTTATCTGAAAGAGAGCTGATGCAGCCTAAAAAGAGGAGGTGCAGATGCTGATGTCCTGGTGTTCAGACAACAACCTGCCACTGAACAGAACCAACCCAGGACCCCTCTAGATTAAAGGATTGATGAGTGGCCCCTCCACTCCCTCAAAGACATCTATACCACATGGTGCCTTAACAGCAACATCATGAAGGACAGTTCCCATGCTAGTGCTCAGTTACCCTCTATAATAATAATCTTCTACAGTATAATAATAGTCATATTTATTGTCATTGCAACATTTATCCAATTAAATGTGTTCTCGGCATTTAACCCATCCCCATGGGAAGCTGTGGGTTGCCACTGTGTGGCTACAGATGCATCAGAGCACAGACAGACTGAAAAAGTGTTTCTGTCCCAGAGCCCAAATCACCCTGCACTCCACAAGAAACACCATGTATGATGTACAATATTGGCCTTATCCAAATACCTCTATTGGTACGGACTCTAGCCAAATTGGAAGTGCGTCAGCGGTTGCCATGATAAGTGCTGTCTAAATAGTGCAGTCACCAAGGAAGGAGGTAGGAGAAGGATCTTGTATGCTCCCTCTCATAGCTCCTTTAGCATAGGAACCTTGCAATGTCCCGTACTGGCGCTAAGGACCCTTAAGGTATCCACAATCATTTGTGTGACATATGTGTAAGCACAGCCACCTAGTGGAAATCAACAAAAATGTCCCAAATGGAAGAGAGCACACACTTTGTCGTTCATTATTGGAAGGCTGTAAGGCCTGGATTTGACAAGAATCATCCATGTACATTTCCATCATGTAATGACGTCAAAGTTAGAGGCTGTCCGAAATCGGCACAGCAGTTCAAAACTCCTCTTCTCCCCACGATAGAGTTCTTACTGTTGACCCAGTGAAAGGTTACAGAACAGGAGCTAGTAATTATTAAGGGTATGCGGATGGAACCATAGGCTCTCACTGACACTGATGCTGCTACCTGTTTATTCCTTTTGTGCAACAGTGCAATACATTTTTACCATCCTACTGTCTGTTTGCACTGGTCATACATACTTTTAAATACTTTAATATTTTTTATACTTTCTACATATTTTTAGTATTTTTATCTTTAGCGTTTTAACTGTAAATAGTACCTTTTGCATTGGTTTTTAGCTTTAAAAACCTCACATTGACTCATATTATTCTCTCTATGGAGGAGTCAACATGTGGATTGCCTGCAGGGATAAAACTCAATTACTTTCTCAAAGACCAATGTAGTCATTAAAAATTAGCTATTCTTTTTTGTGTTTTTATTTATTTATTAAAAACCAGGTGTTCATGACCCTTACTATTCACCTGTGTATATATTAAAACTTTTTGAGATCCTTTTCTGTTTTTATTTAACTAAAAGTCCAAACATGAATTCTTATGGTCTTTTTGCTTAGCACTATAAATGCTGTTGTCAGTAATGAAAATTTAAATACCACACTATTCTTAAGAAGATAGGAATGGTCAAAAATGATTAAAAGAGTTTTACAGGTCTGATAACTGTTATAATTTGGAATACCTTTGCTTTGATTTTTAAAAGTCCCGTTCAAAATCACTGGGGATCTTTAACAAGTGGTTCGTTTTGTTGCACAGATCTGACGCAGAAGAAAAAGAGGAACAACTAAAATCATTCAAGGACAGGTAGTGTACAAGTTTGCTTCTGCTTTTTTCCAGTTTGACAGTTAAGATGGTCTTATTACCACTACCACAAAATTGAAATGTAAATGTAAAGCTTAACCTAGTATTTGTCATACTTTTCTGAAAATGAATGTGTGTGTTTTCACAGAGTGGCAGGGGATGTTGCTCTGTCAATCAAAACAGGGGAAACGATGAGCCTTAACTCCCCTGTTAATAAGAACAGATTGACAGAGATGTATGACACCCTGAGATGTGACTGGCCAAAAATGAAAAAATGTTTTAAATCAAACCAAATCCCTCCAGACTCTGTCAAAGAACTGATCCAGGTACAGTAATTATGGCATGAAATTCAAACTGTGGAGTTCATTCTTGCTTCACATCACAACTGAAACAAGCTGTTTCTGCTCTCTCCTTTCTGCTCATCTCAATTTTATGTCACAATACCAGACAAAGTTCAGGGAGGCAAAAGCTGAAATGAAAGAGAGGAAAATGTTGATCAATAAAGTGTTTCGATCAAATGGTGGAGCTGCAGCACAAATGGTACTGAAGTGTAACACTTTAAATTCACTTTTTGTGTTCCTGCTGTGTGTCTGAACTGAGCTTTGTTCCTTCAGGCAGAACAGTACAGAAAGTTAACAATCCAGAACCTGCAACTGACTCTCTACCACGAAAAAAATGATGCTGGTTCAAAGGTGGGTCTAATACAAAACTTTTAATTCAAAACACCCTTCATGAAATTCAAAAAATAACTGTTATTACTTGTTGTCCACAGAAGCCCTTTCTTGGAAATACAGCAGAAAATCCTCAGGATCTGATGGCGTATTTGGGCACTGAATGTTATTGGCTGGGTTGCCTGATGGCTTTGAACAGCCCCCCTCTTCAACCTGACTGGGAGAATCACCCCCAGTCCATGGACAAATGGGACTTTTTCCCAAAATACGTCACAACTGCTTCTGAAAATGAGTGAAAACAAAATAATCACAAATCAATGTCAATTTACATAGCTATAAACTTGTGGAAATCCCTTAACATGAAACTTTAAAATTGTATCACAATTTTTATTTTATTTAAAAATGAATATGTATGTTCATAAAAAAAAGAAGAAATTGTATAGGTCCTCTAGACAGGTTTGTCTTTGTTAAAACATTATGTCTCTTCTCTAAGAGACTTCTTCAGTGTGAAGAGTTCTAAGCAGTTCCTTTGCAAAGGCATGTTTATGATAAACACTCCTTTAGTTAAAGGAGTTCTAAGTAAGAAATCTACAGTAAAAATCAACCTAAATCATTATCATTGGTCACCTGGGATTTAACTAACATTCCCTATAAACAATCAGTCCTCTCCATCAACCATGAATTAGTCAACTTTTTCTTCTTTCAAACCTAGAGGCAATGTCTGGAACTACTTCCTTGTTTCTCAGCCAATCGTATGAGAGTTCCCAGCACAGAGCGCAGCCTTTGGTATTTTATCTTAGCGAAAGAGCAGCAGCCTGCTAACATAGATGCCAGTAAGAGAAGCAGACCAGAAAATAACAAAATACAGTATTATATACCTATCCTGTGTAAGTAAAAATTGACAGTAACAGAAAGTGTAAAAATTGCATATTAGGTAGTTGTGATTGGCAAGCTGTTGTATCGATTTGAGCCGCAAGGTGTCACTATTACATATAGCTCCCTTAAATACTCACTAGAAACCTGATACGTTTGCTTTATTGTAACTTTTTGTTGTCTAAGCTCTTCAGTTTTCAGGGATTTAAACATCATAAATGTAAAACTGTTTGCCTATTATATTCTAATATTTATTGCGGTATTCTTGGGGTTTCCCGTGAACCTAACTTAACTAATGAACTGCACAGGTCTACAATGGCAATTAAACTATTAACAGAGATTCACCTAATTATTTGAGCTGCTTTATTAAAGAACTGACCATTTCTATATGTATATACTTCACATTTGGTGGAATCATCTAATTGGATGTACAAAAATGCAAAAAACAACCCTAAACCTGGAATTCAATTATGTATATATTCAACAAGGTAATTGTCATTTATGTGCATCCTTTCATGCCAACGTACACTGGATGGGCAAAAGAGAAGATTGTATCTTCTCTGCTGCTCTCTGTCTGCTTTAAAACCATTGTGCAGCTTCTTAGAATTTTGTTAAAATCAGAAACGTGTACACTTTCATCAAATGACTGTTTCATACAAAACCTGAGCTTCAAATTCCATTATCAAAAAGCTGGTGAGTAGCAGCAAGGTAAATTTTTTAAGGCCATTGCAAAAAATACCTGAATCCAGTATATTTGGGGTTTCTTCCTGCAGAACTGTTCAACTTTTATAGACTATTGATTTGATTAGACACTTTCTAAACTTAGAGTGTTTGTAAAATGTTGAATTCTGACAAATTAAGAAATTTGGGAGCAGGAAATTGAGTGTACTTTTAATGTAAATGAAACCCAATGTTATTGGGTCCAAAGATTAGACAGATCACTGAGGACAAATGTCACTTTTGTTCCACACGAGGTTTGTTTTCGGGTAGCAGCAAGTTTCACCACATTTGTTTTGATGTAGCAGTGTCTTGTTCCACTTTTGGTTTCCAAATTTTTCTTTAGCAATAAAACATTCTATGTAAGAAACTGACCTTTGTTTGCTGAAGCATGGAAAGCAATACAACTAAAAATTGTAAGTAAAAATGTCTTAAAAATTATCTCATGTCTTTATGAAATATAGCAACTTCAGATCACAATCACAGCAGGAGGCAATACGTTTTTTAAATTGCTTGTATATTGCAAACTGTTTTAGAAAAGGGATTTAGCTCTGTGCTAGTTCATGTTTGACTAATCTAAATGAAGAACCTTTAAAGTTACATATTAACCAGTATTATAGGCTGTTTTGTGTAAAATGATTCATGCAAGCCTAATATTTACAACAAATGGATCATGAGATTTAGAGGTGCAGACATAAGTTTATTGGTAGCCCTCAATATTCAACAATAGAACGCATAAGAAAAGGTATCACAGATGCATTTGTTTAGAAATGCAATATTTGTTACAATATTGCTGGATTACAGTATTTTACCTTTTGTTATCCATTAGTTGTTCCATGTTTAGACAGAAAGCGGCAAATGACCACAAAAGCCACAAGGTAGACTTAGACAACTTTGTCATTTTGTATGCACAAAGTACGTACAGAACTTGATATTGTACGTAGATGTAGATGTTCTTGTGAACTCAGGAAACAGCAGAAAGATTTCACCTCCTCATAAAGTCAAGCTTGATTGATTTTGTCGAACCTGAATCGATGTCGGTGGCTGTTGCTTTCATTTCTGTGAAGCCAAACTTGATATTCAGAATAACTTCACGATCCAGCCCACGTGCAGTGTTTGGTGAGTCAATTGAAAAACTGCCAATTTTCTCTATTCCCTCCTCATCCACATACTTTGGGCATTTACTTTTTGTACAATAAAAAGTATAGTTCCTGGTTGTTTGATCAGAGTTAGTCGGATACAAGCTAAAGTTTTTGATTTGGTTCCAACCAACATCCTCAGCAATTTTTACCAGACTCATGAAAATATCATGACACCACTCACCATCTTTGTTTGTGTATTTTTTTTCTGCCCGATGTTTTGACTCATCAAACCTGTTAGCAACAGCTATCCCATAGGTAAAGGCACTTTTTCTGGTCGTTACAACTGCTGGGTTTCTCCCAAACTCCACGGCTCCTTTCAGGATCGCTTCCTGTGGCCTAAATGGACACAGAACTTTACATTCACCAATGTATGCTTCAGTGATGCGTCTCTGCAGAATCTGGCTGTCAGCATACCCTCCAACTAACAGAATATACTCAATTCTGTGGTGTCTCTTTAAAATGTTGTTGAGACTGTGAATGATCCCCTGCAGACTCTCGGCAAAGAATGACCTCAGCTTCTCTTTGGAGATTCGGATCGATCCTTCATCCCAGGAAGCTCCGTCCACTCCCACCAGAAACTGCTCTATGTCTTTTTTGGCCTGTGCTATTCTTCCCAGGTTAAGTGAGCAGGTGATTTCTATATCCTTATCCCCTTTTTTGAAAAGTGTGAAGTCATACATTATTTTCTGAACCTCACCAGGGTAGTTTTCCTCATATTTATCCCAGACTCCATCACAGAATATTTCTCTGAGGAACTGTTTAAATTTTCTGTCTACATTTTGTCCTCCCAGGTCATTCCCAGAGGCCTTGTGCAGCTCTTTTAATGTTCCTCCTTCCAAGACTTCATGCACAGTGATGTCAATGGTTCCACCTGCAATACAATTAAATTTTTTTTACAATCCTTACATTCAAATTCTGCATCTATACAAACATCCATCTTAGTCAAAGTTTAGGATGTAACCTCCACAGTCGACAACAATGTATTGAGTTCCTGGAGACTTATCCAGTGAGTTGTTGCTGATGTTCTGTGTGATGAAGCCCTCAGCCGGAAGCTTCTTACACCAGACTGAAGCTGCTTCTGGTTCCAGCGCAATCACCAGTTTATCTTCGTTTCCCGCTGTCACAATACCTGCCTACAAACAATAGCGTGTCCACCACTTTTCTAATGAGAAAACCCAATAGATTCTGCTGTAGATGTGTCATTTCTGGCAGGAATAGACTCATTAGCATTACCTCAGTTGCAGCTTCTCTCATGAACTGTTTAGCTGACGGATCCCAGATGGCGGGAACAGTCAGCACCCAGGTGAAGTCGGTGGGAAGAAACTTTTTCCCTCTTGCGGTGGAGTTGATGGTTTCCAGTGCATCATATTTCAGGAATCTCAGCGCTTCTGTGAAAACCTTCAGTGCCTTCATTGATTTCCCGTTTGCTGCTTTGATCATCAGATCTCTGTTGATTTCCTAAAGAATGGGGTACAAAATTTTAGTGTTCATGTTTTAAATGAAACACCTCTTAAAGTCATGAAAATAAATCCACACGTCCTGCCTTTAGACTGTAGTTTCTGATCTGTAGGTCTACGGAAAGTAAATAATCATTAAATAATTTTAACAGTCTTGACCAAAAAAAGTCTATTTGATCCCATTAAACTCTAATGATGAGTTGTATTTTACTCACTTTGCCATAGAGGGCCATCTTGAAGCAGTCAAAGAACAACTTGTCTCTCGCTTCTTGACCCTTTTTTGAAAGATAATCTTCTTTAGCTTCATAACCAAAGCTGATAAAGTCTTCTTGTTGATCAAAAAGAATGCAGGAAGGAGTCTTTGGGGTTTCCAATCCAACCTCTTCACCCCAGACCTTTACATAAGGATCAATTTCTTCTCCTCTGGATGTTATGCTGAAGGCATATCCACTGTATGCAGTGCCAAAGTCTATAGCTATGATGAAAGAGTCTCCCATTGTAGGATAGCTCCTGCTGGTTGTGTCCAAGATCCAAATAAACTACAGAGAGGCAGATGCCGTGGTGTATACGTATAAACTAAGTCAGTGGTGTCCAAAGTCAGGAATCAAGGGTTGGTCTACCGCAGTGTTTTAGACGTTGTCCTGGTTCAACACAGCTGAACCTCGACGACAGGCTGAAAAGGAAAATCATTCCTTTGAACCAGATGTGTTGGAGCAGGAAAAGACCTAAAACATGCAGCAAACCACCCCTCAAGGGCTGGAGTTGGACATGCCTGTCATAGAGCTAAAGTTAGAACCTCTGCCCCTCTACCAAGCAGTGAGATTACATTTATTTTTGGATGACCGTGACTCCTACAAATTACATTCACTTTGGAAATAACAGGACAGCGCCACAGGAAAGAGAAGACTGAGACACAACTGCAGGTAAAGTGATAAACTTATGATTAAGATCTTTGAGCCTCGTATACAAAAAGGTGATAACATTTTACAGATGACATCATTAAGTTCATGTGACAGCTTTAATGCTTGTGTGCACCTAATTGTACTGTATTGAATTAAGGATCACCGCTGGAAGAAAAAAAAACAGAATGACTAAAAATGGATCTGAATTACTTTTGTCAGTCTAAAGGAACAATACAAAGTTTTATTTAATGCAGATATTTAAATGAAAACAGACTTTTCTGAATTCTAAATGCAATAGAACTGAATTCACACAGCTGTAAAAACACCATTTTTCTCTATGAGGGGGAACTGTGGACATGGTGGATAGTTCAGTCCTGGGAGGTCCATGTCCGGTCTGGGCCGGTTTCCTGCATGTTTTTGATCTTTTCCTGCTCCAACACATCAGATTTAAATTAATGATCTACCTTCTCAGTCTGTAATGAAGGTTTTCAGAGGCCAACGGCTATGGCCAATAGCGTTGTCATGATTGTCAATCTATTTAGTTGCAGGTTTTATTGAAGTTGCTGCTTCCTGGCTGCTGGCTCCGCTGTGCAATCAGGTGCAGACTTTGTCCTAATTGCCACTTCCTATATTGTTCTTGTATGTTCTTTTTTTTTTTGCAATAAAAAAAAAGGAAGAAAAAAAATGCCACTTCCTGTTTAAACCCTCGGCTGCAGTGATTGGAAGATCAGCTGTTGGCTCAACCAATCCCATAGAAGCCTCTATATTTAAATACTGACTTCCTGGCAGAAAAAAACTGCTTTAAGAAGAAGTGAAGGACTGCTGTGATTTTGTTTGAGCAGCCTGTCTGTTCCCTGTTTTTGATAGTTTTGACTTGGCTGTTGCTTTTTTGTAATGATTGATTTTGTGTCATTTTTCCAGGAACTCCAAGAATGTCGGTCTTACATAAACAGTCAAAGTAAATATCTGTTTTTTGAGCCTGTGTGAAGTTGAATTAATTAAATAATAGAGTGAGCTCTTTTTCATGCTCTGCATTTGTTTTCTTAGATCTAATCCAGCGCAGCAAATCATTGAGCTCTCCCAGAGGTATCTTACAGAAAACAGTTAGTTTGTATTGCATACAAATCTGTATATCATTTATTTTGAAAAAAAAACATCTGTGCATTAGTATTGTTTTAAGTCATCACTCTGACTAATGGAGCTATATTTACAGATTTTTCCATCACATAGTTTGGTTTAATAACCTAACAAAAATTGGGAGTCTTTGAGGTCTGATAGAGTAAAAGATTCATTTTTTTGGTTAATGTAATGAGATAATTTCAGTTATTTCAGACAAAGATTTGTTTTCTTTCAAAGAATTAGTACCATGGAAACCAATCAACAAGAGGAATATACAACGATGGGGTAAATTTTCATCTGATTCCTGTATCTGAACCTAACAATACCCATCATGTCAATATTTTATCAGAATTAATCCAAGTGATCCATTGAAACTGATGCCGATGAGTCAGTTCAAAAACAGTTTGAGCTCTTTCTCTTTTCTCCACAGATCGTCTCTGAAGAAAGCACAAGAAGAACTGAGATTGCTAAATGAAAGGTAATGCATGTACAGTAAATTACTTTTCATGATTAAAAATAGAATATCCACATCAACAATTTTCAACCCCAAATGTATTTTTCATGAATCTTAGTAACTTTTGCCATTATGCTATTTTTAAATGTAGTCTTATTTTGCAGGATCTTAACCTTGGACCAAAAAAGTTGGAATAATCTGCATCTAATTTCAGTATATTGTCCAGTTATGGGAAACAAAAATATATATACAGTGCAGGCATGTTATGTTTATTCCACCTGTTATTAAATGAAATCAATTTGATAATAAAAATAATTGAAATTCCAAAAGTTTTTTTTTTTTACATTTAACAATATTAATGATTTTATTATATGGTCTAGTGGTAATAATTTAAAGTTATATTTCTTTCATGCATTTGTTTAGAATTATTCAGGTGAAAGAATTTGAATGTCAACACCAGTACATAAGGTAAATATTTATCTGTTTTTTGCATTTTAAAACCAGAGATTTAAAAGTGACAATATTTCATCTGAGATTTCAACTATGAAGCACAATTGCTGGGCGACTGAGAACCTGTGAATTATTTTGGAAGTTTTAATATCATGAAGCTGATTCAGTTTTTTTAAGTATATCTTTCATTGTAATTTCATAGTTTTTACATTGGAATATTTGTCCTCTGCATCTAACTTAATGGAGCAGTGAGCTTCCACTGTGAACTTCATTTTCTATGTAAAAACACCCTTTCAAAAGCACATACAATTTTTGACATCTACCATATCTGCTTCTGCTGATCTGAATAGTTTTTACTAAGCTGACTCTCGCCATATCGATGTCACTCCGCCTAGCTCCACTCACATACATCTGGGACCTCTCCATAAGAATTGCCTTTATTAAAGGCTGGGCCTTATCACAAATCCTTGCATATGATTGGATAAGCCACTTGTCTGTCAACTTTATTGACGTGCTATTTCAACCACTCACACCGAAGCCAACCCGTGGCGCTGTGAGAGCGACGCAGGAAAAAACAAAAAAACATTTTTTTAATGTGTTTGCGGCTCTAGTGGCACGCGTTTTATTGACAGTGAGCTGACAGGAAGAGGGTGGAAGACAGGCGGCAAAGCGCCGCGGGTCGGCGTCGATCCCGGGCCGACCGCGTTGAGGACTAATATGGTTTGCGCAAACCGCTCCGCCACGGGCGCGCCCCGGAAAACAAAACTTGCCAAATCTGGGTCGGGAGAAGGGCGAAAACATCGTTTCCACCAACAAAAGCCTTCAGAGCTGTTCTTCTGATGAAACAATATTAGGTAGATTGGACAACACGAAAGAAATAGCAGCATCAATGTTAACGCTTGCTTCCTCGATGCAAGCCGCCATTGCTATCTGAATCAAAACAGTCTCACAGTCGCTTCTCCACTACGTCACATCTATGAAACTCCAGCCCTGCGTCCTGATTGGCTGGACAATAAAATTGGTTGGAGAAATCACTCTCTATGGGAGATGTCCCAGATGGATGTGAGTGGAGCTAGGCGGAGCGAAATCCATATGGTGAGAGTCAGGTTAAGTTTTTACTTGGGCTGCACAAAATATTTCAACTATATTGTCACTGCAGTATCAGTGTGTGTAGTATTAATATTGCAAAGGACTTTTTGGAGTGCAGTAGTTGTTGTCTAATATGCTCCAAGTGTTAAGAACTTTTTTTTTTTTTTCAATGTTTACGTCATATTCAGCCAGTGGGACTGTCTCACTGCAGCAGATGTTCACCCAGGAAGTGAATGATACTGGCCAAAATGCTAAAGGTCAGAGAGTAATGGATGGACAGATGAGAAGGAAGATGAAAATGGACATATATTGTTCCTATTATCTAAATTGCAATATTTACTTTTATTATTGATTTTTGGAGATTTTCTATTTTGCAGCCCTTGTTTGTGTTGTAGTGGGTGAAGAGACATTGATTTATTTATTTTTTTTCAACCCTGGAAATCTATTTTCTTGTCTTGCCAAGCCCATAATCTTTTCAATCTGTCCGTCTTGTATTCCACAGCCCTGGTCTGGAACAGGCAGAAGAAAAGTTCAGTTCAGTAAATCGAAGGTACACTATATATAGTACTATTGGTTTAAGCTGTATATGCTTTATTGCATCAGTGTCAATACGTCGCAGAAATTTAGGTTTACCAAAAAATCTAAACTATGATAAACATGAAAAAAATCACTGAATCAAGTGAAACCTAAATTCAACAATTCTTTATGTCTTGATGTCCACTTTACCAGAAATATAGTTCTTAATTATGTTTGACCTGATTTTAATTTGTCAAAACTAACATTCATCTTCTAAAATAGAATCCAGCAGTTCACTGACTTTTTTCAAAGTCAGCATGCAGAGATGAGGTAAGCATTCATTCATTTTCAGTTTTGAAATCACATTTACTAATAATGTACAGACTGGCCACTTTATTAGGTATACCTTGGTAGTTCTTGCTTGGAGCCTCTTTTATCTTAAGATTCCTTTATTCCTCAAGGCATAGATTCAACAAATTCTACAGATTTGTTTGTTATCCATCCATGATGAAATTATTCCATGATACAATTCCATAATTTCCTGAAGAAGCCACATTGAATTGAGTTGTGTTGGTTGTGGTAGTCATTCGAGTACATTGAGCATATTGTCAAGTTCAAGAAACCAGTTTTTAGAGGATGTGAGATTTGTAACATGATGCATGAAGATAATAGAGGCAGACATCAGAAGACGGGAACTAGAAGGGATGTACATGATCTGCTCATGATTTGCTCAATACTCAGGCTGTGGATTTTAAACCATTTAATTAGGAGGACATTGGAATTAATTTGAAGTAAAGGGGCCTAAAGTGCACAAAGAAAATATTCCCCACACCAAAACACCAGAGGCAGCCTGTGACTGTTGCTTTAAGATAAGATAACCTTTATTGATCTCACAGTGGAGAAATTCACGTGTCACATCGGCTCAATAATCAAAACAAGGTGCCTAAAGGAAAAGGTGCAGTGTGTGTGTGTGTGTGTGTGTGTGAGACGTTGTACATTAAAGTGGTACCAGGTAAAGAACAGCAGTGAGATCGTTAAAACAGCTGAAGTCTCTTATTTAACAGGATTATTGCACAGGGTATTAAATTGTAATTGCACATTAGTTATTGCAGTTATAGTGCAGCATTGTAAAGTCTGATGGTAGCAGGGATGAATGACCTGTGGTAGCGCTCCTTTTTACTCTCTGGGCCACTTCTTCCTCTACAGTCTGCAACTGTAGAGGAGCTGAGCAGCTCCTCTAGTGACAGACTTAGACATCCTGTTAGGACAGGGTTTTCCATACCAAGTAAGCCATCAGTTTAATCTTGCACACCAGTTATACAAATTAAACTTTTTCTTCTCATGAACCAGGACTAAACCTCAAGAGATTTAAACATCCCACTCTTGGAAAATATCCTCTGTTCAACGGATGTAAAAGCCAAAAGACACAGCCCATGATCCTACATGCAACATGTGGTCCACCAAATCCGCTATCTTGTATTGGGTTCCTGGATCACGGCCATCTTGCCAAAAGACCAGTCTGACCACATGATATCAGCAGCCATCTTGGGAAATCATTTAATGTTCATTTAATTCTTGTTTTACACCTACCTTTAATCACAGAAATTTTGACAGTCTCACATGCCTCCGCTGAAGATCATTTGCAACTAACTTGTAAACGGAATGATAGTGGTATACAGTGTTTATAGATTATTAAAAGTGATATCCCTACATGGGTTGTGATGAGTGCTGGTGCGTGTCTTCAGTAGGAATTGGTTCATTACAGTAAATTTGTCTGCATCCTATAGATATATACATTTTTGCTGGGATTCAGTTAAGTCCTGATTTTAAATTATTAGTAAAACAAATATTAATGATAAGAAGTTGTATTTTTTTTCAAAATATGAGAGTTGTCATTTTATTGTGTGCATTATAAAAAGTTGCTTGTTAATAACCCTTTGAATTCATAATCTATGTTGTCGTCTCGGTGCAGAATGTCACATCCACACAAACTACTGTTTATTTTCCTTAGTTCTTATTTTTTGTTTTTTAGATTGTGCCCTGAGAAAATGTTTCTGCGCTTAAGTCAACTTGACATTAACTTACAGACTGTTGACTTCTTTGTAATTGTAAATGCTTATTTCCCCACTGGAAAATATAGTTTATAAAATGTATAAAGTGTGCACACACAATTACAAGAATACCTCACTACTATGTTTATTTATTGGATTCCAGTATTTATTTAGTTTAAACTTCCTTGATTAATGTTGGTTTGATTCAGTAACAGATTTTCATGTATTTTACTTTACAGGCGTGCTCTCCAGGAAGAGAGTGAGAACGTGAGACCACTTTGTGAAAGGTACTTTACCTGGAATAATATTAAACATCTGAACAATATTGTTGTGTAGAATGACAAGCCATAAGAGTTTCTGCAACAGAAAACCTTCAAAATCTTTAAATAATTGAGTCAGATTTAGCCTGATAGAATAATGTTTCAAAAATTATGGAAAGAAACAGTCAGATTTAAACTTTAAATTGTTGTGCATTTGTCATGTGTAGATTTAAATGAGCATGAAATGCATCTAGATAATCTAAGTGGCCTTTTCATTCTCATTTGGAAAAATGAAATGGAGATGGATCAGTGTATTAATTTCTAACGAGTCAGGTGTGATGATTCCCATGGTGGACAACATTGAAACAATCACATATGTCTATAGGTAGCTGCGTAAATGTGCGCTTCATTGTGTAACAATGGCAGCTTTGGCACTCCTGGGGGACATCACCAATGGAAGAATTCAGAGGTTGCATGTCTTAGGAACTGGCATCTGTGTTACAGAGCAACACTTGCCTTGTGTTGTTGATGCCAGTTCAAGTATATGGAGCTAAAAAGCAGTTTTAGTAAAAAGTAGTCACTACTCTGGGCAACCAGATCATTTCAGCAGGAGCTGGCTGACAGGTTAGGTATACATATGGGTACGTATGGGCAACATGTATGAGCATAATTTTGACCAAATGCACTGCACCGTCTCCCAGCATACTATAAAAATGGCTGAACGGGGTGGAGTGGAACGCCTGTGTGAAAAGTCTTCTAGATTTAAAGAGACGGCACCAAAATGATTTAATTCAATGTTATTTATATAGCACAAATTCACAACACGTCATCTCAAGGCACTTTACAAAGTCAAATTCAATTAAATCATCAAGAAAGATTGGTCAAAATGTTTCCTATCTAAAAAAAAAAACTGCAGATTGCATCGAGTCTGGCAACATTCACTCCTCCTGAAAGAGCCCTTCAAGATTTCTCCCTACCATGAACTTTTAGAATGAAAGCTTCTCACTCCTTCATACATTAGGCGACAGCCCTGTTGGGCTTCCTTGCAAAGGGATTTATATAGACCAACATCCCTGTGGCTTTAGTTTTAAACATTAAGAAACTTTTTAATTACAACTGTTTTTCCCCCACAGATCTGATCTCAATATGAGCCAGACATCCTACCAGCAAAGGTAACATTTAATCAGCATGTTAGTTTATTTTAATCTAAATAAAAGTGGATGAAATGATAGTATAGCTAGCTGATGAGAAAGAGAGGTAAATTTTGTTGGTGTCTGAATATGTATTGCTCCTTAATAAAAAAAAATTCAAGATTTTTTCAAGACTGACTTTTCATGTTTTAAATAGAATTGATATGATTGAAGAACATCATCAACAACAACTTCAAAAATTAAGGTAAACTTTATGTTTTAATGTAAAAACACTAGCTTTGAAGGGGACATGTGGAAAGTCCACTTTTTCAGCCCTTAAATACATTTTGTTGTGTAATTGGAGTCTCTAGGGGTCCAGAAAGTTTGAACATGGGTAAAAGGGGGGATATATTAACTAAGAATTCAGACCAAAGCCTTGCAGTTACACTTTATATAGACCACAACTGAATGATTTTAATGTTAAAAGGAAGAACTGAAAATGTCCTTCTGGTTAAGGTTGAGATGAGTAAAAGTCAGATTATTCCTCCATCAGATCTCACTGATTTCAGCTTCTGTTCAGTCTGGATGTCTTAGTCAGTGAAAGTTTGATGCTCTTTTTAAATAAGGCTATGATTTTAATTTACAGATTTACTTTTGCACAAGCGGAAGCAGAGTTTGGAGAAGTCAAACACAGGTACCATCCACAATTACTGCTGTTTACATGAATGTATTTATTTTCTGAACAATCAGAACAGGGGTTCAAATTCAACTTGATTGCAAAACAACATTTGAATCTTTATTTTTAGTATTCAACAGATTGAATCCACTCAACAACAGAAACTTCATGAATTAAGGTAAACTGATGACAATAATTTGAATTTGTCTTGCGTATATCTCTGTTCATTGCCATTCAGTTTATTCTTTGCCATAAAATCATGCGAGCTTTAATCTCAGTTTATTAAATGGAGTGAGACAAAGTTTAATTCATTAAGACAATTCAGGAAAAAGCTTTAATAACACAGAAGATACTTTAATTAAGCAATTTAGCAGAACTTAGACAACTTATTTTCATTGTTTTTAATGAGGTAATAAACCGTAACTTACTGGTAATGAAGAAAAATACACTTTGTGTATCTAATGTTGTTCATGCTGCAAAATCTTTTTAATGAAACCAGGAGGGTTTTCTAAAGCTACCGTAGGATCTACTGCATATCTGCTAATGTTTAACATGTCATAGGAGCCTAAATTTTAGTGAGTTTTAATTCAATTTCAGAAAGATTCAAAACCTTTTGCTGCAAAAATCTTAATAATAATCGTCTGTCATCAGTGCTGTGAAGGCAGAAAGAAACTTGAAATTACTTCAATAAGAGATTTTACATCAGTTGCAAAAGTATATATCAACAGTACAATATAGTGCAAATGTTCAGCTTTTACATCTTAGATTTTAGACGACCGAGGTGTATTTTTATCAAATGTATGTTACTTTACAGCTCTGCTCAGCAACCAAGCAAAGAAGACAAAGAGGTGAAAATACACCAGCAAAGGTACTTAAGACCGATGCATTGAAACATTTGCTTTATTGATCTGCACAACAGAGGAAGGATGTTGATGGCTTCAGTGTTTTTATTTTTAGATATGACCAATGAAATAAAGGGAACACTTAAATAATAAACTGTAACCCCAAGTCAGTCAAACTTCTGTGAAATCAAACTGTCCACTTAAGAAGCAACACTGATTGATAATCAGTTTCACCTGCTGTTGTGCAAATGGAATAGACATTAGGTGGAAAATAGAGGCAGTGCACCCCCAGTAAAGGAGTGGTTGTGCAGGTGGTGCCCACAGACCACTTCTCAGTTCCTCTGCTTTCTGACTGATGTTTATCTACTACATATCTGCTAATGTTTAACATGTCATAGGAGCCTAAATTTTAGTGAGTTTTAATTCAATTTCAGAAAGATTCAAAACTTTTTGCTGCAGAAATCTTAATAGTAATCATCTGTCATCAGTGCTGTGAAGGCAGAAAGAAAGAGAGAAAAAAACTTGACATTACTTTAATAAGAGATTTCACATAAACTGCAAAGTATATCTCAACAGTACAATATAGTGCAAATGTTCAGCTTTTACATCTTAGATTTTGGACAACCGAGGTGTATTTTATCAAATGTGTGTTACTTTACAGCTCTGCTCAGCAACCAAGCAAAGAAGACGAATTGTTAAAACTACACCAGCAAAGGTACATTTGCTTTGTTGATCTGCATAACAGAGGAAGGAGGTTGATGGCTTCAGTGTTTTATTTTTAGATATAACCAAAGAAATAAAGGGAACACTTAAATAATAAACTGTAACTCCAAGTCAGTCAAACTTCTGTGAAATCAAACTGTCCACTTAAGAAGCAACACTGATTGATAATCATTTCCACCTGCTGTTGTGCAAATGGGATAGACAACAGGTGGAAACTAGAGGCAATTAGCAAGACACCCCCACCCCCCCAACACCCAGGTGGTGTTTTCACTGTAGTGGTAACATGAGACGGAGTCTACAGCCCACCAAGTGGCTCAGGTAGTGCAGCTCAACCAGGATGGATGCGAGCTGTGGCGAGAAGGTCTGCTGTGTCTTTCAGCGTAGGGTCCAGAGCATGGAGTCGCCACCAGGAGACAGACCAGTACATCAGGAGATGTGGAGGAGGCTGTAGGAGGGCAACAACCCTGCAGCAGGACCGCTACCTCTGCTTTTGTGCAAGGAGGAACAAGAGGAGCACTGCCAGAGCTCTGCAGAATGACCTGCAGCAGGCCACAGATGTGCATGTGCCCCTCCATGAGGGTGGTATGAGGGCCCAACGTCCACAGGTGAAGATTATGCTTACAGCCCAAAACCATGTAGGACATTTGGCTTTTGCCAGAGAACACCAAGATTGATAAATTCTCCACTGGAGCCCTGTGCTCTTCACAGATGAAAGCAGGTTCACAATGAGCACATGTGACAGTCTGGAGACACCATGGAGAACGTTCTGCTGCTGCAACATCCTCTAGCAACACCGGATTGGCAGTGGGTCAGTCATGGGGGGGCATTTCTTTGGGGGCAGCAAAGCCCTCCATGTGTCACTAGAAGTAGTCTGACTGCCATCAGGTACAGAAAGGAGATCCTCAGACCCACTGTGAGACCATATGCTGGTGTGGCTGGCCCTGGTTCCTCCTAATGCAAGACATGTTAGACCTCATGTGGCTGGAGAGTGTCAGCAGGTCCTGCAAGATGAATCCATTTATGCTATGGACCAACCCGTCTGTTCCCCAGACCTGAATCCAACCGAGAACATCCGGGACATCATGTGATGCTCCATCCACCAACGGTATGTTGCACCACAGACTGTCCAGAAGTTGGTGGATGTGTTAGTCCAGGTCTGGGAGGAGATTGCTCAGGAGACCATCCACCAACGCCATCAGGAGCATGCCCAGGTGTTGCAGGGAGGTCGTACAGGTACCTGGAGGCCACGCATGCTACTGAGCCTCATTTCAACTTCTTTTATGGACATTACATTAAAGTTGGATCCACCTGTAGTGTTTTTCCACTTTAATTTTGAGTGTGGATCCAAATCCAGACCTCCATGGGTTAATGCATTCTATTTCCATTGATACTTTTTGTGATTTTTTTTTTTTTTTTTTTTTTTTTGTCAGCACATTCAACCATGTAAAGAACAGAGTATTTGATAAGAATATTTCATTCATTCAGATCTAGGGTTTGTTATTTTAGTGTTCCCTATGAGAGAGAGAGACACTCATGAAAAGAAGAAAGTTTTGAAATTGTTCAAGTTTTTGCAGAACCTTTTTTATTAGATAAACTATTAACACACAAAAGCAAGTCAAAGCAGATACTGACAGACTGCATATACTAGGCAAATCTTATGCAGTCCCGAAAAAACTGGATATCCTCAGAAATTATGGAAAACTGGCTCTTTTCAAAAATAAAAAAAACCTGGGGATTTAAATTTTTATAAAGTGCTTAGTTACACTATAACAGTATCAAAAAAACAGACACTTTTTTTTTAAAAAAAAGTCATTAACAAGCCGACACCATTTGAAAACTGCAACCTGTTTTCTTTTTACTCCACAGAGCTGTTCTGAGCAAAGAGGAAGACCCTCAGAGGTGTCGTCTTATTTGGTGTCCAACCAATGAGCTACAATATCACCTTCTGTTTTGTGTTTTGATATCACAAAGCTAACCTTTTAGATGTACTTTTTTAAAGAATCCAGAAGACGGGCACATATTCTCAGCGTTCTGAACAAAGGAGGTAAACCTTGATGTAGAAAGGGTGCACACACACCACCTGAATGCAATGATACATCAAAAAAGGTTTAATAAGTTCACTTTATTAATTCAGCAGTATTTCCTGTGTTTGCATAGTTTACAGCACAGACTTCCTCTGCAGCCATATGAACACAATCCAAATCCTCTCGACCCTAGGTAAGATGCATGCAGTAATAACTGTTTGAAATGTCGAATGGCATAATAGGTGAAAGATATATGAATAAAAATGAGAAAGCACTGAAAACCTTATTGATTCACGACCCAACCAAGAAGGCTGTTCATAAAAGCTTTTCTAGGGAATCCTATGCAGTCCCGACAGAGCTGGACATCTTCAGAAATGATAGAAAACTGGCTCCTTTCAAAAACAAAAACAAAAAAACTGGGAATTTAGATTTTCATAAAGTGCTTAGTTACACTATAAGAGTATCAAAAAAAACAGACAATTTTTTTTGAAGCCATTAACAAACCGACACCATTTGGAAACTGCAACCTGTTTTCTTTTTACTTCACAGAACTGTTCTGAGCAAAGAGGAAGACCCTCAGAGGTGTCGTCTTATCTGATGTCCAACCAATGAGCTACAATATCACCTTCTGTTTTGATATCACAAAACTAACCTTTAGATGTACTTTTTTACAGAATCCAGAAGACGGGCACATTTTCTCAGCGTTCTGAACAAAGGAGGTAAACCTTGATGTAGAAAGGGTGCACACACACCACCTGAATGCAATGATACATCAAAAAAGGTTTAATAAGTTCACTTTATTAATTCAGCAGTATTTCCTGTGTTTGCATAGTTTACAGCACAGACTTCCTCTGCAGCCATATGAACACAATCCAAATCATCTCGACCCTAGGTAAGGCGCATGCAGTAATAACTGTTTGAAATGTTGAATGGCATCATAAGTGAAAGATATATGAATAAAAATGAGAAAACACTGAAAACCTTATTGATTCACGAGCCAACCAAGAAGGCTGTTCATAAAAGCTTTTCAACATGGCTGAGAGAGGGAGTACAGTACGCGGTAGTAATAGGCAGTAGAGGCGGCGGAGGCAGTCAACATGACAGCCGCGGAAAGTAATAAGTCATAACGCCCAAGCCCTATTATTAATATATTCTTCTTACATGTTTTAAATACTTAACAGTTAATTACCTGTGACAAAGTGAGCACCGCAGACTCTGGCGTATTCCAGCTTAACACCGTCCAAATCGGACCTGGATATCCGTGTCAGCCATAGGTGACGGCGTTGTTCAGACAGCTGTTTTGTTTTTTCACACTGATTCACTATTACGGCTGGTAGGCGATAGAGCGTTGATCTCCACCTCCACGGGCCGTGCAACCAACCATTAAACACGTTTTCCCCATTGTTCACTTCCAATACTGCCTAAGGCGTCATACAATGCAGGTCAACGGTGCGAAACGACTGCCACCCAATATGGCGGACGCGCTGAGTAGTCACGTGAGCGTGACGTCAGCTGAAAACCCCCTATTGCTGACTGGTGTAGTTACTGACTCTACAAAGTCTGTAGTCCAACGCTGTGGCGGCTGGGGATAAAACTTTTAAGAGGTCTTGAGATTATCACACAAACAAACTCTATTTGAACATAAATCCATCCGCCGTCTTGTTTACCGTCAGATTTTTAAGTCTGGTCCAAGATCCATTAGTAGCTGTGTTTCCTACATCGAAAGCCTCCTGAAATTAATATTTAATGTTCTTTCGCCGCGCCGTTCCCCCCTGTCTTATTATCTGACTCTTCTATTTGCATGATGTTTGAGTGACATTCCCACCTAAGCATCTAAGCTGCCAGAGGTTGGACTTTGATTGGCAGTAAAAGCAAAATATCAATGGTAAAGTAATCGGATTGGATAAAGAATGACGGTTCAGACTGAACACAGGCGCACAGAGCTACACCCTGAGGAGAATCCACTCACTCCAGATAGACTTTTTTTATGTATAGCTGACTGATAGTGCTGTCTACATGTCCTGATCATTATTGTGACAATTTTCTGCACATTTGTTGAAATCCTGCTTTTGTGTCAGGTGAGTTTCGAATCAGTATTGGTATTGGCTCAAAAGATATTGTGACGCTACCCAGAAAAATTGACTTCAATAGCTCTTCCACTGTGGGGTATAAAAGCGGCTCCCTCTGTACGTGCCTTCATAGCGAGTTGGAAGAGTGAACTTTACAATCCATCCATTTTTTTTCAGGTTAGCATTTAGCTTAACATTATTTTAATTAGCATTTATTAACCATATTCTGGTAGCCCTCCTCATGTCATCCTCAAGTAGCTGCGTTGACACATTGAGGACAATCTACATTCATGATTTTTTTATTTTTTATTTTTATCTAAAACTGTGTCAAGAGGGCAACAGGTCTAGGAGGGAAGCTCAGGCAGCAACACTCATCAGCTGTTCCAGGGAAATTCCCACGCATTCCCAGGTCAGAAGGGACACTGCCAGGTCTTGAGCAGCTAAACCTCCAGTGGGACTTGTCTGAGTCCAAAGCGAGGGAATCAGTTTACATCCTGTCTACATTTGAAAGTTTTTGCCAAAGGTGCTGGCACAGCCCTTGCCTTTGTCATTGATGGACCTTAATACCCTGCAACATGTACCAAGAAATCACAAACTGGTACATCCCCAGAAAATATGTCTTCACGAAGGACAGTCATAACTTTTTTTTTTTCTAAATCTACAAAACACATGCTGGTAGAAGAGCTTATCTTCTCAACTCTCTTAGAAACACTTTATGGGTAAATGTCTTTGTCCATCAATCACACATTTGGTCCAGAAGCTGCTCTTGGTCTGCCATCCCATCACAGATCAACAATGTCCAGAGTCCTAAAGCCTTACAGAAAGGCCCTCGTCCTCTTGTTGCCGTGATGCTGAGCAGATTATTACCCAACACAGCAATGTCTGCCAAGATAACGGACTCGTCTTCTGCTGAGTCTTTCTCCTAAACGCTGAGCTGGGTGATCACAATCGATTTGCTTGATAACATCCTTTAGTTCAACATTTTTCCTTCAAGAGCCAAAATAAATGTCTGGATGCTTCATGTTTCCTTATTTTGTTGTAGTGTTTGCTCAAACTTTCAGTTTTTTTTTAAAATCCTTCTGCATGATGAAGAATTTCAAAATTTGTCCTTCAATATATCTGATTTTTTTTAGATTAGCTTTCAGATTAGATCTGATGTTTGACAAGATTTATTTTTGTTTTTACCAGACTAAGGGAGATGGCAGAAGAACTTCAAACCATGAGGTAAATATTCCTTCATTCATTCTTTGATATTTAATAAGCGATGACTCAAAAATATGAAATTATTTATGAATCTGAATCTGGACGAAGCTCCAACACTCTTATTTGCATTTATCTTCTTTTAAAAAAAATCAAATGTTCTTCCAGAATAACTGCATTTACTACAACAGTGGGCATCTTTTTCTGAAAACAAGCATTTTGATACTTCATCTCTAAATAGGAGCTATGTGATAATTATGATGAGGTGATGAATCGTGTAGAAACCTCCCAGTGTGGCCGGTCCAGTTATTTGCAGGACAAATTACAGCAGTCAGTCAAGCTTTAAGTATTTATATTATGTAAGAATATAAGGTTTTAGCTCTAGGGATTTCATGTTATTGTCTAGCAGCAGAGTCCACTGTTCCAAGCGCCAGATAAAAAAAAAAAAATCTGATGTTTTATCACACCTGGAATAATTTACTTTGGTCTGTCTGGATCTTGGTTCCTAACACGATCCTTTGAAAAACTTGACTGTGTTTCCCTTTGGTAAACCATGAAGCGAGTGCAGCTAACAGTTTGTTAAATGACTGTGATTTTTGTTTTGTTTTTGTTTTTCATGTGGAATATCCAATTTTTCAGGTCTGCTCTAAAAGAAAAAGAGGAAGAACTGAAATCTTTCAAAGACAGGTACAGTAGACACAATTCTAAGCTACCAAGAAAGCTGAGCCTTAAGCAAATTGGGTGCCATTACTAAAAGACACAAATGTTTAAAAAGATGAGCTGAGTTTGATTAAAGGTCTAATTTATTACATGACCTTTACATAACATTGTGTTTTACAGAGTGGCAGTGGAAGTTGCTCCCTCAATTAAAACAGGAACCAGTATGAGCCTCAACAGCCCAGTCAGTAAAAACAGAATAAGGGAGATGTATGAAACTCTGAGATGTGACTGGCCAAAAATCAAAGAAAACCTGAAATCAAATGGGAAAAAACCAGATCTTGTCAAAAAAATGGTTCAGGTAAAATGTGCTTTGATGGGTTAAGACAGCTCTGTGTTTCACTAGAACTACTATCGAAATAAGTAAACCATTTCTATTTCTTCGGTTCATCCTCCATTGTATCTCCTGTTTACAGAAAAAATTTAAAATGGCAAAAACAGACATGGAAAAAAAGAAGATGATGATAATTAAAGTTTTTGACTTGGATAAGTACAAACCTGGAACAGAACCTCCAAAGGTACCAGACTGGATCCTGAAACCAGATCAATTGTGTTTCTGCTGCTGATTTCAATATAATCTGCATTTCAGGTTAAAGAACACATGCAGATGACAATTCAGAGTCTGCAGCTGGCGCTCTACAGTCAGAAATATGAGGACGGCGCGCAGGTTTGTGTTTTATACAAATGATTTAGACACCAGACGAGGGCTTTTAAAATGCAGAAATGAAAGAAGGTTGTTCAGACTCACTCAGCGTCCACTAATTCAACTTATAATGTTAATTCTTCTTTATAGAAACCGTCCTCTTCAGACGAAGTTGAAAACCCTAAAGAAATGATGACGTATCTGGGCAATGAGTGCTACTGGCTGGGCTGCCTGATGGCATTGAACAACCCTCCCATTCATCCTGACTGGCAGAATCACCCGCCTTCAATGGACAAATGGGATATTCTTCCCAGAAATATTGTAGCAACCTCTGTAAGGAAGTGAGAAATAATCCAGCAACAGGGAGTATAATGATGTTCAGTCAGAAAGTTTGGGATAATTTATAACTGAGCTCTGTAGAGGTGTAAGATTTGCCTGCTCTTTCTCCTCGTTTTGTAAAATAGTTAATAAGACTTGATAGATACTCTTAAAATATTCTCAAATTTGACTTTCTGATATTTAAAATGTTTTCAGGATAATATTTTTTGCAGGTTACATATTATGGCTGTCAGACTTATTGTTCAAGTTGTTAATGAGTAACCTTCATTCTTATTTTTAGTTAAGTTCAGGCCCATTTACTGTGTGGTAGTTGCACTACAGATTATTATTATTATTATTATTATTATTATTATTATTATTAGTCCTGTTGAAGTTTAATTCAAACTGTAAATGTTTAATAACTAACAGTTTGAAATATTTCCTGCATTAAAATTATCCTAAATAAGACAAGGTCCAAAGTAGGCCCCCTTTTTAAAACCTGGTATTAATGTCTAGGTTTTCAAGAGAAAAAAAAGAAGGATCATAATAACCTTCATTGTTGACAGATTTATCTTGTTTACCATCAATAGTTTGTCTTTTTCCACATATTATAAGATGGTCTGATAAAGAGCTAAATAATCTTTTGATCAATTGATCAATTAAAATTGCTCTTTTTAGGGAAAGAAATTAGATGAGCATTTAATGAGTAACAAAATTCACAGCTATGCAGCATAGAAACAAATTGGAGTTCTGAACTGCATCAACCAAAGGACACATTGATGCCTTTTTTTATTGATGTCTTCATTTAATTTGTCAATTTAAATCAAGTAATTAACTGTAAAAAGGATAAAGTGACTGTCGGAGCTAAGAACAGCTTCCTTTTACTGTGCATTTGGTCAGTGTCAGACTGTGTGGTTGTACCAAAGGTGACCTGTAGAGGGTGCTGTTGATCTGAGGATTTCTCTTGTCAGAAGGAGGACCCAGGAGTCCAGGACAGATTTAACCCTAAAGTGCAGCTGTTCAACACCTGAGCCGACCAGCTGGAAGAGTTGAAAACCCCCCGAAACAAAAATGGATCCTCCACCAGTAACAGTACCCATCTACTCATGGTCACACTGATTCTCAGAGGAACTGTTTTCATCTGTTACCGTGTTCAGGCTTTAGGTAATTTACTCAACGTGTTTATAGATTGATAAATCTGTTTCCTACTGCCTTTTCTTTAAAAACCTGCAACTGTTCTGTGCCAAACAGAAGTAGTATTTTTTTTTTCCTTTTCTCTTTGGAGAGATCCTCCCTCTATAACTTTCTGATTTAAGATAAAAACGTGTAAAATACTCTTGCAATTCAGGTGCAGTTTTGACTTCAAATGTGTTCACAAAGAGTAGAATTTTTTTCATACCTTTACTTTCATAGGGCTTTCACATCAACTCACACCATGTCCGTCTTTGACAGTTAAAACCGTGTTGACTATCTTTGAATTATACTTACGGACATCTCAATTATAAATACTCAATACAATGAATTTGTTTACCATAAAATGCTTTGTAATGCGTGTATTTGCTTCATGAGTTTCTAATTCATGTGTAAAGAGTAAAACACATATAGAACCATAGATGGTTAGATATTTGCATTTTTTCCTTAACTGCCCACATTGTCGTCTCTTTCTTACTTTGCTGGTAAGCCAATCATATCTTTAATTTACAAAGCCAACGGTAAAAAAAAATGTCTTCTCTCTTTTGTAAAGTAAGTCAGCCCCAACACCGAAAAACCATTACTGTAATAACAAGGTAGACCTCTTAATAAGTTTAGAGTTTTTATATTTGAATAATCTTGTTTAACAAAATTTGAAATACAACATAAGGAGTAGAACTACACACATCTCATATTTGGTAAATATGTCTAAATGGAAAACATAACAACCAGAGCAAACATGTGATGGATGGCAGATCTTTAAGCAAAATATCAAAACAACAGGAAATAAAATGCCTGTGGAAGCAAATTTTACAAACTGTCTTCAGAATATTTAAGATATACTTTGATTTTGGAGAGTATGAGGATTAGCCAGCTCCCAGAGTCACACCAAAGGAAGGTTTGAGGTGGGGTCTGGTTGTTTTTTTGCACAAATCAGTTGATTTAATGTGGGACCTCCAGTAATAGAAAACAAAAATGAATGCATAAAGAAAACTCAGCACCCACTACTGCTTCTCAGCTGACACATTACCATTGGCCTGTTGGAAGAGGATTTAAGGATAATAGATGGTACACTGAGATCTCTGCAGGAGGAAGCTGCAGTAGAAGGTGCACATTCTAAGAATCCTACAATTCG
This sequence comes from Fundulus heteroclitus, assembly GCF_011125445.2. NCBI lineage: Eukaryota > Metazoa > Chordata > Actinopteri > Cyprinodontiformes > Fundulidae > Fundulus > Fundulus heteroclitus. The sequence continues at coordinate 42,444,832 of NC_046367.1, forward strand.
TTGGCACTGGCATTCAAAAAAGGCAAGAAGCTTCTCCAGCTGTAGCTGTAGTTTAAAAAACAAAATGCATCTGTCAGACTGGAATAGTCTGATTGGATGTTCAAAAGCCACATTTTTACCACACAGAACATCAAAATGGAGCAAATAAAAGGTACATTTTTTTTGTTTTATTAAGAGATATCAAGTTTGAATATTTTCTCCAGCAGGTACAGCGACAACCTGATTGCTGACTGCCAAACATACAGTGTATATGACCTTTGCTCCATGCCCCACTGGCTGTCAGCTTTTAATTTTCCTCAGATTTGCTGTTTCAACTTGTCACTGAAAAAAAAAAAAAACAGGTCTGAAGCAGATGTCTTTTTTTTCTGTTGTGCATCTCTGCTCCTAACGTCATACATTTCTCTCCTCAGTAACGGTCAATTAGAAAGAAGTCGGTCTAGGTTGCGAGGGGACAAATAATGCTTCATATAGAATATTTAAGAGACGGAAGGACAAAAGCAACTCTCTCTATTCACTTGTTTAATTCTACAAAACATACATTTACACTTCCATTAAACGACTGCATTGGATAACATGAGGTGAAAATATTTTGTCAGTTTTGTTCACTGAACTAATGTGAATAAAATTAAAATAAATATGGGACTTCTGAGTTGTATTGCCTGTACTAAAAAAATGGTTGTCTAATGTACTGGTGGTTTGATTTGTTTTGTGCTTTTCAATCTAAATGGTGTTTGGGGTTTATTTTCAATTGTTCAAGGTGTTTAGTATTGTAAGTTACAGTACATTTAGCATGTTGTGGTTTATTTGTTCTAGGAAAGAAACTGATGATAATCCAACATAGTAGGAAAATTACCTTCCTGGCGCCTCACAACATCACAGCACATAAACCCCAGAACTGCTGTGTTTATATGACTTTCCAGTCTTTTCAGTCCCTACCTGGTCCAGCCAGGGCCGCTTAGTCTGATTACAGCTCTGCTGGAAGGTGTTTCTCATAAAAGCAGCTGTTCCTCTCCATAGCACCATGCTTAGGTGCATATGATAACAACTGACATCAAATATTAGGTGCAATCTTAAAGACCACTCAAGCTCAACAAATCCCACATTTTAATGCCTTTAAACTAATGTAATTATGACGGATAGTACTAGAAAGTATAATGAAGTATTCAGTGTCCCTGATTACCCTAGTCAGAGTTAAAACCTCAAACTATAGTTTATTAGTCAATGATTTTTAAATTCAGCTCAGATGCAAGCTGTCAACATTGATAAAATGCTGTTTTCTTTTGCTCCACCCACAAAATATCTATATTAAAATTCAGCAATAACCCCTTAACTTTTTCAACATAGTAATGGGTTAACATAAACTATAAGCCTAAACTGTGTTCATCAGATTTGACTCCAAAGATCTGTACAACCGCCGTGTCTTTATCGTTAACATTTTAACACATCAGTTGCAAATGCTCCCCGGCTGATGACAGAGATGGGGCTAAAAAGGAAGGGAAAATAACTGATGCTATGGCACTAATGTAAAAGCAGACTAAGACTATGATACAAATTTCTTTACCATGTCCAGTGCACATGACTTCTGACATCCCTGAGGGCCAAACCACCCGTGTTATTTTCTCCTTGTCACATCCCTGGATCTACTGATTATCTTGCATTTTTAAAAGTTCAACTTTGTGAATAATCGCAAATTTAATGTAGATGAAAAATAAAGTTAAGAATCACCTAAATTAAGCTAGCATTTCTTTGCCCCAAAAACAACGTGGTTAGTTTTTATATAATGTATTATTACATAACAAAAATAAAAACTTTATTTTAGGAAAATTATCAATAAGATTTATTATTTTGTATTTAGCTTCTATTAATATTTAACATGAATATTGTTTAATATTTCATCTTGAACTTTTTGTTAGGAGCTGCTAAACAAGCAAACCATTTTATTTTGTTTAGCATTTTTAATTACCATTTTGCATTTATTCATTGAGGCACTCAAGGAAAACCTTTTTAAATTAGGTGACAATATATAAGACTTGCAGTTTGTTCTTCAATTTTCATTTGCACTGACGTTCCTAGAAAGTTCCTAGAAAGAAAAGATGGACCCTCTTTGCCTCAAAATATTTTCCCCGCTGCATTAAAGAAGTCCACAGAGGGCTTTGTTCACAATTTTCATAATTGTCCAATCCAAATAATAATCAAAGTTGTTTAGATAAAATTAACTGTCATGATTTTGTCTTTATATGTCAGCTTGTTGATTTCACAGGTTTGGATTGGGGACAGGCAATAACACAATTAGATTGATTAATATAGTGGGTGGGCACAGAGCAGGTGGTTTCCATCATACTGGTCCAAGATCAGATTTTGTAAGAACAGGTTAAGATTAAAACTGTGTAATTAAATTGTAACTAATCCATGGTTAGAAGTGTGTGAAAATGTATCGTGGTAGCGACGCGTTTTGCAGAAGATTGACAGCATCTGTGCTTGTGTTTGTGAGACCTGGAACAAGTCCTCCTAACAGGACAGATACATATTGTGGTAAAACAGTATCCTGAAATAAACTCAGACAAACTGCAAGTTCAGCTTGCAATGTTCAGATTGAAGTACAGTTGTTAGTCCAGTATTGAGATTGTTGCAGTTCTGCAAGAGATGACCCCAGAGGTCTGTAGTCTCTTTGATCAAGTTGAAACAGTTGTCTGCATCCTTCTCGTTACTTCCAGTGTCATCAGAGTGTGAAAGGAGTTTTATTAGTCCTTAGAAGACTTCAAACATGGCTTCGTAGCACTATGACCCAAGCTTGCCTAAATAGTGCTGTGTGCCATGTGCACAAGGACAAGCTGGACAGGTTGAACAGAAACCAGATTGCACAGCAGTTTGTCTTTTTTAAGGACAGTAGAAAGAGCACTTTTGTTTTTTTTTACATTAATTGAAAGATTATTGTGTTTAATGTGCTGAAATGTCTGTTAGCATTTTGAACAGTTGTACAGTTGTGATCAATCCTGTATGATCTTGTTTTTAAAATAATTGTTTGTTACATTTTGGTTAAGTTAAATGAGTCCAAATAAAAAGTCCTTGTAGCTGGTTTATTATTATTATTTTCCAATGGCATTTAATTATTCAAATGCAGACTAAAATCTGTTTTGAATTTCATAATTAAAACTGGCTAATTACGGCAATAGTTTTCAAAGACTGACCCAGTTACCGTTCTTATACTGCTAGACTAAAAAGAGTAAAGGTTATTATTGTGTGAAATTATTCAAAAATAATTTGCAAACTGGATGACCATATTTAATACGACAAGAACTTACATTCATTTCCTACAAAAATATCTAACTAATTTATTTCTTTAAAATCATCATATTTTGTAGAACAGGTAAAAAATTAACATATTTTATTTTTGGTTTAACATTTTTTTTATTACTTTTTGGGCCCTCGAGTTCCTTTGACTTGACAATTTTGGTCCATGTTCCGAAAAGTTTGGACACCCCTGTTGTAGATTAAAGGCACAATTTATAATTTTAATTTAGAAAATGTGTAAGCATCTCATCCCTCAGGAATGTCTTGCAAGTAAACACCTTTTTAGGTTACAAAATAAACATAAATAATCTTTATTTACTGTTTAAATTATGTTAATATATATTTATTTATATATAAGTGATGATGTCAGCAATAAAACAAACCCTCTACAAACAATATCAAAGTTGTTTTTACTGCTCAAAAAGAGCAAATTAATATTGGATATACACGTATATAACTGTACAATTATAGTCTGCACCACAAAAACACAACATAAACGCAACATCAATAAAAACATTGCTAGCCTCTTTCCAAATGGAAATCCAAGGATAATCTACACACCATCTTATGTGGGAAGTAGTGCTGGTTGATTAAAAAAAACGCATACTGATATATAGAAATCATATTGATTAATATTGATAATTATCAAATAATTCAAAACTTATATTTTAAGTGCCGCCCTGGCCATTTTATGCTGTTGGTTAATGACTTATTTTTAGATACAGAACAGACAAACACTTAATTCAAACTCAACCCTTTATTCAACCAAGTTTTTACCAAAACTGCAGGTATTTGAAGAATAAAAAAAGCGTGTGCTCTCTGAACTATTTGAGGGGGGCAGAGTTTGGTGACGGAGCGTTCCTGGGTCAGCGTTTTTGATTGGTTGGGTGGACGTAATGACTGTAATAATAACCTACATGGCTAAAATGCAAAATGAAGGAAAGCCGTTCTCCTGTTGAACTTTTTATTGATCTTTTTATTATTGACTCACACGTCTATCCATCAATATTGTTATTGAATTATTGTCTGGCCCCAGTGGGAAGTTGTTCAAAGGTACATAGAAATAACCTGGATTAATTTTAACCTGAGTCCCTGCAATTAAATAATAGCATGAATAATTCAGAAAGTTCATTTTCTCACATTAATGACAAAACAAATCAAAGGTTCTGATGGATCTGGGTCAGTTCAGCTGCTGGGCCACATGTCCATAGCTTCTGCTGATTCTCAGGTTCCATGGAGAGACATGGATGGATGATTGACAGACGAGTTACCAAACGGTGTTACCAAACCCTGACGGTGGTACAGAAGGTTCCCTGCGCCGCGGGATGGTTCTGACCTACTGGTTTGGTTCTGAGCTGTAGTTATTGGTGTGGGAATGCAGATCCGTTAAACTTGTGCGTGAACTTGCATCGGTCGGTCTGAGGATGAAGATAAAGCAGTTTGCTGGTGTGTTGTAACAACCAGCCGGTGGTGTGTTGGTGGATGGAGGCGGGGGGGAGTTTGACTGACAGGGACAGCCTCAGCCTCAGCTTCCTTTTTTTTTTGTCAGCACTTATTTAACGACTCGGGTGGGTTGTAGGGATTTTAGTGTAGTTTAACTCCTCCGTGTCTTGAGGAAACAGATGGTCTCGTGTAAATGTTTAGTGTTCTGCTGGCAGACGATCCAGATCAATTCGGATCAAAGCTCGATCCACAGCTACATGATGACTGGCAGACCGGAGGAGTTGATGTTTCATAAATGGCTGCCATCTCCCATCATGCCCCCCTGGGTGTCCCAGCAGCCAATGGGGAGGCTCAGCTGGGTGGTGATGCAGGTTGCCCCCTTGGTATAAAACCCTTAAGCACCGTCTGGGCCCTCCTGAGCAGTTGGAGCATTCCCAGCCTCGCCTCGGGTGGAGGGATTGCGAGGAGGGAAAGCAAAACTACACGGCCACTCTCTGTGTAGTTTTGTTTTTGTCAGGGAATATTTCGAGGCTCGACCGTTCTCACCTTGGATTTTTCTGCACAAACCGTTCTGGATAAGGGGGCTGCTGCCCGTTAGTCAGTCGGGCTCCGTCCCATCACTTCCAGGCACTCTTGTGGAAACAAGTGAGTAGTTCCTGCTTGTGTCCCGAGTGATAAAGTTTTTATCTGACATGGATCGGGGACCTGGACTCAGGCTTTTGGTGGAGTTGGGATCGGGTCAGGGGTCAGGGCCCCTGGTTTTGGAGAGGTTTGCTGAGTTTTTGATGTGTTGATGTATTTTTGGCTGCAGAAGGAGGCCTCATGCAGCAGAGTGTGCGGTGATCTGTGGAAAGCCCAGAATAGCCGCTGAGAGCATCAGAGAGGCCTGTCAGCTGGGCCCATGGCTTTTTAAGGGAATCAGCAGCGGAGCTATCAGTTGCACCTCGAGCTATGTGCCACATGGTGGCTGTCAATCAAACTGCAGGGTCAGGGTGGGGGTGCCGAGGTATTTTTGGTTACTGCCATATCTGTCGCTCAGATGTTGATCTGTAAATACCAGCGGGGGCTGCTACGGTTCGATGATCCAGCACCATTCTGACATGAAGCTGTGTATTTATTGTTGATCAATCCTGTTGTGATCGGGTCGGTGATGAGGGGAACTGAGAATGTGAAAAATCGGAGCTGAGATCAGGTGACAGCAGTGAAATAAAGCAGCGGGTATCCTCACGAGGGGTTCAGTGTCACATCAAAAGTCCAGGAACTCCTGATTTAACCCAGGTTCTGATGATCAAACTCACCTGCAGGTGTTTGGAAATAACATTCTCACAGGACCAAAGAGGTCTTGGTTCTGGTATCGTCAGAAGGTCTTATAATGAACCTGAACTTGGAGTTCCTGGAGCTTTAGGTGATAAGATATTTCATGGGCTTCTGCTTTTCTGTCCCAGACATGTTTAAAGACAGGATCAGATCTTTGTGTGGCATCTTAACGGACCGTCTGTAATTCGGGTCATGCACAATGAAAGTAAAGATGTGTCCATTACATCTGAGTGGAGGAGCCAGATCTATTTTCACATAAAGTTATTTTAGGGAAACATGATTTTAGTCCTGGTGCTTCCCCAGCTTTAATCACGCTTTGGACTTCACGGCTGAATTTATCAGTAATAGAAGCTATGTTATTAATGATGAGCATTTATTACTGTTTTGCCGTTCTATAAACTTGTCTTAATGTATTGTGAGGTTATTTATTTATTAATTGCTATAACTGTGATGAGAAAACCTTGTGTTTCAGTCTTAGATCTGTTTGCACAACATGAAACGACCAAAACTCATCTGCAAGGTTTTATATTATTGAAAAAAACAGAAAGCCAGCAGTGTTGATGAGCACAATATCACCACTTCTTTTGGTTACATATTTATATTATTTTATACAAAAGAACTGCAGTTAATTGCTGCTGTTATTTTATTTCTATTTTCACTCTTTTAACTTATAGTGGGACGATTAGTTTTGTTCTCTGTGCAAAGTAATGGAGATTAAACGTAAAGATTGCATCTTGAGCTTGAGCTATGCTCCATTTTTAACACAGTTATTAGACAAATTCAGTGTTTTTCGCAGTAAAAGCAACGATTGGAAGTATTTTCTTTAGAGTGTTTGAGCTGTGGGTTGTTAAAGTGTTAGAGGCAGTGACTGTAGCACTGAATCAGTATCGGCAGCGCTGCGGTCCGTGAAGCACCTGCTGCTGTCAGATCTTCAGAAACAGCTGCAGCTTCACTGACTCTCAATTTTATAAATACAAAATATATAAAATATCCTAAAGGCATAAAAATAGTTGCAGACCAATTGCTCAATATTTAACCACTAAGCTAAAAAAGGAAGAGTCATAGTTCCTTTGCAAAATTGTCACTAGATTTAGATTTGCTGTTTAAATATATAAAGATCCTTGCAATGATAATTTGTTGTTATTAGGTGTAATTTTAACTGAATCAGATTGAACTATTGAAAATGAGTTAAAATGGCAACCAGCCACATTTGAATGAAATCGTTATTAAATAAACTGCCTTGTCATTCATGCAGTGTTTAAGCTCGTATTACTGTTTCTATGAAATTTAATATTTCACAAAATTGTTCACACACTGCAAAAATGGAACTGAAAAGTAAGTAAAATCATCTTGAAATGAGTGTATTTGTCCTTGATTTGAGCGGGTAAATAACAGGATCTGCCAACGGAATTAATATTTTGACCCCTAAAATAAGATTATTAGATATCCTGCACTTGAAATAAGACGACAGAGATGAGCTGTTCCTATTTTAAGAGCAAAAATCTTATTCCATTGACGGATCATTTAAACTTGCTGCTCAAATCAAGGACAAATACACTAATTTTAAGATCCTATTTACGTTTGGTTCCCTTTTTACATTGCAGCCCTGGGAGATTTAGGTCTGAAGTTATCTTTTAATTTAATTAAAATGTTTCTCCTGCCGCGAAGTACTATTAATTTTAGAGCGGCCCAGCATGAGCCTTGACAAGAACCTGGAAGAGAATCTGTGGGGGCAGCCAAAAGATTAGGGTGATGGCTGAGATACCTTCCAGCCTCAAAGACCTACAGCTAAAGAAGAAAAGCTAGTGAAAAAAATGTGGAAAAGGGCAAAAAGCTGGTCAGCAATCATAAAAAGGTTTTTATGATTGCTGGTCAGCAATCATAAAATATATATATATATATATATATATATATATATATATATATATATATATATATATATATATATTATTTATTTATTTATTTATTTATTTTTTCCACTGGCTGTTGTGACGCGTACAAATAATTTGATATAACAATTCTCATTAGAATCCAGGTAAACATTTTTTCTCCACAATCGATACTTCTTGTACATTGTTTTATTTTATTTGGGAAGATTTTATTACTTATCAGAAACAAACTTCTTGGTTGAATGAAAATATTTTTCTGAACCTGCCCTGGGAGTTCATTTACAAGTTTCAAAAGAAGTGATTGCAATTTAAATGACGACAAAAATCACAAACGGAATGTTTATTTTTCAAATGCAAGAAAATAAATAATTCATGAATATGCAGTAGCTCTTCAAAACTCTTCTGAGCAGCAGCTCTTCTGATTCTGATTCTGATTCTGAAGACACCAAAGGACCAAACAGAACTAAAGTCAAGTTTTATTGCAAACATCTAGTTTATGGTGGATATTTAAAGCATTTAGGAAATGTTCGTAAAGCTAAACCTCAACTGTGTTTTGTGGGAACAGCAACTGAATGAAAAGGTAAAACTGTGTTTCCTTTTCTGCACAGAAACTTTCATCAACATTTGGCTACTTAGTCAATACAAGTTAACCTGCTGAATGACAGAACGGATGTAAAAAAAAAAAAGAAAAAGAAAAGAAAGTGTTCTGCTACAATAACAAAAAAGATGGCATTAGCCAAACTTCAGAAAAGAAGATAAAAAGATGAGTTTACCCACAGCTCCTCAACCCGTTCACTGCAGAGTCCACTGAGGAGAATTCAACCAGAATCAGTTTAAACCGTCACATTATTTTATTTATTATACAATCAATTTGACTTCAGTTTCAATCAGGTCTCAGTGAAGATATTTTGAGGAAAAATACATAAAAATGTAAATAGAAATGTTATTGTCGTAAGTATGAATGTTTACATTTTAATAGTTTGTATCAACTGCTTCTCTTCGAGCCTTCTCCTATTAAAAGCAGAAACATTTGACCTCCCGCAGGATTGTGAGGATTTTATCATAAAATAAACTCCTTGAATTTTCAGGGTTTTCTCTCCAAACTGTGAGGGAGAACTGGCGCCATCTGCTGGTCGCTTGAAATATAATCAAAGAACTTTAGATGAGGCATCGTTTTTTCTGTTTCCTTTGGATGTTTTGCTCCACATGAGGCTCATCACAGTCTGCAGACTGTGTCCTTCCTGATGCAATAAATAAATAAATAAAAAAAATCAAAGGTTTAATTGCACCATCTCTGTTTCAGGGTGCCGAACACCATGTCAACACAAGCGCCAACGTTCACACAGCCGCTACAGAGCGTCGTGGCACTGGAGGGTAGTGCCGCCACGTTCGAGGCTCAAGTTAGTGGTAAGAAACATTTCTAATGGCCTTATCATGCTGGAGGCAACAAGCTAGCCGACTTGGAGCTTCGCTTTCTACCGCTGATATTTCTGCTAAATCTGACCGAAGCAAAATAAATGTTTACAGGGTGATTAGCTGAAGATTTAAGCAAAATAGCCTCAGTCAGAGAAACAGACGCATGAAAATGCATATTATCTAAAAAAAACATGATAAATATTTCACCTCATTTTATAAACATAATTAAATATGGACTTGCTTTCATTTTTAAAACTTAAAAAATAAGTCTTAATAATAGTTATAGATAGTTTAGTCTTGAATACCAAGCGTAAAGCATAAAAACAACAATTAAAGTGTATTTTTGTTTTATTATTAACTATGTTAATGTGTTAGATTATAAAGTTTGTCGACGCAAAACAACATTGATTTATACATTCAGTAAAGTGTATTTTGTAGCCAGGTTCCTGATTGTTCTGGCTTCGCCGTCTCCTCTGCAGGTTCTCCAGTTCCTGAGGTGAGCTGGTTCCGTGATGGCCAGGTTCTTTCCGCCGCAGCTCTGCCAGGCGTTCAGATCTCGTTCAGCGATGGCCGCGCTGTTCTGAGGATCCCCGCTGTGACCGCCGCACACAGCGGACGCTTTTCTGTCAGAGCCACCAACGGCGCTGGACAAGCCACGAGCACCGCTGAGCTCCTCGTTACAGGTGAGACAGGTGATATAGAGACAGGTGAGACTGAGATACAGGTGACATAGGGACAGGTGAGATAGAGACAGGTGATACAGAGAGAAAGGTGTACTCCAACTCTCTAATCAGCATTTTGACATCTTCAGGATATTCAGCTACACAAACTGAAGCTGAACATTTTATTTTTGTGCATAGTTCCAACTTGTTTAAATTTCAAAATAAATGGTTTGTAGTTGAGATAGTAAATCTTACTTTACCCTTAGTGTGGTTTATTGTCACATTTATATTTATAAACACATCCATTCCTTGTCTAAACCCATCTGTCCCTGCTGGGAGGCTGCTGTGTATCTCCAGTGGTCATGGGTCAAGATGTGGGGGAAATCCTGGACATGTTACCTGTCCATCACAGGTCATCACAGAGACACCTATGGGCAATTAAGAGAATTTATCCCTTCAACAAATTGAAAATTCAGAGGATTGTATAAAAACATTAAAGAATAGTAATGACAAATTTTGTTTCCTTGGTAGGTGACCATAATAAAAAGTAAAAAGCACCAAATATGGAGCCCTGAGGAACACCACAAAACCTCATACAGCAGACTGGACGTAAACCTGACAATAGACTTTATACGAACAGACCTTGCTTTCAGACTGAACTCTGACGCTCAAAGACAAATGAACAAAAATGACCTGAGCGTTGTCTGCCTTCCTCTGCTTGAAGCTTTAAATGTTTTCTGATTATTTCATTATACACTAGTTTTAGGGGTAGACAATAATTCAATAATTTTAAAGCAATTATTTCTAAATGTTATATTGCAGACATTTTATAAACATGGCAAAATAATAATCAGTTTGAACAGGCATCTGCTGTGGGCATTCTTTAGTCTTTCGGAGGATTTTATTTTTGTTTATCATATCGTCGGAAATTAATACAAGGATCGTAATATAAGTTTTGGCCATATCGTCCAGCCCTAACTAGGGGTGATTATTTGTTTCTGCATTATTGTGCTTTTGAAATTTTGAAACTGAGTTTTATTTTTAGCAGGAATCCAAACAGAATTTGAGTAATTTGGGCTGCAAAGATAAAATCTTGGAGCTGTATTCTGTGTAGTGGGTCTTTGTAAAGTACCTGTTAGTCTCACACCTGCAGTAAACATCAGTGTGGGCAAGCAGAAACAATTTCCGACTAATGATCCAGGTTAACTATTGGAGATTAGAGCTAAAAGCAGAAGACGTGTTGGAGTTTATTATTTTAAACCTTTTTTCTTGCTGCAGCGGAGACGGCGCCTCCCACCTTCCTTCAGAGGCTGCAGACCTCCTCAGTGAGGCAGGGCAGCCAGGTGAGGCTGAATGTCAGAGTCACCGGTATCCCCACACCTGTAGTGAAGTTCTACAGGGAGGGAGCTGAGATCCAGAGCTCTGCCGACTTTCAGATCCTGCAGGATGGCGACTTATACAGTCTGCTGATCGCTGAAGCCTTCCCAGAGGACTCTGGGACGTATTCGGCGACAGCCACCAACAGCAGTGGACGGGCCACGTCCACCTGCGAGCTGCTGGTTCAAGGTGAGCTGCGGTAGCGTCTACAGATTTAACCTAAACTGATCCGACCAGAACCTGAACTGAATGTTTGTGCCCAGGTGAAGAACCGGTTCCAGCAAAGAAAACTAAGACCGTGATTTCAGCCTCTCAGATTTCACAGACCAGAATCACAAGAGTGGAAATGGGACGCCAGTTCATCGGATCACAGGTTCTGGTTTCATCTCACTTCCTTTTATTTGGCTCTAACTCACTGTGACCCAGTCCTAATGTCCCAGTTCTTCTGCTTTAATCTGATCTGGTTGTGTCTCTCTTCAGAAAATGGAGGTCGAGCTGACTCAGACACTTGGTCACAAGACTCCACCCAGAGTCCCACCCAAACCTTCGTCAAAGTCTCCCACCCAGCCCTCGCTGGTCTACAAGGTGACCGGAGGGCGCCAACAGTCTCCATCACCTGTCAGACACGTGAAGGCGCCCACGCCCACACCTGTCAGGTGGGTGGAGCATCAAGTAGCAAACAGCTAGGAAGCATGAACTAAAACCTAAAGGCTTAATCAGTGAACCTTTTCACTGTTGGCCTTCCTCTGCAGGCCGGTGAAGTCTCCCGTCACCACAAGGAAGCAGCCTGCTCCCACCACTGAAGTCCCCCCGCCGTGGAAACGGGGAGATGATGGGAAAGCAGTGCATCAACCAATCACAGAGCCCAAAGAGGTGAGGGCTGTGTGTTTGGAGCAGGGTTGTATTCAAGCTTGAGAGCGACAGTAAACAACTTGAGAGAGAGATAATGCAGGATGGAGTCGGATCACATTAACGCCAGCTGCTAAAAGTCTGAAATCTTTGTATTGTCCAGTCCTGTTTGTACCTCCAAGATGGAAGTTGCTTGGTTTCTATGTTTGTCTTTATCTGTCTTACTTCCTGCAGTTACATGAAACCTGACTTAGACCTGGAACATGGTCTGATCTTTGGTTTCAGCCCAGATAATCTCCTAACCCAGGAGGGTTTTCATTCCAGATGTTTCCGTTCTCAGGCTGAACTTTACTCATAATTCTATAAAGAAAATCTTTATGTTTTATTATGAGCCCAATGCCTACATCATTTTTCCCACTGGCTTCTCTGTTCTCTTTTTAATAAATCATATAAACATGTTTTAAGATTCTGTTAAAAAGACCGTTCCTGTTTTCTTCAGAAGAATATCCAATAATCCAGTGTTTCTCACGGATTCCACGGATATCATTTGTTTTCATGTGTTAGGGAAGATTTTGATTTCTAAAAATTGGACTTTTTTGGCACTGTACAGTTTTTCTTTAACATGTCATATGTACAGCTCTCCTATCACTGGAGACCAACAGATGGAAAAGTACTTTCCGCTTAAAGCTGGTCTTTAGAACCAGAGGAGTTAGGATAGCCTGGAGCTCCAAACTACACAAAAGTGAACTTGAAAAGTAATAGATGAACATTCCGTTGTTGGAGTTGACAATGTGCTTTAGAAATGAGACATTTTCAAAGGTTATGACCAGAAACCAGATCAAGGTGTGATGAACTAATGATCAAACAGCTTCTCCTCTATCTTAAAGACATAAATTTACCATCTTTATAAACACAGACTCCCCTGATTGGACCAAAAATCAATAAGAATATCCTTCAGCTGGTAGATCCTTGTACTTATTTTAAATGATTATAACAAAGAACTTCCAGAATATGTACTGCAGGTTTCTTAACCTTTCTAAGGTGACGGACTTTACTTTTTAAAAGAGTTTAACCATCTCTTTTTTGTCTTTTTTCATCAAAATTTGATCAGACACTTTTTTACCTGCAGCAGTTTCTCTGAGTTGTTTTCTGGCCTATTTTAAGGCATGTGATTGTTGGTTTTCATCGTCTTCTCCCTGGTTTTTCCAAATTCAGTGTTAGGACTTAACTCAGAGTGTCACTGTCAGACATTGCAACATAACTCTGTCAGCATTGCTGCTGATTTTGCTTATACGCCATCTGGGATTTTTTCTTGTCTTTGTCACAGGTCGGGTGGTTTTCTGGGATTAAATGTATATTTTACTGTCTCATTTGATTTGACTCTGTTGAACATTTGGAGTCGCCTGATGAAATTACAGTGTGTTAATGGAAATGATTGTATTATTTTTAGAAACCATTTCCTTTTTCTCTTGTAGTGTTTGAACATGGCAATAATATAAATGTAGGTGAAATCACATTTTTCCTTAATCGTCTGAGGGTCTGGAGCGCCCAGATTACAGTTTGTCATAATCCATATTTATACCCTGGACTGAGAAATCTCTGCGCTGGAAGCTTTACAGATAAATGGCAAATAATGCCTTATACTTCGTCAAACTTGAGATGTTGGAGTCAAAAACAAGGAAATAATATTGTAAGATCCTTGTTTTTAAATTTTCCAGTCAAAGGATTTTAAAACTAGTATGTCTAAGGAAACCAGACGGAGTACTAATTATGATACTGCTATGGTAGTTTCAGTTGAAGCAAAGCGTTTTTTGTTTTTTTTTGTAGTGAGTCTTTTTGCTCAGTAACTGGTTAGGAGTTCAGCTAAATTAATTTATGGACCTTTCTGAGCTCGGACTAGTCCAGACGTGCCTAGGGTTTGTGGCTGCGACATCAGTCAAACAAAGCTTAACCTGTGGCTTCAGCCGCTCCATGTTAAAGATGGATTATTGCTGCAATCTGAATTAGTTTTTCAATCATTTATCAACAGAGAGTTAATTTTCTGTTTATTTTCACCAATCTTTGTAAGATAAGAGGACTGGTTTGACTCTATTATACTATTTAAATTTTAAAAGTAAAATTTTCCACATTTTACCAAAAATGTATGAAATGTATCACTTTTTTCACATGGCCATGGAACAAGGTAGATTACTAGCTCTTTCCTCTACTCCAGGTGATTAACCTGGCTAACAGTATAATGAGATAAGGTCTTATTTAACTTGATGTCCAAACTCACAGAGTCCAAATGAGCTAAATAAGTTTCAGATTTACTGATTTTCCGCCCTTTTGGTTGGATTGACTTTCTGTCAGTGTGTTGCTGTCCTGTTCTGAGCTCTGTGTGCTGCTGGTTCTGTCTCCAGGCTGAGGGAGGGATAAGAGCCGGGGCGGTGGCCAAAGTGGTGGCCGCCGTTGACCTGGCTCGTGTCCGCCTGCCCGCGCATGTCGAGGGCGGTCGAGCTGAAGAGGTGGATACTGTAGAGGCAGAAATGAGGCAACAGACAGTTGCTGTGGCTGCCGATCAGCAGTATCAAATTGGGTGGACGTCAACGAGAATGCAGGCTGGTCAAATGCTCACTGCTGCTCAGGAGTTCACATCTGACCTGCAGCATCAGGTTAGACAGCTCTACTTGTAAAGAATATGACAAGGCCATGATTTTTGACCAGATTAAATACTTTTACTCTGTCGGTGAGGTTAAATCCCTACTGGCAAATCTTTTGGTCAGTCCAAACAGTCCCATTAACATTATTTTTATAATAGTCTAACCATCTAAGTATAGATTAATTATCTCATTATAAGCATTTTGACATTTTTATAAAAATTTTTGAATTTTCAAATAATAGGTTTCAGCCAAACATTGTGGTTTACTGAGTAGATCTGAGCGTCTGCTTGAGATGTTAACACTCCTGTGTTGATCACTTCAGATTCAGAGAGGAGCAGAAATCTCCTACGATGTGGACACTGGTCTCTCTCCATCTCCAGTTCCACATTTCACGGTCTCTAAAGTTTCTGTCCCCAAACCAGAGTCTGTTGGGGAGGTAAGAAAGGCGACATCAGGCAAGCAGTAGGAAAAAGCCAGAGTGGACTATAATAAGCTACATAACAGCATCCACGATTTGGTCTGAATAACAACTGATGGGTGTTTGACTTCACATTTTTAGGAAATCTGTTCAAGCAAAAATATTCACTGAGTTCAGGTTTCAGTCATTTTTCTTATTTTTGGCAAAATTGTCTGCTGTAACCTTTGCAGCGTCTGCCAGGCTCATAAAAAAATCTGCATCGGGTAAAAACAACAGTTTGGACCAAACCACGGTCTACTACAACTACACCTGCTTAACGGTTTCAGCGGACAAAATGACTGCAGACGCCACCTAATCTCATACATTTAGTTGTCTGCACTCCAACACCGATAAGAAACTCCAGTCTCTGGTTTTCCTCGAGTTTAATAAGTAAACCCAGATCTATGTTTCATTCATTGCTGCAGCGTAGACCCATTAGTTTAACTTAAAACTCTTACTTGTTTTAACACCGTCCCTCTATGGTGAGGAAAAGTTATTCTACAGATGATCCAAAATGGATGAAACACGTTTACTGTAATGGAGCAGTGTTTGTACTGTGAGAAGGTTTCGTCGACAGGCGTTGTTACTGCTTGCCTGAGATGCTGTCCTGTTTTTAATCTGATTCTAGAGGTGTTTGAATATCGTTAACAAATGAAGCCACATTTAACCTTCCCATTCTACATTGCGCTCCTGACTTAATTCATTAATCAGCAAACGATGTAAATTTGTACCCGTAATTAATCCTGCTTCATCTAAAATCCCCCTCATTTGATCCTGTTGTAGCTCTAATAAAACTAACGTCCCATAGGTATTCTGTGCTGTGTGAACGCGCACCTTAAATGTAAAGCCAGCCCATTCCACTCATTTCATTCATTGCATTGGACCTTTAGTGTAAAATGTGAACTAGGTGTGGTAATTCGTTATCCTGACGATGGTGTGGCCTTTCCCCCCCACTCTGGATTGGTCAGGTGTCCATCGCCGGCTCGGCTATCGCCACTCTGCAGAAAGAGTTATCCTCGTCCTCTTCTAGAAAGATCATCAAACCAGTCAAGTCTCCCAGTCCGTCTCTTAAAGTGGTTAAGACCAGTGAGACGCTGGAGTACGTCCCACCGCCTTTCAAAGAGTCCTCTGAGAAATACCACTCCGGCACCCAGATTCAGACGGGGGTGGTACACATGGTGGGCATGGACAGAGTCTATGAGGACTGGAGAGCCAAGGTTTGTCCTGCAGCTTTTTGAGATGGATCTGAGCAGAACAAGAAAACCTGATGAGTAAAAAGAAACAGATGCTTCTGAAATCTGCAGTTTGATTCCACACAACAGCTTTAAAGGAAGGGTGTCCCACTCTCCGCAGCTTTAAACCTTTTCAATTCAGCTCCACTAATTGATCCCCTTCTTTCATCCCTCATGAGACAAAGAGGTCAAAGCAGCTGGTTTGGTTTTCAGTTTGTGTGACGGAGCGGGCCTCCAGCCTTAGGGTCTGTCCTCCTGTGGGCTAGCAGTCTGGTTTTCTTGATTTCTGTGAAAAATCCAACCATCAATGTTCATCTAATAAAAACTTTAACGAGCGTCTTTCTCAGCACTATTGACAACCTCATCCTCACCACTTGAGCCCATCCAGCTCCTTCTTAATTTTTCTGTCTCGTCTCCTCTTCTTCATCACTTCTTCGCTGTGGAAATCACATATAAAGTCCTGTGTGTTGCTTGGTTTTTGTTCGTGTTTGTTTTAGACGTGGATGTAAATGTTGCTTAGGTCTAACACGGCTGACTCTGTGACAGGGGCCCGAGGCAGCAGCTGTACCGTCTGCAGGTGGCGCTGTTGTCCCACCCACACTAGTCTCTGTAAGTGGCCCAGTTTCAAATTGTCGTCCATATTACTAGATTTCCAGTTGAAGGCGTATTTTCTAAAAGCGTTGGGTTACTTCTTGTGCAGGGCTTGAAAAACACAAACGTGACCGAGGGCGAGTCGGTGACTCTGGAGTGTCAGATCAGCGGCCAGCCCACCCCCGTTATAATGTGGTTCAGGGAGGACTACAAGATCGAGAGCTCCATCGATTTCCAGATCAGCTACGAGAGCGGATTCGCTCGGCTGGTGATACGCGAGGCTTTTGCTGAAGACAGCGGACGGTTTACGTGCACCGCCACCAACGAGGCTGGAACCATCAGCACCTCCTGCTACCTGCTCGTCCAGGGTGAGTAGCAGCAATGACTGAATACAGGCAACAAATCTAAATACTGATAATTTTAAGTGCTGTCCCTTAGCAAAAAGTAATATACTTGAAGTTAAGTTTATTAGGCATACCTACATATAAGCTTAAGTCTTAGTATCAATGTACTTAGTCTTAGAGTTCTGTTTATACTTTTCAGTATAAGTCAAGTATACTTCACTATACTATGAAGTATATGAAGTATAGTTTACAAAAAGTAAACTTCAAGTACACCGCGTCATTTTAAGTGTGACATAAGTTTACTTGTAGTACACTTAAATAACTACTTTTTGGTGAGGGTATGGATTGAAGAAAACACATCGTTTACAGAAAGCTGATGGAAGTTGAGTGAATCTTATTCTAATGGTAACAATATTAACATTTCGGGCTGGCCCCATCAGCTGCAAATTAAAATCTGTGAGAGAATCTATGTAGGGAGCAAAAGATTAGGGTGATGGCGAGGTAGCCTTCCAACTTTGTCAAAATACCAGTGGAAACCTGCAAAAAGCTGCATGAGCAGCAATTATGAGAAAGGTTTGATCCCTGTGATGCCAATAAAGTTTTTTTCCCCCCCCCATTGATCATTAAGAGTATAAATAATTTTGGACTTGCCATTTCTAAAAATAAAATATAAATAAGAAAATAATTTTCTAAATTTAATGTCCTTTTGAGACTTATGTTTCCCATTTGGTGTCAGAAACTAATTTTGTCATTGAATGACCTAATTTTATTATTCCGACAGTGTCTGAGGACATCGAGAGCAGGCAGGAGATGGTTTCCATCGAAACTGCTCAGACACAGTAAGTGACAAATCTTTGGTGAAACTTTAATAAATAAACCAGTGTTTCTTGTGACTGAATCAGTTCTAATTTTAACTCACAGAGTTACAGTAGAAGTTAAAGAAGAGACCATGTCCGAAGTGAGCGCGGCGGAGTCAGATGCCCCTCCTGCTGCTCCCTTCTTCATTAAGACTCCCAGTGTCCAGAAGCTGGTGGAAGGAGGGAGCGTCGTGTTTCAGTGTCAGGTGGGCGGAAGCCCCAAGCCTCACATTGTCTGGAAGAAGAGCGGAGTGGCGCTCACCACCGGATACAGGTACTGTCAAGTCAAGTTTGTTTGTATAACACCTTTTAGCAGCAAGGTGGTTCAAAGTGCTTTACATCATGAAAACATTAAATCACCATAAACACATCGAAATGGTCACTGTTTGTAAGAACAGTATGAAACATTAAATTGTATCAGGTGAAAATATCAATACACATCAAATATGTTGGTCAATTTTCCTGTTATTATGGGTGGAAGCAGCTCTAAACAGGATGGTTTCAGCCTTGATTTAAAGGAATTCAGTGTTTTGACTGATTTGCAGTTTTCTGGAAGTTTTTTCCAGATTTGTGGAGCATAGGAACTAAATGCTGCTTCTCCATGTTTGGTTCTGGGTGTGCAGAGTAGACCAGAACCAGAAGATCTGAATGGTCTGGAGGGTTCATACAGCAACAACAGCCCGTTAATGTATTTTGGTACTAAGCCATTCAGTGATTTATAAACTAACTGAAGTATTTAAAGTCTATTTTCTGAGCGACAGGGAGGCAGTGTAAGGACTTTAGAACCGGGTCAATGTTCTCTATCTTCCTGGTTTTAGTGAGAACATGAGCAGCAGTGTTCTGGATCAGCTGCAGCTGTGATTTTTTGGGTGGACCTGTGAAGACACTGTTGCAGTAATCAGTGTCCTTAAAATGTTCCTGAAATCACCACCAAAACTACATGTTAAAACATACAGTATTCTACTGGATTAAGGAACTTTAAAATGTACTAATCATACCTTCACATTAACTGTATAAAAGGTATAATTGGTTCACATAGTTGCACACTATGTATCAGGATAATTTGAACATTATGTTCTGCTGCTGTTTTTATTCTGCATCACCCTGTCCCCTATGCCTCTATTTGGCATATTCACACCAACTACTCAGGATCTCCAGACCCCGTTTGTCATGTTGGGGGAAAAAAAAAAAAAAAAAAAAAAGTTATCCTAGAATGTTTGCCATAAAACTGGTCAATTTGTCCTGCATAAAAGGATTGAACTGCCTACGTGTAAAATAGCATGAAGCTGACAGATCTTTAGTGTTTTAGACTGAGCACAAACCGATCAACAAGCATACCACAGGTGCTCAAATAGCTATATATATATATATATATATATATATATATTATTTTTTAAGTAAAAAAAAAAAAAAAAAAAAAAAAACCTTTCAACTTCATGGAGAAGAAATGACTGAAGACAACATATTGGAACTCCATTAATAATCCAACTATATAAAAAGGAGAAGGTAGGAGACAGTGAATTGAGTTTTTAAAGAGATTTCATCCACTGCCACATCTTTAGAGTTATTATGAAACCAAACATAAGGTGTACCTTTAGAAAATAGGACCATGGCCAGCTTTGTCAAATTAGAAAACAAAAAAAAAAATTACCTAAACAAGTTTAAACTCTAAGTGAATAACCATTGTGTCATGGTGTAAAACTGCATTACACAAAAAAAAAAAAAAAAAAAAGTTTGTTCAGTTCTTTTGTGCCAGTGAGATTTAATTCTTACATACTGTCATGGTTTTCAGGCGTTTAGCCCACATGCAGAAACACTCGGGAGAACAAGTCAGAGTTTTAGCGATTTTATTTAGAGAACTAGATGGAAAACCGCAGAGGGTGGCGGGACGCTGGAGGATCGAGAGAGGATGGGGCGTCGGCTTTACTCAGGAGGGGGCGTCAGGTTCTAGAATGGAAGGACGCGGTTAGGTTTGAATCGTGGGTTCGAGAAGCGAACCAGTGCGCTCTTACCGAGTGACGCAGAGAGTTCGCCAGAGGGATAGCGGCTTGGTTCTACGAGCGCAGAGACCATAGGCGACTTTGAGGCAGAAAGACCGGAGAGTGGGCAGGGTCAGGCTGATGAACGCTCGGAGGAATCCTGGGCCGGCTGGAGATCAGCGGGGTGAGATCGGTGGGATAGGTCGTCGGGAGCATGAGCACGAAAGGCGCTGCGGAACGGGATCCGAAGCTTGAGGTAACCACGCTAGGTTAACGCTCCGGTAGCCATCCACTTAAACACTCCCACCGAGCGCAGCTCAACGGCGAACACCTGCCGCTGCGCGCCTCCCTGCTCATTAAAGATCACCTGTGAGGAGAGAGAGAGGGAAAAGGTACGCCCTGATTAGGCGCAGCCCGCAGAACCCTGACACATATAAAGTAAAATATGTTAAAAACTTAAAATATAAAAAAACAGGCAACATAGAATTTCCCAATTATATCCCTCTCCGATATCATGCCCAGTTAAACAGAATAATGCAACAATTTAGTGGTCTCCTAAAATAACATGATTAAATATACTTCTGAGCAACCATTTGTTGAATTTTACAACATCACATATACTGGGTTACCTTCTGTTGCTTTAATAAATCAATTAGTTATTATAATTTATTTTGTTCTATAGCTTCATGGCTTCTAAGAACCTTCAAATAAATCAAATATTGTATAGTTGAGTGCCTGTGTTTGCGTTCATCAGGTATAAAGTTGCCTACAAGAAGGAGACTGGAGAGTGCAGACTGGAGATCTCGATGACCTTCGCAGACGATGCTGGAGAATATTCTGTCTTTGCCAAGAATCAGCATGGAGAAGTCTCAGCCTCCACGAATCTTCTGGAGGAAGGTGTGTCCACAAACATGGCCTGAAAAGTAGAAAGATTACTGGAGCGAACTCTGGGCTTAAATTTTGATTTCGGGTCACAGTGACTATATCATAGACAGAACAAATGTTTTGCTTGCAGAGGAATATGAAGTCTACATGAAGAAACAGGAAGTGATTGCTCCGGTGCAGGAGCCCAAACCTGGAGACATTCCCTCCATCACTGTGGATACGATGACCACCATCATCTCTGGACAGGTACAAGCTACGCTTATCAAATATGGTTGTGTTGGAGTTAGTTTGTCATGAAGTTATAAATCTATAATTCATAACCCATAAGTTGATGAACTTGAATGAAACGTTGAAGACAAAAACCTTTAAATGCTTTTATTAGAAATAACTTGACTTTATGTTTTGGTTTGCCGCTCCAAACTCAAACGAGCATGTTTTCTGCAACCTGCAGGAATTCCATTTGTCCGCCATGGAGCTGAGGATTATCCAGGAGATCGAGTTCTCCATCATGAAGATCACCTACAGAGAGATTGTAAGCGAGGACGGAGAGTTGATGGTGACCGCCACTGCCACCGAGGCGGCGCAGCCGGCCTTCGACACGCCGGTCAAAAACTATAGGATCATGGAGGGAATGAGCGTCACCTTCCACTGCAAGATGTCGGGAATGCCGCTCCCCAAGGTGAGGAATCCCTGAGTGAAACGCTTTGCTTTGGTTACTTCTATTGAACAAACGAGTCAGAAGCAAAGAGGTTTGACTGACTTCTCTACCTTGTGGCAGATCGCTTGGTTTAAAAACGGCCAGCGCATCAGGCCGGGTGACCAGTACCAGATGGAGGTTCTCCAGGACGGACGAGCCAGCCTCCGGCTATCTATGGTGCGAGCAGAAGACGAAGGCGTCTACACGGCCTTCGCCACCAACATGAAGGGGAACGCTGTCTGTTCAGGGAAGCTTTACGTGGAGTCAGCCGCAGCTGCTCCTCAAAGATACACACCACAGCCGGCAATGCAGAGGATTAGGTAAAGTATCACCCGGAGGAAAATGCTTCAAACTTTACGTTTTAGATGCTAGTCATTTCAAACCTGATGCCATTTCCTCAGATCCACGTCTCCTCGTTCTCTGAGCCGCTCTCCTGGACGTTCTTCCAGCCGTTCACCCAGCCGGTCACCCGGACGCTCTCCCGCTCGTCGACTTGATGAGACCGACGAAGCGCAGCTGGAAAGACTTTACAAGCCAGTATTTGTCATGAAACCTACTGCGTGTAAATGCTCTGAGGGACAAACGGCTAGATTCGACCTGAAGGTCGTTGGCCGACCGATGCCTGACACTTACTGGTTCCACAACGGTGGGTCGAACTCAGAAGAAATCTTCATAAAAGGTGTTACTGATTCAAGAGGGTTTGTTACTAAAATGAAATTCTGTTTCTTGGCCTTCTCAGGACAACAAATCGTTAGTGACCACACCCATAAAATCGTGGTTAAGGAGGATGGGACTCTGTCCCTGATCATCGTCCCAGCCATGCCCCATGACTCCGGAGAATGGACGGTGGTGGCTCAGAACAGAGCCGGGCGTTCATCCATCTCCGTTACCTTGACAGTGGATGGTGAGATTTCACCGCAGTTTTACAGCTTCCATGACCTCTGCTGGACGTTCCCCACGTCACGATCCTTTGGGACACCCATTAACTAAATGTTTCTGTGTTGTTCAGCTAAGGAAACCTTGGTGCGTCCGCAGTTTACAGAGAAACTGAGGAACATCAGCGTGAAGGAGGGTACTCTGGTTGAACTGGCTGTGAAAGCTATTGGAAACCCACTGCCTGACATCGTCTGGCTGAAAAACAGCGACATCATCAGCCCACACAAGCACCCAAACATCAAGTGAGTCTCTTTTTAAAGTAAATCTGTGGCATCGACTCTGGGTTTACACTAGTTTTGGAATGTTCTTGTATTTAAATTAAATTTTTTATAAACGGTAAAATTTGTGTAAAAGGTAAGCCAACCCTATTTAGAGGAGGTTTTTTAGATGCTTAGGATTTGAATAAATTATTTATTTGGTTACAGACATGCAAAACATACAAATCTAACATAACATTTACAAACAAAGGTAACTAAAAAAGGTATCAGTTGAAGCCACAGCTTATTATGCAGACCCTCCGTTACAACAGCATCTACACATCAATTGATTTTTCCCTTTCCTTTTCTTACTTTGTGTTTTCTTTTTTTTTTCATTTGAAAAAAGCTCTTAAACTTTATTCTTATATTTAATAAAGACAGAAATGTGTAACTTTTTTTAATTAAAAAAAAAATTACTCTCAAGGTCTTCTGTGAGACCAATTCCACAACCGCAAAACTGATCCTCTTACTGACTCATTCAACTTTGAGAAGGCAACATTTGACGGTTATACTTTAATGTTCCAAGTCTAGTAGTTCATTTTCAAAGTTTTTGAAATTGTCAATGTGAAAATGTTATATTTCAGGATTGAAGGAACCAAAGGAGAGGCCAAATTCCAGATCCCATCAGCCGGTGGCTCAGACAGCGCCTGGTATACCGCCACAGCCATCAACAGGGCCGGCAGAGACACCACCCGCTGCAGAGTCAATGTGGAGGTGGAATATGTTGAGCCTGAACCAGAGAGGAAGCTCATTATTCCCAAAGGAACCTACAAAGCCAAAGACATCAGCCCTCCTGAGCTAGAGCCTCTGCACCTGCGTTATGGCCAGGAGCAGTGGGAGGAAGGCGACCTTTATGACAAAGAGAAGCAACAGAAACCGGTGTTTAAGAAGAAGCTCACATCTGTCCGCATGAAGCGTTTCGGTCCTGCTCACTTTGAGTGCCGGCTGACTCCCATTGGAGACCCCAACATGGTGGTGGAGTGGCTGCATGACGGCAAGCCTCTGGCTGCTGCCAACAGGCTCCGTATGGTCAATGAGTTTGGCTACTGCAGCCTGGACTATGAGGTTGCTTATGCCAGAGACAGCGGTGTGATCACCTGCAGAGCCTCCAACAAGTTTGGAGTCGACCAGAACTCGGCCACCCTGATCGTCAAGGACGAGAAGGGCCTCGTTGAGGAGTCCCAGCTGCCCGAAGGCAGGAAGGGAGTTCAGCGAATCGATGAGATGGAACGGCAGGCTCATGAAGGTGGACCTTATGGAGTAACTGCTGAGGAAGAAACTGAGAAAATGAAACCCGAGATCGTCCTGCTTCCCGAACCGGCGAGGGTGCTGGAAGGTGACACAGCCCGGTTCCGCTGCAGAGTGACCGGCTACCCAGCTCCAAAGGTCAACTGGTACCTCAACGGACAACTCATCCGCAAAAGCAAGAGGTACAGACTCCGCTATGATGGTATTTACTACCTGGAGATCACAGAAATCAAGTCCTATGATTCAGGAGAGGTTAAGGTTATAGCAGATAACAACCTGGGTTCAGCTGAACACACCGTGAAGCTGGAGATCCAGCAGAAAGAGGACTTCAGAACCCACCTGCGCCACGCTGCCGAGCCTAAACCAGGGGACGTTCCTTCTGAGTCGGGGAAAGTATCATTTGAGGTGGTGAAGGCCGAGCAAACAGCCGAGGACTCCCAGCTTAAGGAGGTGGTCAAGCTTAAGAAGGCCCAAAGAATTGTCCATGAGAAGTCCGTAGAGGAGTCCGAGGAGCTGAGGAGCAAATTCAAGCGCAGGACAGAGGAGGGCTATTACGAGTCCATCACTGCTGTTGAGCTCAAGTCCCGTAAGAGAGATGATTCTTATGAAGATCTGCTAAAAAAGACAAAGGAGGAGCTGCTCCACCGTGCCAAGGAGAAGGAGGAGGCTGAGAAGAAGAAGGAGGAGGAGCGCCTCAAAGTTACTGCGAAACCTCTGAAACCAGAAAGGATCAAGCTCTCAGCCAGCATGGAAGCTCCTAAGATCCTGGAGCGAATCACTAGCCAGACTGTTGCCCTGGGAGATGAGGTCAAATTCAGAGTCAGAGTCGTTGGTAGGCCGGATCCTGAGTGCCAGTGGTTCAAGAACGGTGTTCAGCTGGAGAAGTCCGACCGTGTTTACTGGTACTGGCCTGAAGACCATGTGTGTGAACTGGTGATCAGAAACGTCTCCGTTGAGGACTCAGCCAGCATCATGGTTAAGGCGACCAGCAAGGCTGGAGAGACATCCAGCCACGCTTTCCTGCTGGTGCAAGGTACTGCAAGACTTAACTCCTACGATCATAACTTCTTTCCCTTTGAATCCAAGATTCTCTAATAGATCATAATGTGATGTTTTTGCAGCAAAACAAGTCATCACCTTTACACAGAAGCTGGAGGAGGTGAATGGCAAGGAGAAAGACACGATGGCAACCTTTGAGTGTGAAACCAACGAACCATTTGTGAAGGTCAAGTGGCTCAAGGATAACATGGAGATCTTCTCCGGAGACAAATACAGGATGCACTCTGACAGAAAGGTCCACTTCCTGTCTGTGCTGATGCTGGAAATGAGGGACAACGCAGAATATTCCTGCGTGGTTATAGATGACGAGAGTGTCAGGACCAGCGCCATGCTCGTTGTTGAAGGTGGGTCAACAGGACAGAGACATGTTCACAGTTTAAACAGTTGATACTCTACTTGAAGGTGTTATTAAAATGCAGATTTCATTTAAAGTCTTGTTTCTAGGTGTGTAGATTATTCAACAGCTCCAGATAATTCCTAAGAGCTGTTTTTTTATTATGCTTTTAACAGGAGCCCCTCTGGAGATGCTGAAGCAGCTGGAGAACGCTGAGGTGCCTGAGACCTACTCTGGAGAGTTTGAATGCGTTGTGAACCGTGAAGATGCTGAAGGCAGCTGGTTCTTTGAGGGCAAGCTTCTGTCTCCCAGCAGTAAATATGTCATGTCCTCCCGTCGTGGAAGACACAGCCTGTCCGTGAGAGATGTCAAGAAGGAGGACCAGGGCAAATATACCTTCAAGGTTGGCGAATTCACTTCAACCGCCTCGCTAAAGATGAAACGTAAGTCATTAAGATACATTGTAAATTTAGGGTTTCATTCCTTTTAGAAGTGCTGAAATCTAGTTGGTCCTCTACCCTACCTTACCTTTCGTTCTCTTTGTTTCCTTCCCTGGATCTTTTCATCTTTCAGTGCGTCCTGTGACCATGGTCCAGCCTTTAACGGACCTTACGATTTGTGAGGGTGATATTGCTCAGCTGGAGGTAAAGTTCTCCCAGGAAAACGTTGAGGGCAGCTGGCAGAAGAACGGACAACAACTTACAGCTTCTGAACGTGTGCACATTGTTATCGATAAACAAGTCCACAAACTCCTGATTGAAGATGCCACCAAGGACGACTTCGGATCGTATTCCTTTGTGGTACCTGATCATGACATTACAACCTCTGCAAAGCTGATCATTCGCAGTACGTTTCTCAAAGTCACATATATAATAAAACAGCATTCTGTTTTAAAATAATGTTTCTCAAAAGTGAATGTCTTTTTGTTACAGGTATTGGCATCCTTGTTCCACTGAAGGATGCCTCTGCTATTGAAGGCACCAAGGCTGTCCTGGAGGCTAAGATCTCTGCTCAGGACGTTAGCACCGTCAAGTGGTACCACAATGACAAACTGTTGGCGCCCAGCGACCGGGTCAGCATGGTGGCAAAGGGAGCCAAGCAGCGTCTGGTTTTCACCAGGACCTACGCTTCTGACGAGGGTCACTACAAGATGGTTGTCGGCCGAGTGGACAGCAGCTGCAAATTCACCGTTGAGCGTAAGTTACCCACAGTGACATTCCAAGTATCTGCTTATCAATAATAACAACAAAACGGTCAAATGTCTTATATCTCAAAATAGTAAAAAGTCCTTTAGGTGCCTAGAAATAGATTTTGTACCATATTCAGATAAACCATGGTTCTTATGATGGATAGATAAGTGGTAAGCAGTGCAGAAGATCCTCTACGTGATTTAATTAGAACAATGACAAAATAATTAATCATCTTAAGGTTTGACTCTTATTTTAAATTTGTCAGAAATAGATGGTGTAACCATTTCAAGCCACAAAAATCTAAATGTTTAAAATCCTGTTGAAACAAATCCAGTTTTACTTAATTTACGTTAAACCTTACCAAAATGTGTGCAATGTTATCAGGAGCTAAGAGTACAAATTAAGGTAATTTTCTTCATCAAGCGTTAGAAAAAAAAAGCTGTTGGGATCAGACAACAACTCACAAAAGTGATGACTGGGTCTGGATATAAAAGGAGATATCTACAAGCTTAACTCCTTCCAACCAATAGGTGTCGCACTTGCGCTTGCCCGCTCCCGTCTCCACCAGCCGGTTGCCAGATCTGTCAAATACTGGAGGTGGATAGCTGGCAACCTCTGTGTGGCCTTAATTTGGCAACAATGCTCAAAGTTTGAACGATGTTCACCCTCGTTTTTTTTTTTTTTTTGGTCCGCTTGAATCTGAGACATTATACTGAGAAGAAGCCATTTCTCAGCACTATCACAAAGCTACTATAATCTGGCAATGCCTGAGCGCCATCTCAAGTTTCTTCAATCTACTATTCCTATTGGTGCAGACACCTTTTGTGCTGACGTTGGCATCGTAACCAGAAATAAATATTTATATCATTTGGAAATTAAATGTAATAATTTTATTCTACACCACTCTAGACGTTCTGTGGATCTATTATTTTTGAAAAATTAATCACTTTGATGAAAACATTGTCGCTATGACCTTTAAGATAAAGTGAAACATCTGCTTACTCATAAATGGGTATGGATATGGGTCACCGTTCCACCTACAGGACACTTTTAGCATTACATTTCCTGTGTTCTCCTTGAACAGCTGTGCAGATCCTGAAGCCAATGCATGACATGGAGTGCTCTGAATCAGAGAACGTCGCCTTCGAAGTTGAGGTTTCCCACCCAGGCATCGACCCCTACTGGACCTTCAAGGACCAGCCGCTCAAAGCCAGCGCCAAGCACAAGATGGAGACCAAGAATAAGCGCCACACCCTGACAGTCATCAACGCAATGAAAGACGAAGAGGGCGAGTACATGTTCGCTGCTGGTGAGAAGACGTGCAGAGCGTCGCTCACCGTAACAGGTATGTGGAGACAACTTTAACAAGCTGAACACCTGCAATGGCAGTCTGTATAATTATGATGTAACCGCCCTGTAACACCAGGTGGCGCCATCAAGAAGCCTTTAAGGGATCTGGTCGTAGCCGACTCCCAGACTGCAGTGCTGGAGTGCCAGGTAGCAAATCCATCAGCTGAAGGAAAGTGGCTGAAGGACGGACAGCTGGTCGACTACAGTGAGAACGTGCTGAGTGAGGTGGACGGAGCTGTGAGACGGCTTGTTATCGTTATCACCAAAGCCACCGACGTTGGAGAATACACCTACCAAGTGGCCACCTCCAAGACCACTGCCAATCTGAAGGTTGAAGGTGGGTCTGGTCTTTTAAAAAAATTATCTCACACAATCAGCTTTTGGGACATACATTTGAATTTCAACCTTTGGGTAAATCATTCCCAAAATTTGTCTGTTGATAAAGCAAAACCAGTTGACAATTCCTGTCTTTCTCCAGACAGTGAGCTGCAAAATAAATATATCTGTTGGTCTGATTTATTGAAACAGAAATGTAAAAACAGCAACTTTCCAATAAAATAAATCAATGAGTCACTGAATAATAAGGACATTTACCCATACAGCTGTGAAGATCAAGAAGACCCTGAAGAACCTGAACGTGGTGGAGACTCAGGAGGCCGTGTTCAGCCTGGAGCTGACCCACGAGAACGTCAGGGGTGTGCAGTGGATCAAGAACGGCATCGAGATCCAGCCCAGCGATAAATTTGAGATCAGTATGGAGGGCATGGTTCACACCTTGAAGATCAAGAACTGCTCCACACAAGACGAGTCTGTTTACTCCTTCAAACTGGGAAAGCTGTCTGCAAACGCCAGACTCAATGTTGAAAGTACGTCTAACACCCAGTTTGGCGCCTCTGGTTTTACAAAATACATTTATCAAAAACATTTTTGTGAATGTTTATGTTTTTTTTTTTTTCAGCCATTAAGATCCTGAAGAAGCCAAAGGATGTAACATCACTGCTGGGAGCAACAGCTATGTTTGAAGTGGGCATCTCTGAAGACAACATCCCAGTGAAATGGATGTTCAAGAACACGGAGCTGAAGTCTAACGAGCACTACACCATACTTTCTGAGAAAAGGACCCACAAATTAATCATCCAGAACGTTGATAACAGCAAGGAGGGAGAGTACACTCTGCTGGTTGGTCATCTGCAGTGCAGTGCTCACCTGACTGTCGAGTGTAAGCCTTAAAATAAAGTATTTTCTAGTATTTATGAACATAGTTGATGGACTTCAGGAAGCAAACCCTCTGAGTTTCCGCTGTTTCTGCAGCTCTGCGAGTTACCAGACCCATGAAGAACGCGGAGGTCCCAGAGACTCAGGTGGCCACCTTCGAGTGTGAAGTTTCTCACTTCAGCGTCCCTTCCACCTGGCTAAAGAACGGCGTGGAGCTCGAGATGAGCGAGAAGTTCAGGATCGTGGTTCAAGGGAGACTCCACCAGCTGAAGATCATGAACACCAGCAGGGACGACTCTGCAGAGTACACCTTCGTCTGCGGGAACGACCGCGTGTCAGCGACACTTACCGTCAACCGTAAGAATACATCATTAAAAACTGTAGTTTCTTTCTTTCTTTCTAAATCATGGGTCTTCAACGTTTTCCAGGCCAAGGACCCCCAAACTGATGGCGAGATGGAGCGGGGACCCCCTAATTATATATATTGTATAAAATTGTGTTATATCACACTGGTCCTATAGTGCCATGTGTAAATGTACCTTGTTATTGTGCATTCAATACTAAGATACTCAAATAATACACAGGTTCATATATTCATGTTTTTATTTTTATTTTAATTAGTGGAAAAAAATTGCAGGGGGTGGGATATAAAAAAATGTCTAATCAACCAAAACTTGGACCCCCATGCAGTACCTCCGCGGACCCCCTAGGGGTCGCGGACCCCCTGTTGAAGACCCCTGATCTAAATGATCAGAGTGGGAAGTTTTTCCTTCAGGATATTCGCCATCGGTTTCCTTCCCTGAGGGTGAAAGAACTTAATCACTGGCCTGTTTCTCTCCAGCTATTCTGATCTCAACGATGCTGGAGGACCTGAACGCTCAGGAGAAAGACACTGTCACGTTTGAGGTGAACGTCAACTACGAGGGAATCACCTACAAATGGCTGAAGAACGGCGTGGAGATTAAGTCCACAGACAGATGCCAGGCTCGCTGCAAGCAGCTGACGCACACTCTGAGCCTCAGGAACGTCCACTTTGGAGATAGCGCCGAGTACACCTTCATGGCCGGGTCGGCAACCACCACAGCCAAACTTTACGTGGAGGGTAAGATGTGGAGATGCCCCGACTATCAAAACTGCCCAAATAAAAGCCACAAAGACACTAAAGAACGTGGTACTAGGTATAGTAATGTTTAGCGGAGGATGAAATCAAACATTTATCTCCATGCAGCTCGTGTGATTGAATTCACTAAACACCTGAAGGACCTGAAGATCACGGAGAAGAAGAGGGCGACCTTTGAGTGTGAGGTTTCTGAGCCGAACGTCCAGGTGATGTGGATGAAGGACGGCCAGGAGCTGGAGATGTCTGAGAGGTGAAGAGAAGATCTTTTCTGAGTGCAGGAACCTTTTCAAATGTCTTCCCAACATCACCAACAAATTCTGCTTTTCTTTCTCTGTTGTTCTGCAGGTTCAAAATGAGCTCAGACAACTTTGTGCACCGTCTGGTTCTGCCGTCGGTCCGCATGTCTGATGCCGGCGAGTACACGGCTGTTGCCGGGTCGAGCATGTCTGTTGGACACCTGGCAGTCGAGGGACGAGATGTTAGAATCTCCGAGCCTGAAAGCAGAGAAATCACAGTGAGTTCCTGTTTCATGGAGCTTCAACCCAGCTCCGTAAACCAGGCACTTCTTCTCATGTATCAGACTGAGACGATTGTCTTTTTGCGCAGGTGGTGGAGAAACAAAGAGCGACCTTTGAGTTTGAGGTAAACGAGGATGAGGTGGAGGGTCACTGGTTGAGGAACGGAGTGGAGATCCACTTCTCAGAGGAAGAGCGGTTCACCTACGCCACCATCAGGAAGCTGCACCGCCTCACTATCTCAGAGACGTACAGGAGCGATGCCGGAGAGTACACCTTCATCGCCGGCAAAAACCGCAGCACCATGAACCTTCATGTCAGACGTAAGAGACCCTTCAGTCACCAAAACTCTCTCTCTGGTCCTGTCACCCAGGACGGATGTATCTCTAGCTCTGGAAAACTGAGAAACAACAAAAACATTTAAGAAATATTAGACATTGCTTAACAGTTTTCAGTGATGTTCAAACAAAAACATATTTTTTTTTACTAAGCTTAGATGTAATGCATCCTTTTATAAATTAGGGTGTTGTTTTTTTTTTAATTGACTGACTGTATGGTTTCCGGTGTTCAGTGCCAGAGCCGCCCCAGATCATCCGCCACATGGAGCACCAAACAGTGATGTCGGGTCGGTTGGTGCGTTTCTCGGTCCAGGCCAGCGGCCTCCCTCGACCTCAGATGTCCTGGTACAAAGACTCCCAGCTCCTGACCACCAGCTACAAATGCAAGTTCCTCCACGACGGAGATGAGCACACGCTACTTCTGCTCGAGGTCTTCCCAGAAGATGCCGCCACCTACAGCTGCGAGGCCAAGAACGACTTCGGAGAAGCCACAAGCTCCGCCACTCTCACCGTGGAAGGTCAGACACACTTGATTGGGGATCATTAAATAGTTTGAATCAGTCTTTAGCTTCTTCTTCTTCTTCTTCTTCTTCTTCTTCTTCTTCTTCTTCTTATAAAATAAAGAGTTATTAAATATGAACATCAAATTGAGTAAAATTTGGTTTATTCTACTTCCTTGTTTTAAACTTTTAATAGTTTGTGCAATAAAGTTACCTTGTATACCTGATATCTTTGAGTTTTATAAAGATTTACTTTTATTTAAAGAAAACACCAGTTTAATCAGTTGAGTTTTGATAAACTTATTGCAATGAAACTATTTTGTTTACTGACATTACATCCGCAGTCAGATTCTGGATGTTATGGTCATACATAGAAAAACAAGCGAAGTAAAACTTATAATCTGCACAATTTATTTTGGAAGACCTCATTTTTTAAGGCTTTCAGTTGTGGTACAATGTAGTTAAATGACTAGGATAATCACAGCTATGTGATAATAAATTAACATGTTATTTTTCAGTTCCCGAGGTGGTTGAGACCGTTCACATCTCTCCTCCGGTTCTGATCACTCCCATGCGGGACGTTCTGGTCTCAGAGGGAAATCCGGCCCAGCTGAAGTGCACCATCTCTGGGGAAGGTATTGAGTTCTGCTCGATTTTCTGCTGTGTGATAAATGTTGGGTCAGCTCAACCTCTCTGTTATGTCTAAGGCTGTTTAACATGTGTTAACATTGAGTGACCACTGTCTCCAGATCTGCAGATTTCTTGGTTCTATAATGACAAAGAGATCCGACAGTCTGACATCTTCAGGATGTCTCATTTGGATGAAACCTGCCTGCTGGAGATTTCCAGAGTCATCCCTTCACATGAGGGAGAGTATTCATGCATTGCCACAAACTCGGCAGGAATGGTCACATGTTCTGCCACGCTGAACCTTGACGGTAGGTTTGAACAGATATCACCGGGCATGCAGATGCATTTATTTAACAGTGAGAGTGAGGCCAACACTTACTGCATGGTCTGTAGATCTTATTACCAGAAAGCATGAAGTCTTCTTACCACGTCCTGACAGAGCTACTCTGATTTTTGTCTGGAATAGAGAAGAAAATGAGGTTGTCTTCTTGGGATGGGGTAAACACGAACGAGTTCATATTTGCCTTTTTTCGCTGTTATAATTGATATACTGTGCTAAAACAGGATTTTAATCAATTTAAACAATATTAATTACAGTAATATAACCTTATTTTCTTACTGGAAGAGATCTAACAATATCAATACCGTCTTTCCAGTTTTGTTTTACAGATAAATGTATATTTCTGATAATAATTTGGATTTATACATAGAGGTGCTGCACAATTGTATGATTTCAGCCTAAAGCCTTTTATATTAAACATCTAATTCACTTATTTATATAGAAAAAGTTTTCACCTTTAAAAGGCATTGTTTATTAGATGCACACATATTTGTGTGAGGTCTGATTTTAGATTGTTTGATAATTTAACAGTTGTTGCAGGATTATTTTATGTTTAAAGTATTATTATCATACTTTAGTTATCATTTAGCAGTTAGCTTATTGATTTTTACCTCTAGTTTACATTGTTCAGTAAAACAGACCAGGTTTACATTTAAAATTAGGTCCTAATATGGTCTTAAAGGGATGTTTTAGCTGATAGGATTAATGAAGCACAGGTAGTCACAAACCTACAGACCTTAATGCGGGTCATGATAACATCGATACAAATACCAGAATGTCATTAGCATGTCCAGTTACCAGCACGGCCAGGTTTTAGCATTTTTATTCCTTCTTCCAAGGCTGAGACATGATTTTGCATCATGCCTTTATAGAAATAATAACTCACTTCCGCTCTCTCAGCTTTTAGTCAGTAGTTTGTCATATTTAAAAGCCTTTTAAATCTTAAACTCATAGAAAAGCAGCTTGGTTTTCACATCTTATCACATTTCTTGCATGTTGTATTAGAACTAGTTTAGTACTTGTGAGAAAGATGCTTGTGCTGCCAACCCCTGGATTTAGATATATTTAAAGGTTTTGCTGTATCTTTGTTTCGATGACGAGAGAAGAGCAATGGCTCGTCTCGCTGCACGTAGAGAAATCAGCAGCTTTGGTTTGAACCGACTTCTCACTGCAGGCCTCATCTCACAGGATATTCTGCTGTGCTGCATGACATCTTCTCTTCCTACACCCGCAGCTCCTAACAGTGTTTGTCGAGACACAAATCTTTGTTTCAGAGTAAATCAGCATGGTCGAAACAGCTGGCTGTGGAAGTACAGCTTTTCGGATTCCTTTCACTCACGGAAATAATCCACATCTGTTTTTATAAATCCTGGCTCCGTCAAGCTTGCATGATTGACTGCGGAAACCAGCCACTGTCCGGTCCTCACCGAGCCTGACTGATCCTCATCACTCCAACCCAACTGCACTTTGGCAAACAAATAACCTGGAAAAGTCGCCGCCATTGTGTTGTGCTGACCTTCTTCTTCTATCCTTTCTTGTTGCCCAGATGAAAAAGCCTTAGCTAGTGTGTCGAGCTATGAGACTAAAATAACTCAGAGACTGGAGGCTGAGACGGAGAGTTTCACCTCTCTGTCGGTGGGTCAGTCAGCCCACAGTTTTGAGTTTTCGGAGACGGTCTCTGAAGCTTCGTCCATGTCCTTGAGGACGTTTGAGGTTCAGATGGAGAGCGTAACCTCAGTGGAGACGAGCTCTCACAGCAGCTTTGATTCGAAGCTCTCGGCCAGCCCCCAGCTGCTGATGGAAATGAGCGACATCAGAGTGAAAAGTGGTGAGATGGCTGAGTTCAGCTGCTCCTTCGATGGGCAGCCCTTCTCAGGAGTGGTCTGGGATCATAACGGTCAGACATTGCTGGACACGGAGCGGGTAAGGAGCTCTCGGAGCGGGGGCCTGTTGTCTCTGGTCATCCACAGTGTCGACGTGGCCGACCAGGGACTGTACCGCTGCACAGCCACCAACCAGCACGGTCAGAACAGTTCTTCTGCCAGGCTCACTGTTGAAGGTGGTTAATCTTTCTTTTTGTGATTTCCAACTGGTCCATTTCACGTCTCCATACGCTCCCCCTGCTTCTGCCCCCCTTATCATGATTTAATCCCTCCTTTTAGTTTATAATCTCTTAGAATAATGTAATAACAACCTCTGTAGCGTAGTTTTGCCCCTCCCCCCCCATACCGGCTTCATCTTGCTAATCTCATTGTCCATCCTACTAACAGTTTATTGATTATAGCCATAGCCGTTTACTCTCTGACCCTTAATTACTCTCCCTAACTTTATTCTCACTCAGCCAAAGAAGCAAACCTCAAAGCAGAGACCCCCATCCCCACCGATTCTGTCCGTAAAGTGTCTCAAACAGAACGAGAGAGCTCTAGAGACCTCTCTGAGCAAGAGAAGCAGGAGTCAAAGAAGAAGCTCGGATCTTTGCCCAAATCTTCCCAGAGACCGTACCACCTCATCAGCCAGTTGTATTTCCCGGATGTCGTGCCTCACGATGAGCGCAGTCACCGCCTCTCCTACAGCCCGGAGTTTCTGATCAAACTCCCGCCTGAGCTGCTGATCAGAAACAAAGACAGCGACTCCCTGTACTGCATTATGAAGGGGCTTCCCCCCTCGTTTGTCACTTGGCTTTACAACCGTCTGAATGTCAAGGATGCCGTTTGGTACACTCTGAAACAAGACAGCCCTCTTTGCTGTTTAAATGTTGATAATGCGGGAGCCAGACCGGGGGGCTCGTACACTTTCAAAAATCTAACGTCAGCTGGAGATGCTGAGTGCAGCACAGTGATGAAAGGTTGGCATCTGCATGCTTTTGGTCCTTCTGCTCACTCTGGCTTTCTGACCCATGCACATTGTTTTCCACCTGTACAGCCATCAGAAGCACACTCCTTCTTCACAGAGCAACAACTCCCTCTTCTTTTGCCTCTTTTAACAATGTTTAGACGAGGTCTCTGACTCTTCGGTTCTGGCATTTTGACTAAAACATTAGTAGAGATGTGACGAGAGGTTCTAAAGCTTTACCCCGGCAGACGTGCTGCTCACTGAAATCGAGGCATGCAAAGAAGATCGGGTCAAAGACACAACCCAAACGGATGATATGGGGGCACATCCCATCACAGATTCTAACCGCCTTGTGCTTTGAATGCAGCTGTAGAAAAGTTTTTAACTGTGAACATCTGTGTCTTTACAGTAACTGCAGTGGAGAAGGAACCGGCGGTTAAGCAGGAAGTCAAAGGTAAATACTGCTTCAGCAGGGGTGGGTGGAGGAGGGTAGGCTCTGTCATCATGTATAGTTGAGCTGATTTATCTTTTTCTTGTCTTAAAAGTTGTTTCACTCTGACATGTGCATATTAAAAATGAGTCTGTTTGGAAATATTTTATTTTTGCTGTGTTTTAGTGTTATTTTGATGTAAATGCAAAATGGTTCTCTGAACGTGAATTCATGTTCTATATTGTTTGGCAAAAAGTAGAGCTGGACAATATATCGACATTCAAGAAAGGGGATTTTATCAAAATATCTATATGTTTTATAACAAGATTATACTTTTATGCATTCCTGTAGGTTATGTTTCAGCCATCTCCCATGTTTATCTATAGCTGTTAATAAATGTGGTTGTGAGACATTTAGGATGAAGCTTTGATTCAGAGATGCCTTTTTATAAATGAATCGAAGAACATATCAAGATAAATATCGTATATTGGCATTCAATCAAAATTATTTTTTGGTCCATATTGCCCAACCCTGACAAAAAGCACATTGTTCTTCACAGTATTTAGTGGAAATAATTTTTAAACAATGAAAATGTTTAGATGTTATGTTTGTAGTGCAACATGAAAACAGGGACCACTTGTCATGCTCTCAAATATAAATCGACTGTGATTGGAGCTGATTATGTTATTTACTTTTTTTTTTGCAATATCTTATTTTAGGTTATTTAAACATAAACAATTCCAATTCATTCCCAACCCACACCCAAAAAATAAATAAAAATTAAAAGAGGCAGGCAGTTGGACTTGATGCTTGTGGTTGTAAAGTTTGAGTCCAACAAAGTTACTGGTATAGTATCCATGTAATACAAGTAAAGGCTGGTTCACAGGATTTTAAAATTGTCAAAGCTTGAAAGACACCACACGTAACGATAAAAAAAACCTAGATAAAACAGGTTTGGTCATACAGTGTGTGGCGTCCGGTCAGACGGTGAGCTCAACACACGGACAGATTTCACTCAGGGTCATTCAGATGTCCGATGGAAATTATTGCAAATCCTTTGAAGATTAAAACGTGAGTTCAGGGTAAATAAACATGGATGACCACGAAGAACAATGGTGATAGTCTGTGAACTAATTTTAACAGAGAAAATAAATATATAACAAAAAGAAAAGGTGCTGGTTGAAAAGGATAAGATCCATCTAGAAATCAGGAGTTGTGAGTCAGACTTCTATGCATTGGCTATAGATTTTTTATCAACATGCAAAGCTAACTCCAGGAATTCTTGCAGGATTCTTCTTAACTGTGTACCGACATTTGTAAAGCTCCCTAACAAATATATTAGAGGTTCTTATGGGATTTTTAGCTCCAATGGTTTTCACAAAATGTTGCAAAGGTCATACCAGAATGGGTTTACCTTTATACAAGTCCATGTACTATGCAGGAATGAACCCTCTTTGATGCTACATGTAAAGCATAGACTGAATAGCTCTGGCTTGATATTTTTGTAACTTTTGTGACATAATGTACATTTGATGGATAAAATTATAATGAGTTAGTGTGTATCTGCTGTTAATGGTTGCATTCAGACATTTGTGTGATTTACTTTCAACTGTCGTGTTTCCACTCAGCCTTTTCTAGCTCATCTGTCACAGTGGAAGAGGAAACCCAAGAGTCATACTACTCTGGCTTAAAAGTACCCGACAAAACCAGAACACTTGAACTCAAACCAGAGACCAAACTCTTCTCCAGCTCTTTGGAGAGGAAAAAAGAAAAACCCGTCTTCCTTAGCGTACTTCCTCCAGCAGCTGCAGCTGTTGGAGAAACCTTTGCCTTTACTGTCAGGGTGTCCGGTTTCCCAAAGCCCACTGTCCAGTGGTTCCACAACGGGCAGACCATAACCAGTTCCTCAGTTTATACAATCATTCATGAACAGGATGAGTACAGTTTAGTTATTAACGAAGTTCAACGAGAGTTTGAGGGAGAGTACTCCTGCACAGTCAGCAACAGATTTGGCCAGTCGACATGTTCCTCTTACCTTCATGTTCAGCTGAAGGAGCCAGAACCGGAGAAAAGGGTTGATGAGAAAAAGTCTGCACCAACTGGCCAACCACCAAGGTTCATGAAACCTATAGAGTCGGTTCAGTTGTCTGAGGGTGGTCAGTGTTTCTTCAGGTATACGCTGACTGGAGATCCTCTCCCTGATGTTCAGTGGCTCAGAGGAAGCATCCATATTGAGCCTACTGGGTTTAACCTCATAGTGAACAACCCAGATGGATCCGGCTTTTTCAGCATTACGAGTGTCAAACCAGAGCACAGCGGTATCTACACATGTAAGGCCTCCAATCAGCATGGGGAAGACTCCTGTAGTGCTGAGCTGTTGGTATTCTGTCAAAAAGCTCAAGATGAGCAGCAGTTCGTTCAGAAAACGAAAGGCTTGAAGATATCGCTGACTGAGCAAAGCACAGAGTCCCGGTTGTACCATGAAAGAAGCCGGTCTGATCAGATGATTTATACGATTAGCACCGAGGACCGGCAGATTATTCCCAGTGAGGAGGTGGAAACCCTTCAAGAGCTCGACGTCTCTGCTGCTACTCTTCATAGAGAGCAGCTGACCCACCAGGCTGCGCTTCTGCAGTCGCATGAAGTTCACGAGAGTGTCTCTTTTGCTCCAGCTCATCCCACCGAGGTCCTCGCCGTTCCTACGAAACAACTTCACATGGCCTCTTTCTTATCTTCAGTCCAAGAGAGACAAAAGATCACAGAGCAACACTCAGAGAGGATTCTGAGCCCTGAGCTAGTTGAAGTGACGATATCCAAAGAGCAGCCGTCTAAAATCATGTCAGCGACGTCTGAGGAGGTCCTTTCCCTGACCACGGTGAGAGCTGAGCCTCTGACAGACCGGACTCAGGAGCGCCTTCAGACCACAGCCGAGCCCAGGCAGCTGGTCAGCAGCTGTCAGGTGGAGTCGGCTTTACCCATTCTTGCTGAGGTTTCAGATGCTGTGGAGCGACCAGATGAGGAGAGAAGCTTTAGGGTCCAGGAGGGGGTTAAGATTTTATACTCTGCTCAATCTGCAGAGCAGCTGCTGCTGTCAGAAACTCACTCTGAGCCTCTGCTAGCTTTGGACCAGGCTTTCAAACCACAGATTGAAAAAGAACAGCTTAAACCGGTCCTAGCACCGGTTAGTGAAACCAGAGTGGCTCTTTCTAAGGAGCAGAGATATGAAACACAGAAACCAGAGCAGCAAACCATCCAGACCGGCAAAGACGTTATGTATAAATCAGCTGCACTTACTGATGAGAAATACCAGGTTCTTGCTGAACAGACAGTAGAGGTGCTACCTCTAGATTCTCCATTGGGTCTACAGGCGATGTGTGAGGAAAATCAAGTGTTAAATCTGCAGGTCATCAGTGATCAGGGTGTTTTAGAGTCTGAGGGAAGGCTCAGCAGTGAAAAGCCCCCCGTGGAGCAGGCAGATATGAGGAAGAGTCCAACTTTGCTGCACTCAGTAACTCAAGAGGAGCAGAGGACTGTGGTATGTGAGGCAACTTCAGAGGTTAGTGTAGAGACGGACTCAACCTCGGTCCAGCCAAAGAAAGAGCAGCCAGCGCCAAAATACCTCCAGTCAATCCATTCTGTATCAGTTTTACCAAAGGAAGGCATCGTTGCCTTTACCAAACCTGACCAGCAGGTAGCAATAATGAAACAGGAAAGGGCTCGAAACCATGCTGCGTCCTCAGAGATGCAAAGAGAGATCATAGCAGATCATCACGAGGATCTTAATGTGTATGTGGATGGGATTAAAGCACGTCATCAAATCGAGTCCAGACCTCCAAACATTCTTGGTGTTTCCTCCCAACCACTGCACCTTCCGAAGGAAATCCCCTTCACTGGCAACTTCAAAGAGCAGCGAGCATTAATTCAGAGGGAAGAGCAGTGGAATATCTTGCAATCCCTGAACGTCACAGACACTCAGACCTTAGAAGAGGGCCACACCATTAGCCTTCCCAGTGATGAGAAATTCAAGCCTGAAGTTAAAGTCGAACCAAAAATCCCAAAGAGGCCTGTGTTCATAGAAGAAAAGGCGGTGGCCACTGAACAGTGTGCGATCCTGGAAGCTGCAGAACAGGATTTTGCGGTGCAGATCCAGGAGGGACAGTCAGTCAGACAGTCTGTGCTGTTAGAGGAAAAGCGGGTGATTGTGGAAGAGCAGTCAAGAGAGATACACAAACCAGAAGGCTCCACTGTCAGTGTTCAGACACAGTCTAAAGGGGTCGTCTTTGTCCACGAGGCTCAGGACTCTCACACTCTGCCTAAAGAACTCAACTTTGCTCTTAATATCCCAAAACCAACAAGAATGACCATACGACGTC
Source organism: Fundulus heteroclitus (assembly GCF_011125445.2). Lineage (NCBI taxonomy): Eukaryota > Metazoa > Chordata > Actinopteri > Cyprinodontiformes > Fundulidae > Fundulus > Fundulus heteroclitus. The sequence continues at coordinate 42,485,424 of NC_046367.1, forward strand.
AGCTGAGGGAGGCTCTTCAGTCTGCTGTGGCCATTGATCAACCAGTCTTACTAGCAGAAGTTGTGGGAAAGTTGGAAGCAGTGGAGATACAGGAAGTAAGAGTTCAACGAGAGCCCAGAAGGACCACATTCACATACCTGATCACATCACCTGGCGTCCCACTGGAGATCACGCTGTCCTTCGAAGGGGAATATCCTCAAACAGCTGATCTCAGGTCTGAGCTGCAGGTAGCTCTGCAAGCCATGGTTTTCCAGGAGCAGCAAAGCCTTACATCGGAACAGCACGCCATGTTGCATATCGACAGGCCTCAGAAGGTTCAGGTCAGCTCAGTGGCCTCAAAAGAGATGTTGTCAACCGTGACGGACTCGGTGGTGGTGGCAGAGAGCGTTGTTGGGTTTCCTCCTGCTGCAGCTCACTCTGCAGCTGTCAGAACTGAGTCAATGGGTTCTTTTCACAGTGCAACAATTCAGAGCCACACAGAGACCCGTGAATCCAGGCAAGTGAGTCAGTCAGAGAGGGCCGTTACTAAAGTAACCAGTATCACCGCTGCACAGCAGGTTTCCATGGTAAATGTGGACACCTTCGTCCACAGAGAAACCAGGGAGGAGTATCTGTCAGATGCCATACTGATCAGCGAGTCCTCTGACAGCCTTATTGATTATCCTGTCGTCATTGGGTCTCTGGAGGACGCTTGTGCTGAAATAAATGGTAGAGCTGTTTTTACTGCTACTATCAGGCATGCCGCTAAGGTCAACTGGTTTTTCAACGGTCAGCTGGTGAAATCTGGTCAAGAGTTCACGTGTTCTGAAGACCATGACACATACACACTAGTTATCAACAAAGTTGTCAAGGAGAGACATCAAGGCGAATATGTCTGTGAGGCTGAGAATGAAGCCGGCAGGACTACGACCACTTCGAGGCTCACTGTGGTCTCACAAGGTTTGATGATGGACAGTTCTTTGATATCATCATCAACTAACTCCACAGATTTTGTTATATCACATTCTGTTGTCTAGACCTCAGAGAAATAAAAAAAATGTAATTAAAGGTTTGAGGTTTTAATCAGACAACAGAACCATCCTCACTTTTCCTCCCATCTGCACTTCTCCATAAACACGCCATCCTCACATCCATCCCTCCTTCCTCCAGGAATCACCTTCCATGTCTCTCAGCACCTGTCATTCCTCATCCTTGGTCCATTTCTTGCATGAATCTCTTCTTTCCTCAACCTAACCCTAAGAAAACTTTCCTCCTCCACAGTCATCACTGGATTCATTTCTTTGAGTCACTCTTCATTTCAGGGCTACTACAACATCTTCATCAAACTAGCCAGCTTTGTTTCCATTCAAAATGCTTCCTTTTACTCACTTTTTTTCCCCCTTTTCTTTCTCATTTCTCTCCCCAAAACGCAGTGAAACCTGTGTTTAAACACAGAATTGTCCCGCTGGAGATCAACATCGGCTCTACTGCCAGATTTGAATGCGATACAGAGGATGCTCCTAATGTGAACTTCAAGTGGTTCAAAGATGGGCACCCCATCAAAGAGGGGGATAAATACAGGATAATCAGTCGCTTCGCTGCATCCTCTCTGGAGGTTCTGAGCCCAACCAAGGATGACAGTGGAGAGTATACCTGCAAGGCATCCAACCAGCATGGCAGTGACGAATGCTCTGCTTCTCTCAATGTGACAGGTAGGAGCCTTGCATGTTTTCTCCTTTTTGCTGGTTGACTTTGAGGCTTTTCCAGGATCTGGAGTTACTGTGAATTGTTTTATTTTTTTACTTTGTCAGCTTTTTTTGGTTTGACCCTACGCTTTCTACCCGTCCTTTGGTTATGGTGGTTCTCCTACACGGTATAACAGTTAACCACTAACATTTTTTCTTTCCTAATCTTTGTAGAGAAATTTCCTCCAGTGTTCCAAACTAAACCTGACAGCCAGACTGTGTATGTTGGAAAGAGGGCACTGATACAGTGTGTAATAGCGGGATCCGCTCCTCTAAATGTTGTGTGGCTTAAAGACCACCAGGCTGTGCCCTCAGTGCCAGAACACTACCAGGTGTCTTGTGAAAAGAATAAGCACACTCTTGAGCTCAAAAAGGTTGAAGCAGCGGACCAGGGGCTGTATGTGTGCAGGGCGTCTAATGATGTTGGGATGGCTGAGTGCAGCATGGAGCTGCGGGTTGTTGATAAGCCCAACTTTGTAAAGCCCCTGGGTCCAGTCGCTGCCGTGGTTGGAGCTCCTCTTCACCTGGAGTGTCAGGTGGACGAGGACACAGGAGTAACCGTCACCTGGACCAGAGATGGTCGGAAAGTCCACCAGTCTCCGGACTGTAAACTGTCTTTTGAGGATAAGACAGTAAATCTTGATATCCTAAAAACCACACTGAAAGATTGTGGGAATTATGTGTGTACGGTGGCAAATGAAGCTGGAAGTGCCTCTTGCTCCACTTCTGTGAAAGTACAAGGTAAGAGCTTTCTAACCCCAACAATAATACGGATGTCGTTTAATTCTGTTCTTGGTGTCTCGTATACATGATCAGTTGTTTATCTTTAATAAACAATGTTTTCACTGCTGGCTTGTTGGTTTTAAATAAAATCGTCACCTGCGTGTAATGGCTCTGACTAACCACACCCCCGCAGAGCCGCCAGTCTTTGTAAAAAGGCTGGAAGCCACGACGGTTTGGAAGCAAGGCAGCACCTCTCGGCTGCAGTGTGCAGTCACTGGATCCCCCGAGCTGCACGCCACCTGGTTCTTCAATAACAATGAGCTGCCCGCTGCAGGCAGATACACCGCCACTTTTAAAGACAGCGTCGCCACTCTTGAGATAAGCAACGTCACGTTGAGTGACGCCGGAAACTACAGCTGTGAAGTTCTGAACGAGTCGGGCTGTGAGAGCTGCAGCACCAAAGTGACAGTCAAAGGTGTGAGGAGTTTAAAAGTATCCAAAAAAGATAAGAGCAGCTAATCTTTAGCATTTACGTGTTTCCTAACTGAACTGCTCGTTCCCCATTAGAGCCTCCATCGTTCATTAAGGACGTGCCCTCCCTAGAGGCAGTGAGAGGATCGATAGCTGTGCTGGAGTATGAGATAGCAGGTTCTGCACCGTTTGAAGTGACGTGGAAAAAGAACAAGAAACGTTTGACATCAGACAAAAAACACAGGGTAGTGTCCCAGGGATCCCTGACCTCTCTGGAGATCCACTCATTCGAGACGGCTGATGCCGGCGAATACGAATGTGTTGTCTCAAATGAGGTCGGCTCAGTGACCTCTAAGTCAGTGGTTAAACAAAAAGGTTAGTTAAAAACAGAACCATCGGTATGATTTTGCTTCTAGGTTCCTTGATTACCATAAACATTCATTATCGCTGATGTTATTTCAGAGCCGCCTGTGTTCTCAAAGAGGATTGAGAGCTCTACAGTAGTGTTGGGAAATGTAGCGAAGCTTCAAGGAGTCGTGAAGGGCTCGGCTCCCATCTCCATTAAGTGGTTGAAAGACTCTAAGATGCTAATAGATGATGATTCCAGTGTCACAACGTCATTTGAGAACAATGTTCCCTGTATTTCCTTCATCGCTGCTGATATCAAACATGGCGGCAAGTACACTTGCATTGCCGAAAATGAGGCAGGCCAGCAGAAATGTGAAGCTGTTCTCACCATTCAAGGTTAGAACTCACTTCTGTTTATTCTCATAGGTAGTCTGGATTAGTTTACTAAGCCTAAAGCTTGTGTTGTGTTTTAGAACCGGCCAAGATCATAGAGAAAGCAGCATCCATCAGTGTTACAGTCGGTGAGTCCGCCACGGTTGAGTGCACCATCTCTGGGAGCCCTGAGCTCAAAATCAGGTGGTTCAAAGATGGCAAGGAGATGATCAGTGGTCGTAAATATAAGATGACTGTGAAGAACAACACCGCTGCCCTAAAGATACTTTCAGCAGATAAAGGAGACACTTCAGAGTACAAGATGGAGGTCTCCAATAAAGTGGGAAAAGACGAGTGCACATGCTCCGTCACGGTTATAGGTTAGTTCCAGTCAGGAATGCATCTTTGCTACGGCTCAAAAACCAGCGCTTCAGTCACAGCTATGTATTTGGCTTATTCCTCCACACAGATCGTGCGGTTCCGCCATCCTTCACTAAAACACTAAAGAAAATGGATGGAAGTATTGGTAGCAATGTTACCTTGGAGTGCAGAGTTGCTGGATCACAGCCAATGGTTGTTTCTTGGTTCAAGGATGACAAAGAAATCCATAGTGATGCTAAATACCAGCTTGATTTCAGTGAAAGCACAGCCTCTGTGACGATAGCACGTCTCGATCAAAGCGATGGAGGAGTTTACACGTGCCGCGTTTCAAATAACGCTGGAGAAAACGCGACCAGCGGAACACTGACGGTCAAAGGTCAGCGAAGTTTCAATGCCTTAGACCCACCAGGAATAAAAAAAAAAAAAAAGATTATAGCTAGTTGCTAGGATTTGAACATGCATGTTGTTTCCCTCCAGAACCTCCAACCATCACAGTGAAACCCGAGTCCCAGGATGTTTCACCAGGAACCGATGTTGTGATAAAAGCAGTCTTCACTGGGTCTGCTCCACTGGTGATTAAATGGTTCCGAGAGGAGAAAGAGATTTTCTCTGCGGGAAAATGTGTCATAAAAAAGGATATGTCTTCAAGCTCCTTGGAGCTTCATTCTGTAAGACCCAGTGAATCCGCTAAATACACCTGCCAAGTGTCAAATGACGCCGGGAAAGCAGACTGCACCGCCACCCTCTTTGTGAAAGGTTCCGCTTCAATCTTTCATCTGCCAACCCTGTTTTCTTCCTTCCATTAACCGCTTTGTTATGTTTACTGTAATTACTCTTGTTAATTCACAGAACCGCCTGCATTTACAATGAAGCTTGAGCCTTCACGGCTGCTAAAAGCTGGACAGCCTCTGAAACTCTCCTGTAAAGTGCAGGGCACCCCTGTCATTTCCATCACGTGGATGAAAAACGGCTCAGAAATCAGTTCTGACCGCAGACACTCAATGTCCTTTGAGAGCGGTGTCGCCTCTCTGGAGGTGGAGGACTGCTGTGTAGAAGATAGTGGAGAGTATGTGTGTTTGGCTTCTAGCGAGGCCGGCAGAGAGCAGTGCAGCTGTTCAGTAACCGTCAAAGGTTGGTGCTGTCTTAACAAGCTGTCCACTACAATCTGTTCCTACTGTCTGGTCCACATTGTTCCATCTGTCTGTCTTTAGAGATCATTTGTTGGCTAGAAGAGTAAACATTTATAGATGAAGCAACCAATGAGTAGACAGTAAACACCTTTTTGAACTTAACAGCCACTTTAAACTATGCATAAAGGGATGTAAATGTTCTAAATACTGCTAGGAAGAAGGTACTTGATGGATTCTGTGGACCAGATCAGCCTCATCAGCCTAAACACTCTTGTTAAATTTTACTTTTATCATCTTTCCTCATAGAGCCTCCAGTGTTTGTAAAGCCTTTTGAATCAGCTGAGTTTGTGAAGGGATCAGACATTATCCTGACAGGAACTGTCTCAGGTTCCCCTCCGTTTGAAATAAGTTGTTTCCTCAACGATAAGCTGATCAGAAGCAACAATAAGCATCAGCTCCATGTTCAAAAAGACACAGTCACCCTTCAGATATCAGACTGTGACAGCAGGGATGATGGGACGTACCGCTGCACGGTTGCAAATGATGTTGGGGAGACAACATGTTCTTGCCAGGTTTCTTTGAAAGGTTAGTCAAACGAATGACTTGTGCCCAAGTTTTCCTGCTGCATGCTGCTCTGTGATTTATTTTATGATGAAATGTCTGTTCTTTTATTCCTAATGTTCCAGAAAACTGTTTTCTTGATGCATTATGGATGTTTAGATAAGAGAATTGACAAGGTTTAGCTTGGGGATAGGTCCTGCAGTCTCACCTGTGGTCTCCTTTTACTAGAACCACCATCATTTATTGAAAAACCACAGGACATGTCCTGCATGGTTGGCTCTGAAATCTCTATGAAGTGCATGTGTACCGGAGCGCTTCCCATGACGTTCCGATGGAACAAGGATGGTCATGCCCTCACAGACGACGAGCATGTTAAGATGTCCTGTGAAGCCAACATTTCTGAGTTGAGCTTGAAAAATGCTCAGTTGTCCCACTGTGGGAAATATGTGTGTGAGGCGCAGAACAAAGTTGGGACTCAGAGATGTGCCGCCATGGTCACGGTGACAGGTTTGTCGCGTTTGTTTGAAAATCTCGTCTTAACTCTGTTGCTTTTATGTCCAGCTTGAAGCTTCATTAACACAGTGGGTTCAGCTGGGTCCTGTGTTGGTGTCTCAGAGCTGAAGTCTGTCGTGTAGCTGTCGGTAACCAAGCAGGCCAGGACGGAGGGCACCACTTATCAAGCTTGTTTAACGTAGATAGACGACGGCAGGAAAAGAGCTGATATCGGATCAGGAATTTAGACACAAGCTCTCGAATGAAGGTTATTCAAGCTGGTTTAGAGTTTTCATATCTAGAAGACAAAGCTCAGTGCTTTTTGATTTAGGTTTTATAGGATTATAGTTCCGATTACATTCTCAACGCTTTGTTTCGCATGGAAATATTTTACATCCAAGCTGAGGTTTTTGATTTTGTTCAACATAATTGATCAACAATGTCATGATTTTTAATGTTTTTCCTGTTTCATGCTGTTTCATGCCTGCCAGAACTAATCATCCAATGGTTCGACCCAGTTTTAAATCTTCTCTGATGCTGAATGGTCTCTGTTTACATGCAACACATTCTGGGGAAATACAGATTGATCCGGGCTCTGCTTTGTGCCAAACTGTTCCGTTTTCCCAGTTTTTTTTTTAATCATTCTGCCGATGTCAGATCTGTGATTTTTGTTGAAACAGCTTTTGTTGAGCTCAGAGACAGAAAGGTGTCTGTGAATAAGGTTGGTGTTTTTTTTAAGAATCTCTATGGACTGGCTTTGAGGTGGAGCTAAGGTTATTCCATAAAGACGTTTATTGTTCCATGGCTGTTCTATTTGGATGGTTGGTGGGTTTGATCCAACTCTGAATAGTAGAATTGCAGGTATTGGCACCTCAGTGTGTAGAAACTGTTTTGATCAAATAGTGTTGCCTCATTGTGCTAAGCTTGTTTTCAACGTTAGACAAACGTCGCCATTAGCCTCTTTTTGTGACAAATATATATTTTTATCAGTTTTCATTTGTTAGGATTGAAAACGTCTGCCCTGCTTTGGTAGATACTCCAGTCTCGCTGTAGCTGGTTTGTTCACAGGTAGCTCGTTGGCTTTCAAAAATAACTAATAAGCTGCTGTCAGGGCTTCTGCCGCTGACCTCACTCATAAAAAGAAATATACCTGCCCTAATGTAAATAAGACAAACTATAACAAATGCTTTCCTACTAATTTTTTGCGCCAGGTGCTTCTGTTTTAACATTGACACTATTGTTAGCTCTCAGTGAACCTACATTCACCTCACTGCTCTTGGGTTACCAAACCACACTGTGGTCATACAGAAGCTGGTAGATATGGTAGATCCTGTTATTAATTGAGCCCAGGTTGCTGGAGCTCCACAGGTAAGTGTCAGATGGCTCAAAAGACGTCAGAGAGCTTCAGTTAATCAGAAATAATCATGTTGTTTATGATAATTATCTCAGTCCTGGTAATATTTGGTCCTCTCAGCTGGAAGACAGCCAAGTGTACCTTATGAATGAACTCTTCTGGGCCATACATCTACAAAGTTGGTAATTGTTTTGGAAAAATCTCTCCTAAATCTTCATAATTACATTATGGTCCAATGTTGTTTGAAACAGATGCTGTGGCCCCGCCCACATTTCTTAAAAAACTATCAAACATCCACGCAGTGATGGGTTCGGTGGTTACGATGGAGTGCAAACTGGCTGGCTCGCTTCCATTTTCTGTTGAATGGCACAAAGGGAAACAAAGGCTCAGCGAGGGTCCAAAGCACAAACTCTTAACCGTCGGAAGCACAGTTTCTCTGGAGTTAAAACTGACCGACGGCAGCGACACAGGAGAGTATTCCTGTAAAGTCACAAATGAAGCAGGCAGCTGCATATGCAGCGGCTTTCTTACAGCTAAAGGTTAGACTTCAGACTTAATTTCTTTAAAGCAATCTTTAGTCAGGTGTCATAATCACTTCTCTGTGTGGGTTTTAGTGCCACCGAGATTTCTGGTGGAGGTCAAGTCTCAGTCAGTTAATCCAAAGTCAACGGCGACCTTCAGAACTGTTTTTGAAGGAACTCCTCCATTTACAGTGGAATGGTTCAAGGATAACCAAAAACTCCTCGCTGGAGCCTTGTGCACGATCAGTATAGAGAAATATTCCTCTTCATTGGAGCTGAACTCAGTCGAGGCCGAGCAAAGTGGAATTTACTCTTGCCAAGTTAGCAACGAAGCTGGCACAGTGACAAACGCAGCAGAGTTGTTGGTGAAAGGTTGGACTTTTCTTTTTTTGTCCACGACCATCACCGCTCATTTTAACCCCATCTTTTTTCTCCATTTTTTACCACTCCTGTCTTCATTTTACGCCCTTTTCCTCTTCCAGCGATATTTGTGTTGTCTTTGAAATTCGCTTCCTCCCATCACAGCATCCAGTCTCCTACCTGCATCCTGCCTCCATCCCAAAGGTGCTCGAGTGTTGCTTTACGTCGTTGACAGTAACCTAATCTCTTTTTGACTTCACAGAGCCTCCTCGATTTACCCTGAAACTGCCTCCCACAACCTTTGTGAAGCAGTGTGAGGGACTCCGTTTAGAATGCAAGACCACCAGCGCACGCTCTCTGCAAATGTGTTGGTACAAAAATGACCAAAAGATAAGTGACGGAGGAAATTATAAAACCACTTTCGTTGAGTCGACTGCATACCTCCAGCTACGCTCCGCAAGTCTGGAGGATAACGGAGTCTACACATGTGAGGCTCATAACAATGCTGGCAGTGTGAGCTGCAGCACCACTCTCACAGTTCAAGGTCAGCTACTGAACGGATTTCTTGGTGACATGTTTCTTGGTGACATGGATTTTAGTCCCCTCTGAAGCTCAGAAGCATGAACGACAAGGATGTCTTGTGATGCAGATTTTGTTTGAGCGTGTTATGAGGCCTTTAGGGAACCCATCTGAAAATGCCAGCATGGAATCCGTTAGACCTTCGGTGTGTCAGGTGGCATGAGTCTGAGAGATCTCCATGTTCAGTGACATGCTCTTTCTCAGTTTTGACGGAATGAGCCTTTAATGTTGATGTTTAACTCCCTCATCTATATGAAGTGAGCTGTGGTGTAATCATACAGTGGCATGAACATTAGTACCACGGGATTGTTTTTGTATAGCTCAAGAAGGATCCATCAAGCATGGACTGAACTTTGCCATAAGCCTGAACGTGAAATTATATCCAGTGCTTGGATAAACTGCTTGTCATAATGCTTGTTTATAAAGGTGAATTCTCTTAATATATCAAAACATATTTTCCAGAGCCCCCATCTTTTACTAAAACTCCCAACCCAGTGGAGGGCATTCATGGGAAAGATGCCAGTCTTCACTGCGAGATGTACGGCACCCCACCTCTTCAGGTTTACTGGTACAAAGACAAAAGGCCGCTAAAAGAGAGTAGGAAATATAAGATGGTTAGTGTGGGCAACTCTGCCACACTTCATGTCATGAAACTGGAGCAGAACGATGTTGGGCTTTATGAGTGCAAGGTGTCAAACGATGTAGGAAGCGAGTTCTGCCGTACTACTATCACACTAAAAGGTCAGTGCCGAATCAGTGGACTCTTCCTCAAAGATCAGGCTACATAGGATCTTCTCCCCTCACCTGTGATCTTTCCGTAACCAGAACAACCGGCGTTTGTCACGAAGCTCGTCGACCAGTCGGTAAGAGTTGGCCAGCAGCTGACGCTGACCGCTACAGTGAAGGGCTCTGAGCCACTGACCGTGTCCTGGGTCCAGGGCAAGGATCATGTCCTCAGAGACAGCGATAACAGGAAGATCACCTTTGAGAACAACGTGGCCACTCTTGTAGTTCCTGAGGCCAACTCAGGATCAGCGGGTAGATACACCTGCCAGCTGAGTAACGACTCAGGAGTCGTAGAGTCAGTCTCCCAAGTTACCGTTTTAGGTTTGTAGAACTTTATTTTATAATAGGACAATTATACTACTACTATAGTATTAGCTCAATGTTTTCTTCCTGCAACTTCAGAGCCTGCTGCCATCGTGGATAGTCCAGAATCCATGAGCATCACTTCAGGAGAAAACACCTCTATCGAAGTTACAGTGTCTGGTTCACCAGAACTGAAAACCAAATGGTTCAAGGACAACAAAGCTCTCAGTGCCGGTGCCAAATATCAGATGTCCTTCACAAAGAAAGTTGCTGTTCTGAAGATCCGTTCGGCTGACAAAGCAGATGCTGGAGAATATAAACTAGAGGTTACAAATCATGTCGGTACAGCTTCTTGTAAAACCAAGCTCTTAGTCTCAGGTTGGTGATCTTTATACAGATCCTCTCTTTTTCCTGTTTTAAAATGTATTGATCAGGTAGCGGATATAAGCAGCTCACGCAATGTTCTTTGACTACAGATAAATTGATTCCCCCGAGTTTCATAAAGAAGCTGAAGGACACCCACTTTGTTGTGGGTAAGACTGGTGAGATGGAGTGCAAAGCCGCTGGATCGTCTCCTTTAACATGTTCCTGGTTCCATAATGGCCAAGAGATCCAGAGTGGTCCATGTTATGACATCAGCTCCACAGATAATAACTACACACTGCGAGTTTCCTCTGTCAGCATGTCCGACTCTGGCAAATATACCTGTAAGGCAGCAAATGCTGCAGGAGTCAGTGAGACCAGTGCTTCAGTTAGTGTGACAGGTTAGTACAGACCAGCATCTTCTGGCATGGGAGCAGATCATCACGGAGACCTATTATTTATCCCACAATCTTTCTTTTTTTTCATCTGAAATCAGAACCTCCCTCATTTGCGGAAACGCCTGAAGCCAAAGAAACTTTGCCCGGCAAAAATGTAACATTCTCAGCTAAAGTAAAAGGCAGTGCCCCGCTGCAGGTCAAATGGTTCAGGGGAGCCAAAGAAATGCAACATGGACGAGGCTGTGAGATCTTAATGAAGGGTGACGTGGCCTCTTTGGTGCTTCATAGAGTGGATACGTCTCACGCAGGAGAGTACACCTGCACGGTCACAAATAATGCAGGAAAGGAGAGCTGCCCTCTTCATCTTTTTGTGAAAGGTTTGTCAACATGAAAGTCTTTTCTAAGCCTCTCCTTCTAAAGGTGACTCTGATGTGACTGATGATTGGAATTGCCTCCCTTAGAACCGGTCCACTTTGTGAAGAAGCTGAGAGATATTTCTTCTGAGAAGGGTAAGCCTCTGAGGCTGGAGGTCACGTTCTCTGGAACGCCCAGGGTAAATGTGACCTGGAAGAAGGATGGGAAGCTCATCTGGGCCTCCTATGAGTACACCGTGATCACCACAGACACGTCCTGCATCCTCGAGGTTCTTAACACCGACCGAATGGAGGCCGCTGGCAAATACTCTTGTGAAGTAGACAACGGAGTAGGAAGTGACAGATGTCAAGCTCACGTTTCAATTATAGGTAAAAACCTAAAACTCTTGCATGTCCTGGGCTTATTTCTCTAGTTATTTCACGCATTAACTCTTTCATTTGTTCATCTGCACCGTAACATTTGTACTAAACCATCACCCTCATGTTTCACTTTAGAGCGACCATACTTTGTTGATGGGATGGAGCCGGTGGAGGTTGCTATGGGTGATGCAGTTACCCTCAAATGCCGTATTGCAGGAACTCCTGATATCTCTGTAGCTTGGTTTAAGGCCGGTGGAAAGCTGCGAAAGTCCCCCACTTGCTCCATGGATTTCTCAAACGGTTTAGCCACTTTGAAACTGGTCAACGCGACTAAGTCTGATGACGGCGAATACACCTGCAAGGCTGAGAACCGGGTTGGTTCAGCCTCTGCCAGCTGCAGCGTGACAGTGAAAGGTGATGCTCATATCTAATGCTTCTTTTTTCCAGACTAAAAATCACTGTTAATGGTGGCATCCTCCATTTAGGGTTTTGTTTCACAAAAACATTTTAAATATTCATATTGAATAAGGAAAAAAACACCTTTCTTGGGATACGTACCAATAGGATCTTTCTAAACTCTGACATAGAGACATAATTCCTGGTAACATATTGAACAAATGTCTTTAATCGTCATTACCTTTCTTAGAGCCTGTGCGCTTTATCAAGAAGCTGGAAGACACAACTTTCATGGTTGGTCAGCCGCTGAGACTAGTCTGCACATACACTGGGAGCCAGAGGGTGTATGTGACATGGAAGAAGGACAACCAGCTCATCTGGGCCTCTTATCAGTACAACGTTAAAACCACTGACTCTACCTGCATTCTGGAGGTCCTGAACAGCGACCGGCCTGAAGCAGCAGGAACATACACTTGCGAGATTTCTAATGGCGCTGGAAGTGATGTTTGCCACGCTCATGTCAGCCTAGGTAAAGTCAAAAGCTCTTAACACATCTGCTTTCACTTTATTTAACTCTCTCTGTCTGCTTTTGTGCTTCTTTAACAGTAAGGCAATAAAGCTACTCCTTTAAACCTGTCTGCTTCCATACGCCACACAACTAACCCAAACATTACCCCTCTCAGAACCACCTCGCTTTGTGAACAAGCTGGAAGACACATATTTCAGACTGCGGGAGTCTTTGGTCCTGAAGTGCACATATACTGGCAGCCAGAGAATACACGTTACCTGGAAAAAAGATGACAAACTAATCTGGGCCTCGTACAAGTACAACGTCAAGACCACCGATGATACGTGCATCCTGGAAGTCCTCAACAGTGACCGAGAAGAAGCTGTGGGAAGATACACCTGTGAAATTTCTAATGCTGCAGGAAGCGACGTCACCCACGCTAATGTAAAATTAGGTAAACCCCTAATTCACTCACATGTGTATTTCTTTGCAGGAATAACAAAATCATTTGCTTTTCCATAATCCATCATTTAGCCAGCTTGCTTGTGAGACTAATTGTCCTCCTCTAACACTACCATTGCTAACTGATCTCTTAGAACCGGCCCGATTTGTGATAAAGCTGAGAGACACCTTCTATAAAATTGGCCACTCCTTGACGCTGGAGTGCACCTTCACAGGCAGTCAGAGGATTTATGTCAGCTGGCTGAAGGACGGCAAACCTATCTGGGCTTCGTATAAGTACAACGTTAAAACGACCGACTTCTCCAGCACCCTGGAAGTTTTAAACAGTGACAGGCGGGAAGCTGAAGGACAATATTCCTGCGAGGTTTCCAATTCAGAGGGCACTGACATCTGCCATGCTATGGTCAAGATAGGTAAAACCCCTAACATGTCCCATCACCATTGCTTTACTAATGAACAAATCATCACTGTCTATATAATCACGCATTTGCCGGCTGTTAACATAAAAAAAATAACAAACACTCCAAACAATGGCTCTTGTAGAACCTGTGAGCTTCATCAAAGAGCTGGAGGACACCACTTTCAGGCTCGGTGAGCCCTTGTCGCTGTACTGTGGCTTCAGTGGCAGCCCCAGGGTCTACGTGAGCTGGAGGAAGGATGGCAAACCCGTCTGGGCTTCTTATAAGTACAACGTCAAGACCACAGATAGTTCCTCCATCTTGGAGGTTCTTAACAGTGACCGGCTAGAAGCAGCAGGAAGATACTCCTGTGAAATCTCTAACTCTGAGAACAGCGCTATCTGCCATGCTCAGGTCAAACTAGGTAAAATACTAACAGTAACGCATCACAGAAGTGGCTCATTATTTTCAGCCTGTTTTAATCAGAAAATGAAAAGCTTTGGATTGGGTATTAAAAAAGCTCAGCAGTTTCGGATCAGTGATATTTGGTACTGAAATATCAATCTAAAATAAGGCTTCCTAGTTTTGGATAAACAAGATATAAAAAAAAAACTTTTGTAGAAAAAGCATACTTGATAAAAGATGTAAGATTTTCAGTAAAAATCTGAATAAATCTAAACTTACTCATTTAAATATTTTGGTGAAGCGTTCTTTATTAAATTCCCTGCCCTTTTTTCTTGTTACTTTTTTAAAGATATTTTATTAAACTTTTCAACAATAATAAACTAAGCAGACAGGAAGAAAAACAACATAAACCCATATTTAGCCCATAAACAAAATCATACTCGGGAGTCCCGGTTACGTGTTAGCTGCAAATACATCAATAGAAAAGGATATAGGATTTAGTTAAATTTTTGACAAGTACAAAACCGTTTTCATTGGTATTACAATACAAAAGGTCTTATAAAGGATTATGGAAATACTAAATCCAATGAATTTCAGAAAAGGTTTCCATGTTTTAGCAAAAGCACCTTCTCTATCATGCAGCCGGCAGCTCAGATAATCAAGACAAATGTAATTCAGGATAACTTTCTGTCCTTGTATTTTGGAAAGGATTTCTTTCAGTTATCCACTTCCTGTTACTTTTATTAGTCTCATTTAACCCCATCAAAAGACTAACCATAACAATAGAGAATGTTTATTCGGCCAAAAGAACATTTTGATCAAGTAATAATTAAAATTCCTAAAAGGTGGAAATATGAGCCCTGCTTAGTTTTACTGATAACAATTAAGTGCTAACTCTGGATTACATAAAACATTTAGCTTCCCTCGCTAATTACTAACATCCTTGCTTCTTGTAGAACCTGTGCGCTTTGTGAAGAAACTGGAAGACATGACCTTTAGGGTTGGTGAACCTTTGAGCCTTCAGGTCACATATGCAGGCAGCCAGCATGTGTATGTGAGCTGGAAGAAGGACGGAAAGCCAATCTGGGCCTCCTACAAGTACAACGTCAAGACCACAAACAGCTCATGTGTCTTAGAGGTCCTCAACAGTGACAGAGAAGAGGCTGCTGGGAAATATTCCTGTGAAATATCTAACGCTACTAGCTCTGCTACCTGCCATGCTCATGTCAGACTAGGTAACAGACTTATTCACTGCAGTTCTAACAGGTTTGGCCACATGACATGACTAACCCTAACTATTGTTGCTTCTCTCAGAACCAGTGCTTTTTGTGACAAAGCTAGAGGATACTTCGTATAGTCTGGGTGATAGGCTGACTCTATCGTGCACATACGCTGGCAGTCAGCGAGTCAACGTGAGCTGGACGAAGGACGGCACGCCGATCTGGGCTTCAGACAAATACAATGTCAGAACCACAGGTTCCTCTTGCGTTCTGGAAGTCCTCAACAGTGACAGAGAGGAAGCGGCTGGACTCTACTCTTGTCAAGTTTCTAATGCAGAGAGCTCTGCTGTCTGTGATGCTTATGTCATTTGTAAAACACCTAAAAAAGGTATAAATTAATCTCATCTAATCCCAGAGTCTAACAAGCAACATCAAAAAAGTGCTAATAATCAAAAGGCATATGTTGCATACTACTCCAAGACCAGCTCTGTTCTTGTGGGTGCTGTTGAGGGGGTTTGTGGGTTTTTCATTTTTATTTATTTATAATTTAGAAAAACTGTAGTGTGTAGCCTGTGTTTACTTCCTGGTTCCTGAGCCAATCATATTAAAGTCCCCAGGGTTCCCAAAACAGAGCGCAGCATTTGGTGTTGAGAATGATGTTCTGAGAACCCGATAATTCAGCCGTATAACTGGGTAACATTAAAAGATTTATTGAAAGATGGGTGAGGCAGGTGAATAGAACCAGACTTGATCAGGAACTCAGAGATTTAACTAGACGTAGACAGAATCTTGATAGCAGCCACAGATGTGTCCTCAGCGAGAACAGAGCATTCCCACAGGAATCCTTCCTTTAAGCTGATGCACCCAAATGCAGGGGAACTAGCAAGGTAGGGCAAGGACAGAATCCAGGGAAGCCGCTGGAGCAAATACGCGCAAGGTAACAAGACGAGACATTCTGGTAGGGATGGATTGGCTGAGGCAGGTATATATAGGCAGATGATTAGGTGAGCAGCGTAAACACTTATTAGTAGCAGCAGGTGGAGCTGGTCAGGTGGTGAGTAGTAGACGACTGAGCTGATTGGATGGTGACTAATGAGCTGATTGGATGGTGACTAATGGCTGAGAGGTGACAGAGCCGGTTCTAGAAATGTCCAAACGAAAAACAAACAAAAACCTAAATCATGGCAATTTGGTATTTTATTTGGGCAACAGAGCAGCATCCTGCTAACATGGAAGCCAGTTGGAGAAGCAGACCAGAAATAGAACAGAATACAATGGCATATACGTACCTTTCCTGTGGAAGTAAAAATTCAGTGGAGTTTCACAGCAGCAATGGACTGTTCAGAAACGGCATTTTAGATTGTTGTCGGTGGCAGGCTGATGTTCCGATTTGAGAAACTAGGTGTCATTAATACTTATTACTTTTTTAAATAATTCATTGTTGATAGAGTACAGGTTGGATTTGTCATTTAGTTTGGTGTAACTATCAGCCTACATGCTGAAAATAAGAGGCTTTTAGATAATAGATTTTAGTCTCTTCTCTTGAAACAAATCTAAATTGGTTTCCAGGTTGTAGGTTGCTCAACAGACACTGGTAGAACAGAAGCTGGTCTTGGGTCAGTTTGCTTTTGCTCAGTCATTAATTTAATCTAAGGTTAAATTAATTTAAATGGTTATTTATAATTAAATGCTTGAACTATTATTCTAACTTTGGCTTGCTAACCATCATCTTTGCTTCTAACTCTCATCAATGCCTCTAACAGAAGCTCCCCGCTTCATCAGAAAGCTGGAAAACACCACATTCAGAGTTGGGCAACCGTTGGCATTTAGAGTTGCCTTCACTGGCAGTCCGAGGGTGAGCGTCAGCTGGAAGAAAGATGGGAGGCTGATCTGGGCCTCCTATCAGTACAATGTCAAGACCACAGACTGCAGCTGTGTGCTAGAAGTTCTCAACAGCGATCGAGAAGAGGCTCGCGGGAGATACACATGTGAAATTTCCAACAGTGAAGGCTCAGATACCTGCCATGCTTATGTCAGATTAGGTAACAACGACCAGCAGTGCATCATTCAGAGTTCACATCATTGATTTAATGCATGGATTAGATAACTACTGGTACTACTATGAAGTTGAGAGTATTATTAGTACTATTAGAGAAGCTAAGCTAAAGCTTCTTCCAACAGCAGTTTTCACAAATCCAAACATCCACAAATGTGCACAGGCACATCTTCTAGTCTTTGTGGTGTCTAAGATTGATTGCAACATTGCCTCTCTCAGAACCTGTAAAGTTCACCAAGAAACTAGAAGACATCACCCATCAGTTGGGCAAACCCTTGAGGCTGGAGTGCACGTACACCGGAAGCCAAAGGGTCTTTGTCACATGGAAGAAGGACGACAAGCTAATCTGGGCTTCCTACCAATACAACGTGAAAACTACAGACTCGTCCTGCGTTCTGGAGGTCCTCAACAATGACAGAATTGCTGCTGCAGGGAAATACACCTGTGAAATTTCCAATGCAGAAGGAACTGACACATGTCACGCTCATGTTAAAATAGGTAACCCACTAACCAACACATTTAATTTCGTAGTTTGCTGTAACAACCACTAACATGCAGTCCAGTTGTTTCCTGTGAGTCTATTGATTACACTGAGGAACGATCGTATTAACTATCGTACAAAAGTCCTGGATGTTGTTGTCGGATTTTGGGCTAGTTGGTTTTGTGTATGACAGGATTGGTGTCACGGAGTTTCTGTCGGAGACTTTCTACGTCTGTGGAAATGTGATGGTTAGGCCAGAGTTGTTTGTTCACAGGGTGAATATTGTTCGTTTCTGTTGCATTCGTCTCGCAGTTCGTGCTCCCGTCGTCCTGTCAACTGTAGTGGGTTTTATTTCCTGGTGTTGTGGCAAAGGCCCAGTGGCCTGAATACATGTTAAACTACTGCCTTTCTGTCACAGCGTGGCCTGATTTTCTCCACTTTCTGCCCACAGAACGCAAAGTCCCTCCAAACTTCACTAAGAGGCCGTCTGAGTCCATCGTGGATTCAGCGGGTAAGGTAATAAAGATGGAGGGCCGGGTGTCCGGCTCCCAGCCACTGAACATCACCTGGTACAAGGACAGCAACGAGATCCATTCTTCTGAAAAATATGACATCAGCTTCAAGAACAACATGGCTGTGCTGTGTATCAGAGACTCTGCGGTTTCTGACAGCAGTATCTACACATGTGAAGCTTCTAATGAAGCAGGCAAAGCTTCATGCCAGGTGTCCCTCACAGTTTCAGGTAGGGAGTGCCATAAAGTAACCAAAACCAGCTCGGCTGAATGGTATCTAGAGTTTTCTAACGAGCAGAGGATAACCCATCTAAATTGGTCCATTTGGGATCTGCTTTGTCTCCTATAATCTAGACGTTAGTCTTCTTGAACTGGCCTGGTATACAGATTTCTCTTTATAAATTAGAATGTACTTGTCCTTATTCAATTGAAATTTCTAGAATCATATCCAGTATATACAACCCAGAGTTGTATATTTCAAGCATTTATTTTGGGAAGCTCATTTTATTACTATTTTATTTGTATTTTTACTCCTTCACAGCACTTTGATCAATCTGTGGTTGTTGTAAAGCGCTTTAGAAATCAAATTTGATTGACTGATTGATTGATTTAATGATCATGGCTCATTTAAAATATTTTTATAAAACAGAAAAAAGAGAACGTAATTGCTAAAGAAGCTACATGTTCAAAGACCGCAGTAGCCACGCATATCAATGGAAAGTTTAGTGGAAGGAAAAAGAATTGTAGAAAAATGGTACACAATTGTGCAGGGACAACCAAGGATTTGACAAGATTGTGAAATGAAATGAAAATGAAAACAGACGTAAATGCTTGAAATAAATGACTTTGAGAGTAATGAGCCTGTGTAGTGGAGTGATCTAATTTACTGACATAAACCTATAAGTAAACAGCTGTTAATAATAATAATTTTCTGATTGAGATATATTTTAAGTTATTTTTGTATTTCAAATACTGCAAACAAGGCTCAAAGTACTATTCATTATGTTATTATGTAAAAGGCAAGTATCTAAAGTTATCCTGCCTCATTTACACCCTCAGAAACTGGTCAGCCTCCTAAATTTGACGTCCCTCTGGAACCTGTGACGGTGAGCGAGGGGGAGAAGCTGACCCTCAAATGCCACGTTAGAGGCTCTGCACCTCTTAACATCCAGTGGATGAAGGACAGGCGGGAGCTGAAGTCCAGCGATTCGACCAAAATCGCATTTGTCGGTGGGTCACCCTCCCTGGAGGTCAACTCAGCGTCAAAGGCCGATGCAGGGGATTACCTCTGCAAGGCCAGCAATGCAAGCGGCAGTGACTTCTGCAAGTGCAAGGTCACTGTGACGGGTAAGCAGCTGTGGTAAACTGAACAAGTCCAAGGACCTGGTGGACCATGGTCAAGTTCTAAAAGTGTAAATCTGTGTTGTTCCGTGAATACAATATTATTAAAACCAAGAACCTCAACAGTTGGGGGTGCCCACTGCTCCCTGAGAGATGGGTTAAGTGCAGAGGGAAAAGGAGATGATTGATTATCATTATTAACTGTGCCAGTCTAAGGGAACATTTCCCTTACCTCCCCAGTGTGGTTTCCATGTGTTTTCAGACAAAGGAGCCAAGGCTGCCCCCACCGAGGCCCCGGCCCCAGCTGCAGCTGCCCCAGTCAAAAGGCTGGACAACCTTTTCTTCATTGAAGAACCCAAAAACATTTCAGTCACAGAGAGTAGGGGGAATATTCTCCCTCATTCACATAACATTTCTGTGTTAAGGAACATTTTTGCTTATTTCTTTTGGTTTTCTTCTTTCCAGAGGGCACTGCCACCTTCATCGCCAAGATTGGAGGTGATCCGATCCCCAGCGTGAAGTGGATGAAGGGCAAATGGAGACAGATCACCGCCGGTGGTCGCATCTCCATCGATCACAAGGGCCAGGATGCCAAACTGGAGATCAAAGAGGTGACCAAGTCCGACTCTGGTCTCTACAGGTGTGTTGCCACCAACAAACATGGAGAGATCGAGTGCGGGGCTGAGATGGAGGTCACCAAAAAGGAAGAAGGGGGAGGACTGGGAGACATCAGAACAAGACTCAAGAAGTAACACAAGCTCATTTCTATATCTACGTGAATTTTGTTAAAACAACAAATGTTTCTATATGCTAAACGACTTTATGTGCACGGTGTTTCAGGACTCCTTCCAAGCAGAAAAGCCCAAAGAAACTTGAAAACGTCAGTATTGTTGACTTGCTCAGAGGTCATGACCCTAAAGACTATGAGAAGATCCTAACTGAGCATGGAATCCACGACTACCGAGCCATCCTGCAGGCTGTGGAGTTACTGAAGAGGGAGAAGGAGATGGAGACCGGAAAAGTGGTACGAGGGGAAACTCATTGTAATGGAGGAACTGGTTCAGTTTGTAATCGCTCAGATTGGTGTATATTTGAGGGATGTGTCTGCTTCATATTCTACCTATATTGTCTTTGTGACAACTTTTCAAATACATATTGCTTAAAACATTTTTGTTTTATTTACCAACATATTTATTATATATGTTTTTCACTGGAAAAGGGGAACTAAAAGTATGTAAAATTATCTTGAAAAAAGTGTATTTGTCCTAGCAGCAAGTTTAAATGATCTGGCAGTGGAATAAAGTCTTTGCACTTAAAATAGGAATTCAATTAAATTCAATTCAATTTTATTTATATAGTGCCAATTCATGAAACATGTCATCTCAAGGCACTTTACAAAGTCAAATTCAATCATATTATACAGATTGGTCAAAAATTTCCTATATAAGGAAACCAGTTGATTGCATCAAAGTCCTGACAAGCAGCATTCACTCCTGGAGAAGCGTAGAGCTACAGGGAGAGTCGTCTGCATTGTACATGGCTTTGCTGCAATCCCTCATACTGAGCAAGCATGAAGCGACAGTGGAAAGAAAAACTCCCCATTAATGGGAAGGAAAATCTGCAGCAGAACCGGGCTCAGTATAAACAGTCATCTGCCTCGACCGACTGGGGGTTACAGAAGACAGAGCAGAGACACAACATGACAGATAAAGAAGCACAGAAGCACACATTGATCCAGTAATCTGTTCTACATTAGATGGTAGTAGCGGGTGAGCCGTCTTCCCTGGATGATGTCACAGTTAACAGAACGCCAGACCAGGTGTACCTACTATGAAGATAAAAGAGAGAGAGCGAAAAGTTAAAAGCTGAAATGACAACAGTCATTTCAATGCAATGCAAAACTGGAGAACAGTAGACTGAAGAACAGTAGAAATCAGTAGAGTGAGAAATATAGACCCTGATGTCCTCCAGTAGCCTAAGCCTATAGCAGCGTAACTATAGAGGTAGCTCAGGGTAACATGAGCCACTCTAACTATAAGCTTTGTCAAAAAGGAACAACTCATCTTCATCTTATTTCAAGCAGTATATCTTAATTATCTTATTTTAGGGGTCAACAGACTCATTCCATTGGCAGATCATCTTATTAACCTGCTCATATCAAGGACAAATACACATTTCAAGAAAATATTACTTACTTTTAGTTCCCTTTTTGCAGTGTTGTTATCTATTTTGTGGCGTACACAAACAAACTTATTAGATTTTGCATCATTCAGGCAAAATATTATGACCACATAACATCGCTGATTATCTGATTCCTGATCAGTAGGTGGGACATGCGGTGACCGGACCTCTCAGGGTGACCATGCAGATCGTTGTCCACATTCATCAGTAGTTTCTTTGAGCAGCGTTTTCAGCTGCTCAAGCTGTTGTTACTGCTGTGGGATATGATTTTTTGCAGATCTCTGATATCAGTGACTGAGAGATTGCGAAGGTGCTGCAACACTGTAGTTGTATTAACATATATATATATATCCTGCGGCAGGAGGTGGAGCATGGTGGCCGGGTTGAAGAGGAGGACATGGCCAGACTAATTGAGCAGCTGGAGGGACGTATGGACTCGGAGGTAAAGACCAAAGCTTCCTTCAGAGAAACCTAGTTCCTACGTGGTGCAAAAAAAACAAAAACATCATGGGTTAAAAGTGATTGTAATCCATGTTTTTATCCGTAGCCCGTCTCTGTGATGGAAGACATCTCTGACCAGACAATCACAGAGAACCAAACAGCAATGTTTGAGTGTGAGATCCGGATCAACTACCCAGAGATCTCGCTGACCTGGTACAAGGGCACACAGAAACTGGAAAACAGCGACAAATACGAGATCAGCAGAGTGGGAGACCGCCACTGTCTGAAGATCAAGAATTGCCAGGTCAAAGATCAGGGCAACTACCGCGTGGTGTGTGGTCCTCACATCTCCAACGCCAAGCTCACCGTAACAGGTAAGAGCGTTTTCCACGTCCTCTTCGCCTTGCTGGGCTCCTGTCTGTGTGTTTGTAGTGTGTCCTCATGTGCCGATGCTTTATTTCCTCATCAGGAGCTGATTACAAGTCAGGTGAGCCGAACACAACCAGACTAACCTCTTTAAGTCTGCTGGGTCTCCTGCAGATTTTCTTTGTGTTTTCTGTTTTTTTCCTTATACATTTTCCTTCAGAGAACAACGATCAAATAGGACTCTTGTAGTAACTTCAGATAAAACCAAACTCTTTAAAATTAAGTGTGATCTGTCGTTGTCGTCTGATTTTAGCCGACCAAATTCAGTTTACTAAATGCATCCGAAACATCGAGGTCAGCGACCGTCACGCCGCCACCTTCGAGTGCGAGTTGTCCTTTGACAACGCCACAGTTACGTGGTACAAAGACTCCTGGGAGCTCAAAGAAAGCCCCAAATATAACTTCAGGACAGACGGCCGACGGCACTTTATGACGATCCGCAACGTGACGGCAGAGGACGAAGGTTTGTTAAACTGCTTTTTTCCTCCGGAGGAACGTTAAGTTTGTTCTGTTCAGACCTGCAAGGTCAGAGAACAGTTTTCAAAGCTAAAACCAGAACTTAACCAGAATTAAACAGTAGAAATTACTCAATCTGTATGCGGCATTACACTAACGTTAGGATCAGCTAAATGTGGCATAAAATGGAACAATGATGTCTCCACCTACCAGGCGTTTACTCCGTGATCGCTCGCCTGGAGCCGATGGGAGAGGCTCGCAGCACCGCTGAGCTTTACCTCTCAGGCAAAGGTCTGTACGGTCGAGCCGACAGCAGCTGTTAGTGACGTTAACGTCCGCTAACAGATCTAATCACACCTGTCTACCTGTTCCTTTCACAGACGTTGCGTTAGGAAAGGTTCCTCAGGGTGAGTAGCATCAGATAAACTTAGGTTTAAGGTCACAGCTGGTGACATAAAGCTCATAAAAATCTATTCTAGTTCTGTTATGCCACATAAAAGGATTTCTGTCCCACGATAAAATAAAATCCTCGTTGACTTGAATTTTATTCCGGTTTTCTGTGTATGAAACCTTAGACATCCCAGACTTGTCGGTTCAGCTCCCAGAAACGGCTTCCATGATAATTTGCCAAGGTGAGTCTGGGATAAACAAGAATATTTTTTGTCCGTGAGGCCGTTCCACTTCCTTTGTTCACATTTCTTCTTTTTTTTTTTTCTGTCGAAAGAATCGTCAGAGTTTTATCACTACGAGGAACGAACTGAAGCCAAAGGTACAACAATCATGGAGCTTTAAATGAGCCCTGGTGTTGTTTACATCTATCATCCTGCACCTGTTGAACCAAACCTTTTCATCTTTACATTTAACCATCATCACCATCCTCATCCTGTTAACGTCCACCCCAAATAACAGTGTGATCCTGATAAACTCAGAGAACATTAACTCTGTTACTCCGACACCATCTGTGCGTCTGAAGTACCGTGATAAATGTAACAAGAAAATAAAATCTTAAGTTCAGCTGAGAACGACCTGCGTTGCAGAGGAGGATCATGACTCGGTCTAACTAAATCATGAGATTAATCTCAATATTACTACAAGAAAATATAGAATTTCAATTCAGTTTCATTGACACAGAGCCAACATCACTGAAAGGTTTTAAAGATTAGAAGTTTAGATGTAACTTCAGTTGTGTTTTAGTTACACATTGAAGACAGTCATGCAACAACTGAGATTAAGACCAAATCCATCAGTTTCTGTTAAAAGAAGTTTGGTTTTATTATATATAAAATAAATACCAGAAGCTGAAATGATATTTGCAGTCAAATGTCTCTTATTCTGAATGATAAAAGCCTGATTTGAGTTATTAACCCTTTAATGTAAAAATATTGAGATAAATCTCTGTCATGATCCTCGCCTGCCCAGATGTGCAACGTCTCAGTGAATAAATCTCGTTATCTTTAATGGCTTATTATCCTTTAATGGTTTCCTGTAGAGTTTAAGAGTCTGGCGGTCGAAGAAGAAACGGTTTCGGTTCGGTTCTCCTCCGTCTCAGGTATCGGCGTTGTTCTCTCCCTCATTCATAGATCAGCTGACTCATTCTGTCATTCTGTCTGTCTTGAACTGTTCCCTGTTGTCTCTCTGTCGCTCACTGCTGATTAAATTGATTTCCTGGTTATTGATGTCACCTGATTACTGAAGCAGCTCAGCAGGCGAGTCTCGTTTTCTGTCTAAGTTCCCTTTTCTCCTCCACCAGAAGAGAAAAAGGCCGTGGAAGAAATTATTGAGCGGACTCAAGTCAGAGAGGAAACCCCTGCAGGTACAAATCTGCTTTAAGCTATCAGGCCCCAAGGCTTTGGGCTGCTCCTAGAGCTTTGGCTGATCAGAACCACCAACCCGCTAACCCCCACGTTTGCCTCTCCACCTCCTTATTAAACTCAGCTTCTGCTTGTAGAGGCTTTTCTCCTCCTGTAGATGTTAACTGTAGTTTTAACATGTGGTCTGTGTGTGTGGTAGATCTCCAGTCTGTTTTTGTTTCCTCTTATTAATGTTTAATTCTTCTTGCTTCACCTCTTACGCTCTTATTAACCCAGACTGAAGCTTTCTGCTCTGTAGATGGCAGAAAGTAATCTGCACAGCTTGACTGACACTTAATCCAAACTTTCTTGATCTTTCAAAGTTCCTGAAGCTTACAGGAAACCCTCTGAGCATGAAGCTCCGCCCTCACCTGCAGTCACAGGTATCTGTAAATGCCGAACCCTTTATTCACCATTGTTGTGTCTGATTTCTGTTCTGTGTCCCGACGTTGGTTTATGAGACAACAACTGTTTGTGTGTGAATAAAAAGATCTTCATGTTCGTGTTTGCTGTGGTCAGAAAACTGAACTTCATAATAATGTTTTAAAGAAGCTGAGATAAAGAAGCCACGACTTGAAGATACTTTCGCAACTCCTCCTCAGCGAGAAGAACCTGGAGTTCCACAAGGTAATGTTCATGAAAGTGTTCTGTCATAAAGTTTGTTATTTGGTGTCTGAGTGGGTCTTTATTGGCTCTGATTCTTCATTTTGATGATAATAGTGGCTCAGAATCTTCTTTAGTCATTTAAAAATACCAAAAACACCAGCGGGAGCCTTCAACACACAGTATTTTAAACATAGTAATTGCAAATATGATACTTAGACATACACATTTATAAGTGACATCCAGCACTTTGGATGTTACTGGGTCACATTTAATTTATTTTAATTAATTAAACCACATATTTAGATGTGTTTTTCTTCATGCCTCTTAGCCGTTTGATTGAATCTGTTTATCGTTCTTACAGCTCTTTGAAAGTATTTTGTTCTTGATGTCCGTCCATCAGTCAAATGACTGTTTAAATGTTTGTCTGTATTTCATGTGTTTGATTCGTTATCTTTTACCTTCTTCACTTCGTAAACTCTTGACATCAGGGTATATTTTTGTGACTGAAGTGTTTCTTTGTTAAATCTGAAGTCTACACCGAACCAAAACCTGAACCCAAGCCCAAAGAACCAGAAATTGTTCCTCCAGAACCAAAACGTCTGCCTCAGAAGCCAGCGGTGCCAGAGCCTAAAGTGTCTGAAGCCCCAGAAGTTAAACCCAGCAGGAAAACTCCTTCAGTTCCTGACTCGATAGGTAAAGTATTGAATGTTGGAGCAGAAAGACCAAATAATCCATGTCTGGCTTGTTTTATTTCATGTTGCTTTGACTCATGAAAAACTCTTCACATGCTTGTGTGATGGATATTATTTGCTGCTAACCTCTTGATGTCGATTTCCCCCCCATTAACAACTTCTCCAGTGTTGTCCTTACTTGGGTATTCAGATTTCTACACAACCTCTTAAACTAAGAAATCAACTTCTTCCCCTCTAATGTTGTTGTTGTTGTTTTTGTTGTTTTTTTTTTTTTTTAAATGCCTTTATGATTATCTCTGTGTAAAGATGGGAATCTTTTTAATGTTCTTTAAAGTCCCAGTGGAGACCAAAATCCATCCAGTGGCTGAGAAGATTACTCCTACAAAGACTGAGAAGCTCGTACCAAGAGGTACTGGAAGCACAGTCTGAATTTCTTATAAATGTGTTGTGACGGGAACCTTGTTTTGTGAAACCACTCGTCCTGTTTGTGTCTCTGTTTAATGCACTCGACAGAGTGTACTGCAGCGTTCAAAGCTTGTTTCACACCCTGTTTAAATGTTCTTTAAAGCACCAGAGCCACCAAAGGCAGAAGAACCTTTAGTTCAACCATCTGCAGCGCTGGTAAAACCATCAGCACCAGAACGCCAACCCGCTGAAGGTATTAATCTCTTTTGTTCTGCTGTCGTCTCCTCTCGTTGAATTCACTCGCTTAGAGTGTAATCTTTGATGTCTTTGGTTTTTACCTTTGGGTTAAACAAAGCAAAATGTTCTTTTAAGTGCAAGGTGCAACCAGACCAGAGAAACCTGTTGTCCAAACATCTGAACCTAAAATGCTTCCCGTCCGGACTGAAGCTGCTCCAGTTAAAGGTACTACAGAGGTCAACTTCCAGGCTGCTTGTTAAAACTATATGTTGCTTCTGTCTTTTACAAAAGCTTTTGTGTTCTGCAAAACATGCAAATCTTTCAACATGCTTAGCACTCGCAAGAGTGTGACTTTATCTTATAATTACTGTTCTTCTAAGTTGCCTTAGAACCAAAGGAGCTTGAAGTTACTGGAAAACCACTTCTTGTGGCTAAACCTGAGCCAGAAGTTTCCAAGGTTTCCCCTGAAATCGAACCGCCAAAGCTTGAAGTAAAACCAAAGAAAGGTTTTGAAGAAGCAGAGAAGGTTATCAAGTTTCCTAAAAAGGTCGAAGAGACCAAAGCACCACAAGAAACTGAGAGGTTTCCAGATGTGCCGAAAAAGGCCCCAGAAACACAGACAAAGACGCCAGAAAAAGCCAAACTGATCCTAGAAGCACCAAAGCTGGTTCCTGAAGCACCAGCCAAGGTGTCAGAAAAGACAGAGGAGAAAATGAAGAGGCCTTCAGAGCTTCCCAAAAGACTTCCAGAAACACAAAAGATTGTTCCAGAAAAACCTAAAGAAAAGAAAGTTTTAGATGAACCAGAGAAGGTTTTGGAGGTTTCCAGAAAGGTTCCTGAAACACCAAAGAAGGTTACAGAGCCACCAGCAGAGCCAAAGAAGAAACCAAAAGGCCCAATGATAGAGCCAGAGAAGACTCTGCCGGATCACAGAGCGCCGCCGGCAGAAGACAAGACTGAAAAACCTCTGCAGAAAGGTAGATATGTTTCTCTGAAGGCTTCAGAGGTCTTAATAACTAATCCTGACTCCTCTTGATCTTCTAATACGGTATTTTATCTTAAATCTTTTCTTAATTTCTCTTGTGTCACATCTGTTAGCTGTTCTGTCTGCTAAGCTTTATGGCATAGAAGTTACCTAAAATGACTAACCACCTGGACTAGAAAGTCAACAGATTAGCTGTCAGGTTTAAGTCTAAATGCTGACTTGAAGTACAGCAGCTGAAAATGTTTCCTACTGTAGTTCAGTAGGTTTTTACTAATATCTGTTTTTGTCCTGATTTTCTTTATATGTTCGGTTCCTCTTGGCCACCGCTCAATGGTGCCTTTCTTCAATCTTGGGTGATTTCTTAAAATAAATCTCAGTTCGTCTGGAGGATGACCCTAAACAACAAACAGTTGTTGTCGAAGACGTCAGGAAGTCTGTTCCTGAAGAGATTTTCTCTCCAACAAATGTGAGACCCAAGCAAGTTGAAGTTCAACGAGTTGAAAGAAGTTTTAAACAGAGGGAGTTGGCTGTAAGAGATGATGGAGCTTTAAATATGAGAAAAGAACACCTGGAGAAGACAGAAGAGGTTCCTAAAAGGCTCAGGGTAGATCCTGAAGAGACGGAGTTTAAGAGTTCAGAGCTCACTGAAGAATATGAGTATAAAAAACTGGAAGACTTAGAACCCAGTAAGGAGGATAAAGCTTTGAGAGAAATAAAAACCGAGTCTGTGATCACAGTTTCTGAATCTCTAAGTGTAGCTGAGCTTCCTTCAAGAGATGCCAAAACTGAAATTACTTCAGCAAAGATTGAGGTGTCTCTAACTGAAGATGAAGTTTCATTTAAAAAATACTCTTACAAGAAAACTCAAGACAGAAAAGGCTTTCATTCAACTACAGAGCACAGAGAAGAGACTTTTGTTTCAGCACAGCATCAAGAAACCAGAGAGATTATAAAGAAGCAGGATGAATATGTTGAATATGAAGATTTTTCATTTCAAAAATCCCCCGATCTCGACGTTAGAGAAGCAGCTGAACAAGACCCGCAAACAGGTCTGCCCAGCAGAGTGTCTTTGTTAGAAAAGACGGCCGTTTTAGAGGAAGAATTTTCACCAGCAGCAGAAACTGATTTGATAAAAGACGGGACATATTTACCTCTTTCTAAAAAAGCTGCAGCCTCTACAGTGAAAGTACCAACAGAAACTAAGGTCCAGCCTGAGAAATCTCCAGCTGGACCTCTGGAGAAACCTCGATCCCCTGAGCCTCACATGAAACCGTCTCACCCAACACCGAAAGAAATCTTTATTGAACCTGAGCTTTCTGAAGGAGCTCCAGCCATCGACAGAAAACCTCAAACAAGAGGAGACGTGAAAGACGAAAGCATAAAGCTGAAGACTCTGCGGCCTCTTGACAAAGGTATTCTTGTAAATTTGATCGCTTAAGATCAACCTCTTAAAACCCATTCTTTACGTTTACTGTACTAACAGATCTCCCAGCATGATGTTGGGTAACAGCAGGACGTGCAGCCCTGCTCTAACATAGTGGGAGGGATCTTCTTGTTTTGTTCTTGTGTTGTTGAATGTTTGAAAAAACTCTTCGTTTGAATCGTTTCATGTTTGAGTTTGTTTGTCATCTGCTCCCTTCACACCTCCAGCTCTTGTTGGTGCAGGTTGGTCTATCTAATATCTGCACCACCTTCTTTTCTTAGTCCTCTGTGACTGGAGTGTTGTTTGTCGATTGTGATCTTGGTATCTTTTATTCCCAAAGTGTCTCCTCCTGAGGAGAAGAAACCATCAGTGCCAGAACCAAAGCCCTCACCTCCTCCTCAGAAGGTTACTCCTCCAGCAGGTAGTCTGACTGGTTTACACGTTCATTTTCTTGCCTGACATTCGCGAGTCGGCCATGTTTGTCTTTATGTCCATTTGTGTTGACGCCATCACCTAACCTGTCTGATGGTTTCCGAGCTTAATCTTTTCTTGATCTTCATGGGTTTATTACCAAATTATTTCCTCCAGAGGAGAAGAAACCAGCCCCAGAACCAAAGCCTTCACCTCCACCTCCTCAGAAAGTGACTCCTCCTGCAGGTAGTCTAACATGTTCCTGTGTTTCTTTTCCCTGCTGACATTAGCGGTCAGCCACGTTTGTCTTTATGTGCATCCACACTGATGCCCTTTCTTTACGTGTCCACTGATTGTCTTGCTTTAAGTTGTGCCAGTGTGTGCGTATCAAGCTCAGTGTTTTCTTGATCATGACTCGGCTGTATTCCCAAATTATCTCCTCCAGAGGAGAAGAAACCAGCACCGGCACCAAAGCCTTCACCTCCACCTCCTCCTCCTCAGAAAGTGACTCCCCCTACAGGTAGTCTAATGTGTTCATGTGTTTCGATCTCTTGCTGACATATACGAGTCGGCCATGTTTGTCTTTATGTCCATGTGTGTTGACGCCATCACCTGACCTGTCTGGTGGTTGTCGTGCTTTAAAAGCTTAATGTTTTCTTGCTCTTGATGGGTTTATTCCCGAATTATCTCCTCCAGAGGAGAAGAAACCAGCACCAGCACCAAAGCCTTCACCTCCACCTCCTCAGAAAGTGACTGCTCCCACAGGTAGTCCACATGTTCAAAAGTTATTGTTTCGTTTTCTTGCTGACATTCATGAGTCAGCCATGTTTGTCTTTAAGTCCATGTGTGTTGACGCCATCACATAACCTGGCTGGTGGTTGTCATGGTTTCAGTTGCATCAGTTTTGTGCTTTCCAAGCAAAATGTTTTCTTGATCATGATGGGTTTATTCCCGAATTATCTCCTCCAGAGGAGAAGAAACCAGCACCAGCACCAAAGCCTTCACCTCCACCTCCTCCTCCTCAGAAAGTGACTCCCCCTACAGGTAGTCTAATGTGTTCATGTGTTTCGTTCTCTTGCTGACATATACGAGTCAGCCATGTTTGTTTTAATGTCCACTTGTGTTGACGCCATCACCTGACCTGTCTGGTGGTTGTCATGCTTTAAAAGCTTAATGTTTTCTTGCTCTTGATGGGTTTATTCCCGAATTATCTCCTCCAGAGGAGAAGAAACCAGCACCAGAACCAAAGCCCTCCCCACCTCCTCAGAAAGTGACTCCACCTGCAGGTAGTCTGCCTGGTTTATATGTTTGTTTTCTTTGCTGACATTTAGGTCGGTCATGTTTGTCTCTATGTGAACTGGTGCTGACACCGTCTCTTAACTTGTCAGCGGTGTTTTTTATGTTTTTAAGTTGTGTCATTGTGTTCTTTACAACCTTATTAGTATATATATGTCGAGCCAGGTGTAATCCCTAATTATCTCCTCCAGAGGAGAAGAAACCATCTCCACCAGAACCAAAGCCTTCACCTGCTCCTCAAAAGGTTTCTCCTTCTGCAGGTAGTTTTTTCTCCTAACATTTCATGTTTTTTACCTTTCTGTTTCTGTGAGTCTGTTTTGTGTCTTGGTTGGAGGATGAACAAGTGTCCTCCTGTTTTTTGTTTTGTTTCATTGTATTTGTTGTCTATTCTTCTTGATCACCACATCTGTCCCTGTCCATGTGACCGTGCTGTTGTCTTGGTCGTGATCTTGCATCTTATTTATTATTCCCTCCAGAGGAGAAGAAACCATCAGTACCAGCACCAGCAGCTCCTACGCCCAAAATTGCGCCTCCTGCAGGTAGTTTTTTTCAGTCTGGTATCTCTGATGTGTTTTTCTTCACTCTTGAATGTTTTTTTTTCTTGTCATTTGTTGTAATGTGTTGTCATTTTACATCTTTTGCTGTGTTGGTCTTTATGTTTTCTTGGTATCTTGTGCTCTAAAGTCTCTCCTCCAGAAGAAAAGAAACCAGCTGCACCAGCAAGAGAACCACCAGCAGAAAAAGTGGTTCCTCCAGCAGGTAGTTTCTTCTGTCTGTCATCCTTATCTCTGTCCCCGTTTGTCCTAACTCGCATCTGTTGGTCATAGCAGCAGTGAAATCTTTACAGTTTTCTGTTTTATTTGGTGTGCAGTTGTTGTTTGTTGAGCAGACTGTTGTCAGTGATTTAATCCGGATGGCATTCTTGTAGCTCCAGCTGCACCAGTGGAGAAGAAACCTTCAGAGCCATCTGTAAAGGCTGAACCGATCAGCGCCTCAGAGCGAATGTCTCCACCCGAAGGTAAAATGTCTTCCTTTGTCTTTGCTTATTGTGTTCGACTTTGTCTTCTTTTCATTCTGAAAACTTTATTCTTTGATCTGTGCAACAACTTTGTCTTTTCTGCTTTAATATGTTGTCTTTCTTCTAATTCAGACTTTCCCAGGAACAGTATCCATGTTGTAACACCA
Organism: Fundulus heteroclitus; assembly: GCF_011125445.2. NCBI lineage: Eukaryota > Metazoa > Chordata > Actinopteri > Cyprinodontiformes > Fundulidae > Fundulus > Fundulus heteroclitus. The sequence goes on from NC_046367.1 coordinate 42,517,397, forward strand.
AATTACCTTAGACTTGGTTTCTAAATGTATTCAGATTGACCAGAACTGGGACCGTTTTTGTCTTCCTCCCTCGTTGGCTTTAAATGTGGCTTCTGTCTGGTCCTGTTTGCTCTGTGTTTGCTTATAATTGGTCTTGTTTAAATTTTTGCAGACAAGGAACCAGTTTCAGCTCCTGGACCAACTAAAGGTATAAAAATAATGAATTTATCTCAACAGTTAAAACAGTTAACTAATTGTTCTAAAGGTTTTAGCCATAAACCTTTAAGAATACTTGTTGTTTCTGTTTGTCGTTGTATTGTTTGGCACCCGTGTTGTTAAAAACAACAAAAAATGTTCATCATCCAATGGTTGTTTTTCACGTCTAAATGTGAATCTTATAAAATATGTTTTTACTCCCTCAACCACAGTGCCAACTGTTAAACAAAAGGGTAGAATTCCCATTCAGGAGGAAAAAACTACTGAGTTTCCTAAACTAAAGACTAAATTTACCAAAATACCCAAAGAGAAAGAGCCAGAAAAAGAGACCATTACGCTGAAGAAGGTTCCAGTGAAACCTCCAGAGCCTGAGAAACAGGTTGTAACTCATAAAGTAGAGGTGATGAAACATCATGTTGCCGAACTATCGGTGCACGGACTTCATGACAGAGAAGACCGGGAGGTAATAAGCCTCGGAAGAACTGAAAGAGTCTTCACTGCAGAGCAGGAAACAATTCAGCTGACTCAAATGGAAGAGACTGAAACACTTAAAATTGTCCAAACTTCAGAGAAAGAAGGTTGGACAAGAGCCACGAAACCCAAGAAAGAAGAAGAACCCGAGGTTCCTGGTGTAGATAAGAAGAAAATCAAGAAGCTGCCCAAGACTGATGAGCAAAACGAGTCAGTGAAGCTAAAACCTGTTGAAAGGTCTGGAAAGTCAGAACAAGAGCAGATAAAACCGAAACCGATTCCAAGTGTGCCTAAAGTCCCGGAAAAAGAAATTTCTGCAAAGAAACCTCATGAGAGAGAAGATCGAGAGAAAATCCCACTGGAAAGACCTCAAAGAGGGTCGCTTCCTGCTGACCAGCCATCTAAACCGGTTCAAACAGAGGAGCCTAAACAGCCAGAGGAAGAAGATAAATCTAAATGGAACAGAACCGCAAAGCCACAAAAAGAAGCAGAACCTGAGCCAGAACTATCTAAGAAGAAAATCAAGAAATTACCCAAGAAAGATGAAGAACCAGAAGTTGTGACGTTGAAGCCTTTTGAAAAGCCTAAAAAACAAGAAGCAGGTGAACCAGTAATGGCTAAAGATGAAGTTCAGGCAAAGAGAGATGCTGAGCGTTCTCCTTTTAAACGGGGTGAGATGATGCCCAAAGATCCGCCTACAATGGCTCCAAAAAACAGAGAAGACACAGATGTTTCTTTGACAAGTCCAGACAAAACTCCAGATACTAGCAAACCCCAACCGGAAACACCGCAGCAGAAAAAGGTTGATCAAACACCAAAGGTTGAAGCAGCCGATAAACCTAAAGTAAAACCCAGACCGGAGAAAAAGGAAGAGCCGGCCGTGTTGAAGCCTTTGACCAAAGTCAGCAAGCCAGAAAAAGTAGCTGCTGAAGAAATGACGAAGCCTGAGGATACAGAGAAACATGTGAAGAAGGAAGAGCCAGCTGTTCCAGCCAAGAAGCCGAGTCCTCCAGGTCTTAGAGAGAAGATCCCACCTAATGAGGCAGAAAAATTCCCAACAAAACCGCCTGAGGTGTTAAAGAAAGGCGTTGAGCTCAAAAGGACTCCTTCCCCCAGGGTCAGTACAGAGAAACCAGAAGTCAAAACAGCCACGAGGCCTGTTGAGGAACTGAAGAAGGTTGAGCCAAAGAAGACTGAGCCGAGTTCTGAAAAAGTCAAACAGATCCCCAAAGCTGTTTCCCCCAAAGACTCGATCGAAGGCGTAACGCTCAAAAAGGTTCCCAGGAAGCCGTCAGCAGAGGAGGCTCCAGAACCAGAAAAGCCTGATAAGGGCCGGATCCCCCTGTTGAAGGAGATTTCTCCTGGCGCTGTGCAGATGAAGAGGGTGACAACTCAGCCTGAGGAGGAGGTTTCTGCACAGGAGCCTGAAGAAGGTGAGGTAGAGGAAGAGTCCTGGGGCTGGGATCTTGTTCCCTCCGAGGACTGGGAAGGAGAAGAGGTGGACGGGGCCCGTGAAACTCCGGGTATGCCTGGTGCCAGACGAGGTGAGACGGGCGAACTCTTCCCGCTGATTCTGGAGTCCCTCATCCCATCCCAGATGTCTCATCTAATCCTCATCACATCTTTTTCAATCATTTCATCCATTTTCTTCACCTCATTGCTGATGAATTCATTCGTCTGTATAATTGTTTTGTCAAGCCGTTATTCCATCCGTTTTATTGTTCTCATCTTCTCCTCCATCATATCGAGTCATCTCTGATGTAATCAGATGTCTGTGAACAGATGTTTGTCTGTCTGTCTTCGCTGCTGTTGGTTTTCATTCGTCTTTGTTGTCTAAGCAAATGTCCGTCCAGCCATCTTGTCCCATGACGTTTCCATTTCATCCTCCAGGTCTTTCAGGTCTCTGTTCACATGTGACGTCTCATTTTACCACGTTTGCTGTTAGGAATGTTAAAAATGTTTGTTTTTTTCCTTGGCCTCTGCTGGAACTTTACTTTCCAATGAGAGAGCTAAGCTTAAAACTGGTCTTATTGTTTCTTGTCCAGATGGAAAACCCAGTGAGGAACCATCGAAAGGCAGAGGCAGAGGATTTGGGGGTGAGGATTTTACTGATAAAAACCCCATCGGTGCAAACCCTGCATGATTGGAACAGATTCATTGGCTTTATTCCTTTCTCTGTTGTCTACCTGTTTTGGTGTCTTTTCTCGTTCATCTTGTCTAATCATAAGACAAACAGCTGCATATTAAACTTGCTTTTCTTCCTTCACAAATAACCCAGGTAGGCATACATGTGCAGCACATTCTTGTCAGGGTGTCGTCAGATTGGATTCATATTTCATATTTGACATAATTGATGACTGACTGGTGGTGTTTAAGGCATAATTTATAAGATTTAAACCAGAAAAAAACAGTTATTGATTAAAAATACTCTTTTATAGCTAAAAGGAAGTAAATTAGTCTCATTCTATAGCTACAAAAACCATCTGTATAGTTCAGATGGACATTTTTAGATTTTCCTTATTCAGGAATTCATACGTCCATTTAGAAAATGTTGGTAAATCAGCTGTTAGGTCAACTTGCTTTAATATCTGTTGCTGTCGTTTTCTCTCTGTGCTGTCTGGACTCTGTTATGTCTGTTCTGTCACCGTCTTTCTGTCCTTTGATTCTCCTCTGCATTCAGTTTGTAAAAACTGATGCATCATCTTTAGTTTTAACCAAAACGTTTCTGTGTTCTTCTAACAGTAGAGCTTTTAACCTACAACAGATTTTACGTTTAAATCATGACTCTGACAGATGCTGTGTCTCATTCTTCACCCACCTATATCGGAAACTAACAGAGTTAAGTTTTAATTTCTGATTCTGCAGCGAGACAAACGCCCTCTCCTGGTGATGGTGGAAGGGGCCGGGGCTTGAGACCTGGTGGAAAAGGTCCATCACCACCAGAGGAGCCGAGTCCAATGTTCAAGCTCAAACCCGTGGCTTTAAAGTTTGTGAAGAAGATTCAGGACATCGTCCTGCAGGAGGCCGAATCCATCGGCTCCTCTGCCGTGTTTGAATGTGAGGTTACACCAAACACAGCCATCACCTCCTGGATGAAGGACGGCGGTAACCTGCGTGAGAGTCCCAAGCACAAGCTCCTCTCTGATGGCAAAGATCGGAAGCTGCACATCCTTGATGTCCAGCTGTCCGACACTGGAGAGTACACCTGTGTGGCCAAGAACGCTGGAAAGGAGATTTCCTGCACTGCTAAGCTGCTTGTTGAAGGTAAACTAAAAATGTTCAGACTCAGGTGGCATGAAGAGTTTTGAAATACCAGCTGCCCTAATTGCACTGAAAACCCTTTCTACACAGAGCTGCCTGTAAAATGGGTGAAGGAGTTGGAACCTGAGACCTCATGCATGAAAGGTCAGCCGATGTACCTGACCTGTGAGCTGAACAAGGAGAGAGACGTGGTCTGGAAGCACAACGGAGGACTCCTGAAGAAGAAGGCAGGGAAAGTAGCCATTAATGTGATCGGTTTGCAGCACGCTATAACCATCCAGAACTCCACCGATGACGACGCTGGCATCTACACCTGTGAGGTAGAGGGTCAGGAGAACATCAAGACTTCAACCACCGTCAAAGTGATTGGTGAGCTGTCAGCAGCACGAACTGATTAGATAATTTTGTTCTTAAAATAATGAGACAATTTTGGTATCCAAGTAATATTTGATGCACTTTGTAAGAGACTGTATCACTTACCGTAAGACATTGTTACGGTTGATATTTTGGGGGAAAAACGAAACATGTAAACAAGGAACAATTAGAGAGGTTTCTATTTTTTATGAGGACAGATAGACCAAAGAGGAAAATTTATGTGATCTGTTTCACAGTATAACCATTTTTATGGAACTGTATGTGTTCACAGAGGTAACACAAACAACTAAGGGGGGGCATGAACAAGATGGCTGCATTAAGCAGCACTTAAGTACTGTCCTCAAGCAAGCCGCTTTTAGGTTTTTCGGGAGTTTTCCAAATTACAGACCAAGTTGCTGCATATGGTATTTTTTACAATCATCACAAAACAGCCAACAGTTTGTTTGCCGCTGTGCCAGAAGGATTTGGTTGTCCCAATAAAAGACAGGTGCTTTAGAGTCTTGTTTGTGAAAGAAAGGCAAACCCTGATAAAGCCTGGTCCCAGAAGCATTAAAATAGGGGGAAAATACAAAATTTGAATTAGAGTTCCAGCCAATCTTCAGGTTTCACACAATAAACCTGGGTGTCATCAGCATAAAAAGAGATGGCAACAATTATTCCAGATTATGCTGATAAAGAAAGCTCATGTACTTGAAAATAGGATTAATGTTGAAGACAAGAGCTGACATTAAATCTGCAGGAAAACACACGATTTACATTAAGAAAATGTAACACACAAGACAGAAAAAAAAACTTATTCAACATGGCTTTCTGAAACATAAAAAATCCAAGCCTTCACAATAAATGTTACAAATGAACTTAGAGACTTCCTGTAATGTGACTCTTCCCTTCTCAGAAATCATCAAAGATTGGCTGGTAAAGCCTCTGAGGGACCAGCATGTGAAACCAAAGGCCAAGGCAACGTTCAAATGCGAGCTGTTCAAAGACACTCCCAACTGGAAATGGTACAAAGGAGAGAATGAACTAAATCCTTCTGACAAAGTGCAAATAGAAAAAGATGGAAAGGACATGAAGCTCACCATCAACAACTGCCAACCTGACGATGTGTCAGACTACACCATCGAAGTCGAAGACCGGAAATACACGGCCAAGCTCACACTAGGAGGTTTGTTCATGGAAAACAATATTTCAGCAACTGGAAAGTCGTTAGTGAAGGGGCTTCTTAAACATCTGAAACTTCTTCTGATTTTCAGAGCGGGAAGCTGAGATCCTGAAACCTCTTGACAGTGTTGAGGTGGTTGAGAAGGAGGAGGCTCACTTTCAGACTGAAATATCTGAGGACGATGTACCCGGTGAATGGAAACTCAGAGGTCAGGTGTTGACGAGATCTCCGGTAAGTTATATGAATGAGGCTACTTTTTTGCTGTTTGCATTAATAAAATTATTTTAGACTGACTCATTTTTGGCCTCTCAGACATGTGACATTAAAGCCGAGGGCGGAAAGCGCTTCCTCACGTTGAAGAACGTACAGCTGGACCAGGCCGGAGAAGTGTCGTTCCAGGCCCTGAATGCCAACACCAGCGCCATGCTGACCGTTAAAGGTACAAACATGTCTCGAACACGCCAGTTTGGTCTGTCCTGGTTCGTTTCAAGCCCCTGCATCTGTTTGTCTTGTGGAATGGAGGCACTGCTGAAAAAAAAAACCCGCTGTGTTTTTGCTTTTGTCAATAACTGCTAAATTATTTGCACCTCTCAGAGATCGAAATGGCTTTTGTTGACACGCTGAAGGACGTGTCTGTGCCTGAAAAGAAACAGGCTAAGTTTGAATGCACTATCACCAAGGATGTACCAAAGGTCATGTGGTTTAAGGGGGTGGAAATCATCACCCCCAGCCCTAAGTATGAATTAATCGATGATGGAAAGAAACACATGCTGATTATAAACAGCTGTGAGTTTGATGATGAGTCTCAGTACACAGTAGAGGTGTTGGATAAAAGGTCGACGGCTCAGCTGACGGTGGAAGGTAAGAACCGCCATGCTTCCAGTCTCCTCTCTGTGCTAGTTCTGTGTTTTTGGCGTCAAATTGTTGGATGGCTTCAAACCCTCCTGTCCGTGTGCACTGACCCACTGTATTCCAGGCATGAGGCTCAAATTTGTGCAGCAACTTCAGGACCAAACAATCAAAGAAGGTAACACGGTGCGCTTTGATCTCGAGTTGACTCACGAGAACGTGCCGGTAGCGTGGTACCGAAACGAAGTGAAGCTCCACGTGAGCCGAACGGTGCTCATACACGTGGAGGGAAGGAGGCACACTCTAGAAATGAGGAGTGTGAGTCTAGATGATACGTGCCTGATAAAGGCAGAGGCCAAAGGAATTTACTCCTCAGCCAAACTGACGGTCATAGGTAACAGCATACCCTTCTTCACTTGGTTTTTCTCTCACTGACTGTTTTTGTTATTCACAGGAAACCAAAAAAATCTGTAGAAATGACAATAATATCTAATAGGTGTGCAGGTGAACACCATAAAGCAGTGAAATGCTGTAACAAACTGTTCAATGTGCTCGTCAGAGGGAGACGCCGTCTTCGTGGTGAAGCTGCAGGATTACACCGCCACCGAGAAAGACGAGGTGACGCTGGACTGCGAGCTGAGCAAAGACGTTCCCGTGGTCTGGTACCACAACGAGAAGGAGGTCATCGCCTCCAAGATGGTGGTCATGAGGTCAGAGGCCACCCGCCGGTCTCTGGTCCTGAAGAAAGTGGTGCAGACTGATCAAGGAACCTACGTATGTGACTGTGGAACCGATAAAACCTCGGCCACCATAATGATAGAAGGTAAACGATGAGCTGCGTTCTGCTTCTAACAAGCTGCTCGAGGTTAATAGGAACGTCTTTACAAACCAAACCATCAGAATCCATCTTTTCTGTCAAGCCAATGTTCGAAAAAGTCTTAAATCTTAGGCTGAAGATCCGTGAAACGTTAAAGTGGAACAATAATAAAGATGAAACAGCAACAAAAAGATAAATGCTAATATTTATACATTAATATAGATTTGTTTTCAGGCTAGTGTAATGTTTCTTTCTCCAGTTTTCTTTTTAAGAATTTGCATCAATGTTTCTAATTATTCCTTAGTTCATAGCAATAATATTAATCTGATGTTATAAACTAGTTTTATGTGGAAAGAGCTTCATTTCTGCTGCCATGGGTTTTTGCGTCTTATTCTACTGTTACTTTTGTGATTATGTGATAACAGGTAATTACTATATATTTAGGGCCAAGTCTGTACACGTTTTATCTTTATAACTGTATTTTTTTACTTACAAAAAAATATCAGTTGGTGATACAACAACAAACAGATAACATTTCTAAATGAAAATGTGGCAAAAATTAAACAATAATTAATTGCCCTGTATTTTCCTTTCCTAATCACCTGTTCTTGTTTTATTTTGTTTTTCTGTAACTTTTCTGACCACCAGCACGTGACGTTAAGGTTGTCCGGCCAATTTACGGCGTAGAGCTGTTTGACGGCGAGACAGCTCGGTTCGAGGTGGAGATCTCTGAGGACGACGTGCACGGCCAGTGGAAGCTGAACGGAGAAGTGCTCAGTCCTTCATCTGTGAGCATCACAGCTGTTTCATCACCACTGAGGTTTTAATGTTGTCCTGAGCCTGAGTTTAACGTTCTTATCGTGTGACAGGATGTGGACATCATCGAGGAGGGAGGCAAACACACTCTGATCCTGTACAACTGTAAGGTGTCCATGACCGGAGAGGTGGCGTACTCTGCCGCTAATGCCAAATGTTCTGCCAACCTGAAGGTCAAAGGTGAAACCAACTCACATCACCTGAAACATTAACAAAATCGCCACATGCCCCGTAATTAAACTCAAACACCAGGTATTTTAACTGGGGAAAGCTATTTCATTCAATACAAGGAGATTTTCTAGGACCCAGGGCAATTTTCTTGCGGGGAAATTTTCACCAAAACTATTAATTTGTGGATTCTTATGTTTGGAGCATGAACAATCAAAATTTTACAGTTAATTTCAGATTATGCCTCAGTAGTAGTTGAATTAGGTTGAATTAGGTTGGAAACCTGATATTCAACTCTCAGTCTGCCACTCTGGCTCCCTGAGCAAGACCCTTAACCCCAAATTGCTTCCCGGGCGCCACACAGTGGCAGCCCACTGCTCCCCAAAAGGGTTGGGTTACGTGCAGAAAACAAATTTCCTTGGAATGTATGTTGCAATGGCAATAAAGATGATGATTGTTATCATTATTTAAACTCGCTCTTGTCGACTATCATAGTGTTGACCATGTTTGCATGGTCGACACTATGATAATCAAGTGCAATCATTAATCATATGAAGGAAATGAAGGGTGGAGTTCTGCTTTCAAAATCTGTGGAGGTGTCTCATCAAACTAATATTTCTGAGAGATTTAACCTGGTAATGTTAAAATGTTTAAAAATTAAAGTAATCCTAACCTCCAGAATTGTGCATTAACAGATTTTAAGTATTAAAGAAGCAGACATGCTGCAGGTGAATGTATCTGCTAGAAAAGTAGTGCAGGCCTTAAATATTAAGGATCTATGTATAATTGCAACCTCAGAGTCAGCAGGGATTTAATTGAGTTTCAGTAACTGGGTGTGGCTGTAGAACAACGACCTAAGCAGCCTTCTCCTTTCTTCTTACTTAAAAGGTAAGACGGATATGCTGGAAAATTAATTTAAAGTTTGCTACACTACCACCTTTAGTTAAGGTTTTGACTCCATAGGTAAAGCCAAAATCTATATAATCATTGGTTATAGTTTTATTGCTGAAAATCACAGCTTTCATTTTCACAACGGTAACTCCTTTTTGCTCTCGATCTCTCATCCTTGAGAGTTGAGGTCAGTGGAGATAAATTAGAGTTTTTATTTTCCCCAAATATGTTTTTAACTTTCTAACCTGAATATCATCTAGCACATAGCACAGAAAAACACAAGTATCTTATAAACTCGTTAAAAACATTATTTTGGTAGATTTTCCTTATTTTAACAGGTTTGCTTTGCTTTAATGTTTGTAACTTAGTAGTTTTTCTTCTCTACCTTGTTATATGAGCCATAATTCATAAATTTAAGACATCAAGTCCCTAACATACCATGAATTGTATGCTGCTGTCCTTTTCCTCCAGAACTTCCTCTGAACTTCCTTACACCGCTGAACGACGTTCAGGTGTACGAGAAAGATGAGGCCCGGTTCGAGGTGGAGGTGTCCAGAACTCCAAAGAGCTTCCGCTGGCTCAAAGGCTCCCAGGAGCTGGCGAGCGATGAAAAGTACGAGATGATACAGGAGGGGAAAATGTACGTTCTGGTGATCCGATCCGCCGCCTTTGACGACGAAGCCAAGTACATGTTTGAGGCAGAGGACAAGAGGACAACCGGCAAACTCGTCATTCAGGGTAATCATGTTGAACTGCTTAATTAATTGAAGCTTGAGGAGCCTTACTAATTTATTTGCATTATTTATTGCAATATAAATAAAACTAATGATAAAAAGTATTTAAATATGCATTTTTCTTTAGGTTAATAAATTGTACTTTAATGTTGTTGTGATTTTGACAGAAATGTGTGGTGTTTTAGGGTTAAAACTTTAAACATCCCACTAACAGACAGTTTTCCGATGGCAGGTATTCGCCTGGAGTTTGCCAAACCCATTAAGGACGTGACGGTGAAAGAGCGGGAAACGGCAGAGTTCAGCATTGAACTGTCTCATGAGAACATCTCAGTGGTTTGGTTCAAAAACGACGTGCGGCTGCTTCCCAGTAAGGTCGTTCATATGTCGGATCAAGGAAAGATCCACACTCTGGCCTTCAAGGAGGTGACGATCGACGACACGTCTATGATCAAGGTGGAGGCCATGGACAAGAGTATGACGGCCATGCTCACTGTCATCGGTCAGTCTTACTAAATTATTCTCCTTTCTAAGATTGGATGGAATTTATTAATGAATAAATTGAATGAATGTTTCACACAAAATTAAGTTTAAATTAAGTTTTCCGACCTCTTATTTACAAATCTGCTGTTTTTGCAGAGGGAGATCTGTACTTCACCACCAAGCTGCAGAACTACACTGCTGTGGAGAAGGACGAGGTCAAGCTGGTCTGTGAACTCAGCAAAGCCGTGGCTGATGTGAAATGGTTCAAGGACGGGGCGGAGATCACTCCGTCCAAGAACATTGCCATTAGCACGGATGGAAAGAAGAGGATCCTGCTGGTCCGCAAGGCAGAGAAGGCCAACATTGGAGAGTATACCTGTGACTGCGGCTCAGACAAAACCACAGCACACCTCAAAATTGAAGGTATAACTGAAAGCTTGTTAATTTGAAACAGTACTAGATATCTGTCTGAAAGAATTATATCTTAAAGTTATGTTTTGTAGGTCATTTGTTTAGAAAAGAAAACAAAGGTGTAGGCTTGTTGATATTCTAAAAAAGAATCCTGCAAAAAAACTCATCCAAAGATGATCATATATGTTTAATCAGCAGTTTTTATGTTTAAGTTTTTTATGTTTCTAAAATTTTTGGTCTTGAAAGTGACAAACTGCTAGAGCTAAGTGTGCAATGTGTACAACAAGGCATACATGGGCAGCAATCCCTCCTGGAACTAAGAAAATGATTACTGAGCCAGAAATTACGCAATTTTATAGATGTCATAATTATGGACCAAAGTTTTAATATAAAAAAGTGTCCATTTCTGGTCTGGCATCACCTACTCCCCTCTGTTACACAGCTACACATGCTGTATTGAGCTTTAGAAAATCAAACTGTGCAGGACTTCGTTATATCGTTATATTTTAAGACTAATTCAGGTCAGAATATAACAAATCAATGGTGTTTATGAAATCAGAAGTAAACTACAGCATCATCAGCAAATGGCAGCATGTTTCATCAGTTTTGGCTGCACGAAAGATGTGCAAAATGATTTAAAAAATGTGCAGTTTGCTGGTTTCTAATGGAATTGTTGCTGTCTCTACAGAGCGCGATATCAAGGTTGTTCGCCCCCTGTACAGCGTGGAGGTCACAGAGACAGAGACAGCAAAGTTTGAAACAGAAATTTCTGAGGAGGACGTTCACGGAAACTGGAAACTGAAGGGAGAGGCTCTGCACCAGTCTGCGGTAAGGCATCTAGGGAACTAAACAACTTTTCCTGGATTTTAACGCAGATAAAAGCACTGATTCTGTTTTCTGTGTTTTTTCCCCTTCAGGATGTGGAGATTAAAGAGGAAGGAACCAAACACCTGCTGATCCTGTATAATGTTCGCATGGACATGGCTGGACCTGTGGACTTCTCTGCTGCCAATGCCAAATCCAACGCTCAGCTCAGGGTCAAAGGTCAGACAATCTTATTCTTTGCTTTACTGCTGCTTGAACAGCAACTCCTTCATTAAAACGGGTGATCACAATCATTTAAAGAGCTGCAGCTGCACTTCTTTTGAGTTTAAATAAAAGATATGAAGCAACCCATGTGGTCTGCCACATACCCCAACATCTCATTTGGTCCTCAGCCAATCAGAGCTCGGGTTTATTTTCAGCCTCAGAGTTTATCTGCTCTGTGAAGCCCCTCCGCTTCTCCATGAAACCAACCTTCCTGCTCTCTGGCAGGCTTGTAACATTTTCCTGTTGTCCTGCTTCTCCTCTTCCTCAGCTCGCTCCATCACACTGATGCGTCCTCTGAAGGATGTGACGGTGACAGCCGGGGAGACAGCCACCTTTGAATGCGAGCTGTCATACGAAGGCATTGAAGTGGAGTGGTTTGTTGGAGGACAAAAGATGGAATCCAGTGATCGGGTAAGTTAGCGCTCCTTATTACTAACTAGTTATGAACGTGAACCAAGGAAAGAGCAGAGAAAGGAGACAAGAACAGCTCTATGAGTGTTTCAGAAAGATTCGGCCAGCATTTCTATTCTAAGGTTAAAGACTAAAAAAGCTGAAAAATGTTTCCAGTGGAACAAATGAAACTAGGTTTAGTTTTACATTTCACCAAATAAAAGTGAAAAAAGTTTCTAAAGTTTAAAAAAATCTGACTCTTGTTTGCATGTTTAATTTTTTAAGAGGATCAGTATTATTTTTTGAAAAAAGTCAGTACAAAGTCGACAGTATACCCAGTGCCTTTCAGAAAGAAGATCTGTACTATTTTTATAAAGTTATTTTTCTCTTTATTAAGCAAAATGTCTATAAATTGTATTTGTTTTAATGCTTTGATCTTAAATAAGAGCTGGACTGTTACAGGAAACATTAAAGAGAAATCAGCTGTGAGTGAATGTTCTGTGTGGATCCTATCAATGCTCCACAGGGCTGAACTGTTAGAGTTAAGTTAAAAATAACCTGAGATATCTGTGAAGACAGCTTTATCTGCAGAGATACTCGGTTCAATCTCAGCACACAGAAAGCACCACTAGAGAGATTTAGGAAGTACCTGAAATAACATTAGATGACTGGGAGGATGATCCATTAGAAAAAAAACTAAATAAAATATAACCAAGTAAAGCTGAAATAAAATAATATTATCCTGTAATTTCTGTAATGACAATAATACATTATATTTATCAAGTGTTACTAAACAAATCTAATCCCACATTTTTAAGTAAAAACTAAACATGTTACACATGTTTTGAAATTATCATCTAAGTGAAGTGTTGCTAGAATATTATTATTTATTTATTTTTTTTATGAGAAACTTAATGACACTATAAGTTTCAAAGTAACTGTAATGTGTTGAGTTTATTGCTGTGGAAATGAGCTGCTTTCATTTCAAGTTTGTCACTCAGTTGAAAATTGATAGAAGAGGTATTAAAACATGTTAATGTTTAGCCTGCAGGTATGATTGTTACCTAAAGTAATAATCCGAACTGTGAGCTCAACTGCAGCAGGATGAGCTGGCAATAAGTCAGATTTCTCTACATCTGCAGGTAAAGCCTCGGGTGGCGGGTAGAGTCCACACTCTGACTGTCAGAGATGTGAAACTGTCAGAGGCCGGCGAGGTCAAAGTGACGGCCAAAGATTTCCTGACTCAGTGTCAGCTCATTGTTAGAGGTAAAACACTCAAACATCAATGAGAGGAGTATACGCAGTAGGCATGTTCGGTCACCAGCTTATCAGAGTTTTTGGGTACAGAGCCACCGGTGGAGTTCACAAAGCCTCTGGAGGACCAGACGGTGGAGGAAGAGGCTACCGCCACGCTGGAGTGTGAAGTCTCAAGAGAGAACGCAGAGGTGCGCTGGTTAAGGGAGGGCCAGGAGATCAGAAAGACCAAGAAATACGACACCGTCGCTGACGGACGCAAGAGAGCACTCCTCATCCATGACTGCGCTCCAGACGATGCCAAACTTTACACGTGCGACGCAAAGGAGTTCAAGACTTCCTGCTTCCTGGAGGTTACACGTAAGTAGAAGCTTTAATTTTGGTCAAAAACGGAGCAAATCATCAGAATGAGATTTATCAATAATAGAGTAAAATATTGAAATTAATTAATGTTTTTCTTCATGTCCACAGCTCCTTATGTGGAGTTTACAAAACCTCTGCAGGATGTGGAGGTTAGAGAGAAGGAATCAGCCAGGTTTGAATGTGAAGTGTCCCGCGAGTCTGCCAAGGTAAGAGGCTTAAAACACAGTCCACTCAAGACCAGTTAGAGTTTATTCTTGGGAAAATGGCACTTTGATTACAGTCAGAGTGACGCTCACATATCCCTTTTGTTTTTAAGGTCCGCTGGTTTAAGGACGGCAGTGAGATCAGAAAAGGAAAGAAGTATGAGATCATCGCTAAGGGAGTACAGAGGATCCTCATCGTCCACAAGTCGGCGTTTGATGATGAGGCAGAGTACGAGTGTGATGCCAGAACCTTTAAGTCATCCGGCATGCTCACTGTCATTGGTAAGGAACATTGAGACAATAAAAAATCATACAGCTTCATATTTTGTAGACTTTCCTGCCTTGGATGGACATAAAAACTGAGATATGACGCCTCTGGGTATCTGTCCGTCTGTGTTTCCTCAGAGGAAGCAGCCACATTCACCAAGAACCTGTCCAACGTGGAAGGAACAGAGACAGACAGCGTGAAGTTGATTTGTGAAGTTTCCAAGGCCAACGCCGAAGTCACCTGGTACCGAGGAGATGAAGAGCTGCCAGAAGGCGGACGCTACGACCAGCTCACGGACGGTCGAAGGAGGATCTTGATCATCCAGGACCTGAAGATGGAAGATGCTGGAGAGTACAACTGCAGACTGAGTCCCACTGTCAGAACTTCTGCCAGCCTAAAGATCAACGGTAATGACTCCAAAATAATGGATTACATCATTTAACATTTAGTAGAATTAAGACTTTAACTCTTTGCTCTTATTCTCTCCTCCCTGTCTTCATTTCTTCTTCTGCCTTGAAGAACTGGCAGCGGAGTTCATCTCTCGTCCTCAGAACCAGGAAGTGGTGGAGGGCGAGAAAGCCGAGTTCTCCTGCACCGTCTCTAAAGACACCTATGAGGTGAAGTGGTTTAGAGGTGATCGAGAGATCCAAGCTGGAGACAAATACACAATCGTCAGTGAAGGAAAGCGGAGGGCCCTGGTTGTGAACAACTGTGACCTGAAGGATGAAGGTGGTTACGTTGCTCACATCGGCAGCGTTAAAGCCTCCGCTGATCTCTCTGTGACAGGTAGGACCTTCATCGTCTCCTTAGCATCTGGTTTTGGGAATCTTCCAGGTGGTGTTAACAGGTCTCTGTGCTGTTGCAGAAAAACTGAGGATCGTTACACCAATTAAGGACACAGAGGTGAAGGAAGGAAGTGAGATTGTGTTTAACTGCGAGACCAACACTGAGGGAGGAAAGGCCAAGTGGCTAAAGAACGAGGAGACCATTTTTGAAAGCAGCAAGTACATGATGGCTCAGAGGGACAACGTCTTCTCTCTCAGGATCAAGGATGCCCAGAAGGCAGACGAGGCCAGCTACACCATCTCTCTCACTAATAACAGAGGAGAACATGCCAAGTGCTCTGCCAGCGCTAAAGTTGCAGGTAAAAACATTTACCTTTGTCTCTGCTGCGTTGTTTTTCTTCTTCGTGGATTTTTGATTCTCTAATCTTTGTATGACCCCCACAGAGGAGAAACTCAAATTCCTGGAGCCCATCGAGGACATTGAGACTCAGGAGAAGAAGACCATCAGCTTTGTGTGCAAAGTGAACCGGCCTGAAGTGACCGTGAGATGGATGAAGGCCGGCCAGGAGGTGACGCTCAGCAAGCGCATCGTCTACAGAGTCGATGGTCTCAAACACACCCTGACCATCAAGGACTGTGTCATGGACGACGAGGGCGAGTACACTGCCATGATCGGAGACGACAAGTGTGCTGCAGAGCTGATCATCAGCGAGGCGCCAACTGACTTCACGGGTCAGCTCAGAGATCAGACCATCACTGAGTTTGAGGATGCAGAGTTCACCTGCAAGCTGAGCAAAGAGAAGGCTGCTGTCAAGTGGTACAGGAACGGACGGGAGATCCGAGAAGGACCCAGGTATCTGCCCACAATATTTAAACAGAGCAACAGCCAAACCCGGCATTCCAGATGCTAACTTGGCTTTAAGATGGCAGACAAGGATATAGCTTATAAATGTCTCTCTGGTAGTTTTCTAAATGCAAACTTTTGCTTTTTTTTGCAGATATCATATGGAAAAAGAAGGCAAGACATGCAGACTGATCATCAAGGTTTGCAGACCAGACGACGAGTGTGAATACGCCTGTGGAGTTGATGAGAGAAGGACCAGAGCACGGCTCTTTGTTGAAGGTCCGCTCCCTGATTCCATATCTTGTCGCAGAAACTCAGAAAAACATACATTTTTCTAATATTCAAAATGAATCTGTCTTTATTTCCTGAAGAGACCCCAGTGGAGATCGTCAGACCACCACAGGACATGTTTGAACCTCCAGGCTCAGATGTCGTGTTTGAGGTGGAGCTCAACAAGGACCGGGTGGAGGTTAAGTGGATGAGGAACAACATGATCATTGTCCAAGGTGACAAGTACCAGATGATCAGTGAGGGCAAGATCCACAGGCTGCAGGTCTGTGAGATCAGACCCAGAGATCAAGGAGAGTACCGCATCGTGGCCAAAGACAAGGATGCCCGGGCCAAACTGGAGCTGGCAGGTGAGATCAGGCAGCCCAGACTGTAAGTCAGTACAGGAAAAGTTACTTATGTCTACTTTAAAAGCAATTTCTTTAAGTCAGAGGTCTTCAACATTGGTCCCCAAGGGCCAGTGGTTTATATGTTTTTTCTTGTTCAACTTTCCTGAACGAGCCTCTGAAGAACATCAATACATTGAACCCAGAAAACTGGATTTAGTCAGAAATTCACATTGGTTTCAAGAATAAAATGGGAAAAAAAACAGAAATTAAGCTTGCAACCATTTTCCTTCCTCTGCAGCTATTCCAAAGATCAAGACCACCGACCAGAATCTGGTGACAGACGCCGGCAAACCCTTCGTCATGACGGTTCCTTATGACGCCTACCCTCGTGCTGATGCAGAGTGGTTGTTTGATGGCAAAAGTTTACCCATTCAGAACATTGATACTTCGATTGACAAAACAGAGTACCGTCTTAAGAGCCCAACCAAGGAGGACCAGGGCCGGTACCGGGTGGTGATCAAAAACAAGCATGGTGAGGGGGAGGCTTTCATCAACCTGGATGTGATCGGTAAGTCTGAGGGTCAAAGGTGACTCAATAATCCGCTGCCTGAGGCTGGTGGTGTTCTACATGTCTTGTCTGTGGTTCACAGATGTCCCTGGACCCATCAAGAACCTAAGAGTGGTCGACACTGCTGACGGGGAGGTCAGCTTAGCCTGGGAAGAGCCTGAGAGCGATGGTGGCAGCAAGATAATCGCTTACATTGTGGAACGACGAGATGTAAAGCGGAAGACCTGGACTCTTGCTACCGACCGTGCTGATACACCAGAATACTGCGTCAGCGGTCTCCAGAAGGACTCCATGTACCTGTTCAGAGTGTGTGCCCGTAACAGAGTTGGCCCCGGACCTATCGTTGCCACTGAAGACGCGGTTCAGGCCAAGAACAAGTTTGGTAAGCAACCCCTAACAGCTCCTCACACATTTTTGCAATCTCCACACTTTATAACCACATTTTCTCTGTGTTTTTTGCTGACCTTCAGACGTTCCAGATGCCCCAGAAAATGTTTCCGTCGGTTCGGTGAACCGGTTTGGAGCCACTGTCAGCTGGGAGCCTCCTAAGTTTGATGGCGGCTCAGAGATCACCGCATATGTGATCGAGCTCCGAGACAGGACCTCTGTGAAATGGGAGGCGGCCCTGGTGTGTGGAGCCAGCGACCGCTCGGCCACGCTGAACGACGTGGTGGAGCACAAGGAGTACATCTTCAGAGTCCGAGCGGAGAACAAGGCCGGCATTGGAAGACCCAGTGCTGCAACCAACCCCGTCAAGATCATGGATCCCATTGGTAGGCTGAAACCAGCAGTTCCTGTTCTGTCTATATATGCTGATTAAAAACGTGTTTTAGTCAAAAAAACTTTCATTTAACTGTGAAAATTGACTCTCACTAAAGAAACTGCATTAATTATTTTCTTCAAATCAGTCGTAGGCAGCGGAAGATTTAACTTAAAAAAAACCACTGAGAAACATTTTATGTCCTGCAGAGAGGCCAAGTCCACCTCTGAACCTGAACTACAGCGACCAGATCAGTACCGCTGTCTCTCTGACCTGGGAAACCCCAGTGAGCAACGGCGGCAGCATGATCACCGGCTACATTATTGAGAAAAGCGACGAGGGCTCAGACAAGTGGCTGCGCTGCAACGCCAGACTGTGTCCTGACCTCTTCTACCGGGTACTCAGCTTCCCAAAGATTCAGTCATTTTCCAAACAATCCCGTTTACCTCCACATGGTCTGATGTTCAGCTGTGAATGTTCTGTGTGGTTGAACTCAGGTTTCTGGACTGAAGCCCGGTCAGAAGTACCTCTACAGAGTTTGTGCTGAGAACGCCGCCGGCGTCTCGGATCCAGCCGAGCAGCTCGGACCGCTCCTAGCTGACGATCCACACGGTGAGACTCATTCAGTTTTTCTTCAAAATCATATGAAATCATATTAAAACAGAATATTAGTTTTGCTAAACTATAGAAACCCTGTTATATTATTTTGAATTTATGCTAAATATCAGCTTCTCCACTGAACAACAAACAATACTTTGAGTTGAAATAATTTTTAAATGTGATAAGAAAACTTTTATCTTCCCACAGTTGGTCCAACGTTTGATCTGAGCGGCTTTAGGAATGGCCTGGAAGTAATTGCCCCTCAGCCTCTCACCATCAGAGTCCCCATCACCGGATACCCAACTCCCAAAGCGAAGTGGACCTTCGGCGAGAAGGAGCTAACCACCGCAGATGAGCGCGTCTCCATGGTGACGAAGCCGACGTTCACAGAGCTGACGATCTCTCCGAGCGTCCGTCCCGATAAAGGCACCTACACCCTGACCCTGGAGAACGACGTCTCATCCGTCTCCGGAGAGATCGAGGTCAACGTCATCGGTAAGTTCAGCTCTTCTTGCGAACGGGTTAAATCTGAGTAGAAACAATGGAGTCCAGATAGTTTTCATGTTTCCTTTACTCTCCCAGCATGTCCAAGTGCGCCCAAAGACTTCAAGGTAGCAGAGGTGACCCGGCACCACGTCCACCTGATGTGGGAGCCTCCAGAACACGATGGAGGAAGTCCAGTTACCCACTATCAGATTGAGAAGAGAGAAGTTTCCCGCAAGACCTGGGCCAAGGTACATCTGAGCAGAGAGACTTGATGGATTCATGAACAGGGAGCTGACCGGGTCAATGGGGCTCTAGACAGAGAATAAATTAACCTTGCATGCAAGATGAATTCTGGCGGCATTTGTGCGTTCACAAACACACGAGAATCCATCTTGTACCACTTGGGCTTCAACCGTTTGTGTCCAAACCAAAATGGATTTGGGCTAATTACATTGCAGTATTGTGGTTTAAGGCGGGACATACCAGCTATAACAAAAGCAAGGGCTGCTGAGCACACAGCCGAACAAAAATAAACATGGCAGCGCAGGAGGATGTATGCGTAGTTGCTGCTATCACATCTGTATTGTCAGAATCCACCATTTCTTCTTTAAAAGAACTACAGGAAGAAGTGCCTTGACTAGCTTACCTTCTTCTGGTTTTGCATGACGTTGTTGTTTATGTTTAAATTTGGTACCGTGATTGGCTAAAACCAGCCTTTGGTAGATGGGCACTAGGTATCATTTCACCCAATCAGCTCAGAGAGCTCTGCTGACTTTCCCTCCTTCCCCTAAACGGATTTGATGGGAGCAGTCCCAGGTTGATAAAGTGCAGAACGTAGAGTGCTACTTATTATCAATGTGGCTGGCCGGGTTAACAATAAATCAGTCTGTGTTTCATTTAAACAACAAGAAGAGCTTGAATTAAATATCGCCAGAATCTGACACAGCGTCTTGATATTTGAATAGATCAGCAGTTGGATGCCTGAAAAGTGTCTGGAGCTTTTTGCCAACCTGCTCAGCTTTGCGCTGATATTTCCTCCAGGTTGCTACTGGTGTGATGGATCTGGAGCACACGGTAACTGATGTGGTTGAAGGAAAAGAATATCTGTTCAGCGTCATCGCCTGCAACAAGTGTGGACCTGGAGAGCCAGCCTACATCGATGAACCCGTAAACGTCTCCTCACCTGCTAGTAAGTAACACTTCTGTCCTTCAGTAGAGAAACAACTTTTACAAACTTTAAATCCAATTCTTGCAAATGTTTTTTCATGACATTTTCTGATATTTGATCTTTTTTCTTCCAGCTATTCCTGATCCTCCTGAGAACCTAAAATGGCGGGATAAGAGTGGAAAGAGCATCTTCCTGTCCTGGGAGCCTCCAAAGTATGACGGCGGTACGCCGATTAAAGGTTACATTGTGGATAAGTGTCAACGTGGGACGGACAAGTGGGAACCTTGCTGTGACCCCATCCCTGAACTCAAGTACGATTTCCATGCTTTGACTGGAAGGATCATCAGTCTGGTCTGGGTTTTAGGATATATTTTAAGATTTTTTTTCTGACCACAGGTTCCAGGTGACAGGGCTAATTGAGGGCCAGTGGTATGCCTACAGAATCAGAGCAGTGAACAAGTTGGGGGCCAGCAGACCCTGCAGGGCCACTGATGAAATCCAGGCTGTAGATGCTCGAGGTACGCTGGTCTGTTCATCATCATATGATCCTGCTGTGGAGCTTCATTGAAAACAATCAGGAGGGGGGAAATCAGTCCATTTTTTACGTTTTCACATTTTTATTCTACCTGAAACAACAAAGTTAGGAAAAATCAGAGATTATATTAGAAACACAACTTGTAAACCCTGACTATTTTCTTTAAAAACTCCTACAGAGGCTCCAGAGATCCAGCTGGATGTAAAGCTGCTGGCCGGCCTGACTGCCAGAGCGGGCACCAAGATTGAGCTTCCTGCAGACGTGAAAGGAAAGCCCGATCCCCGCGTGAAATGGACCAAGGCCGACTTGGTCCTGCGAGCCGATGACCGCATCGCCATCGACTCGCAGCCGGGACACTCCAAGCTGTCCATAGGCAACACCACCAGAGACGACACGGCCACTTACATCATTGAGGCTGTCAACATCTGCGGACGTGCCACTGCCACCATCGACGTCAACATCCTGGGTACAATCTTCAGAACTTAACCAGAAGCATTTTCTTTGTATCTTCTGTCAGGGTTGCTCCTCCTCCTTAAGGAAATACTTCCTTATCCTTGGTCAAAGAGTTCAATTATAAAAAAAACATCTAACTTTAAGCTAGAAAAATACATTAAGGTGGTTTCCCCCGTCTTCTCAGATAAACCCGGCCCTCCTGCTGCCTTTGATATCTCTGAGATCACCAACAAGTCGTGCGTTCTGGCCTGGAACCCTCCCAGAGACGACGGCGGCTCGCCCATCACCAACTACATCGTTGAATGTCGTGAGACAGAGAAAGAGGAGTGGGTCAAGCTGTCGGCCACAGTGAAAGACACCACCTTCAAGGCCTGCAAGCTCACGGCTCTGAAGGAGTACGTCTTCAGGATCAGTGCTGAAAACCAGTATGGCATTGGCATTCCTACAGAGCACACCCCGATCATAGCGAAGTACGCCTTTGGTGAGTTGCCACAGAGTTCAGCCCATCACTAAACAACACACTGAACACATGACCCCTGAGCCTTTTTATAAGATAAATCAAGTTTATTTCCATCTGTTTCAGATCCTCCTGGAGCTCCAACCAGAGTCACTCCTTCCGACATCGCCAAGGATGCCGTGACCTTGACCTGGTTTGAGCCCGATGAGGATGGTGGCAGCCCCATCACTGGATACTGGGTCGAGAAGTTTGACCCAGAGAGCGACAAGTGGATCCGATGCAACAAACTGCCCATTAAGGACACGACCTTCAGGTAAAAAGTGCCGCCATCATGTTTCTAAAGTTCTGGGAAGCATTAATCAGAAGAGTTTTTAAAACTACATGTTTCTTTGATCGCAGGGTAAAAGGCCTTCCCACCAAGAAGAAGTTCAGCTTCCGGGTTTTGGCGGAGAATTTGGCTGGACCTGGAAAACCAAGCGTAGAGACGGATCCGGTGCTCATCAAAGATCCCATCGGTACGACACATGTCTGCCAGTATCATTAGTCGATACAGGATTTAAATCACACAGCATTTAGCCACTAAATCACACTAAGTGATATGACAGTAATGGGATGACTGAACATCCTCTTTCTATTTGGAAATTGAATTGTCCAAAAATCCTTAGAGATTTAAGAAAACCTTCCAAAGTCATAAATCTAACGGAGACAATCATGGATCTCATAAAAGCCTTGAGTTTATTAGGACTTTTCAGGTTTATATCTTATTACACAAAATGTGACCTACCTCCCTTTGTCATCTTGTTCCATAACTCTTTGAATAAAAAAGAAAAGTAAAAGAAATAGACATCCATCGCTACAGTTGCTGCTAGTTCGATTACATATCCTTTGAATACATCTCAAATCCATTTTTTCTGCCTGGTCTTCCTTTATTACATTCATTACCTCATAATATCTACTTAAGTACTTAATAACAAGAACTAATTTTAATCAGGTCTTTCTTGGTTGGTTCTTTTTTGTCAACTGTGATAAAACTTTCTTGTTATTCTAGTTTTGTTGTCCAGAATCTCATTTTCAAATTTTAATTGGAATATGTATACTTTTTTTATCTGTGCATTTATTTTATTTTTTGTGTTGTAAAATATCGCTTAAATAGGTAAAGAGTGATAGAACTATCACTTTGGGAATAATTGCTTAAATATATAATTGCTGCAACTTGTCAGGAGGACAGGAATGCACAAATCACACTAGTTTTCTGACTTTAATCTAGAGTTGCTCAAGTAAGGTAAGAGTTCAGCTCCACCTTTACAAATAAACACAATGTAAATAATCAGGCTAATGCAAAAAATAAATAAAAATAAAACTCTGACTTCTTTATTAGATCCTCCATGGGCACCTGGAAAACCTGTTGTGAGGGAAGTCGGCAAGACCTCGGCCTTGTTAGCCTGGACACGGCCGGAGCACGATGGCGGGGCGAAGATCGAAGGCTACATCGTTGAGTTCCAGAAGACCGGCAGCGAGGAATGGATCCGCATTGCAGAGGATGTTCCGCAGACGGAGCACCAGCTGCAGGGTCTGATGGAGAAGCAGGAATACTCCTTCAGGGTCAAAGCCGTCAACCAGGCCGGTGAGAGTGAACCCAGCGAGCCCAGCGACCCTGTGGTCTGCAAGGAGCGACTCTGTAAGTCCTGCACACACTTTGGTAGCAGAGGACTCCAGAGGAAGAATCAGACACTGGACTAACCTTCTGTGTTGTTCACATCTAGACCCTCCATCTGCTCCTCAATGGCTGGAGGTCACCAACATCACCAAGATCAACGCCGACCTGAAATGGCAGGCTCCAAGCAGTGACGGTGGTTCACCCATCACCAACTATGTGGTGGAGAAGAGGGACGTGAGGCGTAAGGCCTGGCAGACCGTGGACACCACCGTCAAGGAGCTCAAATACACCGTGACTCCTCTCAACGAAGGATCCCTGTACGTGTTCAGAGTCGCTGCTGAGAACGCCGTGGGGATGGGGGAGTTCTGCGAGCTGGAGGACGCCGTGCTCGCCAAGGACACCTTCAGTGAGTTTCAACAAAAAGCATTTTTTCATTATTCAAGATTGTTTTATTACAGAGAATATAAAGGTCACTTTATTACTGAGTGACCTTAAGTGACCGATGCCGTTCTTTCTTAGCATCGCTCATTCTGTGCTTTTTAGTTGGAAAATATTACACCGCTGTTCTTCAGAAGGGATTAAGATTTATATTATAAAAAGGCAGCTCAGGAAATGCACAACGTTTTGAAGGATTCAAACATTTATTGCATTTTTACAGCAACTCCTGGACCTCCATACGCCCTAACAGTGATGGAGGTCACCAAGAGACATGTGGAGCTCAAGTGGGAACCCCCCAAGAGCAATGGTGGAAGACCCATTACCAAGTAAGATCTCTGTTAAATGAGGCTTTTAGTTATAAGACTTAACGATAACAATCTATGTCAAAAGGGCTGGGTAGTGTATTTTTTCTTTAGTTAAAGTAAAACCTGTGGTTCAGTCAAATATCCTTTTTGTCCTTCACAGGTATGTGATTGAAAAGAAAGAGAAAGTTGGAACCCGCTGGCTGAAGTGCTGCAAGACTCCAGATAAACAGACCCAGTTCAAGGTGACAGATGTGGATGAAGGATCAGAGGTGCAGTTCCAGGTCAGAGCTGAGAACGAGGCCGGAGTTGGAGATCCCAGCGAGCCCACCGTCATCCTCACTATTGAGGATCCAACAAGTAAGAAACTTTCAGGTTTTCTTTACAACCAAAGATGCAGTTGAGCCCAAACGTCTTCTTACGTCAGACAGATTAAGGTTTAAAGTAATCTTTCAATTTTACAAGCATTTTTATTTCTAGTGGGGGTGATATTAATGTTTGGCAGCGGCCAAATCAGAGTACAGGCTGCTAATAGAGAAAATGTGAAGAGAGTAAAGAGAAAAGATTAGTTTGACAGCAAGAAGACCCTCCTGCATCAAAGACACTAAAGATAAATGATAACACCAGTGGAAACATGGATGTCTAGCAATTATAAGAAAGGTTTGATTGCTGTAATCCTATAATTGTGGAAAAGGGTATAAAGCATGTTTTTTTCAGAATTGATATTCTTTTCATTTGTTTTTTTATTTTTATTATAATTTTGAAAGATGCATGTGTAATTTCCCATTTCCATTTTCCAATTTTTGAAGCTTAATCTGCAGGGGTTGTTAATTATTTTGGGTTTAGTTGTAACTTCAGGGAATAGTGAACAGAGATGTTGTTCAAAGAATTATATTTAATAAAAAATTGAAGTAAAATTCTTCCAACTAATTTTCTATAGGTATTAAGTTTAAGATAAATTAAAGTTCTGTTTTAAACATTGCGTAATTTCTGCGCAGGTCCTCCATCTCCTCCTCTGGATGTGGCCATCGTTGACGCCAGCAGGGAACACATCAACGTCACCTGGAAGCCACCGGCCAAAGATGGCGGCTTTCCGGTGACTGGATACCATGTTGAGGTGGCAGAGGCTCGTCCGGAGCTCAAGTGGCTGAGGGTCAACGCCCGGCCCATTAAAGAGCTGAAGTTTAAGATCGATGATGGAATCAAACCAGAGAAAAAGTATGTGATCAGAGTCCGTGCCATCAACTCTGTCGGTGTAAGCGATCCCTCGGAGATCTCCGACAAAGTTGCCACCAAAGATCCTGACTGTAAGCTTCCACAGACTTTTAATTTTATAGCATTTAAAGAGGCAAGAATGAATCCTGAATAATGATGATGTCTTCTGGCCTGCAGGTGCTCCAACCATGGATCTGGACGCACAGGACGTGGTTGTGGTTGAAGGTGAGAAACTGCACCTGAACATCCCCTACAGAGCAATCCCAACTCCCAAGATGGTTTGGCAGAAGGACACGGTGGAGTGCAAAGCCGACGACAGGCTCTCCATGACGGTTGAGATGAACAGCGCTCACCTGGAGAGGCTGAAGTGCCAGCGTGCCGACGCCGGCGCCTACACCATCACTCTGGAGAACAGCCTGGGAACGGCCACTGGAACCGTCAACGTCAAAGTCATCGGTAGGACAATCAGTCTAACAGTATATACTGCTGTGTTCATTATCAACATGTCTGCTGTGGTTTCCTTTTAACCAAAAAATCTTATTGAGAATAGCCTACAAGGTTGGCTTAGCCCCAGTTTGAAGTTTTAGACATTATCTGAAACATCTTTGCTGGCCTCCTGAACCTCGCAGGGCTTCCCGGTCAGTGTAAAGACATCACCTCCAGCGAAGTCACCAAGAACTCCTGCAAGATCAGCTGGGAAGCTCCGGAGGATGACGGCGGCACGCCCATCGTCAGCTACACCCTGGAGCGCCGTGAGGCGTCCAAGAAAACCTACGTGCCCGTCATGTCAGGCGAAGACGTCCTGACCTACAACGTCAAAGACCTTTACATCAACTGCGAGTACTACTTCAGGGTGAAGGCTGTCAACAAGGTCGGAGGTGGAGAATATTTGGAGCTGCGCAATCCGGTCCTCACTGAGGAAATCAAGCGTAAGTTCTGGCTCCTCATAAAATCTGGAGGGAAGACAGTTTAGGGTGAATCTTATCAAACATTTTGAACCTGTGGTGTTTAATGTGTTCACAGAGAAACCAGACCCTCCAATCCAGGTCGAGGCTCATGACCCCACATCCAAGTCCATCACGGTCACCTGGAAGGCTCCAGACTACGATGGCGGCTGCCCAATTCAGGGCTACATCGTGGAAAAGATCGAGAAGGACGGCGACCGCTACGAGAAGGTCACCCCCAGCCTGGTTCCTGGCTTCTCCTACGTGGTGACCGGGTTGAAGGAGGACATGGAGTACCAGTTCAGAGTCCGAGCAGAGAACGCCGCTGGAGTCAGCGAGCCATCACGCAGCACACAGCCTATTAAGGCTGCAGACCCTGTTGGTACGTCCAGCCGTCCAAAGATGTTTTCACTGCAGGAGAACGTTTTCTGTTAGAGACTAACTGTTTTCTGTTTTACATTTTCAGATAAACCAAAGGTCACTCTGCATGCACGTGTGCAGTCCGGCCTCTGCGTCAAGAAGGGTGAGGAAATCCGCATCGACGCTTACATCTCTGGCTCTCCGTACCCCAAAGTCACCTGGCTGAGGAACGATGAGGATGTGAGCAAGGAGCCCGCCAAAAAGATGGCTCCAGTGCTGAAGAAGAAGAAGAAGACCAAAGCCCATGTTGGTTTCCTTTCAGTAAAGACTTCAGTGGTTTCTAGCTATATTTAAAATGGTGTGTTTAATCTGGACTTTGCTTTGTGCAGGTTCCAGAACCGGAGGAGGAGTTTGTGACTCCTCTGCGGGAACGTCTTGGCCTGGATAAATCCACCAAAGGCCAGTCTGCTGTGATGATTCGTGACGCTGTCAGGATGGACCACGGCACCTTCACAATCAAAGTGGAGAACACTCATGGCTCTGCTTCTGCCTCCTGCTTCGTCAACGTCCTCGGTGAGAAACATATTTTTATCTTTATTATGCCTTAAATATCACATCTTTGAGTTTTTTCTTTGAGTTTATTTCAGTCACAAAATACAAACTTCCATAACAAATACATAAAAAGCAATCAGAAAGGTGACCTTAAAGAAAGGGCACAAGCAAAAGCTTATATGCTCAACTTTAATTGCAGTATTTAACAGGATGCCTTAAATATTCAAGAAAAGAAAATACTAAGAGAAAAATAAAGTAAAAATGAAAAAGTCATGTTTATGACCTTCATCCAAGATAAACATTCATTCAGTCATAAAACTGGCTAAGATATATTCTGACATTTTTGTTTTTAAATAGAAATATGAATTACATATTTCCATATCTATGCCATATCTATTCCATAACAGAGCTCCAATAAAAAACAAACATTTCTGTTTTACCACATTTTTAGCTTTTGGCACGATAAACTTATCCCCAAATCTTTGGTTGTATTTTGTTTTTTCCCGTACAAAATATTTTTGAACACAAGGTCTTTTGCTTAAAACTTATCTGGATTATTTTCTAATAAGCTAGAAAAACTATTTAACTATTCTAGATCTTATATACTGTATGTCTGCCGTGCTCTTGAGGTAAGGGACTCACCTCGCTCTCTTGCTCCGCAGACAAACCGGGCCCACCCATAAACTTCACCTTCGATGAGATCAGGAACACCTCGGTCATCTGTAACTGGGAGCCCCCGGAGGACGACGGAGGCAGCGAGATCCTGAACTACATCCTTGAGAAAAAGGACAACAAGAACGATGAGATCGGCTGGATCACCATCACCTCCACCCTGAAGGGCAACAGTTTCCCTGTCACCAAACTCATCGAAGGGAAGGAGTACATCTTCAGAGTAACAGCTGAGAACAAATTCGGCTGTGGCCCGCCGTGCATTTCTGAGCCACTCGTAGCCAAGAACCAATTCAGTGAGTAAAGGCACAAAGATTTCATCCATATATTAGCGACAGTAAGATTTCAGAGAGAAATATTACATCACTAAACTCGTCCTTCCCAATCAGATCCTCCTGATGCCCCCAACACTCCCAGAGTGCACGAGGTGACGGCAAGCTCAGCCCACATCTCCTGGCACGAGCCAAAGGACAACGGCAGCCCGATTCTCGGCTACTGGATCGAGAGGAAGGAGGTCAACAGCAAACACTGGACCAGAGTGAACCGGGCCCTCCTCAACTCTCTAGACGTGAAGGTCACCGGACTGATGGAGGGACTCACCTACATCTTCAGGGTGTGTGCAGAGAACCTGGCAGGCCCCGGGCCCTTCAGTGAGCCCACTGACCGCATCGTAGCCATGGATGCCATTCGTAAGTTCATCTCCTAAACAGTCGAGTGAAAATATGGGAAAAAGATTCAGTGATGATTTGATATCCAACATGTTTGTATCTTAATTAATGATTTCATAATATAGCATCCATCCACTTCCACACTGTTTATTTTAGGAATATCTTTAGTTATTCTTGCATGTTGGTTTCACCAGATCTTAAACGATCATTTTAGAACATACCTTTTAAGCATGAGTCTTGTCCATGCTACCACAGTTCCTCCTGGACCCCCCACTCCACGGGTTGTGGACACTGGCAAGGACTCTGTCATCTTGGCCTGGAAGCCCCCGCTGTACAATGGTGGAGGAGACATTTTGGGATATCACATTGAGAAGGTTGTGAATCTTAACCGACTAATTTAATCTCTTCATCTGCAACTTCAAATGTAACACTAACGACTTACCTGTTGAACTCTGCTTTCACAGGTGTTGGCTGGAGAGAAAGAGTGGAGTCGTTGCACCGAGTTCAGGTGTAAAGAACTAACATACACCGTGACGGGCCTCACTGAAGGAGCGGACTATTATTTCCGGGTCCTTGCTGTTAACGACGCTGGTCCTGGAGCCCCTGGTCTCACTGAACCTGTAACTGTCACAGAGCCACAAGGTATGATGAGTTTTCCTTCACCACCACCGTGGATTAATGTCTAAAAGCTGAACATTTTATCCGGGTTCGTCATAAAGAACCTTGTTGTTTTCCTAATAACTTATCTCCAGTCAGAGATTTTTACCGTTAAGGGTAAAACGTTGGAGTCTTTCTAATTTACTAAACGTCTCCCGCAGAAACTCCTGTTGTGGAATTTGATGACTCTGTGAAGAACGGCGTCATGATCAAAGCTGGAGAACCACTGAAGCTTCCTGCAGTCGTGACGGGACGACCTCAGCCAGAGGTGAAATGGGCCAAAGATGAGGCGGAAACCGACAAAGAGAGAATGATCGTGGAGACAGAGGGCAAGAAGAGCACTCTGTTCATCAGGAAGGCTGTGAGGGCCGATCATGGAAAATATCAGATCACCGGCACCAACAGCAGTGGCACCAAGTCTGCAGAGACCAGAGTGGACGTCATGGGTCGGTGTCTCAGATGTGTGTCATGAAACTTGTGAATGCTGAGCCAAAGCTGAAGCTTAACTCCTCCTCTGTTTCTGCAGATGTCCCTGGACCGGTGGTTGACCTGAAGACTGTCTTGGTGACAAAGAAAAACATCGTTCTCACCTGGTCAGATCCTTTGGACAATGGAGGCAGTGACATAATCGGCTACGAAGTGCTGAGGAAGGACGCCAAGATGAAGCTGTTCCGTCAGCCTATGGAGATGGCGTCCTGCAGGTGTGATGTTCAGGGCCTGCTGGCTGGTGAGGAGTATGACTTCAGGGTCATCGCTAGAAACAAGTACGGTGATGGAGCTCCAGCAGACCTGGGACCCATCCTGGCTGAGGATGCTAAAGGTAAAGTACTTAAAGATGGCCTGGGCTCGTTCTTACCTGATAGTCAAAGGAGTATAATGATAATAGTTCTTAAACCCTTCCAGGTACTCCATCTGCTCCTGAGAAACTGCACTACACAGACCGCAGCAAGACCACCATCACTCTGGCTTGGCAGCCCCCTCGCACCGACGGCGGCAGCCCCATCAGAGGCTACTATGTTGAGAAGATGAGGTCAGACAGCACAGAGTTTGACGTGGCCAACCGTAAGATCTTCACAGAGTGCTGTGGAACCATTGAGAACCTCTCTGAGAACCAGGAGTACCAGTTCCGCGTTAAAGCTGTCAATGAAGTTGGAGACGGAGAGCCATCCAGACCAATAACAGCCAGGATCCAGGATGATGAAAGTATGTACAAGAGGAACTGGAAGTTGATGAAACAAAGCGCTGTTATAGGACAACCTTTACTGATTTAGTTTCTTTCTTTTTTTTACCACAGTTGCTCCAGTTATCACTATCCTGAAGTTCTTCAAGAGCAATGCCATCATAGTGAGGAAAGGAGCAGCCATTGACATCCCAGCTGAGGTGATCGGACTTCCCCTGCCAACACTCCAGTGGAAGAAGGACGATGAGGTGATTGAGACGCCTGATGACGAGAAGATGACCATGGAGACAGAGGAGGTGAGAACCAGCTGGGGGATGCATGGGGTGGATCATGAGCAGTCAACCAGGTTTATGCCATATGTGAGGTGCTTGTTTATATCCACTCAAAAAGTCGTTTGAGGCAACACTGTAACAAAGGCTGTAGGTTTAGTCTGTTGTGATACGTATGAGCCATTAGCAGCACAAAGCTCTGATAGGAGGTTGCTATTACATTGAGACTTATCACGCAAAACCAACTTTTTAGCCCTTAAATCCATTTTGTTGTGTACTTGGAGTCCCTAGGAATGCAGAAAATGTTAATTCAGTCTATCCATGTGCTGTGTGGACATATTTATATTATGTTTAAGTCATATTTTTCAAGCTGTTCAGTTTTCTTTATTCTCTATTAAATATTTTGAACAAGTATGTCAGTATTTGTGGTGAAACTGCTAAAGAAGGTCATGGACTTCCAGAAAACCACTTTTGCAAATGCAGCATTTTTGTTTCTCTGAGGTATTGTGTGGTCCAAGCTGAAGGATGCCGAAGCTACATGTGGATATGTCAAAATACATCGTCTTCCAGCATGCCACAAAAACGGCCAAACAAGGTGGACAACAGTGCAGCCCCTTTTTGAAAGAACTTTAATCTAAATTTATTAAATTGGAGAAATGTTGAGGTGCAATAAAGAGAGATGCATAAAGATGACTCTACAGAAACAATAGATTGTGAGGTCATCGACATCGTGTTTAAGTCGTACTGTTGGTTCTTTATTTTCAGGTGAACCGAACCACAATGAGAACAAAGATAGCTATCCCAGTGACCGTCCGACAGGACAAAGGGAACTACAAGCTGGTGGCTGAAAACTGCTACGGAAAAGCTGAGCAAGTGATCAGAGTCGAGGTTCTCGGTAAGAACCAGAACCGTCCACAGCAGCTTTTCATGTTTGGCAGAGCTCCTGTTGGGTTTTTTCACATCGACTAACCTCAGCGTGCGTTTTCAGACCGCCCCTTTCCTCCGAGGAATGTTGTTGTGTCAGACATCAAGGCGGACTCGTGCTACCTGACCTGGGATGCACCAGAGGACAATGGAGGCAGTGAGATCACCAACTACATCGTGGAGCGCAGAGATGCCAGCAAGAAGAAATCTGACTTTGACGCTCTGACCATCAACCTGATCGACAGAAGATATGGGGTTTGTTAAAGCTACTAACATTTAAAGTTAAACACTTTGGGATGGAATAAAACATTTTTTTAAAGCTAAAGCAGAATTACAGCCTCCTGAGGTAGATATATTCTTATATATCTTTACTACTCAACTTTATTTTATTTTCCATAATATGCTATTTACCACTTTATCACCATAATAGAGCCACATTAATCAAAAAATAGAGTAGCCCCACCTTTAACGCACAATCAAACAAATGTTTGACTATTCATCATGTTTTGGTCCTTCAGGTTTACAAACTGAACTTGAACGGGGTCTACCAGTTCAGGATCAAAGCTGAAAACAAGTACGGTGTCAGCGACGGCTGTGATTCAGAGAAAGTCCAGCTCAGAGATCCGTTTGGCCTCCCTGGACCTCCGCGTAACCCCAAAATCATAGCTGCAACAGCAACCACCATGACCGTGACCTGGGATCCTCCTCTGGACAACGGCGGCTCCACCATCCAGGGCTACTGGCTGGAGAAGAGGGAGCGTGGCGCGGTCTACTGGGGGCGCGTTAACCGAGCCCCCCTTACCAAGCCGGCGGTGAAGGGTCTGCAGTACACGGTGTTGAAGCTCATTGAAGGAACAGAGTACCAGTTCAGGATTGCAGCCTGCAACGCTGCAGGAGTAGGACCCCACAGCGAGGCCACTGAGTGCCGCTTCGCCACCGATCCATGCAGTGAGTGAATCTGACATCAAAACTTTTACTGTTTTAGGACTTTTGTAGATCCACAAAACATATGGGCAAAATGTCTAGGAAAACCTCCCTGTTTAAATATAAACACCTTCAATACTGTTTTGATTCTTTAATCCAGGGGTGTCAAACTAATTTCTATATTCGGCCACTTTGGCATCAGGAAGTCATTAAAAGGGCCTGTTACACCTGTATAGTTGACACATTTGATTTCATAATGTCATTTCAGTTCTCATAAAAATGTAAAAGAAAAATGAACAGTAACATAAAAGTAGCACCCTTAGGCCCAATTTAAGCAGGATATCTGCAAAACAAGTTGATATAGGGATGAATTACACTTTAAATCCTCATCATTCTGCATCACTTTCCCTCTTTTTTGACATTTCTCGGTTGTTTTATTTGTGTTGTGGAAAAGCCGACATCTAGTGGCAGGATGCTGTTAATACACATTTTTAAAACATTCCCCCATTTAAAGTGTATTACCCACGTAATACACTTTAAATTGATATATGCCTCTATTTTATGACATGATATGCCTTTTTTGGCACTTGAGAGCCGGATAAATTGCCTTGATGGGCCGAATTCGGCCCGCGGGCCTTGAGTTTGACACTCAAATTAATTCCTGAGTAACCTCATGACAGTATTGGAAACTGAATATTATCAGAATCAGCTTTTTTTTTTTGCAAATTACGTATTTTTCTCTGAAACAAAATTACCTTTTACCCCTTTCTGCTCCTGTTTCTTAGATACCCCAAGCCCACCTGGCAACCCCGAGGTTAAAGATAAGACCAAGAGCAGCATCACACTGGCCTGGACGCCTCCAGAAAAAGACGGTGGAAGCCCGATCAAGGGTTACATCATTGAGGTCCACGAGGAAGGCTCTCCAGATTGGAGGAGGGTGAACCCAGCTGAAAAGCTCCACCCATCAACAGAAATCACCGTCCCTGACCTGAAGGAGGGCAAGAAGTGCAAGTTCAGGATATATGCAGTGAACGCCGCAGGAAACTCAGAGCCTGCAAGGACAGGCGACATCCTGGTTCAGGACATCCTGAGTAAGAGCAGACTTTAGTCCCCTGCAGTTATCTTCATCATTGCTGCTCTGAGCTGTTATGATTATGACACCAGAGCTGAGCTTCTTCTGTTTAATGTGTTCTCTAGTTGAACCCACCGTAACGCTGGATGTCAGCGCTCACGACCTGCTGTACTGCAGAGCAGGAACCCCCGTCAGAATCCCTGCAACCATAACAGGACGACCCATTCCCAAAGTCACCTGGACCTTCGTGGACGGGACTGCAGAGACTGAAAAGAAGAACGACCTTCACACGCTGCCCGTCGACTCAGAGGTTAGGGTTCGATTTATCACGGATAGTTGACTGTATGCTTGTAAACCAGAACTGCTTCTCAGACATTGGTAAAATAAACGATAGATGAAAATGGACTAAAACCTATGAAGTGCTAAAAGACACAACAGACTGCTTTTGGGAATGGTTTGAGGTCTTAATTGTGCCGTTTATGGATCATTCATTGGGGGATTCTCCTTTATGTTGCTGTTACATTTTAGATCCACTCTACTGACACAACTTCAGTGGTGGTGATCCCAGAAAGCAAGCTAAGCCACACCGGTCGATTCATCCTCAATGCAGAGAGCCCGGCTGGACACAAAGTACTCAAAGTCAGGGTCAACGTGCTCGGTAAGTAGAAGCATGAGGTGTTCCCCGAGATCCTTTAATGTGGTGTTCAGTAAAAAGAAACTAAATTAAATATATACTTAACAACAAGCTGCTATGGTGAATATAAATAATGGCTGGGATCCATAGAGAGTTCATAACCTTTTTGTTTGTCTGCAGACCTCCCCGGACCTGTTAGAAATCTGAAGGTGAGCGATGTGACCAGAGGAACCTGCAGACTCGCCTGGAAACCTCCAGAGAACGATGGCGGAGAGAGAGTGAAGAGCTACTTTATTGAGAAGAAGACCGTGGACGGCAAAGCCTGGACCAAGGTAAAGACCCTTGGCCCTCAGCTACTATCTCATCACAGACAGAAATGACAAGATTTCACCCTGAATCATCTTTCTTTCAGGTGAACCCAACCTGTGCTACTCAGTCTCTGGTGGTTCCAGACCTCATTGTTGGGCAGGAGTACTTATTCCGCGTCCGAGCTGAAAACCGCTTCGGGTTTGGGCCATATGTTGAGACAACTGAAAGCACCAAAGCCAGAGATCCCATCCGTATGTCTTAGTTGTCCTCAGTTACCTATTTAAATTTCCACAGTAACATTCCAGGCTAACACCCTTTCTCTGGGCTTATTTCAAAAATCTTCTGTACATGCAGATCCCCCAGATCCTCCAACAAGGCTCAAGATCCAGAACATAAGGAAAGGCACCGTCACTTTGACATGGAAGGCTCCGAAGAACGACGGAGGTTCACCTGTTACGCACTACAGCGTTGATCTCCTCTGCTGGGATTCCAGCGGTGCCCAGAAGGAGTCCTGGAGGCGGTAAGGCCTCAGTTTTCTGTCCACAGAGGCTGACATAGTGAACAAAAGCCGGTTGGATTCAAATACCATCCTTATTATTCTAGATCACATGTGTAATTTAAGAAGTTAAGTTGATTTGATGAACTAAACAGCATATTCAGGACATCAGCATTTAGAAATCAAATGAACTTAATCTGAAGCTAGATGACAACTCCTGCATACTTGGCTGTGTGTTAGTCTGGTTTGTCGTTACCTGCTGGTAAATGGTTTGTGTTGTTTCCTTTAGGTGCAACAGGAGAGACGTCGACACCACAACCTTTAAGGTGGAGGACCTGACTGAGGGAGACGAGTATGAGTTCAGAGTGATAGCTTACAATGAGGCTGGACCCAGCCGACCATCATCTACTGCTGGACCCGTCACCATCCAGGACCAGACCTGTAAGCCCAGAACTCTGACTAGTTCAGTAAAAGACAAATGAAAGGAATTTAGATTAAGTTTTTTCTATGTAGGAAGGTCATAGTTACTCAACATAAAAGGTTGATCACATTTTTCTGAGCCGTGTTTTGATTAGACCAGTTTTGACAAAAATCTGTGAAACTGAAATACTTGATTTTTTTTTTTTTTTTGTTTAAAAAACCCTAAGAGTAAAAGCAAAACAACTAAATTTTCAAGAACAAGTCTCAATGTTCCCA
Organism: Fundulus heteroclitus; assembly: GCF_011125445.2. Classification (NCBI taxonomy): domain Eukaryota; kingdom Metazoa; phylum Chordata; class Actinopteri; order Cyprinodontiformes; family Fundulidae; genus Fundulus; species Fundulus heteroclitus. The sequence goes on from NC_046367.1 coordinate 42,552,833, forward strand.
TTGTCTTCCAGGCGCTCCATCCATTGAGCTGAAGGAGTTTATGGAGGTGGAGCAGGGCTCTGACATCAGCATCGTGGCCAAGCTTCGTGGATGTCCCTTCCCCACGCTCACCTGGTACAAGGCGCCTCCCCACAAGCCAGACAACAAGGTGGAGGTCCAGTATGATGAGCACATCAACAAGATCGTGTCAGACGACAGCTGCACGCTGCTCATCCAGCAGGGCAAACGTCACGACACCGGCCTCTACACCCTGGTGGCCTCCAACAGCCTCGGCAAGGCGTCCAAGGAAATGAGGCTCAACGTGCTCGGTACGGACACGTCAGGCGTACACACTGAACTGTCAGGATTTAACTGACTTCTTTTTGCACTCACATTACATACATGGGTTGTAAATTTAATATTTCCGCTCATCTACATTATTAAGTTTTATGTTTCATTTAGATTCTTTTTTAAACCAATCAGGGTCTTTTCTTATTTATATATCCATTAATTTGCCACTTTAAAGTACTTGAATTTATTGCATTACACCCTTTAAAGCATGATGCAGTGTTAATTGTGAGGAAAATGTTTTTGGTTGCTTTAAAAAAATAAAACATCAGGCTTTCAAATTTTCTTTGTATCATAATTGATACACTAGACTAAAAAAAATAAATTTTCCTCATGTTTTCTGCAATTTGATTTAGGGTGTGTGTCATTTGTATGTTGTAAATTTTATGTTCAGAAAAATACCTGCTTTGTTGAAGATATAGAGGTCTCATAAATGTTTGTATCAAGAATGATACAATTGGAGATAAAGGGTTAATACATGTTACATATCAAAATGTTTAGCACGATAATTATTTCATACACCTGTTTTTTAGTATTAAGCTAAAGCAAAGATATAAAAGATAATTTGTAACAAAGACTGAAAAACTGAAATGCGTTTTGGATAATTTTTTTACATTTCTTATGTAAATACAAGTTGAAATTGGTTTACCTATGTTGCACATTTGCAAAAGCAGTAGAATTTAGGAACAATTTACAAGATGAATATGAAATAAAGATTCTAAATTAAATTTCTTTAGTAAAAAATACCAGAATTGTATCAAGGATAAAGTATTATATCTATAAAACGTAAAATATAATTATTTGTGGTCCCATGAAACAAATTTATGACTTTTATGAAGAGATTGTACACCAAACAGAGCAGTTGATTTTCATGACTACTGACAAATACACTGTCGTAGAAAAAAACATGGTAGTACTATAGTAAAGCCTTATGCATAGCAAAAACGTAAAAGAAAAATTAAATAAATAAACCAGTCTACTAATGGTTCCATTCTGTTGCAAACACTTCAGCAAAAGTAAATCAATACCTGAGCTGATCCTCCCAAATATTGAGCTCCAGCTCCCACTGGAATATTCTTTTCCCTCCCTTTGTCTCCTATTTTTAGAAAAATTAAACTAAACAAAACTCATTTTGATGTAAATGCTGTGTCAACTTGAGTTTCTGAACAAAGATAGAGCTGAGATTTTGAGACATACAGCACCTCGAGCAACCGCGTAGGAGGAAAAGTGTATTACATTTTCTTCATTGGCACGCCTTCCCCGTCTTGGGTGACAGATGGAGCAATAATAAGGCCAATGAAGCAGAGCTGCTGGGCATTCAGATTGTATTTACAGGCCTCTCTGGTTTATTATTGTGTAGGAATTAATAATAATGTCAAGAAATGTTAATTTTAATGCTCTTGTGTATTCTCCATCCCGATCAATGAGTTACTATTATAAGTAATTGTGGTTCAATGAAAACTTCTATGAATCTTAAACTGAAAAGAGCAATAAAACAAGCTCCAGAACATGGCCATAGACCTATGACAACCCATTCAAATTGTTAGTGTAACTGTCGACAAGCAGTTCAGTGTATTTTCTTATATACATGTTTTTTGTGCTCTCAGGTCGTCCTGGTCCTCCCTCAGCTCCTATTAAGTTTGAGGAAATCGGCGCGGAGAAGATTACTCTCTCCTGGCTTCCACCAAAGGATGATGGTGGCTCTAAAATCACAAACTACGTCATCTGGAGACGGGTGGCCAACAGGAAGACCTGGGTGCCTGTAACCAACGAGCCCAAAGACCGCATCTGGACTGTTGAGCACCTCATGGAGGGACACGAATACGTATTCCGCATCATGGCACAGAACAAGTATGGAGTTGGTGAGCCGCTGGACAGCGACCCCGAGGTCGCCCGAAACCTTTACAGTAAGTTTCAGCTTGTGGTACTGATTTCCCTAAAACGTTATGTACAATTTTAGCTTCAGGGGGTGAGAAACAGGAAGCTGATATATAAGCAAGGCATAATTATTGGTATAGCACACTTCAGTAACAAGGGCTGTACATAAATCAAATATGCAAGAAAAGAAAAACAAAAAAGTACATTGCAGTAGCACAATAAATATAGGTAAAGAAAGGTTGTGAGCTTAAACTGATGATTTTTCAGTTAAGAGTTTAAAGAGTTCAATCAAAATCTACTTTTGTATCCCTTAAATAATTATTTTGTATACTTTGAGTCTGGAGGAATGTAAAGAATTATTTGTAGTCTGTCCAGGAGCTGCGTAGATCTCGTTATATTCTGTTTGGGTCATATTTTTCAATCAGTGAGACATATAGTTAACTGATTCTGCAAAGTGAATTCTGTAATTTTTTTGAAATAAGTAATATTTATTATTAAGTGAGCTCCATCAAAAATTATGCTCCGGGTCTAATCTTTGATTATTTCTGTCTGCTTACAGCTGTTCCCGGTCAGTGTGAGAAGCCGACGGTGACCAATGTCACCATGGACTCCATGACAGTCAACTGGGAGGAGCCTGAAGATGATGGCGGCACTCCGATCACCGGCTACTGGCTGGAGCGCAAGGAGACCACAGGCAAACGCTGGGCCCGTGTTACCAGGGACCCCATCCGCCCCATGGGCCTTGGCGAGTCTTTTGTAATAACTGGACTCATCGAGGGATCTCAATATTTATTCAGAGTTTCTGCCATCAACGCTGCGGGCCCAGGACTCCCCAGTCCTCCAACAGACCCCACCTTTGCAAGAGACCCCATCTGTGAGTATTGTGTATGTGTATGAGACATTATAACCCCACAGGCCAGGACGTTAACCACCTACTTGTTCCCCGATGAAGCTCCCCCATCTCCTCCGACCCCGAAGGTTTCTGACTGGACAAGGTCCACAGTGGACCTAGAGTGGATACCACCTCTGAAAGACGGCGGTTCCAAGATCATTGGCTACTGGGTGGAGTACAAGGAGGAGGGCACTGAGGCCTGGGTCAAGGTGGGAGGAAAACTGTTAGCTAGCCTGACCATTATGGCCTTGTTGGAAGAAAAATGAAAATTAAAAGACATGTTTTTGTTTCTCAGGCTAAGGAAACTGAAATCCGAGGCACACGCTTTGTGATCAGTGGCCTAAAGACAGGTGGTCAGTACAGGTTCAGGGTGAGTGCTTTTAATGCTGCTGGTAAGGGCGAGCCAGGTGAAGTCCCAGAGGTGCTTGAGGTCAATGACAGAGCCAGTAAGTTAAATATAAAATATTTGATTGTCTTGTTAAAGCCTGAAACTGCGTTGAACAGACAGTAATCAAAAGCTTCTTCCTTTCAGTTGCTCCTGAGGTTGACCTTGATGCCTCTATGAAGGAGAGGATGGTAGTCCATGCAGGCGGTGTGATCCGCCTGATTGCCTATGTGTCAGGGACGCCAACTCCTGAGGTCACCTGGACCAGAGATGGTGCTGGACTGCCACTAGAAGCCAAAGTGGAGACCACAGCCATCAGCTCTTCACTGGTCATCAAACCCTGTGCCAGGAAACACCTCGGTGTTTACACTTTGACCGCCAAGAACGTCAGTGGGGAGAAGACAAAGAATATCACAGTAGAAGTCCTGGGTGAGTAACAACTTCATGATGCATGATCAAATTGGTATATCTGAAAAGCCTATTAAAACATGTTTGATATTTTTTTCCAAAATGTTTAACCTTAGATGTTCCTGGGCCTGTTGGCATCCCGTTTCTTGCTGAAAACCTGAGCATAGACTCCTGTAAGCTCAACTGGTTCTTCCCTGAGAATGACGGAGGCTCTCCCATCAGCAACTACATCATTGAAAAGCGTGAAGCTGAGCGTAAAGCTTGGACTTCGGTGTCCTATAGCGCCAGCAGACAGAACGCCATTGTTCGTGGTCTCACCATTGGAAAGGCCTACTTCTTCAGAGTGGCTGCTGAGAATGCCATCGGCATTGGACCATTTGTGGAGACGGCAGCCGAGATTATAATCAAAGAACCAATAAGTAAGCTGAATGACGTTAGATATTTTTTTCAACAAAGGAGTAGGAAAATGACAAAAACTTAGTAACGTGAATAAAGCAATCGTAAAAGCCATACTTTCCATGTTGAGATGTTTTCTCATCTTTTTTTAAGGCGTACCGGACCGTCCTGAAGAACTGGAGGTCACCAAGGTTACCAAAGACTTGATCAGTGTCACCTGGAAAGCGCCGAAATTTGATGGAGGGTCTGAGATTACCATGTACATCCTGGAAGCCCGCATGATTGGCAAAGACAAGTTCGTCCGGCTCACCAAAGAGAAGCTGATGGACAGGAAGTTCACATACGATGGTCTCAGAGAAGGCGACAGCTATGAATTCAGGGTGATTGCGGTGAACGAAGTTGGGCCGAGCAAACCATCATTCTGCACCAAACCGATTACTTGCAAGGATGAACTTGGTGAGTTTTAATTCAGCTGCTGATCAATGTTGATGAAAATCAGAGTAGTTCAGAATTTAAACATCAGATTGTGAAACATATAGGAATCTTTTTCTGAAAATGTTTTCTCCTTACAGAGCCACCTACAATCGAGTTGGACTTCCGTGATAAGGTCATCATACGTGTGGGAGAGAGCTGTCTACTTCAGGGACGGTACACAGGCAAACCCGCTCCATCTATTGTCTGGTACAGAGACGATGAGGAGCTGAAGGCTGACAAACACGTCATGTTCAAGAACACTGCAACCATGATGTCACTTGGCCTGGTGAAGGCAAAGAGGGAGCACAGCGGCAGATATGTGGTGGTTGTGGAAAACAGCACGGGATCAAGGAAGGGTGTCTGCAACGTCACAGTCGTTGGTATGAAGAACAGTGGATAAAACTGGAGCTAATGTAAGCAAATACCATCAGGAGTGCTGATTGTTTTGCTGTTTTCTTTATCCCTTCAGATCGCCCAACTCCTCCTGTTGGCCCTGTGGTGTTTGATGAGGTGCACAGGGAATATATGGTGATTTCCTGGAAGCCTCCTCTGGACAGTGGAGGTGTTGATGTATCTAACTACATCATTGAGAAGAGAGATGTCAATAGAGAGATGTGGACCACTGTAACATCTGCCACAACCAAGACCACATGCAAGGTAGGTTTGGTTCTCAGGAATGATGCTTTTACAAGATCTTCAGGATTCTGGTGGGAGATGATCACTGGAGTTTGGAGTTGATTCAAATATTTTCTACTTCCCCAGATCCCCAAGCTGACGGAAGGAAGGGAGTACATCATGAGAATATTTGCAGAGAACATGTATGGTATCAGCGACGCTCTGGAGTCGGAGGAAATGAAAGCTAAAGATCTCTTCAGTATGTTCTTTATCGTATTAAAGCTCCCATAAAGTCAAAATTTTAATAACATTCTCTAATGTCTAAGTTTATATTAAACAAGGTTGCTCATTTTAAACCTCACTAAATCTTTTGATCAAAAGCTACAATTATACAATGAATGCTAAGACTTCAAATTCCCTAACATTATATACATATTTCCAAAATTAAGGAGTCCCTGAAGCCCCTGAGATGCCAGTAGTCAGAGAGGTATATGCGACCAATGCTTTGGTGCTGTGGAACCGACCCCGTGATGGAGGTAAACCCATTACCAACTACATTCTGGAGAAAAAGGAGCCTGGAGCCAAGAGGTGGTCCAGAGTCACCAGAGACCCGCTTTACCCCGCCACTCAGTACCGAGTCCAGGACTTGGTGGAGGGCTGCGAGTATGAATTCAGGGTGATGGCTGAGAATGAGTTGGGAACTGGAGATCCCAGTCCCCCATCCAAGCCAATCCTTGCCAAGGATCCCATTGGTCAGTGTAATACTTTTCCTTCCATTTTTTGCCACATCTAATTTTAAAACCTGCGTTTTTAATAAACGAAACATGTTTTTAATGTTTTTCTTATTTTTTAGATAAAAGTTTAACTATCTTAACTTTTACATTTCCTATAAGGTTTCTAGGTCTCTATATTTTTATAATATGGGTTTCCAGTGTCACGCTTGCTGCTCTTAAATATGACTACTCTCCTTGCACAGTGCGCCCAAGTCCTCCAGTAACCCCAGAAGCTTACGACAAGACCAAAGACTCAGTTAGTCTGAGGTGGAAGATGCCGCGTCACGATGGAAAAGGACGAATCTTTGGCTATCTTGTGGAGTATCAGAAGCCTGGTTCCGTAGATTGGATTCAGGCCAACGAGACTCCGGAGCAGTGTCCTGACCTCCACTATGTGGTGACAGGCCTGACGGATGGACAGGAGTATGCCTTCAGGATCTTTACTGTCAATGCAGCAGGAAAATCTGACCCCGCCTTCGTCAAACAGACCATCAAAGTCCATGACAGGCTTGGTAAGGGGATTATTTAAGGGCAAAACATGTACTCTACTGTATCAATATTGTATATTATTCATTTCACATCTAAAATTATTCCAAATATACTGTATTTTTCAGACTATAAGGCACACTTAAAATCGTTAAGTTTTCTCAAAAATGTATGGTGCGCCTTATAATCCAGTGATGATTACTGTACTTGTTGTGCTTACTGACTGACTTTATGTGGTACAATGTGCTCAAAAATCTGTCAAAATGTGTAAGTACTACTTTGGTAAGCAATGAACTCTCTCTGCTCAATGGATATTCGGAGCATTACAGTACGCCGTACCTGATCGGCCCCGTAACATGAATCTTGAGCAGCCTACTTTACTGCCTGACTAAAGGTGCATTCATGTAAGGCAGCCCACACCCGGAGTACACACTAGCAACAATAAACCAAGTAAATTAATTTAATATACCAGTGAAGTTTATTTTGGCCTTATGTTAGAAACATGGCAGTGTAGTCCAACTCTTCCTGACAGAGACAGATGGCTCTCCATCTCAGGTAGTGTGTGTGTACGCGGAGGAGGGGAGTGATATTACAGAATATTTAATGCACCGTATAATCCAGTGCGCCTTATAGTCCGAAAAATAGGGTATGGAAAAAAATGTTTTTGCATCACATAGGACAATTTGATACCAGTTTTCTCTTATTTGCTTGTTGGTCATAGCCTGCCAGTCCATTCACTTTTTCCATTTATGTTTCCACAGAGGAGCCAGAGCTACTCCTGGATGCGAACATGGCTCGTGACCACTTGGCCATGCTGGGCACTGATATCACTCTTAGTGCCACAATTAAGGGTGTACCGACACCGACAGTCGCCTGGAAGAAAAATGACGGAGATGTTCCTTCTCACATTACTGTTGCTGTCACCGCCACTGGCAGCAAAGTCTTCATTCCCAAGTGTGTCCGTGCAGATTCTGGCAACTACACCATTACAGTCGAGAATGCTGCTGGAAAGAAATCTGCAACCGTTGCTGTTCTTGTCCTGAGTATGTCAAATGTGTTCAAAAACAAATTATTTTAACTTCTGTGTGAATGTTTTTTTTAACACCCACTGTTTCCCTCAGATAAGCCTTCTCCTCCAAGAGATCTTGTAGTGTCTGAGGTGACCAGTGAGTCTGCTTACCTGACATGGAAGGCTCCAGAGGACAATGGTGGAGCCGTGATCTCTCACTATGTTGTGCAAAGGAAGGATGTGGCTGCTGATCAGTGGGTACCAGTTGCTCCAGCTAATAAAAAGCTTAGTCTTATGGCAATGTACCTGATGGAGGGAATCCAGTACCTATTCAGGGTGGCTGCTGAGAACCAATTTGGCAGGAGTGATTTCATAGTGACCAAGACACCCATCAAAGCTCTTGATCCTCTATGTGAGTGAAGGTTATACTACATTATTACTGTCTGATATGTTCAGTAGGATATAAATTATAATGTCTTCCTTTTTTCAGAAAATGCTTGATAATGTAAGCAATTCTCATCAATTAATTAATTACATATCTCTTAACACCTTTAAGATCCTCCTGGCCCACCCAAAAACCTCCATCATACTGATGCAGACAAAACAGAGGTGTGGTTGGCCTGGGAGTGGCCTGATCGCACCGGTGGAAGCGAAATTACTGGCTTCATTGTTGAACGCCAGGAAGAGGGCCAAACAGACTGGGTTACATTCAAGACTGTGAGCAATAACCACAGTCATGTCACAGGTCTGGAAGAAGGCAAGACTTACCGCTTCAGGGTCAAGGCTCAGAATGCCATTGGTGTAAGCCGCCCTGACACCAGTGTCCCCATCACTTGCCAGGAGAAGACCTGTAAGCACACATTGAGAGTTTCTCACAACAAACCATTTCATGTGCTCATGTAGATCTTTAAAATTTTATAACACGGTTCCTGTTCCCTTCTCTTTTAGTGCCACCTACTATTGAAGTTGATGTGAAGCTGATTGAGGGTCTTGTAGTCAAAGCTGGAACTACTATTACTCTACCAGCTAAAATGACGGGAATCCCTCTTCCCACAGCTAAATGGCTTAGCGATGGCAAGGAGATACCATCAGAGGGGCGATTCAAAATTGAATCTGCTGGATCTTCAACCATCCTCAGTATCACAGAGTGTCAGAGAGGAGACACTGGAGAGTACATACTCACTGTTTCCAATCCTGCAGGTAGTAAGACAGTCGCCCTACACGTCACTGTGTTGGATCTACCAGGACCACCAATTGGACCGATCAATATCTTGGAGGTCACCCCTGATCACATGATGATACAGTGGAGGCCACCAAAAGATGATGGTGGCACACCTATCACCAACTATGTGGTGGAAAAGAAGGATGTCAAGAAACCATGGGAGCCCTGGTCAGTTGTTAGCTCCAGTGGAACCAGCACAAAGGCCAAGGTGACAAGGTTGGAGAAAGGTCGTGAATACATTGTCAGGGTCCGAGCAGAGAACAAAATTGGTATTGGTGCTGGTCTTGAAAGTCCTCCTACTATTGCCAAGCACATGTTCAATCCTCCCGGTCCTCCAGGCTTCCCAGAGTGTTCTGATATCACAGAAAATGCTGTGACAGTGGAATGGGCCCTACCTGACTATGATGGAGGCAGTCCCATCAGTGGATATGTGGTTGAACGCAGAGAGATGACAGGAAAGTGGATCCGTGTCAATAAAACCCCGGTTCTGGACCTAAGATACAGAGTCTCTGGTCTGTTTGAAGGCAATACCTATGAATTCAGAGTGTTTGCTGAAAACATTGCTGGTATAAGTGAGCCTTCACTCACATCTGACCCAGTCAAAGCTACACGGGCCATCACAAAACCTGGACCCCCTGGTAACCCCAAACTTAAGGACTGGAGTAAATCCTATGCAGACATCTGCTGGACCAAACCCACAAGGGATGGAGGAAGTCCAATTTTGGGTTATGTTGTTGAGGTCCAAAAGTCCGGAAGTGCCCAGTGGGATAGAATCAACAAGGATCTAATCAAGATCTGTGCTTACAGAGTGCCTGGCCTCATTGAAGGAATGGAGTACAGACTGCGTATCAGAGCTACAAACAAGGTTGGAGACAGTGATCCCAGGGAGCTTCCTGAGACAATTTTGGCAAAAGACATCCTGGTGCCTCCTGAAGTTGTGGTTGATGTCTCCTGCCGTGACTCTGTCACAGTTAGAGCAGGTCAAATAATCAGTTTGATTACAAGAGTTAAAGGCAGACCTGATCCAGAGATCACATGGACCAAGGATGCCAGAGTCTTGTCTCGGGAGAAGCGCACAGAATTTAACAACAACTACCCTGTTTGTGAACTAATCATCAACGATGCCATCAGGTCAGATTATGGAAAATATGGCATTGTTGCCAAGAATAGCAGTGGACAAGCACAGGCCACTATTTTGGTCAATGTCTTGGACACACCAGGACCTTGCCAAAATTTGAAAGTGGCCTATGCAACAAAGAAATCGTGCATGGTCTCCTGGGAAAACCCAGAGGACAATGGAGGCACTGAGATAACTCAGTATATCATAGAATGCCGTCAGCCCAGCCAAAGAGGGTGGACAGTGGTCTCCAATGATTGGACCAAGCGCTTGATAAAAGCTCCTCTTACTGAGGGCTGTGAGTACTTCTTCCGTGTAAGTGCTGAAAATAAGATAGGAGTGGGTCCATCCACGGAGACAAAGTCCCCTGTTTTGGCAGTGGATCCCATTGAGAAACCTGGGGAACCCATCGACTTCCATATATCTGAGATCGGAAAGACCTTCTGCTTCTTGAAATGGAAGAAACCCGATTACGATGGTGGCAGTCGAAACTTAGCCTATCATATTGAAAAGAAACCAAAAGAAGCCGAAGAATGGGAGAGGCTTCATAAGGGCGCTATCAAGGAGACCTACTTCATGGCAGACAGGTGTATCGAAAACCAAATCTACCAGTTCAGGGTTCAGACTAAGAATGAGGGAGGCGAAAGTGACTGGGTGACCACGGGAGAAGTGCTAGTTAAGGAGCAGCTGGTAGAGCCTGAGGTTAAGGTTAAACTGGATGCAACCCTTGTAGTGAGGGCAGGAGACTCTATTGCAATTGAAGCAACGGTCAAAGGCAAACCTCAGCCTGACGTCAAATGGACAAAGGATGAGCGCACAGAAGAGATTAGGAAAGGCCTCAGACATCAGCTTGAAACTGGTGTAGACTTCTCCAAGCTATTGATTACAGGTGCCAGGCGCACCGATAGTGGCCAATATGTTGTCACAGCCTCCAACAGTGCAGGAACCAGCTCTGCTAAAGGCACAGTGAATGTACTAGATAGACCTGGTCCCATCAGAGACCTCAAGGTGTCTGATATCACCACCGACAGGTGCAATCTGGCCTGGGAAGTTCCCGAAGACGACGGCGGCTGCGACATTTACAACTACATCATTGAGAAATGCGAGACCAAGAGAGGTGTTTGGTCTGTTCACTCCAATGCAGTCATCACCAATAAAGCTAAAGTAACCAGACTTATTGAGGGTAATGAGTACATCTTCAGGGTTCGAGCTGAGAATAAAATGGGTCCTGGGCCTGCAGTTCAGAGTGACGCGATTGTTGCCGGCACCCAGTTCAATGTTCCTGATGCCCCTGAAGCACCAGAGGTCACCAAGATCAGTAAAGAGGAGATGACCGTACAGTGGTCAGATCCTGAGAAGGACGGTGGAAAACCAATCATAGGCTATCTTCTGGAGAAGAGAGAGGAGCACGCAATTCGTTGGTCTCCTGTCAACAAAGATCCAGTCCCTGGAAATCGTTTCACAGTGACTGGACTATTGCCTCTCCATGATTACCAGTATAGAGTTAAGGCAGTGAATGAAATTGGAGTTGGTAATGCGAGTAAGCCTTCTCGTGCCATAACTGCAAAGGATGCAGTTGGTAAGTTCCTCAGTATAATGTTATCTGTTTACTTTTATCTTTTTACCCTAACCAAGTCCATTGCCTCATACATCATTATATGTACATACAGAACCTCCTGCACCACCTACCAACTTAAAGGTTGCAGACAGCACAAAATCCACAGTAACCCTGAGCTGGACCAAGCCTGTGTCTGATGGTGGAGCTCCTCTCATTGGCTATGTTGTGGAGATGAGGGCACAGGGGACTGCAAAGAAAGGAGATGATGGCTGGAGGAGATGCAATGTGGCAGCACAACTTATTGTCTGCGAGTTTACAGTCACAAGTCTTGATGAGAAGCTTGTATACGAATTCAGGGTGTCGGCTCAAAACCAGGTGGGCATGAGCCTGCCCTGTGACCTGGAGGGTGGTGTGATTCCAAGAGAAATCTTAGGTAAAAAAAAATAATGAACAGTTTGTCAAAAGATTAAATAAATAAATAATAAGTTGTTTTTTTAGATTCACACCCAGCAAAAAAATATATCTTTTATCCAACAGAGGCTCCAGAGATTGACCTGGATGCCAACCTGAAGGATGGCCTCACAGTTCGCGCCGGTTGTCCCATTAGACTTTGCGCCACCATCAGAGGCAGACCACATCCCACCGTAACTTGGAGGAGAATGGGTATCGACAACGTGGTTAGGAAGGGTAAAGTCGACATCATCGACACAATGACCTTCCTGGTCATTCCTGACAGCACCCGTGACGACTCTGGGAAATACTGTCTGACGCTAAAGAGCCCTGCAGGAGAAAAGGCTGTGTTTGTCACTGTTAAGGTTCTGGGTAAGTCTATGCTTTCTTTAAAATTTGGTTAAGATTTACTTTCTTACTGCAAGAAAACAATCTATATGTTGTCTAACATACATCTGAAGGTAAAAAGAAATTAATAGCCTTTTATGCATTTTTTTTCCCTATAGATACTCCAGGACCTGTAGCAAACCTTGAAGCCACAGACATTAAACAGACCTCCGTTACGTTGGCTTGGAATCCTCCAGAGAACAATGGTGGCAGTGAGGTGACGCACTACATAGTTGAAAAGCGAGAGCTTGACCGCAAGACATGGGCAACGGTCAAGACTGAAGTTCAGCCGGATAAGATTCCCCTCAAAGTTAGTGGGCTGATACCTGGAACTGAATACTACTTTAGAGTCATAGCTGTCAATGAATATGGCTCTGGAGTTCCCAAAGTGACACCTACTTCTTACCTGGCTTCTGATCCTGTCAGTAAGTATCTTGAATCAGAACATCACAAGAGATGGGAGATTTAATTTAGGACCAAAGTAAAGCTCTGTTTATAGATGTCTTTTCACCTGGATTTAGAATATACTAACATATTAAATTCCCTTTTCAGGCAAGCCAGACCCTTGTCCGAAGATTGAAATTTTGGAGATAACCAAGAACAGTGCAGTGGTTGGCTGGGTGAAGCCTGAAAGAGACGGTGGTGCAAAAATCGATGGTTATGTTATTGAGTACATTGAAGTCAAACCTCCTCCAGAGCCACAGGCCCCTGTGGAGGTTTGTAACCCAACATTCATCTTACTGCATTAATCCATTAAATTATTCAGAACCTCACAACAACAAAGCCCTCAAGCATTTTATGTTAAATAATGATGCCCTATTTGCACTGTTATTTGTGTTTTATTGTGTTTTTCATACTTTCATACTTACTACTTAACTACAGGTGGTTGAAGGAGAGGAAGCTCCTCCACCACCTCCTCCACCACCAGTGGTGGATGATGAAGAGGAAGAAGAACCTGAGAAGGAAGTGTGGAACGCCTACACAACAGTTAAAGGTTTATCCATCAGTGTCAGTGGCCTGAAGGAAGGCAAGAGGTACAAGTTCAGGGTGGCTGCCAAGAACATCATGGGTATGAGTTCGTTCACTGAAACCAGAGAGCCAACTGAGATCAAGGAACAGATGGGTATGTTTAAATGCATGAAAAGCATTGTTTGAAAGAGCAGCTGTGTGATTTTATTCCTTTAACATCATGTGTTTTACAACATAATTATTTAGAAATTTCCAGAGATCAAAATGGCAGATCATTCAATGTGATCACTGTTTGATATTTAGAAAATGTCTATATTTAAATGGACTAATTACTGAAATAATAATCAGCCAGTTCTACTTTTTTTTTTTTGTTTGAATGCAGTCGAGCCAAAGATTGTTATGGCAGAAACAGCCAGTGCTAGGGCTGGAGCCAAGCTCAGAGTGGAGGCACTGGTTTCAGGAAAACCCGTTCCAACGTGCAAGTGGACGCGTGGTGAGAAAGCTGTGGTCCCGTCCAGTCGTTTGGCTGTGCATCAATCTGGCAACTTGTGTGTCCTGATCATCAAAGACGTGACAAGGAGTGACAGTGGAGAATACAGTCTTGTTGCAGAGAACAGCACTGGACAAATTTCCCAGGCAATAAAGATTGTTATTAGAGGTACGTAACACTATTTTAATTTATGAAATACAACGATGGTCGTGTTTAGATGTCTTTGATCTGACCAAGAGAAAGAGTAAACATAACTAGGTGAGCAATTCTGTATATTTCAGACATCCCTGGTCCTCCTGAAGGCCCTGTGGAGATCAGTGACATTGATTCTGATGCTTGCTCCCTGTCCTGGAACAAACCCCTGGAGGATGGCGGCAGCAACATTACAAACTATGTGATTGAGAAATGTGACGTGAGCAGAGGCGATTGGGTGACAGCCCTCTCCTCCTGCGCAAAGACCAGCTGCAGGTTGGGAAAGCTTGTTCCTGGAAAAGAATATGCGTTCCGCATCAGAGCTGAAAACCGTTTCGGTGTGTCGGATCCCCTTCAGTCTGAAAGAATGGTCGCAAAGTTCCCCTTTGGTGAGTGTGGGGGAAATGTGCTGCAAGGCTGGAGCTCGGTTGGCCTTGAATGCAAGTTAATTAAAAAACCTAAACAGCTCAGATGAATTATTCATTTATGATTACAAAATGTGTTTATATATTTTCTATTAGATGTTCCAAGTGAGCCCACAAACTGCCGTGTGAACAAGACCAACAAGGATTGTATGTTTGTTGCCTGGGATAAACCGGAGAATGATGGGGGCAGTCCCATCACAGGGTACTACATTGAGCGTAAGGAGAGAAACAGCCTGCTGTGGGTGAAGGCCAACGACACTGTGGTCCGCACGACTGAGTACCCCTGCGCTGGTCTAATTGAGGGCCTGGAATATACCTTTAGAGTGTCGGCCATTAACCGTGCTGGCCAGGGAAAACCAAGCAAGAAAACAGACTTTGTAACAGCAAGGACACCTGTTGGTAAGTTGTCTATATAAAAAAGTTGTTGTTTTTTAGCCAGTTTGCTGATTTGACCCATTTCTATTTCTGTTTCATAGACACTCCAGGTAAACCTGAAGTTCTGGATGTGACCAGGAACTCTGTCACTTTGGTTTGGGCCCGTCCTAAAAACGACGGAGGAAGCAAGATCATAGGCTATTATGTTGAGGCCATGCGGGTGCCTGGGGACACCTGGATCCGTTGCAACACCAGCAGTCAGAACGTTCCCAAGGAGGAGTATACAGTGACGGGACTTGAAAGAGACCTTCAGTACCAGTTCAGGGTCATCGCTAAAACTGCAGTGAACATGAGCAAACCTTCAGAGCCCTCAGACCCAGTCCTGGTCTGTGCTGAGAATGGTGAGACATTTCTGCTCAACACACTCGTGTTTAAGCTAATATAATGCAAAAAACAAAAACGAATTTGCTGCGAGTCTTTACAAATTAAAGCTGTTATTTATTCGTGTCATTTTCAATACACACAGTTCCTCCCAGGATTGAACTTAACGCCAAGATGCAAAAAGCTTTAACGGTAAAAGCTGGAGCCAAAATCTTGTTGGAAGCAGATGTGTTTGGTAAACCTATGCCCAGAGTCACTTGGAAGAGAGGCGATGATACACTGAAGTCAGGCGAAGGCCAGGTCATTACACAGCAAAGACAGCACTTCCAGTTGGAGATACCATCTGTCACCAAAGAGCACACAGGCACCTACACAGTGCTGGCTGAAAATGCAAGCGGCTCCAAGACGGCAGAAATCCAGGTCAATGTACTAGGTAAGGATTTACAGAATTTGAAACTCACCCAATTAAAATTTCCATTGAGTTTTTTATTCTAAATATTGCATTTGTGTTTCTTCAGATGTGCCCGGCCCCCCTGCCAGTGCTACATATATTGAGGTGTTAGCCTCCAGTATCAAGCTGTCATGGCAGCCTCCTGTGAAAGATGGTGGTGCCCCTGTCTGCAGCTACATCGTGGACAAGCGTGAAACCAGCAGAACTAACTGGGCACAAGTGACAACCAAGATAAAGGGAGACGTATTTGAATTTAATGTGGAGAAATTAATTGAAGGTCGTGAATATCAGTTCCGAATTCGTGCTGAAAATGCATGGGGAGTTGGAGACCCATTTATAACCAGTCCAGTCATTGCCAAGAACCCTTTCAGTGAGTCCTCATCTGCTTTGGTTCTAATTCAGACTTTTAATTTGTTAATAGTACTACTGTTAAGATTTAACTAACTGTATGTTTTGGATGGTACATCTTCTATCTGGCACATCACAACATGTTTCTGGACAAGCCGGGTCCAGATTTAGCAACTAATTTTAATATTGAGCTATATGTTTTAGTTTTTTGTTTAATCAAACATGTTTATTTGGGTACCACTTTCAGCTGTCCCAGGTCCCTGTGAAGCGCCCCTGATAACCAATGTGACCAAAGAAAACATGACTGTGAGCTGGAAGGAGCCTGTTGATGATGGAAAGTCCACTGTTCTGGGCTACATGGTGGAAAAGAAGGAGAGCAAGGAGATGAAGTGGACCAGGATTAATAGAAAGCCCATAACAGAAAGGAGTCTTGAAGTGACAGGCCTAACAGAAGGAGTTGAGTATGAGTTTAGAGTCATTGCTGTCAACAAAGCTGGACTTGGGAATCCCAGCGAACCCTCTGCTGGCACCACCGCACAGAATCCTATTAGTAAGTCTCAAACATCTTTGTTCATAATAACTTTTACCCTTTTTATTATCCAGAAATCAAACCTCCAAATGCTGTCTGAAATTAATCACTGTGGTTCTCCTCAGCTCCTCCTGGACCAGTCATAAACCCCAATGTGGCGGATACAACTCACAGCACAATCAGTCTCACTTGGACTGCACCAGCTAACAATGGTGGAAGCCCCATTATTGGATACTTGGTAGAATGCAAGAGAACCGACACCACAGACTGGATCCGCTGCAATGTTCCCAGAAACCTGCAGGACACCCACTACATCATTCAGAACCTAATTGACAAAGCAGAGTACCAGTGTCGCATCACTGCTGTCAATAAAGTGGGCTTTGGTGAGCCAGCTGAAGTCCCAGGCAAACATGTTGCGAAGGATATCATAGGTAAGTACAAAAATGACTTTAAGCAAGACGTACAGTAATGTGGTACATGCTGTAGCACATTTGGCTAATCAAATTTGTATAAAACCGGATAAACAAGTAAGCCTATAAAATCTCAACATTTTCTGTTGTAAACTGAATCTGATAATTTCAAATCGTGTGCTTAATGCTGTCTTTGAGAAATGCACGTTTTGTATCTTTATTCAGTTGCTCCAGAAGCAGAGCTAAGTGCCGAGCTGAAAGAAGTCCTTGAACTTAATGCTGGCACGACGATGAAGCTGTATGCTACAATCAAGGGTCGTCCCACTCCCAAAGTTACCTGGGCAAAGATGAACACCAACATTAAGGACCGTCAAGGCATTGTCATCAAGTCTAGCAACACTGATACCATGGTTATGGTGGAGAAGGTCAACAGATATGATGCTGGCAAATACATTCTCTCCCTGGACAGCTTGGCTGGCATGAAGATGTACACCATTGTTGTCAAAGTTTTTGGTTAGTACAGGAATGATTTTCATTGTGAACATCCATCCATATACACATATCCATTTCATTTCTGTAACACCATGAATATCATTTAAAATGTGGGGTCTTGTTTTAAAAGTGTTGTTCACCTTTCAGATACGCCAGGTCCACCGGTAAACCTGATGGTGAAGGAGACGTCCAAAGACAGTGCTCACATCCTCTGGGATGCTCCTCTGATTGATGGCGGTTTTGAAGTCACGCACTACATAGTGGAGAAACGTGACACTGAAAGAAAGGCCTGGTCCATCGTCTCGAACAACTGTGCCAAAACTTCATTTAAGGTTCCAGACCTGGATGCTGGACGGTCCTATTGCTTTAGAGTGTCGGCAGTCAACAAGCTCGGTGTTGGAGAAACTTGTGAAACAGCTGATGCAGTGAGAGCAACAGGTGTGTGAAACATTGAATGTTGTACTTTTTCTAGTCTTTTTTTTTAGAGATAATATTGACAGTGTTGCAATTGTATGCTTTCAGAGGAGCCTGGACCTGTCATGGACTTCAAAACTTTGCTGGTGACCAAGGACTCGTGCACCTTAAGTTGGAAGAAACCCCTAACTGACGGTGGTAGTCGCATTATCTGCTATGTGCTAGAGGTTCTCAATGGTGATGACAAATACAAGGAGCTTATGAGGTCCAAGAACATGCAGTATAGTGCCAAGGACCTTGTGGAGGGTAAAGAGTACACATATCGAGTCAAAGCTGTAAACGATTCAGGAGAAAGCTCTGCCAAGGAGCTGATCGTGATTGCTAAGGACCAAATTAGTAAGTGTCCACATTTATAAAACCTTCCTGCAAAGGAATTTTGAAAACTTCAAAAAAGGATAAAAAAATTCTTGTCTTTTTGTCTGAAGTTCTTCCAAGCTGCGACTTGAGAGAGTTGCCCAACATGTGCTACATTGCCAAAGAGGGCAGCACCGTCCGTCTAAAGATTCCAATAATTGGCAAACCTACTCCCAAGGTTACCTGGAAGAAGGGAGATGATGAAGATCTGACAGACACCGGCAGGGTCTGTGCCGAATCATCTGCAGTCAACACCACCCTCCTGATCAGGGACTGTCAGCGAACTGATGCTTCGAAGTACACCATCACCTTGAGAAATAGTGCTGGCACAAAAGAGTCCACAATCTTTATCAGGTAAAAGTCAAAATAAAATGTTATAGAGATTCCAGCCATAATAAAACATTGGCTTTGTAGAAATAAAGTTTAAAATGTCTCATCTTTGTTGTTTTAGGGTGGTCGGTAAACCTGGCATCCCTATTGGACCAATAAAATTCAAAGATGTTACTGCTGATGGTGCTACGTTAAAGTGGGGTGTCCCTAAGGATGATGGTGGCTCAGAGATTACTAACTACATCTTGGAAAAAAGGGACTCCATCACCAACATGTGGGTGACCATTTCGTCAACTGTGGAGACAAATACAATGAGGGTGACGGGTCTTCATGAGGGCACAGAATACATTTTCAGAGTCAGTGCAGAGAACAAGTACGGTGTTGGAGAGGGACTTAAGTCTGAGCCTATTGTTGCAAAACATCCATTTAGTAAGTGCTTTTTCTTAATATAAACATAGTTAAGAACTTTTGAATCTAACATTTTACTTATATGAACTGCATATCACTACTTTACTTTTTTTTTACAGACGTACCTGATGCACCTCCTCCACCTCAGATCATGAGTATGCGACATGATTCTGCATATCTCGCCTGGTCTGACCCCAGAAAGACTGGAGGATCTCCAATCACAGGTCCTGTCTGCTTAAAACTTGATCAGCATTTTTTTTTACAATTAAACTATTTTATTCCTATGTTTTTTTTATATAAATGTGAGATGATCTTACTAGATTTTCTTTCCCAATCTTTGATGCCATGTTTAGGCTACCATGTTGAGTTTAAGGAGAGGAACAGTATGTTGTGGAAAAGAGCCAGTCCAGCTGCCTTAAAGATGAAGGAACACAAAGTCACTGGACTAACTGAAGGTTTGGAGTACGAGTTTAGAGTAATGGCTATTAACTTGGCTGGAATCGGCAGGCCGAGTGCTCCAACGGATCCGCAGGTGGCCCTAGATCCCATCGGTAAGCTTACAAGAGGCAAAGTAACTCCAAAACTATAAATGCTCAGCATGTATATACCCAACCATGTATTGTTGTTTAACCCCTATATTAATAGATGCACCTGGTAAACCGGATGTAATCAGCATTACTAGAAGCAGTGTGACCCTCCAGTGGACTGAACCTCAATTCGATGGTGGTCACCGGTTGACAGGATACATTGTAGAGAAGCGGGATCTCCCTTCCAAGATCTGGGTGAAAGCAAACAACGTGAATGTTGTGGAACCAGCATTTACTGTTGCTGATCTCCAAGAAGGCTGCAAATATGAATTCAGGATTAGGGCAAAGAATGCTGCAGGTGCCCTCAGCCCACCTTCTGAGCAGACAGATACCATTATGTGTACAGACGAATATGGTGAGTTAAAAATTAACAGCCACTCCTAAGGACTTTTTTAAGTAAACATGACAACAAGCTTCAGATTAGGTCATGATTGAGTGAATATTTCTAATTTTCTCCAACAGCTTCTCCGACCATAATCATTGATGCTCAGGTAAAGGAAGGTCTGACCGTCAGGGCTGGTGATACAATTGTTGTCACTGCAACAAGCATTTTGGGGAAACCTGCACCAACCTCCTGCTGGTCAAAGGGAGGAAAATACTTCAAACCCTCTGACATTGTTCAAATAGAAACCACTCCAACATCATCCACTTTGTCTGTGAAATATGCTGGCAGAAAAGACTCTGGAGAATACGTCATCACAGCCACAAATCCATTTGGTGTAAAGGAGGAAACGGTCAAGGTCAAAGTTCTGGATGTCCCTAGTGCTCCTGGGCCCATAGAGTGCAGCGGAGTGTCCTCTGAAAAGGTGACTCTTACTTGGACAGCCCCTACCGAGGACGGAGGCTCTCCTATCAAATATTACACCCTGGAGAAGAGGGAAACTAGCCGTCTGCTCTGGACAGTCCTGGAAGAGAAGGTCCTTGACTGTCACTATGTGGCTCACAAACTCATTCAGGGCAATGAGTATTTCTTCAGAGTCTCTGCCGTGAACCAGTATGGTGCTAGTGAGCCATCTCCTTCTGAAGCTGTCAAGATGATTGACAGATTTGGTATGTATGGTTACATTATTTAATTAGTCTGTCCCCTTTTATGGGCTGTAATATTTGTTTGTGTGTATTATAAGGTTAATTTCAAAAAGAATGGTGCATTATTCTTTCAATTTTAGGTCCCCCTGGTCCACCATCTAAACCAGAAGTTGAGAAAGTTGATGGACATGCAGTAACCTTGACTTGGAGAAGACCAGCTGACGATGGAGGAAGTGACATTACTGGTTATAGTATTGAGAAAAAGGAAAAGAAAGCGATGCGTTGGGTTAGGGCATCCAAGAAATCCATTGCTGAGCTCAGCTTCGAAGTCACGGGTCTTACTGAGGATGTTGAATATGAGTTCCGTGTTCTTGCTGAGAACAAAGCTGGTTTTGGAGAGCCAAGTGAACCATCTATGCCTGTCAAAACAATAGTTGCAGCCTGTAAGTAAAGCCAATTGACAAATACCATTTTTTAATTATTATCTGTGCAAAGATACTTTGTTTTTGCAGAAATATTACAGTTACACACTTATAACCATTTTTTATATGTCTGTTAGATGTTCCAGGACCTCCCGTCAATCCAAGAGTTACAGATACAACTAAAACTACTGCTACACTGAACTGGGGGAAACCTCTGGATAATGGTGGACTTGAAGTCACTGGATATGTGATTGAGCACAGAAAGGAGGGAACAGAAGAATGGATTAAGGACACTCCTTCTTCTCTACTTAGAATCACAGAGTTTGTTGTTCCTGGCTTGGAAACTGGTGCCAAGTACCATTTCAGGATTAGTGCTGTAAATGCCAAAGGAGCTGGTGAACCTGCTGAAACTCAGGAATTGGTTGAGATTGTAGAACATGCTGCCGAGCCTGATTTAGAATTGGATATAGAGCTGAGGAGAACCCTTGTTGTCAGAGCTGGTTGCTCCATCCGTCTCTTTGTGCCAATCAAGGGTCGTCCGGCTCCCACAGTCACTTGGAGTAAAGAGGGTGGGCCAGTTACACGTGCAGTCATTGATAGCACTGAATCTTTCACTATGCTGCTTATCCCTGAGAGTTCAAGGATTGATGCTGGCAAATATGAGCTCACCCTTGAAAACTCAGCTGGAAAGAAAAGTGCTGATATTCATGTGAGAGTCTTGGATTCACCTGGACCTCCTCTTAACCTCAAACCAGTAAAGATTGACAAAGATAGTATTACACTTCAGTGGGATATTCCTCTAATTGATGGAGGAGCCAAAATCACAAATTACATAATTGAGAAAAGAGAATCAACACGTAAGGCTTTTGCTACTGTGATTACAAAGTGCCCAACAACTTCAGTCAGAATTGGTGACTTAGGTGAAGGCTGCGAATACTACTTCAGAGTGTCTGCTGAAAATGAGTATGGCATTGGAGAGGCGGTTGAAACTGCTGATCCCATTCGTGCATCCCAAGCACCCACTCCTCCAGAGAGCATTATTCCCACAGACATCACAAAGACCTCTGTAAGCCTAGCATGGACCAAACCCAGACATGATGGTGGAAGCAGAATTACAGGATATGTTCTAGAAGCCAAGAAGAAGGGAACAGACCAGTGGGCACATGTTACGACAGTGAAGACCATGGATTTCACAGTGAAGAATCTCAATGAGAATGAGGAGTATATTTTCCATGTCATGGCTGTCAACCACTCTGGTAGAAGTGCTCCGCGTGAGAGCAAACCCATTATTGTCAAAGATTCTACATCGCTTCCTGAGTTTGACTTGCGTGGTGTGTGTAGGAAGACTGTCATTGCTAAAGCAGGAGATGACATTAAGGTTGAAATTCCAGTTATGGGACGTCCGAGACCAACAATTTCTTGGCAGAAGGATGGAGCAGCCCTGAAAGTCACCCAGAGAATCAATATAGAAACGACTGCAGCTACTGTTATTATCAGCATAAGTCAATGCACTAGAGCTGACAGTGGTGTTTACTCCTTAACAGCGAAGAACATTGTTGGATCTGTGACAGAGAACATAATCATCAAGGTGCATGATGTACCCGGGCCACCAAAAGGACCTGTGAAGATTGTGGATATATCTCGCACCTATTGCACCTTTTCTTGGGAAGCTCCTGAGAATGATGGCGGTATTCCAATTAACAACTATGTGGTTGAAATTAGAGACACCACTTCCCAAACATGGACTGAACTCTCATCAACTGTTATTCGCACAGTGTTTAAAGCTATACGGTTAAACACTGGATCAGAGTACCAGTTTAGAGTAAAAGCTAAAAATAGATATGGTGTTGGACCCCCTATCACATCAGAGGCTGTGATGGCTGCCTATCCATTCAAAGTACCTGGGCCACCAGGAACTCCCAGTGTAGTTGCGTTCACTAAAGACTCAATAACAATTGGCTGGAACGAACCTGTCTCTGATGGTGGAAATGAAGTCATTGGCTATCATGTTGAAAGGAAGGAAAGAAGTGGCATTATATGGCACAGGATCAGCAACAGTCTTGTGAAAGGCAATATTTTCAAGTCATCAGGACTTGAAGATGGAGTTGCTTACGAATTCCGTGTCTTGGCTGAAAACATGGCTGGAATCGGTAAACCAAGTAAAGCCTCAGAGGCAATTCTGGCCTTGGACCCTGTGGATCCGCCAGGTCAGCCTATTCCCATTTTTGTTAACAACAGCGCCATAACTGTTCAGTGGACAAAGCCTGCCTATGATGGTGGCTTTAAGATCACTGGTTACACAGTAGAAAAGAGAGAACTGCCGGCTGGCCGTTGGATGAGAGCTAACTTTACCAACATCATTGAGACGGCCTTCACTGTCAGTGGACTGGCTCAGGACACCTCATACGAGTTCCGTGTCATAGCCAGAAACTCAGCCGGAGCAGTAAGCATGCCATCCGAACCATCTGACCCAATTACCTGCAAAGATAACATAATCGAGCCACGTATTATGGTTGATGCCATCTTTAAGGACATTGTTCTTCTAAAGGCAGGAGAGTCCTTTAAGCTTGAAGCTGATATTGCTGGCCAGCCAACCCCATCTATGGCTTGGACAAAGGACGGAAAGGAAGTTGAGAACACAATGAAGCTGGAGGTTAGGTTCACTGAACTAACAACTATTCTGACTAACAAGGACTCTGTTAGATCGGATGGAGGTGAATTTGTTTTGACTGCCACTAATGTCGGTGGATTTGCTAAACACATCTTTAATGTTAAAGTGCTTGACAGACCTGGACCACCGATTGGACCCCTGAAAGTGTCTGATGTAACTGCTGACAACTGTGTACTTACCTGGGCTCCACCAGCAGACGATGGTGGTGCCAAAATCGAAGGATATGTAGTCGAGAAACGTGAATCCAGTAGACTTGTTTGGACCAATGTGGTTTCAGGGCTGCAAGTTACACAGCACAAAGTAACTAAGCTTCTCAAAGGAAATGAATACATTTTTAGAGTAATGGCTGTGAACAAATATGGCCTTGGAGAATCTCTTGAATCAGAACCCACTATTGCAGACAACCCATATGTGAAACCTGACCCACCAGAAAATCCTGAGGTGACAGCTATTACTAAAGATTCAATGGTTGTCATGTGGCAAGCACCTAGGAGTGATGGTGGAACTCCAATTACCAACTACAGTATTGAAAGGAAAGACAGAGCTGGCCTCCGCTGGGTCAAATGTAATACAAGAAAAGTCAAAGACCTACAGTTCAAGGCAACAGGTCTTACTACAGGACATGAATATGAATTTAGAATATTTGCTGAGAATGCTGCTGGAGTGAGTGTACCAAGTGTGCCCAGTCTATTCTACAGAGCCACTGATGGGCTGTACAAGCCAGGGGCTCCATGCAACCCCAGAATCTTGGACACAACCAAATCCTCAATTACCATTGCCTGGAACAAACCTGTATACAATGGAGGCTCTGAAATCACTGGTTACATTGTTGAGACATGCATCCCAAGTGAAAAAGAGGAAGAGGAGGAATGGACCATTGTAACTCCCAAAGAAGGTCTCCTTGCAACATTGTTTACCCTCACTAATCTGAAAGAAAATCAGGAGTATAAGATTAATATTTCTGCCATTAATAGTGAAGGAGTTGGTGAGGCAGCACTTGTTCCTGGAAATCCTAAAGCTGAGGACAGACTCCTTCCTCCGGAGATAGACTTAGATGCTGAGCTCCGCAAAGTGGTCAGTCTGAGAGCTTGCTGCACACTCCGACTGTTTGTTCCAATTAGAGGCAGACCAGCTCCTCAGGCAAAGTGGTCTAAAGGTGATGGTGAGCCTTTAGAGAGGGCAACCATTGACAGTACATCATCATACACATCCCTTGTAATTGAAAATGTCAATAGATTTGACAGTGGAAAATATAACCTCACCATTGAAAACAGCTCTGGCTCCAAGACGGTTACAGTTCAAGTCAGGATTCTTGATACACCAAGTGCCCCACAAAATCTGAAAATTACTTCAGTCACAAACAAAGCTGTCACTTTAACATGGGATCCACCAGTGAATGATGGAGGAGTCAAAATTAAGAATTATATAGTAGAAAAACGGGAGTCCACAAGGAAAGCATATGCCACAGTTAATGCCAACTGCCATAGTACCGTCTTCACAGTTGACCAGCTTTTAGAAGGGTGTAACTATTACTTCAGAGTTTTAGCTGAAAATGAATATGGCATTGGCTTGCCCATTGAAACAACTGAATCAGTTAAAGTGTCTGAGAAGCCACAACCACCTGGTAAAATCACTCTGAAAGACGTCACCAAGAACAGCGTAACCCTATCATGGGAAAAGCCAGAACACGATGGTGGCAGCAGAGTAGGTTGTTATGTTGTTGAGATTCAGCCAAAGGGTGTGGATAAGTGGACCCAGGCTATGATTGTGAAAGAGACAGAAGCTACTATCAGTGGACTAAATGCAGGGGAGGAGTATATGTTCCGTGTAGCAGCAAAGAATGAGAAAGGAACCAGTGACCCTCGTCAAATTGGTGTCCCTGTCATAGTGAAAGATCTAATCATTGCACCAGTTGCTAAAATACTGTTCAATACATTCAGTGTTTTGGCAGGAGAAGACTTGACAGTGGAGATTCCATATGTGGCACGCCCTAAAGCAACTGCTACCTGGATAAAAGATGGTCAGCCTCTGAAAAGAACTACCAGAGTCAACTTTGGTGCAACAGACACATTGTTGAACCTCAACATTAAAGAGGCAGCTAAGGATGATGTTGGCCAGTATACTGTCACTCTTGGCAATATAGCAGGAGAGACAACGGTAAATATTGGTATTGTTGTTCTAGACAAGCCTGGCCAGCCCAGAGGGCCTGTCAAGGTGGAGGAGGTCACGTCTGATAGTATAACAATCTCCTGGAACCCACCAGATTATGATGGTGGATGCCCCATCAAAAACTACACTGTGGAAAAAAGAGACACATCCACAACTACCTGGATGGTTGTATCTCAAAACCTAGCAAGAACAAAAATTAAGGCAGGCAGGTTGAAGACTGGCTCTGAGTATCAGTTTAGGATTGCTGCTGAAAACAGATATGGAAAGGGACCAGCTCTCCAAACAGAATGTATTGTTGCTCAGTACCCATACAAGCTCCCAGGACCACCAGGAACACCAAACATTGCCGCCTGCTCTAAGGACAGCATGGTTGTAGCCTGGAATGAGCCTGTGAGTGATGGTGGAAGTGCTATCTTAGGCTATCATCTTGAACGCAAAGAGAGAAATAGCATCTTGTGGGTCAAACTAAACAAGTCTCTCATTACTGACCAAACTTTCAAGACCACAGGTCTGGAACCAGGAATGGAGTATGAATACCGTGTTTACGCTGAAAACATTGTAGGAATAGGAAAAGCAAGCAAAGTGTCTGAAGGCCATATTGCAAGAGATCCCTGTGATCCTCCTGGCACTCCAGAAGCAACAAAAATCACTAAAGACTCCATAACCATTGTTTGGACCAAGCCTGAATATGACGGTGGTGCAAAGGTGACGGGGTACATTGTTGAAAAGAAGGAGCTTCCTGAGGGTCGTTGGTCAAAGGCCAATTTTACCAATGTCATTGAGACAGAATATGTTGCAACTGGACTTATACAAGATAATCAATATGAGTTTCGGGTTATTGCTAGAAATGCTGCAGGTGTTTTCAGTTTACCCTCTTACAGCACAGGCCCTATAACCGCCAGGGATGAGATTGAACCACCACACATCAGCATTGACCCTGAATACACACAGACGCTTGTGGTTAATGCCGGGGACAACTTCAAAATTGATGCCGATGTGCATGGCAAACCATTGCCGTCCATTCACTGGCTGAAGGGAGAACAGGAACTCGGCAACACTATTCATAGAGAAATTAAGAACACACCCACTAAAGCTTATATATCAGTTAAGGAATCTAAACTGTCAGATGGAGGCCGATACACTCTTTTGCTGAAAAATCCTGGTGGAGAAAAGGCTGTCCAAATCAACGTTGTTGTCCTTGATAAGCCTGGGGAACCTCAAGGACCTCTTGTTGTTACAGGAATAGCCAAAGATCATTGTTCCCTTGCATGGAAACCACCACTTCAAGATGGTGGCAGCAAAATATCTCACTATATTGTTGAGAGAAGAGAGACAAGCCGACTTGTCTGGACTGTTGTTGATCCAAAAGTACAGAATATTTGTCTCAAAGTAAATAAGCTTCTGGAAGGAGATGAATATATCTTCAGAGTCTATGCTGTGAATCAGTTTGGAGTGGGCTCACCTCTGGAATCTGCTCCTGTTTTAATTAAAGATCCATACGTCCCACCTGGAACACCAAAGAATATTGAAGTTTCAGATGTTAAAAAGGATTCAATGGTGCTAAGCTGGGAGGCTCCTTCTGAAGATGGGGGCAGTCCTATTACTGGATACATAATTGAGAAGCATGACAAAGAAGGAGTGCGATGGACAAGATGTAACAGGCAAACAGTTACAGATCTGACATTTAAAGTAACTGGACTAATGGAAAGTCACATTTATGAATTCAGAGTTGCAGCTGAGAATGGTGTGGGCGTTGGTGAGCCAAGCACCCCAACAGTTTTCTACAAAGCTCTTGATCCAATCTTCCGACCGGGCCCACCACAAAACCCTAAGGTCACTGACACAACAAAATCATCAGTATTTCTGTCATGGGGGAAGCCTTTATGTGATGGAGGTTGTGAGATTCAGGCATATATTGTTGAGCGTTGTATTGCTGCTGAGCCAGTAGTACAATCTGAAGCCCCAGATGCACCTGAGTCTGCCACAGATGCACCTGCTGAGGAATGGGTAATATGTACACCCCCAACCGGTATAAAGACAACTAAATTTGAAGTTGGTGATCTGAAGGAAAACCAGGCATACAAGTTTAGAGTGTGTGCCATAAACAAGGTTGGAGTTGGTGAGCATGCTGATGTCTCTGGAGCTGTTGTTGTGCACGAGAGGACTGAGGAGCCAGACCTTGATATTGACCCAGAACTTAGGAAGATTGTGACCATTAAAGCTGGTGCTTCCCTTAGACTGTTTATCCCCATTAGAGGAAGACCTACTCCAGCCATCAATTGGGACAAAGATGAAGCAGCTCTCAAAGAGACTGCTCAGGTTGAAATAACCAGCAGTTACACCTCCCTTGTAATTGATAAGATGAGCAGAAATGACAGTGGAAAGTATACAGTGACTGCTCAGAACTCTAGTGGAACCAAATCTGCATTTGTTGTTGTCCGTGTCCTAGATACACCCAGTGCTCCTGTTGATCTTAAAGTAAAGGAAATTACAAATCAGTCAGTAACACTGGATTGGAAGCCACCTCTTTTAGATGGTGGATCCAAGATCAAGAACTACATCATTGAAAAGAGAGAAAGCACACGTAAAACCTATGCAGCTGCTGTAACAAATTGCCATGCTCTTTCATGTAAGATTGAGCCCCTACAAGAAGGATGTACTTACTATTTCCGAGTCCTTGCTGAAAATGCTTATGGTGTTGGCTTGCCTGCTGAAACAGTAGACCCTCTTAAGGTTTCAGAGGTGCCCCAGTCTCCAAAGACTTTGATTGTTACAGATCAGACAAAAACAAGCATCTCCCTGGCATGGGAGAGGCCGGAATATGATGGTGGGAGCAGAGTTCAGCAATACCTGCTAGAGATACAGTTGAAGGGCCAGGATAAATGGTCTGGTGTAAACACGTTTAAGACAATGGAGACTACAGTGTCCAATCTGAACCCAGGACAGGAATATCTGTTTAGAGTTACTGCAATCAATGACAAAGGAAAGAGTGACCCAAAAGTTCTTGCTGGTCCAGTGATGACCAAGGATCTGGTCTTTGAGCCAGATATTCGTCCTGCATTCAGCAGCTACAGTGTCCATGTTGGCAAAGACACGGACATTAATATTCCCATCTTTGGACGCCCTAAACCAACAATCACATGGACCAAGAATGGAGCCCCTTTGAAGTTTACCACCAGAGTCAATATTCACAATACAGTTACACATACAACACTAAGCATTAAGGAGGCAGCAAGTGATGATATTGGTATGTATACCATAACTGCCACCAACTCAGCAGGAAAGAAGGAAAGTGCAATTGAAGTAATTGTACTTGACAAACCTGGCCCTCCATCTGGTCCAGTGAGATTTGATGAAATCACTACACAGAGTGTCACAATTTCATGGGACCCACCAAAATATGTTGGTGGGTGCCAAATCTCAAACTACATAGTACAAAAAAGAGATACTACCTCAACAACATGGGAGAATGTGAGCAGCAACTGGGCTAGAACAACCATCAAAGTTACCAGACTAAAGACTGGAGCTGAATACCAGTTCAAGATAATTGCCCAGAACCGCTATGGAAAGAGTCAAGGTCTAGATTCATCAGCTGTAGCTGCTCAATATCCTTACAGAGAGCCAGGCCCACCAGGGACTCCCTTCATCGCATCTCTCTCCAGAGACCACCAAGTTGTTGAGTGGCATGAGCCTATAACAGATGGAGGAAGTCCTGTTCTTGGCTACCATCTTGAAAGAAAGGAGAGAAACAGCATTCTCTGGGTCAAGATCAATAAGACACTTATTCATGGAACTACATTCAAGAGTTATCCTTTGGAAGAGGGTATAGAATATGAATACAGAGTTTATGCTGAAAATATTGTTGGCATTGGCAGAAGCAGTAAGGTTTCAGAAGGTTGCTTTGCCCGTGACCCATGCGATCCCCCAGGCACACCAGAGGCCATCCATGTTACCAAGGATACCATTGTCATTCAGTGGACTAAACCAGAATATGATGGAGGCAGTAATATCACTGGCTACATGATAGAAAAACGTGATCTACCAGAAGGTCGGTGGGTGAGGGCAAATTTCACTAATGTGATTGAGACCCAATTTACTGCTACTGGTCTCACTGAAAATGCCCAGTATGACTTTAGAGTCTTTGCTAAAAATGCAGTTGGAACAGTCAGCAAGCCATCATACAACAGTGGACCTATCACAGCAAGTGACAAGGTGGAGGCCCCTAAATACTCAATTGACCCTGCCTTTACCAAGACTGTTATTATAAATGCTGGAGAGACATTCAGGTTGGATGCAGACGTCCGTGGTAAGCCACTGCCTTCAGTCCAGTGGTTCAAGGATGAAAAGCCAGTTGAGAATACAATCAGACTAGAAATCAAAAACACAGAAAATCATGCAATGATCATTGTCAAAGACTGTGTAAGAGTTGATGGTGGGACTTACACACTTCTGCTGACAAATGAGGCTGGCAGTGAAACTGTTCTATTTAAGGTCTTGGTCCTGGATAGGCCCAGTCCTTGTGAAGGGCCTCTCCATGTCACTGGAGTAGCTGAAGATAGATGCACACTGGCATGGCGGGCCCCATTACATGATGGAGGTAGTCCTGTAACACATTACATCATTGAGAGGAGAGAAACAAGTCGCCTAGCTTGGACTGTTGTTTCTAATACTTGCAACACCACATGCTACAAAGTTACTAAATTACTGGAGGGCAATGAGTATATATTCCGTGTAATGGCAGTAAACAGCCATGGTGTCAGTGAGGCACTGGAGTCAGGTGCAGTTACTATGAAGAATCCATTTGTTCCACCTGGTGCACCTCACATTGAAGATGTATTCAACATTTCCCATGATGGCATGACTCTCACTTGGTCTGCCCCTGAGACCGATGGTGGCACTGAGATTATCAGTTATATAATCGAGAAGAAGGACAGGGCTGGAATCAAGTGGACCAGATGTAACAGGCAAAAAGTCACTGATCTGTCATACAGAGTTACAGGTCTAACCACAGGCCATGAGTATGAGTTCAGAGTATCTGCTGAGAACACTGTTGGACCAGGAGAACCAAGCCTTGCTAGTTCATATTACAAGGCATCTGATCCCAAGTACAAACCCGGTCCTCCAGCATATGTGAATGTAATCGACTCAACAAAAAGCTCCATTACAGTTTCTTGGGGAAAGCCTCTATCCGATGGAGGTAGTACCATTCAAGGATATATCGTTGAAGTATGCAAGGCTGAAGAGGAAGAATGGACAATGGTTACTCCCCCTACTGGCCTGCGTGTTAACAAATATGAAATCCCCAAACTTACTGAGGGCCAGGAGTACAAAATTCAAGTGTGTGCTTTGAACAAAATGGGAGTTGGTGAGCCAGCTGTTCTTTCTGGAACAGCGAAGCCAGAAGAAAGGATGGATCCACCACAAATCCATCTGGACTCCGAGCTCAGGAAAGGCATCACAATAAAAGCTGGTGGATCTGTTAGGATCTTTGTTCCCTTCAAGGGCAGGCCAACACCAGAAATTAAATGGACAAAGGATGGCGGAGACCTTTCTGAAAAGGCCATAGTTGAAAAAGCTGTGAACTACACACAGCTCTCTATTGACAGTGCTGACAGACATGACTCAGGAAAATATTCTCTGAGCTTGACAAATAGCAGTGGCTCTGTTTCTGAGTTTGTTTCAGTAAAAGTCCTGGACACACCTGGGGCCCCACAGAAACTTGTGGTGAAAGACATCAGAAAGGATTCTGTTACTCTCGTATGGGATGCACCAGTAATTGATGGAGGTTCGAAAATCAAGAACTATGTCATTGATAAGCGTGAATCAACCAGGAAAGCATATGCAAATGTGTCTACAAAATGCACCAAGACTACTTTTAAAGTTGAGAATCTAATTGAAGGAGCTATGTACTACTTTAGAGTGATGGCTGAGAATGATTATGGAATTGGTCAGGCTGTAGAGACAAAAACTGCTTCAAAAGCCTCTGAAGTACCACTGCCTGTTGGAAAGGTTTTCCTCACCGATGTCACCAAAACCAGTGCCACACTGGCCTGGGAGAAACCTGAGCATGATGGTGGCAGCAGGATTGGTGGCTACCTGGTTGAGATGCAGCCCAAGGGTACAGATAAGTGGGGAGTTGCTGCAAGCCCAAAGATTTGTGAAGGAACTGTTAAAGGCCTAACAGCAGGAAAGGAATACTTATTCCGGATCATTGCATACAACGAGAAAGGAAAAAGTGAGCCAAAGGCACTTGCTGCACCAGTGATTGCAAGTGACATGACCATAGAACCAAGCATTAAGATGCAATTTAACACATACAGCGTGCTAGCTGGAAAAGATCTTAAATTGGAGTTCCCTGTACATGGCCGGCCCAAACCTAAAGTCAGCTGGGAAAGGGATGGTCAGGCTTTAAAGGTGACATCTAGAGTTAATGTTTTTAACACTCCATTAACTACTGGAATTAAGATTACCGAGGCATGCAAAGAGGACTTTGGTAAATATTCTATTACTGCAACAAACACTGTCAGCACCATCACAGAAGATGTGACTATTATTATCCTTGACAAGGCTGGCCCACCAAAAGGTCCGGTCAAAGTCTTAGAAGTGAGCAACACTTTTGTCCATCTCTCTTGGGAGCCCCCATTGTACACTGGTGGTTGTCAAGTTAAGAACTATATAGTGGAGAAGAGAGATACAACAACCAATACATGGCAGCCAGTTGTTACACAGCTAGCTAGAACAGCTTTTAAGGTAACAAAACTGAAGACTGGTGCAGAATATCAGTTTAGAATCATTGCTGAAAACAGATATGGAAAGAGTGCGCCTCTGGACTCCAAGGCCATTGTAGTGCAGTATCCGTACAAACCACCTGGACCTCCTGGGACACCATATGTTAAATATGCAACTAAGGAAATGATGATCATTGAATGGAATGAGCCAGTCAGTGATGGTGGAAGTGCGGTTATTGGCTATCATCTGGAAAGTAAAGAGAGAAGCAGCATCCTCTGGAACAAACTAAACAAGACCCGCATTACAGATACTCAGTTCAAGATCTGCAACCTTGAGGAGGGTATTGGTTATGAATTCAGAGTTTATGCTGAAAATATTGTTGGCATCGGCCGATGCAGTAAAGTATCTGAGTCCTTTGTTGCTCGCGATCCATGTGATCCTCCTGGTGCTCCAGAAGCTGTATCTATTACTAAAAATCAAATCAAAATTCAGTGGACCAAACCTCAGTATGATGGCGGCAGTAAAATAAATGGATACATTGTGGAAAGAAAAGATCTCTCCTCCCCCGATGATCGCTGGGTAAGATCCAACTTTACTAACATAATTGAGACTGAGTATACAAATACTGGTCTGACAGAGAACGAGCAGTATGAATTCAGAGTTATTGCAAGAAATGCTGCTGGAGTCTTCAGTGAGCCATCAGACAGTTCCGGACCCATCACTGTTATTGACGCAATTGAAGCACCAAGGGCCTCAATGGACCCCAAATACAAGGATGTAATTGTTGTTGCTGCTGGAGAAAGTTTGCTTTTTGATGCAGACATTTATGGAACTCCACAACCTGAGGTTGTCTGGCTTAAAGAGGGAAAAGAAATGGATAAAGCCTTACGTATTGAAGTTAAAACAACTCAGAAGCGTGCAGCTATGACCATAAAGGATGTCACCAAACTAGATACTGGCCACTACGACCTTGTTCTCAAAAATCTTGGTGGTACAAAAACCTTCCCCATCACTGTTAAAGTCCTTGACAAACCAGGTCCACCCACTGGACCCATTAAAGTGACAGGAGTCATGGCCGACAGATGCATCCTTTCATGGTCTGAACCAGCTCTGGATGGCGGAGCTACTATCAGTCACTATGTTTTGGAGAAGAGAGAGACTAGCAGGTTGTCCTGGACTGTAGCTGCAGCAGATGTAAAAAGCCTTTACCACAAAGTAACCAATTTGCTTCCAGGAAATGAATACATTTTCAGAGTCAGAGCAGTAAACAAATATGGGGCTGGTGATTGTCTTCAGAGTGAACCCATTATTGCACGCAATCCCTACAAGCCTCCAAGTGCTCCTGGAACTCCTGAAGCAAGTCAAATCACGCGAGACTCTATGATTCTGTCATGGACAGCTCCAGAAAACACAGGTGGAGTTGATATTCAAGGTTACCACCTTGAAAAACGTGACAAAGATAGTGTGAGGTGGACAAAATGCAACCGGCAAAGGTTGACAGACACGCACTTCAAGGTCACAGGTCTTATATTAGACCATTTCTATGAGTTCCGTGTTGCAGCTGAGAATGAGACTGGAATTGGAGACCTCAGTGAGTTGTCTCTTTTCTACAGAGCATGTGATGCCACAACACCACCTGGACCTCCACGCCACCCTAAGGTGACAGACTACACAAAGTGTTCTGTGTCTCTGTCCTGGGGTAAACCTGACTTTGATGGTGGAGCCTACATCAAGGGATACATTGTGGAAATGAGGGAGTATACACCACATCCTGAGTTAGCTGAAGAAGCAGAGGTAGCACCAACAGTAGAAGCACCCGTTGAAAAAGAATGGACCATCTGTACTCCACCTACAGGTATTCAGGTTACTAAACTTACCATCACAGACCTGAAGGAGGGCGGAGAGTACCAGTTCCGTGTCTGTGCCATTAACTCAGAAGGAGTTGGGGAGGCAGCTAATGTCCATGGCACCGTAGTGACTTCAGACAGGGCAGATGCACCTGAGATGGAGTTGGATGCAGACCTCAGAAAGGTGGTGTCTGTCCGAGCTGGAGGAACCTTGCGATTGTTTGTCACTATTCGAGGGAGACCTGAACCTTCTGTGAAATGGGAGAAGCTTGAGAGTACTCTAACAGAGCGTGCCTCTATTGACACCACTACTTCATACACCATGCTTGTCATTGACAATGTCAATCGCTTTGACAGTGGAAAATATTCATTAACACTGGAGAACAGCAGTGGTACAAAATCTGCAGTTATTTCAGTAAGAATTTTGGACACACCAAGTGCACCACAAAACTTTGCTGTCAAGGAGCTTAAGAAGGATTCAGTAACTCTTGCCTGGGATACACCAGTGAATGATGGTGGTGCAAAAATTACAAACTATATTGTTGAAAAGAGAGAGTCTGTGAGGAAGGCCTACACCACTGTCACTAGCAACTGCACTGCTAACTCATTTAAAATTGAAGAACTCCCTGAGGGTGGAATATTCTATTTCAGAGTCTGTGCTGTCAACGCATACGGTCAAGGACAGGCAGTGGAAACCAAAGAAATCAAAGTATCTGAAGTGCCTCAACCACCAAACAAGGTAACGCTTGTGGATGTAACAAAGACTAGCGCATCACTGGCTTGGGAGAAACCTGTTCATGATGGTGGAAGCAAAGTAATGTGCTACAATGTGGAATTCAAACCCAAGAGTGGTGACAAGTGGGGCACAGCCTGCACAGTTAAAGTACCCGAAGCAACTGTTCCTAATCTGAATCCCAATGAAGCATATCTGTTCAGAGTTGTTGCAATCAATGAAAAGGGAAAGAGTGAACCAAAAGATCTGGGATTACCTGTGGTTGCAAAAGATGTTGCAATAGAACCCTCTGTAAATTTACTGTTTACCACGTACAGCGTCAAGGCTGGGGATGATCTCACTATAGAAGTGCCCGTAAGAGGCAGGCCAAAGCCTGTTGTATCGTGGAAGAAGGATGGCCTTCCTTTGAAGCAAACATCATCAATAACTATCATAAATGCAGCAACCTCATCTAAAATTATTTTTAAAGGAGCTAGCAGAGAGCATGTTGGCAAGTATGAAATCACTTTGGCCAACACAGCAGGAACTGTAACAGCTAGTATTGGAGTTGTTGTCCTAGACAAACCAGGTCCACCTAAAGGTGTTAAGGTGGATGATGTGACTTCGGACAGCATTACACTGTCCTGGTCCCCACCAGATTATGACGGTGGCTGCTCCATCAGCAACTATATAGTGGAGAAGAGAGATACAAACACCCAAGAGTGGCATATAGTAGCAAGTAATGTGGCCAGAACAGCAATAAAAGCTGGCCGCCTTACACATGGAGCGGAGTACCAATTCCGCATTTATGCTGTCAACCGTTATGGCAAGAGTAGTGCCCTTGATTCTCCGGGAATTACTGCTCAATATAACTTCAGACAACCTGGACCTCCATCAACACCTATTGTGAAACTGGCAACTAAGTCATACATGTTGGTGACCTGGAATGAGCCGGTCACTGATGGCGGAAGTGCTGTTCTAGGCTATCATTTGGAGAGGAAGGAGCGTTCTAGCATTCTTTGGAATAAGATGAACAGAGGAATGATCAAAGATACCGAATACAAAGTCACTGGTATTGAAGAGGGTATGCTCTATGAATACCGTGTTTATGCTGAAAATATTGCTGGTATTGGTAAATGCAGCAAGGCCTGTGAAGCTGTTGCAGCAAGAGATCCATGTGATCCTCCAGGGACACCTGTGGTTACAACTATCACAAGAACATCAGTTTCATTATCATGGGATAAACCTGAATATGATGGTGGATCCAAGGTTTCTGGCTACATCATTGAGCGGAGAGACCTACCTGAAGGTAGATGGACAAGATGTAACTTCACCAATGTGCCAGAGACCCACTATGAGGCTACTGGCCTTACAGAGAACAGCCAGTATGATTTCCGTGTCATTGCAAAGAACGCAGTTGGACAGTTCAGTATTCCTTCATACAACACAGGCCCTATTACTGTCAAGGATGATGTAGATCCACCACGCATCATGATGGATGTCAAGTTTAGAGAGACTGTGTTTGTGAAGGCTGGAGAAACTCTGAAGATTAACGCTGATGTTGCTGGACGTCCTGCCCCTGTCATCTGCTGGACAAAGGATGGCAAAGAGATTGAGCTGAGAGCCAGGATTCAGATTGTTTCGACAGATACAAGCACTTCTGTTGTTGTAAAGGACTGTATCAGAAGGGATTCTGGACAGTATGTACTAACTCTACAGAACATTGGTGGAACAGTCACCATGCCAATTAACTGTGTCATAATCGACAAACCAGGTGCCCCTGCAGGCCCTCTTCAGATCACTGGTCTCACAGCTGAGGCGTGCACTTTGTCATGGGGTCCTTCTCAGGAGACTGGTGGGGCTCAGATCACACATTATGTTGTTGAGAAGCGTGAGACCAGTCGTTTGGCGTGGACATTAGTTAAGGGTGATGTCACAAAAACCTACTTTAAAGTCACTGGTCTGCTTAAGGACAATGAATATATCTTCAGGGTTCTAGCCGTTAACAAGCATGGTGTTGGCGAAGCTCTGGAGAGTGAGCCTATAAAAATCACTGATCCATACACAATTCCAACTGCTCCAGCTGGTGTTGATGTGACTTCCATAACTGGAGATTCAATGACCCTTACCTGGTGTAAGCCAGCCAGTGATGGAGGAAGCCCCATCGCTGGATATGTAATTGAGCGTCGGGAGAAGACAGGCATGCGCTGGATCCGTGTGAACAGAGATTTAGTTAAGGATGTCACCATGGTGGTGACAAAACTTCGCAAGGGTTGTGAATATGACTTTAGAGTCTATGCTGAGAATGCAGCTGGCCTGAGCCCTGCCAGTGAACCATCTGCAACATTCAGAGCACTAGATCCCCTGGTTGTTCCTTCTCGTCCAAGCAAACCAAAGATTATAAGTTCGACAAAAGACACAGTGTCTATCTTTTGGAGACCACCAACAGATGATGGCGGAACTCCCATCTTAGGATATAGTGTAGAATACAGAGAATATATTCCCAAACCAGAGCCAGAGGTTGAGGATGAAGAGGAATATGAGGAGGAAGAAGAGGAACCCGAGTCACCCGAAGAACTAGCCAGATGGGTCGAGGCAATACCTCTTACCAAAAGCTTGGAGTTCACAGTCCCTGGTTTAAAGACAGATGTAGAGTACGAATTTTGTGTAAAGGCAATAAATAAAGTTGGCAGCAGTGTTCGGAGCCCATATTCAGATCCGGCAGCAGCAGCAGACAGAACAGCAGAACCATCATTTGATGCTGATCTTGAGATGCGTAAGGTTCTTGTTGTAAAGCACGGTACATCGTTCACCCTTAGAGTGCCGTTTAAGGGAAAACCAACACCATCAGTTGAATGGAGCAGAGAAGGTGTAGATCTAAAAGTAAGAGGAACCATTGAATCAACAGAATCCAGCACCTCACTGACTATTGAGAAGTCAACTAGGAATGACTCTGGAGAGTACTGTGTCACCATTGAATCACCACTTGGTAAAGCAACTCTGCCCATGTTAGTGAAAGTGCTCGACTCCCCTGGACCCCCTCTCAACGTAAAAGTTTCATCTGTGACCAGGGATTCTGTAACTCTGGTATGGGAGGCTCCAGAAAATGATGGTGGAGATGCAGTGAAAGCCTATCATGTTGAGAAACGTGAGGCAAGTAAGAAGGCCTGGGTGTCTGTGAGCAGCAACTGTCATGAATTGACCTACAAGGTGGAAGACTTGCAGGAGGGAGCCGTCTATTACTTCAGAGTTATAGCAGAAAATGAACATGGAGTGGGTTTACCTCAAGAGGCCAAGGGAGGAACAAAGATAACAGGTAAACTAGGACAAAATGATAAGTGATAGCTGTACAACTTTTTATACAGATCAAAACAATTAAAATAAATGTATTGCTGTGTATTTCAGAGGTACCAAGTCCACCCATGAAACTTGGTGTTGCCAATGTTACTAAGGACAGCGTTACACTTGCCTGGACAAGACCAGAATATGATGGTGGAAGCAGAATCACTAGTTACTTCATTGAAGCGGTGGAGAAGGGTCAGACCAAGTGGGTGAAGTGTGCAACTGTGAAGACCCTGACTCACACCATTAAGAGCCTGAGAGAAGGAGCCGAGTACTTCTTTAGAGTTTCTGCTGAAAATCATGCTGGACTCAGCGAACCTAAAGAGATGATTGTTCCTGTTATTGTCAAGGAAATACAGGGTATTTTTCTAATTTTATTTTAAAATTTTGATATGAAACAATTATTTTAGTTTTGACATAGCTTGAAAGGCGTAGTTTTTATTTTATACATTTTAAAGTTAGATGTTTAGTGGATGTTAAATGTAGTATTAATTCAAAGGTGTATTTTATCATGCTTCATAGTACTGTCCTGTTTTTTTACAGAGGCTCCAGAGTTCGACTTGAAGAACTACCCCAAGAATACAGTTTATGTAAAAGCAGGATCTGACCTGACTTTTGAGATTCCTCTCACTGGCAAACCAATGCCAAAGGTGACAGTATCCAAAAATAATGTTGTCATCAAAGGATCCAAGAGACTTCTCACAGAAGTAACTCCGGACAGCCTCATCATAACTCTAAATGAAAGTGTTTCAAGTGACGCTGGCAAGTATGAAATTACTGCCTCAAATGCAGGAGGTACAACCAAGATATCCCTCATTTTCATCGTGCTTGACAGACCTGGACCTCCAGTTGGTCCGGTTCAGATCGGAGAGATTGGAGAGACCACAGTATGCCTAAAGTGGGATCCTCCAGAATATGATGGTGGCAGCCCTGTTACCAACTACATTGTGCTGAAACGTGAAACAAGTACTCCTGCTTGGGTTGAGGTGGCAGCTAACGTCGCCAGGAGTGCCATCAAGGTGACCAAACTAACCAAGGGAGAGGAGTATCAGTTCAGAATCAAGGCTGCAAATCGTTACGGTGTTAGCAACCACATTGACAGTAAACCAGTCATGATCAAACTCCCCTACAGTAAGTCATCAAGTCTTTTGGATAATGTTGTTTAACTTGTATATGATTTCATGAATGATTGATCTTCCATAACTACTTTAACAAAATATTTGGTGTCTTTCAGTAATACCGGGTCCTCCATCCACCCCATGGGTTAGCTTTGTTTCCAGAGAGAGCCTGACAGTGTGCTGGAATGAGCCTGTCAGTGATGGAGGAAGCCCTGTAATTGGATATCACCTACAGATGAAAGAGAGAAGCAGCATTCTCTGGCAGAAGATAAACAAAACAGCAATACCAGGAAACCAGTGGCGTGTTACAAATATCTGTCCAGGTCTCATATATGAATTCAAGGTAGCAGCTGAAAATGCTGCTGGTATCGGAAAGCTGAGCAAGACATCAGAAGAGGTGCTAGCTATTGATGCCTGTGGTAAGTCATTAATGTCATTGACTGGCTGCCTTTATCAGGCATAGTTCAATATATGAGTGCTTTTTATATTTGATGTTTGGAGCATTGCATCATGATTTGTGATACATACAACGTCAATAGCCCATTTTAACAAATCTTTTTTTCCTGATTGATGTTCTAGAGCCCCCAGCAAATGTCCGTGTCACAGAAGTCACAAAGAACTCAGTCAGCCTGTCTTGGCAGAGACCACCGTATGATGGAGGAAGCAAGATTACTGGCTACAGTGTGGAGAGGAGGGAAGCTCAGAGTGGCAGATGGGTGAAAGCCAACTTTACAAACATCATTGAAATGGGCTTCACTGTATATGGACTCACCCAAGATGAATCCTATGAGTTCAGAGTATACGCCAGGAATGCTGTCGGGTCTGTCAGCAACCCATCTCTTATTGCTGGCCCCGTCACCTGTGTTGATGCATTTGGTAGGCTATGGATATATATTTACTTTTTTACTGGCTTACTTTAAAATTGTCTACGTTTGATATTTAAACTATTTAATTATTTTTCTACAGGTGCCCCAGCCATTGATCTTCCTCCTGAGTATCTGGATGTGGTCCAGTATAAAGCTGGGGTTTCAGTAAAACTCAGAGTAGGAATTATTGCTAAGCCTCTGCCAACTATTGAGTGGCTCAAGGATGGAAAGGAGCTGGTAACCTCTTCGACTGTGTCAGTTGAAAGCACAACAGACTCCTCTGCTGTTCTGATCAAGGATGCAACTCGCTTTGACACTGGCTCATATGAGATTAAGATCAAAAATGCTCTGGGATCAGCTTCTGCTAATATCAGGATTGAAATACTTGGTACTTTGGAGCACCTACATTTCATGAATCCATTATCTCAGAGATGGATGCAAGGATGTGTATCTGATGTTCATTTGCCTTTCATTTTTCCCCATTTAGACAAGCCTGGACCCCCAACTGGCCTCATTAACTTTAACTCCATAACAGCAGACCGCATAATCTTCAGCTGGAATCCAGTTCCAGAGTCTGATCAGGGAGGTTCCAAAGTCACTCACTATATTGTTGAGAGGCGTGAGACCAGCAGAGTGGTTTGGTCAACGGTTTCAGATAGACATGAGGCAACACACATCACAGTCGGAAAGCTGGTGCGTGGAAATGAGTATGTTTTCCGAGTCATGGGAGTTAACAAGTTCGGCGTTGGAGAGCCACTCGAATCGGAGCCTGTCGTCGCTAAGAATGCCTTTGGTAAAAAAAACAATCTATTTTTCAATGACAATATGCTTATATAATTGAAAATAATTCAAGATCACTGTACAAATTAAAACTAAAAACAGGTTAAAAAAACATCAAATAAGTTACATGGAGCAATGAAATCCCAAGGAGTAAGCAGTTTTGAGTCCAGATTTGAACGGGAGATGGTGTTGATGTTATAGATGTCTGGTGGAAGGGAGTCCCAGAGTTCGGAAGAGAAAGGGAGAAAGCTCTGGTCCCCATTGTGCAGAAGAGAATAAAGGAAACAGTGAGGCAGATAGAGGGGGAGGATCTGGGGCATGAAGAAGAGTAGATAAGGATGGATTAGATTGTGGACAACCTTGAATGTAAACCGATTCATTCCAAATATGGTTCAAAATTTGGCTGGGAGCAAATAGAGCTGGTACAGAACTGGGCTGATGTGGTGAAATGCAGAAGGTCTGGTGATGAAATGAGCAGCCGCCTTCTGGACCATATAGAGCTTATGGAGGGATTTTTAAGGGATATCGAAGAGATGAGAGCTGCAATAATCAATACGGGAGATGACAAGGCTGTTAACAGGAATTGAGGTGGAGTAAGGGGAAATGGAGGTACAGAAGACAATGTTGCATACATGATAATATGCAGACGGAATTATGTTATTAATGTGAGAGGTGAAAGATAGGGAGCCATCTAGAGCTCCTCTCAATGGAGAAAAAAACTGTCTTTTTTGGATAATACTGATTTTGTCTCTATAGGATTACAGGGTATCACTGTTTAATTTTAGGAAGTTTGAATTAAAAAAAAAAAAAAAGCAGGGAAGAGGATGGGAGATTAGAATTGATTTTAAAGGATAAGTAAAATATTGCAGAGTATGTAAATGGTGAAAAGTATAGGTAAGGAATACCAGATCTTACAAGAGAAGCATGGGAGCTGAAGGACTTAACTTGAACAAACAGAGTGGCCAGAAAGGTAGGAGGAAAACCAGTCACGGTGGTGTGGCTGGTGGCAAGCAAGGATAATCTGTTAAGGGGAATGGAGGGAGAGATTGCATCAAAGGCTGCACTCAGATCAACAAGAATGAGAATGGAAAGTCAACTGGGGTCAGCTGTTATTAAAAGATCATTAGTGATTTTTATGAGGGTGATTTCAGTACTATGTGGGGGACAGAAAACCGACTGGAAGTATTCATAGAAGTTATTTTATGTTAAATGGAGTTGAAAGCAACTCTTCTTTAACTATTCTGAAGACAAGTATATTTGAAATGGGTTAGAAATTATTGTAGTTGGTAGGATCTGATCCAGGTTTTTAATTTTGTTAGTGATAAGTCTTAAGGAGGATGGGAACAAGAGCGAGGAGTGAATGATAACAGTTATGAAAGGGAAAAGAGATGAGAGGTAGAATTTAACAAGGGCTTTAGAGACAGGATGAAGCTGACAGTAGTAAGAAATTACAGATATGGGGAAGGAGGGGTAGGAGAGGGTAACACTTCAGGTTTTTACTGGTGCAAGATAGCTCAGAATATTGTTTAAACCATCTATATATTGAGAGGCCAGGTCATCTGGGTTGAAGTAGTTTTATAATTTCATCATTCATAAAACATTGCACCAAATATCAACTTTATTCTACTTTTCAAATAAAAAATGTTAGCAGGGTTGGCTGCAAATTCATGTTATTTGCCTTTTCTAAATCTTTTTTTTTTGCCCTTTTCTAAAGTAACCCCTGGCCAACCTCATACTCCAGAAGTGAATACTACCACCAAGTCCACCATGTTGGTAGAATGGGACAAACCAGGAGTCGATGGCGGTAGCTCTGTGACTGGCTACTACTTAGAGAGACGTGATAAAAAGAGCTTGCGCTGGATAAGAGTGTATAAAGACCCAATCATTGACACCAAACAGATGGTGTACCACCTGACTGAAGGAAATGAGTACCAATATCGTGTATGTGCCATTAACAAAGCTGGCGAGGGACCGTTCTCTGATGTATCCGACTACTATAAGGCTGCCGACCCAGTTGGTATGTGATAAAAAAAAAAACTTTGAAATTTAAAAACAAACCATTTCACCTAGGCTACTCTCCTAACTAATAATTTTTATTTACAGATCCACCGGATGAGCCTTGCAAGTTGAAGGTTGAGGACTCCACAAAGACATCCATCACCCTGGCTTGGTCTAAACCAGAATGGGATGGAGGTAGTGAGGTTATCAGCTATATGGTGGAGAAGCTTGTTGAAGGAGAGCAAGACTGGGCCATGATTACTTCTAAGGGTGAAGTCAAGACTACAGAGTACACAGTTCATGATCTAAAACCAGATACAAACTACTTCTTCAGAGTCTCTGCTGTGAACTGTGCTGGCCGTGGAGAACCTTTAGAGATGA
The DNA here is from genome assembly GCF_011125445.2 of Fundulus heteroclitus. Lineage (NCBI taxonomy): Eukaryota > Metazoa > Chordata > Actinopteri > Cyprinodontiformes > Fundulidae > Fundulus > Fundulus heteroclitus. The sequence continues at coordinate 42,596,486 of NC_046367.1, forward strand.
CTGAGCCTGTGCAGGCCAAAGATATCCTGGGTAAAAGATGTTCAAAATGTTGATGTTATACTTTGCTTATTTTTATGTCAATCTTTGTAACACTAAGTTTGTTTGCCCTTCACAGAGGAAGCCCAGATTGACTCGGATGTTGCCATGAGAACTCACTACATTGTGAAGGCTGGTAAAGATGTGGAGCTATCTGTTCCATTGAAGGGCAGACCTGCTCCCACTGCTTCCTGGAGCAAAGGAGAAGAATGTATAGATCGCGATGCCAAATATGAGTTCCACCACTCAGACACAACAACAGTGCTTATCATGCGTGAAGTGACCAGACTGGACACTGGAAAGTACACAGTCAAGATAGAGAATGGTGTAGGAGAACCAAAAGCCCTGACTTTGTCTGTAAAGGTACAGGATAGCCCGGCTCAGTGCAGGAACCTGGTTATGAAGGATGTTACCCGTGGAAAGGTCACTCTTTGCTGGGACCCTCCACTCCATGATGGCGGTGCTGAGATCACAAACTACATCGTTGAAAAGCGGGACTCCTCTAAGCGATCATACTCTGCAGTGACAACCAAATGCACAAGCACTACATACACTATTGAAGATCTCTCAGAAAAGACATCCTTCTTCTTCCGTGTCTTAGCAGAGAACGAGAATGGTATTGGTGATCCATGTGAAACACAGGAGCCTGTCAAGGCTACAGAAACTCCAGGACCGGTCAAGGAAATTTCTATGAAAGATTCGTCCAAGACCTCTGTGACACTACAGTGGCTGAAGCCGGATTACGATGGAGGCAGCATCATCTCTGACTACATAATTGAGAAGAAGCTTAAGAATGAGGAGTGGTCATTGGGAGGGGTTAGCAGACAGTGTGAATTTGAGGTCAAGAAACTCAAGGAGCACTCTGAGGTGTTCTTCAGAGTTGCAGCCAGAAATGAGAAGGGACAGGGCGACTTTGTTGAGCATGGTCCTATCAAGGTCATCGACTACATTATCACTCCTGAGGCAGACCTTAGAGAGTACCCAGGTGGTAGGCTCAGTGTTCGTCTGGGTCATAACGTGCATATTGAATTGCCATACAGAGGCAAGCCCAGACCTGCTGTGCAGTGGTTAAAGGACAGCATACCACTGAAGGAGAGCGACCAAGTTCGCTTTAAGACAACTGAAAACAAAGCCACTCTGATGATTAAGAATGTGAAGAAGGAGAATGAGGGAAAATATACCTTGAGTCTTGACAACAAGGTCAACAGGAAATCTTTCCATATCTTTGTCAATACACTTGGACCACCATCTAAGCCAGTTGGACCCATCCGCCTGGATGAAGTCAGAGCTGACAATATCATGATCTCCTGGGATGAACCTAATGATGATGGTGGTGGAGAAATTACCTGCTACACTGTGGAGAAACGTGATACCTCCCAATCTAACTGGAAAATGGCTTGCTCCCGTGTAGAGGGTACTCAGTTCAGGGTACCCAATTTAATCAAGGGTGTCCAATATCAGTTCAGAGTATTTGCTGAAAACCGATATGGAGTCAGTGAGCCTCTAATCTCACAAATGGTTATTGCCAAGCACCAATTTAGACCTCCAGGCCCACCAGGAAAACCTGTTGTGTACAACGTTACTAATGACGGCATGACAATCCAGTGGGAAAAACCCATCTACGATGGTGGAGTCCCTATCCAGGGCTACCATGTGGAGAAAAAGGAAAAGAACAGCATCATGTGGCAAAAGGTGAACACAGTCCTGGTCAAAGAAATGACTTACAGGATTTTGGAACTCATCGAAGGTCTGGAGTACTCTTTCAGAGTCTATGCGCAGAATGATGCTGGCTTCAGCCGAATGAGTGATGAAAGCAAGCCAATAATGGCTGTGAGTCCTGTTGGTAAGTCTCCGTTAAGACAATAACATTTTAAACATCCTATTGTGGGAAATATGTGTTAATGATGGTAGTGTTTTAAATCTAACAAAAGGCTATGTCTTTTAGACCCTCCTGGCCAACCTGATTACATTGATGTCACCAGTGATTCAGTAACATTAAAATGGGATGCACCTAAACGCGATGGTGGCAGCAAGATTACAAACTACAGCGTTGAGAAACGTCAAGGAAAAGGACGCTGGTTCAAGGCCAATCTGACTGAGGTACATGACTGTCAGTACACCGTCACAGGGTTGACGACAAATGAACGCTACGAGTTCAGAATCATTGCTAGAAATGCTATAGGCGTGGTCAGTCCCCCATCCAACTCCTCTGGCTTAATTGCAGTACGAAGTGAAAATGGTGAGTTGCAACAGAATCTAAAATACATTACACTGTAAAACTAATTTAATATAAAATTATAATTCATGCACATCAATTATTTCCATTAATGTAACATTCAGAATGCAAGTAACTTATTTTACTTCTGCACATTATAAACTAACATCAACTTTCTTAAAACAGCTGCTCCAAATATTGAGTTTGGCCCAGAGTACTTTGAGGGTTTGACAGTGAAGGCAGGAGATAACATCCGGGTGAAGGTGACCATCACTGGACGGCCAGTTCCTAAAGTTGTCTGGTACAGAGATGATGTGGAGATTACCAAAAAGATGATGGACATCATTAATGTTCCTGGATCCAGTACCTTGTTTGTCAGAGATGCTGACCGCACATATCGTGGCCTTTACACTGTAGAGGCAACCAACGGATCTGGAACCAAAAAGGAGAGCATTGTCATCCAAGTTCAAGGTAAAGTTTAGAGTTTTATTAAGTATGATGTTTAGATGTTTGTTTTTTGTGTGTGTGTTTTCAGTTCGTCTTAATGTGTTTTACATAGAGATAAATGTAAATCTCTGTCATCCAGATACACCCGGAGAGCCGGTAGGACCAATCACCTTTACAAATATTTCAGAGGGCAAATGCACTCTGTCTTGGAACCCACCAGAGAATGATGGATGTTCTGAGATTTCACATTACATCATTGAGAAGCGGGAGACCGCCAAGATCTCTTGGGCCTTAGTATCTGATGAATGTAAGCAGTGTACTTTTAATGCAACCAAGCTCATCAAGTCTAATGAGTACCAGTTCAGGGTCTCTGCAGTTAACAAGTTTGGTGTTGGAAGACCTTTGGAATCAAGTCCCATCATTGCACAATTGCAATACAGTAAGTGTAAAGCTCTTATTTCCTTGAAAATATACAGAATATATTGAAGAAGATACTTAAATTGTTTATGTTCATTTAATATATGTTGTAAACTGTCAATATTCTCCCTCCAGCAACTCCTGATGCCCCAGGAACTCCTGATGCCACTGATGTGACAGGAGAGAGTATTACTCTGTCCTGGACTCCTCCAACATCTGATGGAGGAAACCCGATTCAGCACTACATTCTAGAGAAACGAGAAAAGAAAACAGTTCGGTTCTACAAGGTGATGACCAAAAAGCCTATCATTGAATGTGCTCACAAGGTGCTTAACCTCACAGAAGATATGGAATATGAGTTCCGAGTCATGGCTGTCAACGACGCTGGTGTTGGGGCTCCTAGCAATATCTCTTTGCCAATCAAGGCTGCTGAGCCTAAAGACATCCCATGTGCTCCATCTGTGATTTGTGTGTCAGACTCTACCAACACTTCCATTAGCTTAGAATGGACCAAACCAGTTGATGACGGCGGCATGGAGATCCTTGGCTACATCATTGAAATGGTGAAGGGAGAAGAAACTGAATGGAAGAGAGTAAACGAGGAACTTGTGTCTGAACCTAATTATGTGGTGACGGGTCTACAGACAGGTGCTGAGTATAAGTTCCGTGTTGCAGCTGTCAATCATATAGGCAGAGGAGAAGACAAGGAGATTCCAGAGCCTGCTCAGGCTGTTGATAGGTTAACACCACCACAGGTGGACATTGATGCCACATTTAAGCAGACACACATCATCAAGGCTGGAGGTTCTGTTTGCTTGGGCATTCACTTCAGAGGAAAGCCCATTCCTGCCGCTACCTGGGTGAAGGAGGAAGGAGAGCTGAGCGGGATGTCAGAGATCACAACCACAGATGGCTACAGCTCTTTAAGCATTGAAAACTGCTCTAGATATGATGCAGGCAAATACACAGTTAATCTGGAGAATTCCAGTGGTAGTAAGGCAGTTACCTTTGTGGTGAAAGTAATGGACACCCCCGGCCCTCCAGAGGACGTAGCTTTCCAGGACGTCTCAAGAGGCTCAGTCACACTCTTCTGGAAGCCACCTGTCAATGACGGTGGAGCACGTATTCATCACTATATTGTTGAGAGGCGCGAGGCTAGCCGACGCACATGGCAGCAATCTGGTGGGAAATGTACACAGTGCGTTCTCAAGATCCAGGACCTGCTGGAGGGAGTGCCTTATTTCTTCAGAGTCTCAGCTGAAAACCATCATGGTCTTGGTGAGGCCTTTGAGATAACTGAACCAGTGATTGCCACAGCAGAGCCATCGTCTCCGAAGAGACTGGATGTCCTCGATACCACAGATAGCTCTGTGTCGCTGGGCTGGTTGAAGCCGGAGCATGATGGTGGTAGTCGTATTCAGTCGTATGTCATTGAAGCTAGACCAAAGGGTGGAGACAAATGGGTAGTGGTTGGCAGCACCAAGAATCTTACATTTGTTGTTGAAAAGCTCAATAAGGGTGATGAGTATGACTTCCGTGTGAAGGCTAAAAACGAAGCTGGCTACAGTAGACCAAAGAAAACTCTGGCTCCTGTCCTGGTCAAAGAGCCTCATATTGAGCCTGCTGCTGACCTCAGTGAGATACCCAACCAGCTTATCACATGCAAATCTGGCAGCACCTTCACCATTGATGTCCCTATTAGTGGTAGACCCGCTCCTAAGGTCTCATGGAGGTTGGAAGAAATGAGACTGAAGAACTCTGATAGAGTCACCATCAAAGTAACTAAGGACAGAGCCAGTATCTCCGTCAAAGACGCCATGAGAGGAGATGGAGGAAAATACTATCTTACTCTTGAAAACGTAACAGGAACCAAGACATTTACGGTGGAAGTTAACGTCACAGGCAGACCAAGTGCTCCATCTGGACCAATTGAGATCTCCTCCATCACATCTGAGTCCTGCGTTGTTAATTGGGAACCGCCTGAAGATGATGGTGGCACTGACATCACAAACTACATTGTGGAGAAGCGTGAATCTGGCTCAACGGCTTGGCAGCTAATCAACTCTAGCGTGAAGCGCACATCTCTTCATGTTAGCCACCTGACTAAGTACATGCAATACACATTCAGAGTCTCAGCTGAGAACAGATTTGGAGTCAGCAAGCCCACTGAGTCTGAGACGATTGTTGCAGAGCATCCTTTCTGTAAGTATTAAAATCCAATTATAATATATCTCAAAAGTGTGCTCTCTGTTGAGCTACATTGTAATTTTCAAACCTTATTTTTAATTACAGCACCTCCTGGCCCCCCAACAAAACCTTCAGTCTTCAATGTTACAGCAAACACAATGACCCTGAAATGGGAGGAACCCTACCATGATGGTGGAAGCAAGGTGACAGGCTACTGGATTGAGAAGAAGGAGAGGAACAACATATTGTGGGTTAGGGAGAATAAGATCCCATGCTTTGAGTGCTACTACAAGGTAGAAGGTCTGGTTGAAGGCCTGGAATACCAGTTTAGGATTTATGCTATGAACAGTGCTGGGCTCAGCAAACCCAGCGAAGCCTCTAAGGGAGCAGTTGCTCAAAATCCAGTTGGTAAGTCTTGCCCCTTTTTAATCACATAATATATTGTTTATCTATGTACAAACTTATCTGACAAACTTATTTGAATTGGTGTTTAGATCCACCAAGTAAACCTGAAGTCACCAATGTTACAAGGACCACAGTCTCCTTGAAATGGTCAGCGCCGTTGAATGACGGTGGCAGTCCAATTATTGGCTACATCATCGAGCGAAAGCCGTACACGCTGACCGGTGAGGGCCGCTGGCTCAAGTGTAACTACACCAACGTGACAGATCATTTCTACACAGTTACTGCCCTGGGAGAAGGAGAGGCCTATGAATTTAGGGTGATTGCCAAGAATGCCAACCAAGTTTTCAGCACACCATCCGAATCCACAGGCTCTGTTCAGTGCAAGACTGATTTCGGTAGGATTTTAAATCTTCCACACTCTATTTGGCACAGTTATTTTTAAAAGCATGCAACCTGACATTAGATACATCTGAATATGGGGACAATAAAATTTTATCTCCACTTAACAGAGCCTCCAAAGGCCCATTTGGACAGCAAGCTCCTTTCTGAAACTGTAATGGTCAGAGCCGGTTCCGACCTGGTTCTGGATGCTGCAGTGGGAGGTAGACCTGATCCAAAGGCTTTCTGGTCCAAGGGCAACAGGGAGTTGGAGATGTGTGAAAAATATCACCTGCAGTACACTGCCACCAGAGCTATGGCCATTATTAAATTTTGTGACAGAGATGACACTGGAAAATACATCCTGACAGCCAGAAACGTGAGTGGAACCAAGACTGCAGAGGTCAACGTCAAAGTGCTTGGTAAGTATTTTCTTTATTTCTGATTTATTTGCAATCTCGGGTAACAGTTAGTTGTTGTTTTTTCTCAAAGTGACTTACCCTAAGTATATCTTGCTTTGTCTAGACACACCTGGAGTGTGTGAAGGCAGCATTGAGATCAGCAAGATAACAGAAGAGTCATGCACACTAAGCTGGAAGCCTCCTCTTGAGGACGGCGGGGATGACATTGCACACTACATTGTAGAGAGGCGTGACACCAACAGGCTGAACTGGGTGGTCATGCATGCCGAGTGTAAGGAGCTGACATGCAACATCACCGGTCTGTTCAAGAACACAGAGTACTTGTTCAGAGTTCGTGGAGTCAACAAGTATGGTTCTGGTGTTTACCTCCAATCAGAGCCCATGGTTGCCAGAAACACATTCAGTAAGTGCAAGAAGTGAAATCATTGATCATTAATCCCTAAACGTGAGGTCTACAAAAATCTAAATACCAATCAAATTTAACTGGTATTTTTTTATTGGATATTTAAAGAAAAATCAAAAAGACCAATCTTACCAAAGAGAAAGGCATGAAAAAATAAGAAACTCATTACCACTAAACTGATTTTTCCTTCTTATCTGTTCCTTAGCTGTGCCCACTCCTCCTGGAGCCCCAGAGATCCTGGTATCAGGAAAGGACTTTGCCACTATTGAGTGGCTGAAGCCAGAAAGTGATGGCGGCAGCCCAATAACTCATTACCTGGTGGAAAGACGTGAGAGAAAGAGTGCCCGATGGGTAAAGGTGAACAGGGATGGCGCTCACCTGGACACGACACTAAAGGTGTCTGGTTTGACTGAAGGCAACATCTATCAGTTCAGAGTAACAGCCATTAACAAGGCCGGAGAGAGTGAGCCCAGCGAGGTCTCTCTGTATGTCGTCTGCAGAGTGCCAACAAGTATGTTTCATCAACAACTTGAATAGCACATCACTGCATTAATGTCATTTGAAACTTTGTTGCAACATTGAGAAAGAGAAACGCCATCTGCTATGAGAGCTACACTGACCTGTGCATTACCTCTTCTCAGGCACTCCTGCTCCTCCTTCTATTCCTCGAATCGCTGATACCCATGCTGATAGCATCAGCCTTGCTTGGTCCCGACCTGTGGATGACGGAGGTGCTGATGTCATTGGCTACATTCTGGAGATGCAGGAAGCTGGAGCAGAGGAATGGAAAAAGGCACATGAAAAGACTCTGCGTTCTACAGAGCATGTGGTGACTGGACTTTCCTCAGGCAAGAAGTACTGCTTTAGAGTGGCTGGCATCAATGTTAATGGAACAGGAGACTTCAGTGAACCTTGTGCTGAGACTGAGCCAGTGGAAAGAATTGGTAAGTCCTTTAACAGCCTCAGATTTGAAGTTAAACTATCCGTTAACTGTGTGTATTTGTTTAGTCTCAGGCAAAAATTCCCAAACTGACTTTCAATCCTATCCACATCTATCGCTCACAGAACCTCCAGATTTTGAGCTCCACGATGACCTCAAAAAGACCATCTGCTTGCGCGCCAGTAGCTCCCTTCGTCTTTTTGTCAATGTCACGGGTCGTCCTGCCCCTACCATAACATGGAGCAAACCTGGTGTCGACCTCCATAACAGAGGCTTCATTGAGGTCACCAACAAATCTACTACCCTCATAATCGACAAAGTACACCGCTATGATGCTGGCAAGTACACGCTGCTGGCCGAGAACTCAGCTGGAAAACAGGAAATCAGTATGCTTGTCAAGGTTTATGGTGAGTTAATTACAATATCTGTGAATACATTTAATGACTGTATCAAATGTTATTTTATGGGGTAAAACCCAGTTTTGAATATTTTGTATTTTGACTCAAGAACACATTTATATTCTTAGATACACCTGGACCAACTGGACCAATCAAGATCAAAGAGCTGACTAAAGACTCTGCCACCATCTCCTGGGAAGCCCCAGCTGTGGATGGAGGTGCTCCTGTTAACAACTACATCATTGAGAGACGCGAGGCCTCCATGAGAGCTTATAAGACCGTAACCTCCAAGTGTAGCAAAACTTCCTATAAGATTGATAATCTTATGGAGGGCATGCTATATTACTTCCGTGTCCTCCCTGAAAACATTTATGGAATCGGTGAGCCCTGTGAGACCCCAGACGTCATCCTGGTTTGTGACGTTCCTCTTCCACCACATAAGTTTGAGGTGGCAGACGTCACTAAGACCACAGTCACTCTGGCCTGGGAGAAGCCTGAGCACGACGGTGGCAGTCGATTGACCGGCTACGTCATTGAAGCTTGCAAGGTTGGCACTGACAAGTGGATGAAGGTGGCAACACTGAAGCTCACAGACTTCGAGCACACCATTGAGAAGTTGAATGAAAAGGAGCAGTACTTGTTCAGAATTCAAGCTGTCAACAGCAGAGGAGCCAGTGAGCCTAAAGAACTTGTTGCTGCTGTCACTGTCCAGGAACAGAGAGGTAACAACAGCTATACTACTTTGAGATCATTGTATAGTGAATTTATTTATAACATCACAGCAGTTCACAATAATCTTCAGCCAGTGCAGTAAAATGCTCCTTTTGTTTCAGTGATGCCCAGTGTAGACCTGTCCAGCATTCCCCAGAAGGTTGTTAATGTTTTGGCTGGTAAGACATTGGAACTGGACCTGCCAATCATCGGTAGGCCTCCTCCTGTCTCATCCTGGTATTTTGCGGACAACAAGATAAAGATAACAGACCGTGTGAAGGTCAAAAGCACTGGCAAGTTCTCCAAGCTGACTGTGTCCAACACAACCATCAATGACAGCGGCAACTACACACTTGAAGTCAAGAATGTTGTTGGAGTCATCACTGAGGTCATCAAGGTCATCATTCTCTGTAAGATACTGTGCAACAATCTTTATTTTGTATTTAATTCATGATTACTTGCATCGACAGTTAAATTAATACGATTTATTTAATGATCCTAACCCCAATTTTACCCACTAGATTTTGTTTTGCATTCATTGCCTTAAGGACAGAAGTAAACCAAAAATTGTTTTACTTTCTCCACTTTGTCAGCCAAACCCGATGAACCAGAAGGTCCAATCCAATTTGATGAGATTGATGCCACCACTGTCACCTGCAGCTGGAATCCTCCAGTCAGAGATGGCGGAGCTCCGATTAGTGGCTATTTAGTAGAGCAGCGTGACGCTCACAGACCTGGCTGGGTGACTGTCTCTGACTCTGTGAGCAGACCGTTGTTCAGGTTTGAAAACCTAATTGAAGGAGCTGAGTACGTCTTCCGTGCAGCTGCCATAAATCGCTATGGCACCGGAGAGTTCCTGCAGTCTGAGATTGTTACCTGTAGGAGCTTGAAGAGTAAGACTTTTGGCCTCAGCTATACATTAAACTCTCACTATATTATACAAGCATTATTATGACCGTAGCAGAATTAGTAACACCAGCTTTCTCCACAGATGTGCCTGGACCTCCCGGTCGTCCCATCACCTTCGATGTGTCTCGTGACGGAATGACTGTGGCTTGGGAGCAACCAGATGAAGACGGTGGTCTGGAGGTTTCTGGATACATCATTGAGCGCAAAGAAGTAAGGGCTGACCGATGGGTGCGTGCAAACAAGAACCCTGTCACAATGACCAGGTACAGGTCAACTGGGCTAATTGAAGGCCTGGAGTACGAACATAGAATCACAGCCATTAATGCAAGAGGCCTGAGCAAACCAAGTCTGTCATCCAAACCAGCAGTTGCTACAGATCCCATTGGTAAGTAAAGCAAACAAGATTTTACAATATAACTTAAATAGTGACCACAAAACTCTTTCCTAAACAATTAGCCACAATATAACCCTGTAAAGAAGTCACAATATCTTTCATATTTTATCTGTTTAGATCCTCCTGGCTGTCCTCAAAACCCGAGGATCACTGACACTACCAAGTCATCTGTGTCACTTGCTTGGAGTCCACCAGATGATGAGGGAGATGCCAGGGTTGATGGTTATTTGATTGAAATGCAGAAGGCAGGCTCTGTGGCCTGGATTAAGTGTAACACCACTCCATCTCTGATCTGCGAGTACACCCTGACCAACATGCCGCAAGGAGAGGAGTTCAAATTCCGTGTGATGGCTTGTAATGCCGGTGGTTCTGGAGAGCCTGCAGAAGTACCAGGAACGGTCAAAGTAACAGAAATGCTTGGTAAAGAACCACAATTACAAATTAAAAACAATAAGATTACTGAAATGAAACAAATGCAAAACGTAAAACTAATTGTTTTAATGTTTTTGTTTTCCAGAATCTCCTGATTATGAGCTGGAGTTGAAATACAAAGATGTGTACGTTGTCCGTCATGGAGGTGTGGTTAGACTCTCTGTGCCCATTAAAGGTAAACCCCTTCCAACCTGCAAGTGGTCGAAGGATACTGGTGCTATCTCCACGAAGGCTATGATTGCATCCACCGAGGACTCCAGTGAACTGGTGATTAAGGGAGCGGAGAGGACAGATTCTGGTCTCTATGAACTCCTGCTGGAAAACAAGGTGGGCAAAAAGAAAGCCCAAATTAAGGTCAAGGTCATCGGCCGCCCGAATGCTCCAGAGGGACCAATGGTCTTTGAAGAAATCCAAGCCAATTCTGTCAAGGTTTCCTGGAAGCAGCCGAAGGATGATGGTGGCTCTGAGATCCTCGGCTACATTGTAGAAAGGCGTGAAGCAGCCAGAAATGCCTGGTACACCGTGGACTCTAGAGTAACTGAAACCCAGCTTGTTGTTAAGGGCTTGAGAGAGGGAACAGAGTACCACTTCAAAGTCACTGCTGAAAACTCCTTTGGCATCAGTGCATCTCTAAAATCTGAGCAGCCACTTGTACCCACGACTCCTCTCTGTAAGTTTTACATTCCTGCTTAACAACTCTCTCTGAAAAGTATTAAATGAGTCATCTGCTTATAATATTTCATCTACTTTCTAAACAAGGTCCCCCTGAGCCTTCAAGTGTCCCACCTGAGATCATGGATGTCACCAAAAGCTCAGTGGCACTGGCCTGGTCCAGACCAAAGGACGATGGAGGTTCTGCAATCACCGGCTACTTTGTTGAGTACAAGGAGGTGTCCTCTGAGACTTGGCTCCGCCACGAGACCAAGATCACCTCTACCATGTTTACTCTACATGGACTTACCCCTGATACAGACTACCAATTCCGGATTGTTGCCGTCAACAGTATCGGTGAAAGCGAGGCTGGTTCAGCATCTGATTCTGTCACATGCAAAGATCCATTTGGTGAGTATTGTGTGCTGATATAGAGTTCCCATATATTTGATGTATTTCCTATTAATTAGCCATTACTATCATAAATTAATTTTATTAATTAGTTCTCTAACCCCCAGTCGGTCAAGGCTCATACTGAGCCTGGTTCTGCTGGAGGTTTTTCCTTCCCGTTAATGGGGAGTTTTTCTTTCCACTGTTGCTTCATGCTTGCTCAGTATGAGGGATTGCTGCAAAGCCATAGACAATGCAGACGACTCTCCCTGTGGCTCTACGTTTCTTCAGGAGGAGTGAATGCTGCTTGTCAAGACTTTGATGCAATCAACTGGCTTCCCTTATATAGGAACCTTTTTGACTAATCTGTATAATCTGACCCAATATGTATAATTTGATTGAATTTGATTCACATGTTTTATGAATTGGCGCTATATAAATGAAATTAAATTGAAAGTTAATTATTTACTCCAAAACTCAGTTTAACTCTAAACATCTAAACATATTTCTGTTGCTTTAGATAATCTTTAGAAGTGATAGACTTTAAAATTGTTTCTCCTTTAGTTTTACTAATAGAGAACTCAAATTCAAAAAAACAAAACCTTAATGTCGATTTATTTTATTTTTTATTCCAGACAAGCCCAGCCAGCCAGGGGAGATCGACACGGTGAAGGTGGCGAACAACTTTATCACCATTTCCTGGCAACCACCAGAATGTGACGGTGGAAAGGAAATCCTGGGCTACTGGGTGGAGTACAGAAAGTCTATTGAGAGCACCTGGAAGAAGTGCAACAAACAGAGGGTTAAGGAGAAGGAATTCACCATGACGGGACTGGCCGAAGCCACAGAATATGAGTTCAGAGTTTTTGCTGAGAATGAGACAGGAATGAGTAGACCTCGTAGGACTGCCACATGCATCAAAACTAAGCTGATGGGTAAGTGCAGCTTTGTATATTTTATACTGCATATTTTACACTAGACATGGGATATGTTTCATTAAAACGCTTTGTACCCACAGCTGAAAGTAAACCAAGCCTGAGGAAGGAAATGGACGAAGTCACTGCCAAGCTTGGCCAGCCTGCTGTCATGAAGTGCCAGATTGTTGGCCGACCCGTTCCTGAAATCAAGTGGTATCATGCTGGCAAGGAAATCGTTGAGTCCCGAAAGTACGAGATGAGCTCTGATGGCCGCAACCACTCCCTGTCTATCATGACAGACCAGCAGGAAGACGAAGGAGAATACACCTGCAAGGCCGTGAATGAAGCTGGAGAAATTGAGACCACTGGCAGTCTAGTGTTGGAGGCTGCTCCATCCTTCCACCCTGATTACCCACTTAAGGAAACCTATTATGCTGGACTTGGAACGACTCTACGCATCCATGCCGTTTATATCGGTCGTCCTCAGCCAAAGATCATGTGGCTGCATGGGGCTAAGACACTGGAAAACACAGAGGAAATCAGCATTGAGACCACCGAGCACTACACACACCTGGTTGTGAAGAATGTCCAGCGCAGAGTGAATGGAGGAAAATACAGGATCAGACTGCACAACCACTTTGGCAGGGCTGACACTGCCTTCAATGTTGAAATTTATGGTATGTCATTTAAATTAATTGGTTTTATCATGCAATAACCTCTAGTCATAATGGAAATACTATCAGATTTGTATACACTAACATCCTGTGTCTTGGTTCACAGACAAACCTGATATACCTCAGGGACCCATTGTCCTGGATGCCCTCCTTAAGAACTCTGTCATCATTAGCTGGAAGCCTCCAAAGGATGATGGAGGCTGTATGATCACCAACTATATTGTGGAAAAGAGAGAAGACAAAGAGGGCATGGAGTGGGAACTCGTGTCTTCCTCCATCAACAGCACATCTTGTCGTGTCCCCAACCTCATTGACAGCGCAGGATACTTTTTCCGTGTTTATGCCCAGAATCGATATGGCAACAGTGATCCACTGGAGCTTTCCTCCCCAATCCTGATCAAGAGCCAACTGGGTAAGTTTAAGACAATGTCAGGGTTTATTTAAAAAAAAGTTAAGAAATTTGTGTTTTACCTGGGCTTCAATGCAAAAGCAGTAACACGTTTTTCTTTTATATATTTATTATCCACAGAGAGACCATCACCACCTCTGTCACCAGTTGTTTCTGGCATCACTAAGGACTCCTGTGTGGTTTCCTGGAAACCTCCGCTGAGTGATGGTGGTTCTAAGATAAAGAGCTATTGCCTTGAAAAGAAACATAAGAAGGATAAGAAGGAATGGACCGAATGGACTCCAGTTACCACAGATGAGATTAAACAAACTGTGTTCTCTGTCAAGCGCCTGACTGAGGGCGTTGAGTATATCTTCCGAGTCAAGTGTGAAAACCTCGGAGGAGAGAGTGACTACAGTGAGGAGACTGCGCCTATCATTCCAGCTACTGCTATAGATGTACGCGCTCCTGCCTTCAAGGAGGAGCTGAGGAACATGAGTGTTAAGTACAAGAGCAATGCTACCCTTGTATGCAAGATCACAGGACAGCCCAAGCCTGTGATTAAATGGTTCAGGCGAGGAAAGGAGATCCATTCAGACGGCAAGAAGATCAAGATCCAGGAGTTTAAGGGAGGATACCACCAGCTGGTCATCACTGAGGCTGATGAGGAAGACTCCACTGTTTATCAGATCAGAGCCACCAACCAAGGAGGTTCAATATGTGCCACAGTTTCTCTGGATGTTGAAAGTAAGCTTACCAATAATTAGTTTCAACAATAAAGTTAATAATGTATTTTACTTTAAAATGCAGTTAAAATAATCTTCAACTATTTTGTTGTCATTTTCAGTCCCTGCCAAAATCCATCTGCCAAAGAACCTAAAGGACAAGGAAGCCATCCCGGCTCTACGTGGGGAGGTAGTCAATATCAAGATTCCTTTCAGCGGTAAACCAGATCCTGTCATTACATGGCAGAAGGGACAAGATCTCATTGACAGCAATGGTCATTACCAGGTGATTGTCACAAGATCCTTCACTTCCTTGGTTTTCGCCAATGGAGTTGAAAAGAAAGATGCCGGTTTCTACATCGTCTGTGCCAAGAACAGATTTGGCATCGATCAGCAAACAGTGGAGCTGGATGTTGCAGATGTGCCTGATCCACCTCGTGGCCTCATAGCCAGTGATGTGTCCAGAGACACGGTCACACTGAATTGGGTGGCTCCAGCCAATGATGGCGGCAGCAGGGTTATAAGCTACATCATCGAAAAATGTCCCACGACCGCTGAGCGATGGGAGCGTGTTGCACAGTCCCGTGACACTCGCTACACTGTGATCAATTTGTTTGGTGGTACAAGCTATCAGTTCAGAGTTATTGCTGAGAACAAGTTTGGACAGAGTGCTCCATCTGAGAGCAGTGGACCTGTCATGACCAAAGAAGACAAATCCAGAGTTCTGCTTTATGACAGAGAGGTTGATGACACTGAACGGGTCCCCAAGGGCAAAGCTCAGCATTCGGACACCAAGAATCTGCACAACAAATATTCCATTGCAGAGGAATTGGGCAGAGGCCAGTTTGGCATTGTTCATCGCTGCGTTGACATCAGCTCTGAGAAGACATACATGGCTAAATTTGTCAAAGTCAGAGGTGCTGATCAGGCAATTATCAAAAAAGAAATTGCGACACTAAATTTGGCCAGACACACTAACTTCCTGCTCCTTCATGAGTCCTTCGAAAGCCCCGAGGAGTTGGTGCTGATCTACGACTTCATCTCTGGGCATGACATCTTTGAGCGCCTTAACTCAGCCGAGTTTGAGCTCAATGAGCGAGAGATTGTCAACTATATCAGGCAGATCTGTTCAGCTTTAGAATACATGCACACTCAAAGATATGGACACTTTGATATCAGACCTGAGAACGTTGTGTACACGACTAGAACCAGCTCAACTGTGAAGATTATTGAGCTGGGGCAATCCAGACACCTCACCCCCGGAGAAATAATCAAGCTTCAGTACACTACTGCAGAGTACGCTGCCCCTGAAATCCACCAGTGTGACATGGTCAGCACAGTTACTGATATGTGGTCAGTCGGTGTCCTTGCCTATGTGCTTATCAGTGGACTCAATCCGTTCACAGCCGAAACCAACCAACAAATGATTGATAACATTTCAAACGCAGCCTATGGCTATGATGATGAGTCCTTTAAACAAGTCAGTGTAGAAGCCTTAGACTTCACTGATCGTTTAATGACGAAGGAACGCAAGCACCGTATGACTGCGGCTGAGGCTCTGGTGCATCCTTGGCTAACAAAGCCTGCAGAAGAAATCAGTGCCAGGGCAATCCCAACAGGCAGACACAAGAGATACTATCAGGCAATGGTCAGGAAAGAATGGAGCACTGTAGTCTCTGCTGCTCGTGTGGCCAGCGGTGGCTCAATCAGGTCTCAGCGCGGCGTCTTTGTGTCAAAGGTGAAGATCGCTCCATTCGAGCATGGTCCTCTGGCAGGCCAGGTTAGCCACGCAGTAGTCAATGAAGGAGACAGTGTGAAGTTCATCTGCAACATTGAGAACTATGACAGCACCACAGAAGTTACATGGTACTGTGGTGTCAGGCAACTTGAAGCTGGAGACAAGTATGAAATTGAATATGAGGATGGTCTGGCTGTAATTACCATCCACAAGATCACTAGAGCAGATGATGGCACCTACAGATGCAAGGTTGTGAATGAGTATGGAGAGGACAGCGCATACGCAGAGCTGTTTGTCAGTGGTGTTCGTTCCTACCGTGACTTCTTCACTACTCGTGTGGTTAGAAGAACAAAGCGGAGAGTTGACACGGCCAGAATGCTTCAGAAGCCACCAGAATTCACTTTACCTCTGGTCAACCGCACAGCTTACCTTGGTGAGGATGTGCGCTTCGGTGTAACCATCACTGTTCACCCTGAGCCCCGTGTAATCTGGCACAAGTCTGGACAGAAGCTTATCCCTGGATATGATGACAAGAAATACACCTTCATTACTGACAAAGGCTTGTACCAGCTTATTATTCACAATCTGGAAAAGGAGGATGATGCCGAGTACAGTGTTGTAGCCCGTAACAGGTATGGTGATGACAGCTGCAAGGCCCGTCTCACTGTTGTTCCTCGCCCTAAACCGGCAGACCTCACCTTGAGGCCCATGTTTAAACGGCTGCTCGCAAACATCGAGTGCAGGGAGGGTCAGAATGTCCGTTTTGAGATTAGAGTTTCTGGCCACCCAACACTGAAATGGGAGAAAGATGGTACACCTTTGGCCTTTGGACCTTCCATAGAGGTTGTTCATGAAGGCTTGGATTACTACATCCTCCATGTAAGAGACACGCTACCTGAGGACTCTGGAGTTTACAGAGTTACAGCCACCAACTCTGCTGGATCTGCTAGCTGCCAGGCAATTCTTAAAGTTGAGAGAGTTACCCATGTAAAGAAGGAGTATGAGCCCAGTGAAAAGGAGAAGAAAAAGATGGCAGGACAGGAGGAACTGGATAAAAAGGTTAGGCTGTCCCAGATTTTGGCAGGCACTGTTGTCACACCTCTCCCGCCTGCGGCAGTAGAAGCTGTCAGGGAGGCGGCTGCTATGTTCAAACCCGCTGTCACAACCAAGAAAGGTGCGAAGACTGAGGCTGAAATTAAGAAAGAACAAGAGGAGAGGAAGAAGCGGGCAGATGAGAAAAGGCTTCGTATGCCCTATGTTGTTCCTGCACCTCGTGTCATTAATCCAGCTAGTCTCGAGGAAGATGTTGAAATCAAACACTTCCAGCCCCTCTCTGACATGAAATGGTACAAGAAGCTGCGAGATCAATATGAGTTCCCTGAGCCAATGGAGAAAATCCCGCAGAGGAGAATGAAACGCATTCGTCTGTCCCGGTGGGAACAGTTCTACGAGGTGCCCATGAGAATCAAGGAACAGTATAAGCCTAAGTGGCGCATCTCATCTTTGACTCAGGATGACCTGGAGACAGTGAGGCCCGCAAGGCATCGCACCCCATCTCCTGAGATGGAGGCCTTCCGCAGACTCAGGAGGAGGTCTTTGGGTGACCTCTCAGATGAGGAACTGCTGTTACCTGTAGGCGAATATCTCTCTATGAAGAGAACAGAGGAAGAACGGCTCCGTCTGGAGGAGGAGCTAGAGCTTGGCTATTCTGCTTCTCCACCCAGCCTGAGCCCAGTTCGCTTTGAGCTGTCTGCTTTGCGACCAACATCTCCAAGGAGAGTCTATAGTGATGAGGAAGAAGGAGAAGAGGTAAAAAGATACGATTCCTACAGAATCCCCTCTAAATATGAGGCTGGCCCAAGTTTTGTGGACCTTCGTCAGCGCCATGACAAGGCAACATACAAGCCGCCGAGACAGAAGCAACGAGTGTATGAAGAGAGAGAGGATCTGGAGCTGCTCCGCCCACATTCAACCTCTCAGAGAATCTCTACTTACAAAGGTCAACTCAAGCACATGGAGTTTGAGGAGAAGACAAGGAGCTCTAAAAAGGAAACCGTTACGGTTTCAACATTCTCAGAGACCACTGAGTCTGAACATATAACGAGTTTTGCATCTGAATTTATTCCTAAACCTGTAAAAAAGGTCCCATTACCCGAACCACAGCTGGTCAAGTCTTCTGCCGCAGAAAAAGCTGTAAAGACTGATGTTACTCTTCCTAAAGTGGACTATTTGTCCAGGTATGAGGAGAGAAAACAGGCACTCAGATCAGAGAGAAGATCTGTGGAGAGGAAAGTTGAGGTTGTAACACAGGCCCCCTTCAGCCTGGACCATGCCCCACGTATTACCATAAGGATGCGATCTCACCGTGTACCCTATGGTTCCAACACAAAGTTTACCCTGAATATCCAAGCCAAACCCGAACCAGAGATTAAATGGTTCCACAACGGGAAGGAGATTCATCAAAGCGGCAAGTACTACTTAACCAACATCAGTGGAGTTTTAACTCTCCAGATCAATAACTGTGTAACAGAAGATTCTGGCACATACCGGGTAGTCTGCAGGAACACTAAAGGAGAAACCTCTGATTATGCCACACTGGATGTAGCAGGAGAAGAATATGCTGCTATGTCATCATTCCGAAAAGATGAGGAACCACCATCAGCTCATCTGCCAGAGATGACCCGAACAGAGGTCTACCATGTTTCTTCTTCCAAAACAACTGTGGAGGAAACTGTCTCTGAAACTGTAAAAGAGACCACTGTTGTTGTTGAGGAGCCAAGGGAGAAGCGAGACATCCCAGCCACAATTCTGACAAAACCAACGTCCTTGACTGTGGAGGAAGGAGACAATGCGAGATTCGAGTGTGATGTGGATGGTGATCCAGCACCTTCTATTACCTGGGTTCGTGAAGGAACAACTGTTGCTCCCTCTGCCCGGCACCACATTGTATCTACTCAGTACAACTCCACCTTCGAGATTTCCGCTGTTGAGATGTCAGATGAAGGGAGCTATACATTGCTAGTGGAGAATGCTGCTGGAAAACAGGAAGCCCATTTCACTTTGAAAATAAAGAAGTCTGAGTCAAAGGAGAAAGTGCTTGCCTCTGCCAGAGTTACTTCTCCAGAGGCTAAATCACCGTTACCCAAGTCTCCTGAACCAGTTAAAACTCCTCAAAGAGTCAAGTCACCTGAGCCAATCAAATCACCGCAAAGAGTAAAGTCTCCAGTCTCACCAAAATCCCCAACACCAAAGTCCCCAACACCCAAGTCTCCTACTCCAAAGTCTCCAACTCCCAAGTCTCCTACCCCATCTGAAAGAGAGCAAATGATTCCTCCAATCAAGTCACCTAAGAGAGTGATGTCACCAACTCTCGAAAAGAAGCCTTTCTTCTCAGCAGTACTCCGTGACATCACTGCGTCATGTGACTCTATAGTCAAACTGTCTGTGAAGGTGACAGGGGAGCCCAAGCCTGCTGTCTCTTGGTCAAAGGATGGAAAGGTAACACATTTAAACACTCAAACTAATTCTGTTTTCATAGAATTTGACAACCCTAACTGCCGTGTTCTATGTATCGGCAGGCAATATCTCAAGGTGGGAAGTATGAATTATTCGAGGACCAATGTTCAGCACATCTAGAGATCTATGAATCAGAGGTCTCTGATAGTGGGGTCTACAGGTGCACAGCCACCAACTCTTCTGGAGCAGTGTCAACAAGCTGCATAGTCACTGTGCAAGGTAAGAAGAGACCCTGTTGTCAAAGGATCTATAGCTACAAGTGTTCTATTTTTGCCAATAAACCCCTGAACGTTTTTAATTTCAGCACCAAAGAGCTCTGCAATGATCTCTGAGGAAGTCTTAAGAAAGGAAATGATCCATGAGGAAATACGTTCTTCTGTGACAGAGGTGAAGTCCTCAGAAATTCAGAAATCAGTCAGGGAAGGCCATTCTCTTACTCTGAGGGCCAACATCCATGGGGCTTCTAACATCAAATGGATTCTGAATGGGCAAGAACTGGCCAACTCCGAACAGTACCGGTATGGAGTATCTGGAAGTGACCAGACTCTGACTATCAGGTGTGTCACCCAGCGAGAGCAGGGGATCATCACCTGTCAGGCTCAGACGGAGCAAGGGCTGGTTCGGTGTCAGTTTAACACTGATGTCACCCCCAAGAGCTCAGAGGCACCCCACTTCCTGGTGCAACCAAGGTCCCAAAATGTGGACCAGGGTCAAAATGTTATGTTTACCTGTGAAATTGCAGGGGATCCTTCCCCTGAGGTGGAGTGGTTGAAAGACAACACGATTGTGAGTCATTTTTGGTTTTCACAAGTATCTTATTTATTTGCCTTGACAAAATGTGATAAGAAGTTGTTAGTCTCTATTCCAATAAAAATAAATATGTTTTTTTTCCAGATATGTGTCACTCCAAATATCAAGCTGAGCCGCTCTAAGAACTCGTACACTCTGGAAATTTGTGAAGCCACAGTTGCAGACAGTGGGAAATACACCATAAAAGCCAGGAACCAGTTTGGACAGTGCTCTGCAACGTCATCGCTCAACGTCCTCAGTAAGTTACCCATGCACTGCAGCTAAAAAAAAGGCTTTAAAGGGTTTGCATGCTTAAGTTTGTTCTAAAAAAAATGGTCCTGGCATGCTTATAAACACTTTATTGTTGAGATTTCAGTTGGAAGTTTTTCTTTATTATGTATCTCTTTACTGATGAAGCCATTTCATTTTTAGCACATCTGCAAGGACTTAAAAAAGGCATCCTTTCTGTTTTGAATTGTTTGTTTTTATTTTTTTATTTTTTTGAGTGTTGGCAACTCTTTGTGCTATAATTTGAATGACTTAAGTGAAAAAAAATGAATTGGCGCTAAGAAATCCAAGGCATGAAAGCACCTTCAGCTTACGTTCGGTTTCTGCACTCAACCTGTCGTTGTCTGTGATCTTAGCCATCTGCTTGTCATTTGCATTTTCACAGCTCTTGTTGAGGAACCAACAAAAATGACTATTGTGGAGCAAAGAGCTTCTACTGAGGACGCTATGAGCATGCAGAAAAGTTTCTTAGCCTCATCAGTTCACATGGAAGCTGCCTCGATGCAGGCCAGCAGCTACAGCAGCAGTACCCACTCTGCTGCTGGCCAATTTTCATTTGAGAGCATGTCTGCAACAAGCATGTCTGCCATGAAGGCTGAGTCAGTGGTGTCCATGAGCTCCAGCAGCCAAACAATGGGAATGTCTGCCCATTCGCATGTAAAGGCACTCACCACCGGGGTTAAAAGAGGTGAGACTTTACATGCTGCCTGAAGTTCTCTGAATGTTGTCGTCTTTCTGGTAAACCTGGAATGTAAACGCAAACACCAGACTTGTTTTGTCTCTGTCTTTTACAACCAGCAAGTGAGCTATTTGGTGTTATACCCTAGAAGCAGCTTAAAAATAAAGGAGTAGGCCATTATAGTTTCTTCTGCATTTTCAAAGAAAAAAAATCCAAAACAGTTGATAAATTCTACTTTTTGAAGCTAAAAGTCTAAAAGGTGGATGCTTCACTGCAAAAACAGAACTAAAAATAAGTAACATTTTCTTAAAATGAGTGTATCTGTCCTTGATTTGAGCAGGTAAATTAGATTATTTGCCAATGGAAAGAGTAATTTTACCCCTAAAATAAGATAATTAGATATAATGCACCTGAAATAAGTTGATGCAGATGAGTTCTTCCTATTTTAAGTGCAAAACTCTTGTTTCATTGGCGGATATCTTATTTACCTGCTAAAATAAAGTACAAATACAATAATTTCAAGAACATTTTAACATAATTTTTAGTTCTGTTTTTGCAGTGTTCTAAACGTGTTCACTGACCTGGTTCTCTCTCTCTACAGGCACTCCACCGAAGATCGAGGCTCTTCCCCAGCATGTGAGCGCAGAGCCGGGGAAGTCCCTGTCTGTGGCAGGCATGTTTTCTGGAGACCCGGCTCCCTCAGTCCAGTGGGTCCGCTCAGGCAGAACCCTTCCCAACGGAGATGAGCGGTTCCATGTGGACAACGCGGCCGACCTCTCCACCCTCATGATCTCTGCAGTGAAGGAGGACGACGCCGGAGCGTACACTCTCCGACTGTCCAACGAGCTCGGCTCTGACTCTGCAACCGTCAACGTTCACATCCGGTCCATGTAAAAAGAAAAAAAGAGAAAAACAAATCACATCCCTTATTCCCAAACTTTTTATTTACAATAATCTTACTTGATAAAGATCTGGAATATTCTTGTAAATAGGAACTATTTTTGTACCAAACTTGACGTTAATTTATGCCAAACTAGACTAAAGTCTAAAATTGTAAAATGTGCCATATTGGATAACTATGACTTCATTTTTCTGTGACATGTACATAATGTATATAGCCGAGTTTACCGGTTATGGGAAATGTATGCATTGTTATTTATGACAATAATATTAACTGAAACTAAAAGAAGCTAAAAGTGGTTAACAGGAGAAAGTTTCCGCTGGAACGAATACCCTGTGAAACTGGGAAACTAAACTCTGTGCCTCAACGATAAGTTGAAGACTTTAAGATTGCCTCAACAGGTAGAGAGGCTCCCTGTTGATGTTATGAAGCAGAAACAAAAAGACAAAGTTCTTGTTTTGACGCGCGTCGGTGCGTGGGAGTTAAACATGAGTTGTACCGTGAGCATAAGACCCTGAGTGCTGTTTGCACTACCCTCGTGTAAGCAGCATGAACCGGCCTTGTGCTCAGACTGACTGTGTCGTACCACCACGATTTGATGACCAGCAGAGAGGGCGAGCGGCCTGCTCTCTCTGCGTTTAGATTCATTTTGATAAAGAGCGCTGCTTCTGGCACAGGATGGCAGGATTGGCTTCACTGAAGCAACATCTCCTGGCCAAAAAGAAAACAGGGAGTCAAAGCCAGCTCTGCTGTGCAGAAGCAGCGCCGTCTCTTGGAGGATTGTAGCTGACGTGTTATTGTTTTTGAGTGTGCGTGTCTGTAGTTTGTAGTTGTTTCACTTCGTCAGTAGTCAGGGTTTTTTTTTTTTTTTCTTTGTTCACATCACTGAGTTCATCTGTGGTGAGAAGAGAAGCAGTTATGGTTTTACCCTGCACTTTGACTTTATTGATCTGCTGATGTAGAACTTATATATCATCCTCCTTGAGTTTTACTGATTTAATAAAGCATGATTTCAGCACTATAAAGGCTCTGCGTATCTGACTCTTTTGTCTCTTTGCTGTCATTTCCTGCCATCACATTAACAACACAGGCATTGTTGAAGATACGAAATAAGGAACTAATGTACAGTCATGGCAAAAAGTCCATCCTCTATCAGTTCTGATGTTTTTACATATGCAAGAGATAATACAACTAATATTGTCTTTATTAGATTAAAACATTCTTGTAATCTAACCACAAGGACACAAACAACAGATTTCCCTCTGTAAGTATTATTTACACTAAACCTAAATGAAACGTCATTATTCTGAGGTTTTTCTGTAGGATAAAATATTTGCTGACGGTTTCTGTTTCCACAGAGCTGGTGAACTCTCTAAAGATAAACAGTTTAACAGTTTAATATTTTCAGATTTTTTTTAACTTTTATTTCTTATATATAAATAGTTTAAATGCATTTGGTCCATTTGATCAGTTGCCCAGTGCATCACTTTCTTACAAATTATAATTTTAAACGTGGAATAATTTACAAAAAGCAACAATATTTAAACAATTTATATTGGTTTGAATATTAAAACCCCACATCTATTTTCTGCTTTAAACTGTTGCGAACAGCAGGGGGCGATGGTGAGCATTCAAAGAACTAGAAATTATTCATTTATTTGTCCTTTGACCATCACTAGACACAAATAAAACACTGTTGGTATTTATTGGCAGCGCTTGCTGTTTATCTAAATAATGTTTGATGTTACTGATTGCATCGGCCTGCAGTTTCCACCCAGCAATAACTTTCTGGGTTTAAATCGCATATAGAGCCTGGTGGAGTTTACAGGGGCTACATCTATGTGCGGGTTCTCAAACGTTGACCCCCAGTAATTGAGCTGTTTATACCCATAAATTAAAAAAGTCCATGTTATAATTTTATCAGTAAATACTTTTGGGGAACATTTTCTTTCGTATTATTCTCCTAAAACGTTTAAGCTACATTAAACAGTTACTATACCAAATAGATTGCTCAAAAAAATAAAAAATATAAAGTTTAATATAAAGTCAGCTGAACTTCAGGACTAGTGATCTGGTCGGTTCAACAGTAGAGGGGGTAGTTAATTAGTGTCAGCTGTCCTGATGTTAAGAGAATCAGTGAGACGACCCAAAAACGACTATTTCAAGGCGTGTAGGATTATATGAGCAGGCTATTGGAATCGGTGTCAGTTGTAGTATCTACATTTCACCACTTGGTGGCGGTATTGTTAAAGAAAACTAATCTCTCTCCAACATAGAGCAAGTTCGGTTGGTTGATTCCCATTTAAATATTGCCCTGATTGTTTATTACGATTAATTAAAGCATATGAACATCCTACAGGATTTGACCTTTTTTTAATTATTTTAACATATTTATTTAGCACTGACTGGGAGAGAATGGAACAGCCTTATTTTATTTTATTTTTATCTTAAATAAATTTGATACTATTCCCTTAATTTTTAATTTATGAGAAAAAGCAACATAGAACAAGGGTCTAAAATTAGGAATGTACATAAAGTCAGAGAAAAAATATTTCCCTCCAAACCACAGAGAAATGCTAGTTTGCTGAATTAATAAGTCACTACTTAATAATGTCGGACCAAGGCTGACCCTCTGCAATGCCTCACAGTAAACCAACCGTTATTAATTAAATAAAACGATCTACAAAAATTTAAGAGCCTCATATCAGAACATTTACTCACGTCAACCAACTCTGCGTCACATCTGAACCTCGGCAGGTTTAGCGTCCGCTTCAGTGAACAGAGACATTCCAGGCTTTTCCATCTTAGAATCATATTTTTTGCGCTATTTTTACTGGATCTTTATCTTCATTGTTTCGCTGTGAGATGCTAATAGCTGTTAGCCGCTTCATTTTTTAACTTAAATACGAAAGGCTTTGTTTACAAACAGATTCGGAAAAAACAAAGCATACACCACCAAAATAACAACTAATACGCTAGCAGGACGTGATATTCTTTCATAAAGAAAAATAACGTGGCTATGCACCATTAAAACCAAAGTAATTTCTAAAGCTGATACATGTGCATACAATTGTCTTGTTAAGAATTGTCTTAACTTTCCCCCGCTTTACGGCACCACTTGAATGAAGCAACGGGCTTCGTTGCTTCATGAAGCTTCACCAGTTCAAGGGTCACACTTCCACAGAGGGAACAGATGACTGAAATGATTGAGTAAAATAACTGCAGGAGAATAAACAAACTGACTGAGATGCTTCCTGCTGTTAGCCGTGCCATTCTGACGTCAGACAGGTGATCCCTTAAAGGAGCAGATCATTATAGTTTTTACTACACCTAGAAAAGTTTCCAACTTTCACTTTTTTTCCAATGCAAAATGATCATTTTGTAACTCAAAAAGTAAAACTTTGGATCACAAAGGTTCTTTCTTTGCACATTGCTCCTTTTTGGCCTTCCTTTCACAGAGATAATTGGTCAAATTTTAGATAGCAGTCACATTAAAGCTGCTGTTACTCTTTATATAACAAACAAATATGATAATTGTTGTAATTATTCTGGGCAATGATGCTTTGTCTTATCAAAACCCCAAAGATTTATTATTAATCTAGGCCCCAGCTTTACCACTTTATTAGGTTTTATAGACATATACAAGGCACAGTGGATTTATATAGATAAGATCCATCCATCCCTCTTATTGTGTATTCAGTACTCTGTGCCAGCTGGAAATGTATCAATATCCAGACTTCCCATATACCTCAGCTTTTTCCTCCAGTTTATTGGTTTGGATTCTAAGAACAAGTCCAGGATCTGCTCCTAATTGGAATAAATCTGAGACCCTTCTCTACCAGGGTATCCTTGTTGGATGTTCTCTGCTGACTCTTCGTTATCTGGAGGATCAGCGATGCTGCCTTGAATTTCTCCAGAGCAGCCAAACTCCTCACCTTGGTTGTAGAAAAATGACCTTCGTGACATAAAGAAACACTCTGAAACAATTTGACGTAACGTAATGATGAACTTAAAGCTCCAACTTTTTATTTTAGTCTCTCCATGAAGATATGATCTTGGTTAAGGGATGGTTTGCAGGACGAGGCAGCATGCAGTGAAGAAGATACACGTTCTAACCGTGAGCAGCTGAGGAATACGAGGCTGACCGGATACGGCTGGGGCTACTTGGTCCACTATGGAAGCTTACAGTGGGTATTTACACTGAAGGGAAAGTGTCGGACAGAAACACACAGAAACACACGACGACAGATCAGACATCCCTGAACCTTCAGAGGACACACACAGCAAGTACATATCAGGTTACATCTACATCATCATCACGCTGATGATCAGAGTCCACCGGTTCTGTCAAACAGCAAGCGGGACATGATGGATGAACACCGGCAGGCTTAAAGGGAGCATATCTGGATTTTTAACTACAGTCCAGCTCACTCTGCCAACTGAGGCTCTGATGCCGACCAATCAGAGGACAGCAGGCGTTGAGTGAAGGGCTATTTAAAGAACTGAAGGATCTTGTTTCCATTAGAGGAGCGGGAGGAAGGATCAGCAGCAGGTTGTGTTGAGAGCCGAGTCCAGAAGAAGAGCTGAACCAGAACCAGCCCCCTTTAAACCCATAGTGTTCAAAACATAAAACATTTTACTGAGCTGATGCTTCATGCACGAGGCTACAGTGGTGAATATATTAACTCTAAATGTGTTTATACAGATGCAGAGAAGTATAATTAATTACAAATATGAGAGCTACAGTGAAGACTTTAAAGGGAAATTCAGCAGCAAACTGTGATTTCAGTTCAGTAGATAACAGCTAATAAAGAAACTTCTGGAAAATCTAACTTTCACATGTTTTTTTTTTCCTTTTACATTTTGTAATAATAATAAAACCTAATGCACACGTTGTTTTACTGCTGTCTGTTATTTAAAATGTTTTTTCCCCTCTAACATACATAATTAACTAGCAGCGCTGTGGGATTATTTCCAGGCATATCTTAATATAGTAGAATATCATCAAAAGTTACTTGATATTACTAATTTAATAAGACATTGAACCTCATATAGATTCATTGCACACATACTGATAGATTTCAAGTACTTATTTTTCTTAATTTTGGAAATTAGGTTTGTATTATTACAGCTTAAGAAAATGCCCAACTCTGTTTCTCAAAAAACTACTTTAATTATAATATTCCAGCAGAAATAACCAATCACTTCTCTAGCCACCGACATCCTCCACAGGGAGGATAAGCCAGAAAAAGGGTAACTCTTAAAGAAGCTGTCTGGTCAGAGTGCTGTATCCTGGAACAATAATGGAAAGTTCAGTGGAAGGAAAAAGTGTCATATAAAGGGTGCAGAAACAATAAATATATCCACAGCCTTGAAAGGATTGAGGGGGAAAAAAGCCTAAATTGACAGTTCATGGGAGATTTGCAAGACTCTGACACACAGATATATCCACGACAGGTCATGAGCCATAAATGTAATAAACAGAGACAACTTGAGAAACCTTTTGCCTCGGCTAAGAAGAAAAGGACTGGACTGTTGTTCGGTAGTCCTCCATTTAGATGACCCTTGTATCACTGCGTTGGTATGGTTTAGAAACTGGCCTGAACCCCCGAGCAGCTATGGGCTGCTGTCAGGAGGAAGATGAGAGACACCAGAGCGAAGAATGCAGACGAGCTGAAGGCCGCGTTTAAAGGCCTTTAGCCCTCAGCAGAAGTGCAGGCTCAACCCTGCCACGACCCACTGAGGCAGCGATTCATTCACTACGATCCCACAGGAACTGAAAACATGTACTGTATTTTAAATGGACAGTTCTCAGTTGGCTAACCTCTCTGTATAAGATAATCTGTTATATTTTACTTTCTGCATTAGTTGAATTTTCTGAGAAACAGAATTAACTGTTTTTTGTTTTTGTTTTTTTGCTCTAAGCCTCAAAATGAACAGAAAGGAACCATTTTTGCTCACTACTCTGTGTGAAATGAATCTATACAAGTTTGCCTTTGAATGAATTATAGAAATATTTGAAACTTCCAGAGATATTCCAAAAAAAGTAAAAAACAAAGCAACTGGACTTGTTTTTCGTAGTTGAAGACGTTTCGCTTCCTCTCCAGGAAGCTTTCTCAATTCCAAAAGTCTAGAGCATTGTGGAGCTCCAACTACGAAAAACCAACTACGAAAAACAGGTCCAGTTGCTTTGTTTTTTTCCTTTTTTTGGAATGACCATGACCTGGATGACTGAGAATCTTCACCAGCCTATTCCAGAGATATTCTAATTTACAACGATGCCCCTGTGGATTTCTTTCCCGGGTCCTTTGTGTATTATGAAAGATCCGTTTATAATGTAGAGTCATCCATCAGCAGACCGACCTGCACAGAGTGGTTATAAAATGAGCTGCTGAGGGTTTATCAGTAGACGGTAAACAGCAGCTGAACTGGTGGAGACATCCTGGAGAAAAAAACACCAGAGCTGGAAGTCCTCAACCACCGCAGTTCTAATAAAAATCCTCCTTTATAAGGTCCTGTTCCTGGATGAGAGAACAGCTTCAGTTCTCATGAGAACCAAACATAGTTCTGGTTCTGAAGTTCCACTCAGTCCGCTGGTTGAACCACCGACACACACACATAAGACGTAAAACATGAAAAACCTCTCAGGATGCACACACAGCAGCGTCTAAAAACAGTACAAAGTGTATAAAATACAAAAATAAGCAAACAGAACTGAGAAGGCATCTTCAGATCCTAAATAACAGTTTGACACCATTACTGTAAGGTTCGCTAAATGCTCTTATTTTACTGCAACTGCACATTTAAACAAGTTGATAGAAATGAGACCAAAATAAAAATCAGACGCATCGCTGCAGGAGTTTCTATAGAAAACAGCCACAGTCTGCAGAAAAAAACAACTGCATCTGGAGAGCTCCTGTTAGAAAAAGCTCAAATGAAACTGAACTGAAATCTATTTCATGTTCTGCTGTTTTTTTTTTTTATTTTTAAAAGTCTGACATTAAACCTTTTTGTTGAAAACGGTTTATTTTTTTAACATGGTAGAAAATGTGAGCTGCTGGAATCCCAAGGATCCACGATTTAAACCTTACAGACTAAAACTATTAAAGTCACATTAAGTCTAAACTCTAAAGGTTGTTAATCTACCACCGACTGGATCATGATGTTAATGAGCCAAATTGGGAGTTGTTTAAAGGTGCAGCTCACCAGGAGGATTGCATTTGTTTCTCTGTTTTACTGACTATTCAGATGTTTGAATTTTATCTCTCCTGCTCAGGGTCCAGCCTTCATCGGACCTGTAACCCGACCCAATCAGAGGTTCTCCTCCTCGCTTATAAAGAAAAAACACCAGCGGCTGTTATTCCTCCATAGTTACTTCTCCTCATACTTTAGTTATGCCTCTCTCTGGTTCTCACCAGGAAGTTCTGTTTAAAGTCTGTAAAAATCAACAGATTCTCCAGCAGAAGTGCAGTCAGTGTTCTGGTCATCTGATCTAAACAGCCTGTAGTTGGGGGGGGGGGGGTTAATTCTTAGGTGCTCTTACTGCTAAAAGTGAACATGTGTTCATTAGTCTCTAACTCTACGTTTAAAGTGCCTAAAGAAATAAATCATGACTGGATCAAAGCCTCTCTGCTCCCGCTGACCGGATCAACAGAGTGGTTCTGATCCTTTCTAAACAAACAGAATCAGACCATGAAGCCGCTTAACAGCTCCCTCAGTCCTGATCAAACTGAATGTCTGAGTGTGACCTCATCATCTTTATTTTTGTCAATTGCAGGTCAGTTCTGGTTTGGCAGGTTTTTACATCTTTATTGGTTAGAAATGTTCAAATAGTCTTAATCCGTTTCACCCTGACCCAGTTTTATGCATGAAAATTGGCCCAGTGTGTGAAATCATCTTCAGGCTCCTGTTTGGCCATATCACATATTATTTAATATTTTTTTTCTGCCTATTTCTGGATCTGAAATCTGAACTACGGGTGTAAACACTCCCTAAGAGCTCAAAGGTCCATGTGGACCTTTTCTCTTATTACTGACACAGAGACCTATAAATAAATGGTCCAAACTGGACATAAAGTTCAGCCTCATTGCTTCAGAATCAGTTCTTCTATGTCACAGTGTCAAGTTAGTTAGAACGGGAGCACATCCAGAACATCTTCACCACAAAACGGAGGAGAACCTGGTCACCGTGCATTTAGTGCTGCGTTAGGTTTTACATCAGAAGTCAGAATTCGTAACAGGAAATGACATCACAGCCAAATCAACCTGTTCCTCTTTCTGTTCAGAAATCCTGAAGGATTTCTTATTGTTGTGCTTGTTAACTTTGGGCCCTGCACAACAAAGCAGGCTTGGCTTAACTGACCCAAACAGTGAAGATCAATCTTAAAAATGAGTTAACTGGGTGAATCAAACCAGGGATTGCTTTCTCTGCACATCATTGTATTGTAAAAAAAAAAATGTTGGAATAAGAAAAATGTTCAAATTAACACACTTATTGAGGTGGCAGCTAAATGATTAAAGGACAAATTTATCTTATATTTTTAAAATGCTGCAGATGTCACCAGTCAGAGAAAGTGAATCTCTGTGCAATAATCGCACCGTTTTGATAAGAACCACTCAGTCCAGCAGGAGGATTTACTGTGATAAATCTGACTGGTTGTGTGTCCAGCGTGTTACCATGACGACAGACATAACAAGGGAACCAGCTTTATGATGCTGAACAACCTGAACCAGCCAATAAGAATGCTTTGCAGACCAGGGCCCTGAAGTCTTAAACAAGAAGGTCAGACAGGATGTTAGCAGCTACAGGAAGTGGACCAGAACTCACCATCGGGATCAGGACAGGAGTTCGGGTCTAATGTGTGCTATTTTTTAAAACTCAAAAATCCTATTAAACCCACTGTGACTGTGGTCCAGTCTCCCAGTCAGAAACCCAGTGGGGACTGGTGTTTGTTGTCTTCAGCAACCAAACCAGCAGGCTGGTCCTACGCTGCAGATATTCAGGTTCCTGGGCAGGCCTGTGACTCAGGGAGGTTAAAAAAAACACATGGCCACACCCACCAGCTGGAAGGCCAATCAGAATGGGGCTTTACCTTTCAGGAGAAGAGGGGTGTCATTTTACATGAGCAGCAAGGGTTTAGGATTCAGAGAATCTTTTCCTCAGAAAGTGACATTTTCAGCCACTGTTGTTTATGCATAATATTCAGAGAAACTTATAAAGAACTTAATCAAATGATCCATCGTCTGTTTCTGCTTCCAGAGAACAAACATGCTCCACACTTACAGGGTAAAGTCCTGTGGATTTCTCTCCATTTTATCTTTGAGCATGTGGGTTTGTAGTCCACAGCGCCCCCTGCTGAGCACACTGAGCACATTATTCCCCGCTGATGGGAGCTGCTTCCTGTTTCCATCTGATGAGTTTCAGAGATTTGATGGAAACTCAGCTGATGATGGTGGAAAATGATCCCTCCTCCAAGCTGCAGCGTCAGTTCTGTCAGATGTTTCTTCATCAGGACAGATCACCGTTATCTCCAACAACAAAAGTTAAAACGATTAAAAAAAAGGAAACATCTCTGGATCTCACAGGCTCTTCAGAACCGGGTCAAGCCGTCCGGCTCGGAGGTCGTGGTCGCCGTGGTTCCTCCTCCGACCAGAAACACGGCCATGCTGGACTTAGACTGGTTGATTCTAGGGACACCAGCGCCTCCTGCTCTGTGGAGACCAGACGACTCCTGGACCTGACTGCTGGTGAACTCAAACTCCAGGTCCAGGTCCCTGTCGGTGGAGACCACCCAGGAGGCTGGGCGCCACTTCTTCAGGGTGTATGGGGTCTTCACACGCCGCTTGATCTTCTCTCCTGTGGCGCTCAGACTGCCATAGTCCATCACAGGAGCATCATCTGAAACAAGAGAACAGGTCATTAGGAAGCAGCCGGAGAAAGACGGACAGGTCCTGCAGATCTCTGAAACAAAAACCAAAAACCCTGAGAAGCTGAAAGAGTGACTGATGGAGGAGGTGGAGCTGAATTCATGACATGATGTTGAGATCCTGGTCATCTTTACTCCAGCATCCTGCTCTCTGAGTCGAGATAACAGCTCTTTGCTGCTAAAACCAGCTTTTCTGACTTAAAGTGTGTCATTTTTGTTATTTATACATTCAGTAAAAGGAAATGGATCAAAGTGGGTCCACCATTCAGCAGAATCTCCCCCCATGACAACAACATTCCTCTGAAAATAGTACCTGACTGAAACCGAGAGAGGAAGTTCTGAGGAGAACTACTGATCCATTTAAGTGGATAGAGGAATGTGGACTGGATCATTGGGTGTGGAGTACTGATTTATCTCAGAACCATTTGATGCTGACCCACCTGAGGAGATGCAGGAGGAGGACAGATCCAGGGAACAGGGACGCTCTGGCCTCCTATTTTTGGTCTGCCTGAGCTGGGGCTGCAGCAGACCTACGGTTTGAGGTTCTGAAGGTCGATTCTGCAGATCTGCCGGTTCTGATGCCGGACTTTCTGCAGGAGCAGGATCCAAAGCTTTAGAGTCCAGGACGGGGACGTCCACAGGTGGGGCTCCTGTAGCTGAAACTTCTGCTAAAGCTGGGTTCTGAGGAGCTTTCGATGGTTCTGAAGTCTGAACGTTGGACAATGTTGCTTCAGGAGCTGAGTTCTGTCCTTGCCCCAGTAGAAAGCCTTCCTCATTCAGAGTTTTCCCTTCTTTCTGATATGTTTCTGTAGCTGAGCCTTCACCTCTGTCAGCAGAATGGACCGGCAGCATTTTCTGTTTCATATCTGAGACTGCAGCTGGAGGTCCAATGCTCTTAGATTCTGGTTCAGGAACGCTGACCTCTGCGGGCCGGTGGAGTTCGGAGCCCAGGGCGAGCCGGTTGTTGTTGTTGTTGGAGTTGGATCCTCGTCCTCCTGCTCGGCCCGGTGGACCGTGGTGATGATGATGATGAGGAGGAGGGTCGCTCTCAGCAGGAAGCTGCTCTCTCCTCAGCAGAGGTTCATGTTCATCAGGACTGAAGTTCAGACTCAGGTTCAGCTGGTTGTCTCCGTCTCCTCCTCTCCTTCCTCCTCCATCCTCTTCCTCCTCCTCCCGTGGTCCTGCGGGGTTTGTTCTCCCTCCTCCTCTCGTTTTATTGGTCACCAGGACGGGAACACCAGAGCTGTGGCTGCTGGAGGCACAGAGGACTTCAGGCCCGTTTGCAGCGCTGCTCCTCATCTTGGTAACCGTGGTAACCAGGTGTGGCTCTACAGGTTGGATAACTGCGTTCATCTTAGCCACACCTGTCTCCACCTGGAACACAGGAGATCCTGGGTTACTGAGGCATGAAAGAATCAGACGGACACCTGCAGAGGAGCTTTTTCTGATTGGCTGATTAACGAGCTCTCTGATTGGCTGATAATACAAACGTCACAGTCATTGGAAACATTACGGCTGAGCTCAGCATCCTACTGACTCAGAGAGTTGAAGGTCAGATTTATACATTTTATCTATACAAGGTTTAGGCTACTGCTGCCTGGACTGTGAGGAACCTGATTGGTCCGATTGATTCTCTCTGATCAGATCATGGGGGGGTGATACCTGTCGGTGGGTCGACCTGAGCCTTCCCGGCTTCTGTCGGGACTCGCTGGGTTTGGGGAGCAGGTGGAGGCTGGTGGGCCTTTGTGGGAGGTTCTGCTGCTTGGGGAGCGGCTGGATGGAGGCGGGAGGTCCTGGTTCTTCCTGACTGGTGACCTGCAGGATGAACAGAACAGGTGTTACAGCGTTCAGCAGCAGCTCCTCCAGTACAGAGTGTAACTGAGAGGTTTTACCTCAATGCTGTGATGCAGGAGGGAGGTTTGTGGTACTGATCCAAACTGCTTCTGAGAATGTTCCATCAGGTTTTCCTGAGAGGTTTTTCTCAGGTTCTTCTGGACCTGCAAACACAGATGTTTACAGATGTTTGTTTGGGAGAAGGAAGAGGAGGAACTGAAGAGGAACTAAAGTATTAAACCTGTTTTGGGTCCAGCTTGGAGGCCTCCAGGTCTGCCTCTGTGAGCTGCAGACAGACAGGAACACTGGGTGCAGCGCCCCCTGCAGGACAGGAGTTATAATAAAAAAAATTATCCTAAGGCTGGACAATATAGAAAAAAAGCACAACGATAAAATAGAAATTATGTTAATCGATACCGATAATTATCAACAAACTCAAAATATATATTTTAAGTGCAGCCCTGGCCATTTTATGTTGTTGCTTAGCAACCTATTTTTAGATACAGAAAACTGCTTTTAAAGAAAGAAAAAAAGAACTTGAAACACTTTGAAGGGGGCGGAGTGTTCCTAGGTCTGCGTTGTGATTGGTTGGGAGGATGTAATGACTGTAATATTAACCTACATGGTTATAATACAGAAAGGAAGGAAAAGTGTTCTTCTATTTAACTTTTCATTTACCCTTTTTTTATATCATCGATATACGTCTATCGTTCGATATATATTGTTATTAAATTAGCGTCCAGCCCAACATTATCAGATGTTTTTTCAGTTTTAGGCTCCAGAGTTCAGTGAGTTACCGTTTAGGTCAGAGACACTGCAGAGGACAGAGTCTGTCCTCAGGCTGCTGGAGGTCATCACGCTGCAGTCTAAGGCGGCCGGATGAGCCTGAATCTGACAGAAAAAAATGGAGAAAGTAGTCAGAAAAGTCTCTAATCAGGGTTTGTGTTTAATGTGTCACCTGCTGAGCTTCTACCTGCTGCCGCTGCTGGTTGATGCAGTTCCTGTTCTTCTCTCCACCTTCTGCTCCACTCATGGTCGTCCTGACAACCGATGCTGGCTGCCCATCTCCCTGGAGATTCTTGACCACGCCCACCCGTAGATCCTCGATGTAGCAGGAAGAGGAACCAACCTGGGGAGTCCAGCAGCTGTGAGACAGATTCCTGAGGACAGAAAGCAGGAACTTTATGGCTGCTGTGTGAGTCAGCCAGTTAGAGAAGAGAAAATCTGTAATAATCTCATATTAATATTAAAGCAAAGCTGTTATCATAACATGCCACCTTTTGTTGATAGCAGGGTGTGATTTATATCATAATAACTGGAGAGATTGGCTTTTGCTCCAGGATGTAAAAGCAATATAGGCATGAACATCAGTGAACAAGGGCTGTCCAACTCCAGGCCTCAATAGTCACTATCCTGCAACTTTTAGATGAGTCCATTCTCCAACACCTGAATCAGATGAATGGCTCATTATTACCATCTACAGAGATGACCGACCTGCAGAGGAGGGAATCATACACAGGTCTGTCAGCAGCAGTCTGTACCTGTGACCGTCCACTAATGTCTTACAACTATTCTTATTGTAATAGAGCTTTTAAAATACTCATTCATGAGAGGAAATGTGTCCAACAATCACATACACCTGTGACTGTGTTACCTGTGTGTTACAGGTGTGTTGGTGGTCTGTACCTGTGGTTGTGGAGCGCGGTATGAGGGCTCAGGATGATCAGGTCAGCCAGCCGTTCCTCAGCACACTGAGCCGTTAGTCGGGCCTCAGCGTCCTGGTCCCAGCAGTCCTCCATGGTCTCCTTCAGGGCCCGCAGCGCCTACATCACACCACACAGCAAGTTAGCAGCAAACAGCAGCTGCAGACTGAACCAACAACCTAAAACTTTCTGTTATCTGACTCTGTCACTTTAAACAGAAATAAATTAGACGTCCTGACGGGCCTTTCCACCCTGACTCCAGGATGTTAGGAGTCAACATGAACACAGAGAGTTAATCAGGATCTCTGACCAGGCTGTTCTCCTTCCAGACTTCAGGGAATCTGGGTCTGTGTTTCTCCCGGACCACCAGGATCTGCATGTCCTCGAAGCTCGGATGATTCCCGACTTCGGCCTGGAAAGCCAGCTGGTACTCTGGAACGGCTTCACCTGAACACACGAAGCGTTCCCAGTGAGGCTGACTGAGCGGGCCGTGGTCAGGAAGCACAGGTGGGATCAGGGGTTACCTGGGAACAGGTCGGAGCACCTCCTGAAGCTCTCCCAGTACAGCAGACCCAACGCGTACACGTCCACCTGCTTCAGAGCCGATTCACAGTCTCTGAGGTTCAGAGCTCCTCCCAGAACCTCTGGGGACATGTACCGCACCGTCCCCACCTGCAAACACAACCCGTTAGCTCCGCCCACATGATCCCACTCACCTTAACCACCTGTCAGTCACGTGACCTGACCTCAGATATGGCCATGGTGTCATCGTCCCCGGGCCGACAGGTTCTGGTTCCTGTCAGCTTCATGGACAAGCCGAAGTCGGCGAGGACGCAGGACAGATCGGATCGGACCAGAACGTTCCTGCTGGTCAGGTCTCTGTGGGCCACGGGCGGTTTGTACTGGTCTGAGTGAGGAAAGAGAAAACAGGTGAGTTCAGGTATCAGGTGTAATAACTGGTCTGAGGGAAACACTTAATGTTTTATTTTCTAAATAAGAGTTTTTATCCTACAATAACCTCTAACAGCAGCGTGATTCAACAGCATTTCCACAGGAAAACTACCAGTAGATTTTTCTAATTATTTAAAAACAAAACTTTTATTTTTTGATTTAGGAAATGTTTTCTTTGGTTTAAACAGCACCAGACAAGTATCTGCTGCTATTTTTGGATTACATTTTCTAATCCTGACATTTACAAAAAAGTTTTCACAGTAAAGCAGAAAAAAAAAATTTCATGACATGATAGTGAAAGTAAAGCAGGAGCTGAAACCACAACAATTGCAGCAAATTCAACCCAGAAAACCCTCAAGAGAGCCAGAAAAAAGACAAACAGCAAAAAGCTGGCCTTCAAATCCCAAGTGATTTTTATTGCTTATGATTAACGGCAGGATAAAAAGCTTTTAGAAACGAATCCCAGTTTTTTAGGTTATCCATCGCCGCACACAAACAGAAATGTACAAACATCATAAAACTGAAAAAAATCAAGCTTACTTGCTGCCAAATAAATATATTAAATTTAAAATGTAAATGCAAAATTGATAAACTCTCTCATGACACCAACAGTGGAAAATCAGTTCAAACAGCAGATGTAACACTCACCATTCAGACTAAGAGTTTCCAGAGGTTACAAACATCATCAGTGAAGGATTTGTTGTCATTATAAATCCTTATTATTATATTTTATCTCCGATAATATATTTCCCCTCTTTATTAGGTGTATCAATATTTACTAAGATTCTGACTAAGTTACAAGTTAAAAACCACTCGACTATATTACAGTTTTGCTGTGGTTTAAAGTCCTTTTAATGAGAGCCAACAAGGAAATGCCATAAGAACTGAATATTTATAACTGAAGGACAGTGATGATTTATACCAACTCCACTTTTTCTTTTGTGTGTTTCACAGCAACAATAAATAAATGCAAACTAATTACCAGTGTAATATTTTTTGTGCGTTTAAAAAAAATCACCATAAAGATTTGTTGTCTTAAAACAATCTCATAAAATGTATGATATGAAGCATTTTCTTCCCACTCCAGCAACTGAAAAAGTAATGTCACATTAAACCAGCTGCAATTTGCTTCCAGCTGCTGAAATCCATGTTTGCATCTGCATGTTTTTAGTGCAAACTGCTTTGTAAATCTGGTGCAGAAAGACAGCAGATAGAGGTGTTGGCACTACTTTATAAATCCTCTCCTGAATGCTCTGTGAGAATGAAGCAGAATCCTGAGCTGAGCAGCGTTGTCTCCTCTCCGTCTGACACCAAGCTCTGTTTGATCAAAGCTGTCAAAAACACTCTCACTGACTGATGTCTGTCTCCATCACCATGAAAACACAGATTGTTTTTCTCCCACACAAACCATCCTGCTCTCCCTGATTCTCCTCTCAGAAATTCCTCCGCCATAGAAAATAGGTCCCAAAACGCCTGTCAGCTCAATGGATGCTTCAGACTGCAGCTGGTTTAGCATCATGGACACGTTCCTGCATGTTTGGATGTAATGAGGACTTCTTACCTCCTCTGTAGAGTTCTGTGTGCAGGAAGGCGAGTCCTCTGGTCACGCCGTGGGCCATCCTGCAGCAGGTCAGCCAGTCCACGGTGTGCAGAGACAGGTACTGAGACAGACAGCCCTGAGACACATCAACACGTTACAGATGTTAGAGGAACTGCTTTGTTTAGCCCTGAAATTCAGTCAGACATGTTTCTATCCGCTCTGATAAAAAAGTCTAAATAATCCTTTCCAATGTTTTATCTATGATATGAATCCTGCTCTTTTTATCAAATATTTTACAATAACAGATGTGTGCATCTTAGTTCATCCTATATTGTTCATTCAGGATTTCTGAGGAATTTTTCAAATGCAACCATTTTTTGTTTCCAAATTGCAAGAGCTTGAAAAATGGACAAATGACAAATGACTCCTCAGGGCACAGAATTCATGTTAAATGTTGGAGGCAACTTGTTATTGATAGTAACTTGTGATCTATATGCAGTCCATACCTTTGAGACACTGTTCAAGACATAAGAAAAAAGCGTTAAAGTTTGTAGACCAGAATTGTTCAGGAGTTTTAAAGAGAATCATAAACAGATCATTAGTTTATCACTATAAACACTTAGCTCCTTTTAGAGCAGATTGTTGCAGAACCATTTGGCTCGCGCTGAGGAAAACGGAAAAACTGCCAACTGTTTCTGAACTGTGGCAAGGATTTTTACTGGACTTGTTCCCAGAAAACTGTGGACTTTTTTCTGATCTCACCATATTAAGGGGTGAGCATTTTAAAACCAATTAAAATAGTCATGCAACTTTTTATTATAGTATTATTTTTAGACGATAGTCATAAATGTTTGTAATTAGGATAGCTGTTGTCTTCTGCAGGGTTGTTTATAAGAAGAATAAACACTCAGGTTTAATTTAGATATTTAAGGTTTTAGCTAAACAGTTGGGAAAAGTCATATTATTTAAATTACACTTTAAGTAATAACCCTACTATACCATCTTTATTTATAAAGCGCTTATAAACAACCAACAGCTGAAGACAGCTGGAACCAAAGACAGTGCTGTACATCGCAACAAACTAAAACACATCCATTTAAGAACTAAAATACACACTTAAAAGAAACAATAAAACCAATTTAAATTGAAAACTAAGTCTTAATAGTGTTAAAAAAAAAAGAATAAAGGTGGGTTTTAAGGCAAGTTTTAAATGTCGGCAGTGAATGAGCCTCTCTTATGTGCAGGGGGAGGTTGTTCCATAATTGGGTAATAAGAGTTACATAACAAATTATTAGGCACCGGATGTAGTTTGAATTTATTAGATTCAGGTGTTGGAACCATTTTGAGATGTGTTTGTGATCAAAAATGGACCAGTAGCTGCTGCTGTGATTGTAGAAACTGAGGAACGATTGGAGGTCATTTGTGCTCCCGTGTCTTTAATTCAGTATTGTTCATTTTATCATTGAACAACATCTGGATTTATAAACTATGACCTGTGTAACTGTGAAAATCTGAGTGATCAAATTAACTCATTTGGATTTAGTTTGTCAGGCTGCAATGTTGTTGCATTTACTGTTGCCTTGTAGCAAAGACGTTCTGAGTTTGAATCCCAGCCTGCATAAATTTTTTATGTCTTCCCTGCACAGAGGGGCATTGCAGCTGCGTAGCCTTGCAGAAAGAAAGCTCAGGGTCCAACTTCAGGGGAAGAGGCCTTTCAGCAAAGAGGTTGCTGTTCTCTCCCTGTATGCTTGGATTCTCTCTGGTTCTCCTCACTCTGAATTGCCCTAATGAGTGTGTGGATGATTTTCTGTCCTGTCTCTGCATTATTCTGTGAAAGACTGGGCCCCTGTCCAGGATATATGTAACAAAAGTAATTTCCTTCTGGGATTATTAAAGTATGTCTGATTCTGATTCTGATTCTGATATACCATGCAGAAAATGGATGGATGATATTTAAAAAAAATAAAAAAATAAAGACAACTGGACAAATAAAATGTGCTGTCTGAAGTCTACTAAAGTCTCAATCATCTGAATCCAGACAACTCTTAAAGTTCTAAGCTTTAAGTGTTCATGGTTCAACATCCAGCTGTTTGTTCCTTTAAAAGCAGCTGAGACTTGGTGTCCAGGTTTCAGAGTCCATGTTCTGAGGAAAACCCAGACGTGTGGGTGTTCCTGTGCTTGTTTTTTTACATTCTGGGTTACAGATTGTGAGCAGACACGTTAATGACTGTCTGACAGCTGCAAAGGAATGCATAAAAACCCAGACAGACGTCACACCGCCTCAGCGTGTAACAAGCACAGAGTGCATGGAGAGAACGGCAATAAACAGGAAGGCAACTCTGTTTGTGCTTTTGAGCAAACATACAGATAACAGTCTGTGAGGGTTTTCCTCACAGACTGTGAGGTAAGATGTGCAACTATGTTGGTTCAGAAAGCCAAAGCAAAGTCCTCTCAAGTATTAAAAACACCTGTTTCTGCTTTCTTTTTTTTAAATGATTTATATGAATAAGATTTAAACATACAGATCAGTCTGTTCTGGTTTAATGGTTTAAACCGTTTTTGTGCACTCCATCAACATATTTCATGTGATATGTGATACTCCTGATAAAAGGTTTTATACAGATTTTGTTTTTTTTACGTCGACCTCTGTTGATTTTGTTAAATAACTGACCTCACAATGGCATAAAGACATGTATGTGTGTGTGGTGGAGGCTCCAGACAGGAAACAGACATGGCGGCACCATCTCCCAGCACAAAGACTGGAGGAAGGGTGAACCACAGGAGTTTATGGGTTTGAACAGAACAGCTGAACCACAACAACACTTGAGGTTGCAGAGGCTGTTTCACACCGTTAGGATTTATGGGATACATATTTTCTCCTGATTAAAGGGTGAAAAGTATAACGTCAGAGAAGCTCTGGTTAGCACCAGAGATTCCACAATGATTCCAGCGGGAGACAGGAAGCAGTTTAAATCAACTTATTATTCTG
Organism: Fundulus heteroclitus; assembly: GCF_011125445.2. Taxonomy (NCBI): domain Eukaryota; kingdom Metazoa; phylum Chordata; class Actinopteri; order Cyprinodontiformes; family Fundulidae; genus Fundulus; species Fundulus heteroclitus. The sequence continues at coordinate 42,637,777 of NC_046367.1, forward strand.
GTGCCAGTCTATAGAGTAGACATCTAGGAATTAGGATTTTTCTTGTCTGTCCACATCGCCACTTTATAAATGTTGACCAGGACCAGTGCAAAAATTAAACCCAAGTTTATACAGTTTTAATTATTGATTTTAGTGTGTTAAAGATAAAAAATAATCAAATCATAAACTAAAGAAAGGTCATGCGGTTGAATTATGTTGAAGTTTCCTTTAATGGAGTCGATACCAATTTTTTTTTCCTTTATATTGATTTAAAAACTAGATTGTTTTAGATCTGGTCCACCTCTATTTAATGTGTTGCTATATTCTGTTTTCTTGTTGCCCAACATTCATTACTTTACGTCAGTAATTTCTTTCACTTTTCTCCAGCTCACATGTGGGTAGTACTCCATGAGGATGAGGAACTCTGGTCGGCCCTCGGCTGTCGTCTTCTCGTCGGCAGCCAGGAAGCGGGCGATGTTGTCGTGCTGCTGCAGCAGAGGCAGCCGGTAGATAAAGCGCTCGTTGGAGAAGTTCGGACGGTTAGCGGAGCTGAAGACTTTAACAGCCACGCAGCGCTCGTTCAGAGAGCCGCGAAACACAGATCCGTAGCGTCCTCGACCAATCAGCTGCCAGAGAGCAGGAAGAAGCGGGTCTTTAAAAAAAGATTTTCTCCACTGCTGATAAGGAATTAATCTTCACTTGTTTATGGAAAAGGGCTGGACAGAGGCAAAATTAATACTCTGCATAGATCTGAATCATTTTAATGTAGGAAAAACTGCAGCAAGATTTATGTTAGATTATTCTGTTAGTGTATAATGTGATTTTAAAAATTGGAAGAAAGGGGTTCACAGCAACAGAGTTGAGTAAAGGATGTCCAAAACATACGTAAGACAATTATTCTGAATGTAGAGAAAGCATTTTGTTCTTAGGACGACTAGTCAGCACAAAAACTACAAAAAATACCTCCAGCAGCTTCAGGTTGTCAAGGTCCACAACTGATTCTGAGTTTGCTGCCTCCATCATGTTCACAGCAGACAGACCATGCTTCTGCTTCCCTGGATGCACACAACGACAGGAGAAGATCAGCTACTGGTTGCAGAACTATTATTCACCATAAGTATCTCATAAATCTAATTTTTCCAAGGCCTCTTAAAGGTATAAACAGCAGTAATCTTCTAGTAATCTAATGAGTAAAACCCTACCTGACACCTGAAAACTCAACTGCACCTATAATGAATTAAAATGGAAATAATTGTACTAAACTTTTAGAAATAGCAAAGTATTTTGCATAATTAAAGTAATAATTCCAATCTCTAATTTAATTAGACAGTTTTCTTCTTATTTGCCTAATAGGACATTCTCAGGACAGTTCTCATCTTTTTCTGCCTCTCTAATCTGCGCAGTTCCACAAAGTTTCTTGTTTTAAAAACCAACAAGACAGGAATCCTGATCATATATCAGGAAATGAAAGCAACCAGGTAGTCTGTCTTCTTAAGTCTGAGACTCCAAAGATGTCTTAAAAACCCACATTTTTGCTTTATTTTTTATATATCTTCATCATAAAATAAATAATAGTAAATAAATGTGTTTGTATGTTAGTTTCATAATTTTATTCAGTTTTATACCAACTGAAAGACAAGAAACTGTAGAATTTACTCAACATTTATGGGACCAACTCAGCTCAATAAAATTATAACTTTGCCAGTTTTCCTGAACTGTTTTATCTGCATTTGATCATTTTTAATCATATTAATAATTACTATAAATAATTAGTTTTTTTCACTGCACAGATCAAGTTAGTCAAACACAGCAGGACCTCTGTGTTAAGGAAAAACATTATCTATAATCCCTCCACATTAACAGTTTTGTTTATTATAAAAGCTGTTTCAGTGTATTTACTTTTCATCATGCGGTATCCCAGGAACATCGCCATGATGAGGAGCGCTGCTATAGCAACAGTAACCAGGGCAACCAGAGCCGTCTCCTTCACCGTCAGCTGCCGATCTGTGGATAGATGACATCGTTGATCACATCAGCTTAAGTTGTTCAAATTGTGATGTTTGCTGTGATCTTAGATTTGAAGGATCCTGAATAAACCAGCGAACAGAATAATTTAGCATCAGAAACATCAGATTCAGAAGAGCTCAGGTCAGCTGCATGAATACATCTGATTCAAATCTATGTTTTCAGAGCTGGAGGTAAAATCCATCCAGAAGAATTATATTTTGTTCCTCTGCCTGTAAATAAACTTGTTTTTACAGTTTTCCTAAAGGTGTTCTCACAGCAAACTCACCTGTAGGTTCTAATTTAGGGGTTGAGAAACTTTACCTTAAAGGATGGAATCTGGTTCACAGACAAGGTCAAAGGTCAGGCACAACTAAAAATGAGCAAGCCTCTTTTATTTAATTTTATTTTTTGCTTTCAACTTACCATCAAAATAAATGGTGCTTTCTGCTGACAACACTTTATGAATCTAAGCCACTTTGGTGGCAGACAATAAAACACAGGCTGAAGTCTTATTTTACAGGAATTTTAACTTCAACTGTAAATGTTGTCTTGAACTTGATTTAGTCATTTTTATGCTTCAACAAATAAAAAGCCTCTTTACACACACCAAAATTAAGATAATTAATGGATTTGGAAGGCCCTTTAACATTAAAGCAGCTAAAAAGCTTAAAAGTTACCCAGAAATAGTTGTCATTCTATGAAAACTATTGTGAGAAATGGCATCCTGGGGCCCTATAAGATTTTCAGCAATGTTAATGGCACATTTAATGACTGGATTTATCTAATATCTTTGTAAATTCTCTCATCTCTGTTAAATATTACATTTGTAAAACAAAACAAAGCAAAAAAAAATTAGCACATACGTTTGTTGTAAACGTAAAGAAGAAAACCCTTTTGTGACAGTGCCTATTGCTAAAAAAAAACAAAAAACTTCAGTACTGAGCATTTACTCACTCTCAAAAGTTTTTTTAAGACATTTTGGATCAGAAAATAGATTCTGGACCTAATTCTGAATCAGGTCATTCTAGATCTGAAGATGATAAACGTCCAGTCCTACAGTGATTATCCCTGTACTTTACTTTGAATCTGAACAGACTCTCCTTACAGTTTATCCTGCTTCAGTCAATCTTCCCGACAACAGGCAGCGATGAACCTGTGATGGTTCTGGACAGAGCTCACCTGTGTGACTGAGGCTGAGGTCGTCTCTCCTCATCGGCCTCAGGGCGGGCGTGTCGGCGGTGGGCGGAGCTTCAGTGTAATTAGTGTTGCAGAGGTCGTGGCTGCAGCAGCAGAAACGGTAGCTGGCTTTCTGCATCTGAGACGGAGTCGCTGTCACCAGGATGCAGCGGTCGCCATAACACTCCTGATGGTTGCCCACATGCATCCAACAGCCTGGAGGGAAATGCAGCAGTTTATCTAGCTGGTGTCAAATGGCTGAACTGTTCTCTTTTCACAGTCAAACATCTAGGTGAGGTAACTTATTTACAGATATTATGTGGTGTGCAGACGACCAACATGGAGGATTTGATTGCATTTGACTTTGTAAAGAGCCTTGAGATGACATGAGTTGTGAATTGGAGCTAAATAAATAACATTCAACAAAAACATGTTGAATGACAAAGTTTATAAAGGTTTCAGTTTCCACAGAGTCTGAGTTAAAAAAGTCAGTTTTACTACAGGCTTTGAGTAGTAAAGGTTAAACAAATGCAGAGCAACAGAACAATTCATTAAAACACAATAAAACTTAAAAGATAAAATCTGACATTAAAAGTGAAGTTTTATGCCAGATAAACTCCAGCAGGAGAAGTGGGTCTAACATTATGAGCTGCTTTGCTGTCCCTGACGGATTAGTTCCATATTGTTACCAGCAGAAAACATCTGGTCCACCTCTGGGTTCTTGCTGATGTATAATGATAAAAGGCTGCAGCTGATCTGCAGTGCCATGTAGAAGTATTCATACCCTCTGAGCTTTCTAAAATGTTAACCTCACTGTTATACACCTTTATTGTGATTTTACGTGACAGACCAACCCAGAGTAGTGATTAATTAAAATAAAGGACACGTATACATGTTTTTTTATCAATACTTTCAAGAGTGAGGTGTACATTTCTATTCACACCCATTAATGTGATGCTTCTAAATAAAATCCAGTGCAATCAGCTGTCTTCAAAGGTCACCTAATTAGTAAATAGAGTCCATCACGGTGTAATTTAATCTCTGAATACATCAAGATGTTCTGTTTCTGGTCTCAGAGGTTTGCTGGAGAACATTAGAGAAGAAACAGCTTCATGAAGGCCTAGGGACCAAGCAGACTGAGAGAGGAGGCTGTGGAGAACTTTAAAGAAAGTCACAAAACAATATCTTAATTTCTAAACACCTCACATTGAACTGTTCAATCTGTTGTCCAAAAACTGTGTGGACAGTTTGTAACTGCAAACCTAAAGCAACATGGCTGCCGACCTAAACAGACAAAAGCAGCCATACGGCCCATGACATCTCTGGAGGATCCACAGAGATCTACTGTTCAGGTACGACTATTATTTGTACAAATCTGGCCTTTATTGAACAAGATGGAAGCCGTTGTTGAAAGAAATTTATAGAAGTTCTGTTTGGAGAAACACAAACATGTGGAAGTCCCTGAACATACAGCCTAGGCTACAATGGAGCAACTCCACGTAATCTGATTCAGATTAAAAGTATCAGCCTCTAAATATACCAAGTCAGTTTGGACAGACCTCAAAAGACTTGCAGCTATGATTTTAGTGAAATTGTGTCACTTTTCAGAATTTCACTGAGAACCACATTATTTCCTTCCTCTTCCCTGTTATAAACTAAATTTTGTTCACCTGCCATGTATAATCAAAATAGGATACTTTGACGTTTGTGGTTGAAACAAAGCAAAATGTGTAAAAGTTTAAGCAGTATTAATAACAGAGCAGAACTGAATGAGTGAGGAAAAACTAAGTGAAATGACCTGGAAGTTCCTAAACACCAGCAGAGATTTGATGTTGAAATGAAAACAGCTACAGTCGTTCTTTTATTATCTCCCTTGTTTCCTCCACAGGAACACTGGAGCTTCCTGAATGAGAGGAAATCATATTACTCCATCCCATAATTCCTCCTAATGTGAGTAAACCTGAGGTCAAGACTCTGAGAAGCTGCTGGAAGCTCGCTGAGGTTTTGTAGCTCTTTCTTTAAGGTTCAGTTAATTTATACCACTTCTAATAAAGTTATATTTTCACAGACGTTTTTTGATATAAATAATAAACTCTACTCCTGATGTGAATGGAGTAATTTATCTAAATTAGGATCATACAGCAGTTTGATGATCTGTAGCTTCAGAGCAGCAGACTGCTTTACTGAGAGTTTTTCCTCCTAACATATTTTACCTCTAACCTTTATAGGCTCTGAAAACAAGGAACTGATCTGATAGTGGCTAACAGGGGAATGAATAATAAAAATATGTTGAAGCTGTCAGAATAAAATCAGACAAAGCTGAATAATTTATTCCCAGAGTTAATTCTGTGGTTTAAAAGGTTTGGGGGACAAGTGACTAATTGGTAATCTACTAATCATAGATAGTCTGACATTATTTGTTCATTTAAATTTTTCTTTGTTTATTAGTTTTCCAAACAGTGAAAGTTAGATGGGCTAAAAGATTATGACCTTCTGGGTCAACCAGAACCAAATTTGAACCAGAATTTAAATCAAAGGTCTCAGCATAAGGATTCTTTTCTGGTTCAAATTACACAAAACCTAAAAGGAGGAACATCCCTGAACGTTCCTGACCTTGGTTCAGCAGCTGCATCTCCCCGTCTGCTTGTCTTTCCCACAATGCATAGCAGCGGGAGCCGCGACTGCAGCGAATCGTGCCGTTCTCCTGCACCTCTCCTCGCAGCTCATTGGTGGATACAGGCTCCGCCCCCTTAAGGCTGTTGGTGAATGCGCAGATTCTCTCCTCTCTGTCCTCCAACTGCAAACCTGCAAACAGAGGAAGCTGCAGATTATGTATCTATATATCTAAATATTAATTATATGAATGAGTGAATAGCCCTAATGTGAGCTCTGATAAATGGACAAGGCTAATTGGCGCTGGTTTGAACACTGGCCCATGGTTTCTGAACCACCATATGAGCTTTCTTTCAGAATCAGAGTCCAGAGTTCATCATAGAAAGTTGTATGTGGGGCTTTGTTAATGCAGAGCATCCTGGTTGCCCATGTTGACCCTTGTCCCCAACTTAAAGTAATAGCAATGAGCCTTTAGGCCCGTTTACACTACACTTTTTTAACCGAGCCGAGACCAGTCTGAGCTTGGATCAGTTAACCAAGCTAAGACGACCGTTTACACACCACACTATCCCAGTTCCTTGGTTGCTCCTCGCCTCCTAGTGGCGATCTGTGGTACTACCGCTCTCTGGGATTGAAGGCGGAAGCAGCAAAACAAAATAGCGGCACCCGTAACATTCAGGATGTTATGCTTGATATTGTGATATTTCGGTGTTTGCGGAGAGTCAGGGGAAGAAGGCAACCATTGGTGAATTTACTTGAGGGAGTCGGCTTTTGGGACGTAGATAACACAAACGAACGTTTAATAAGGATTTACAGATGGAGGAAACAACGACAGACGCTGAGGTTCATCACACTGCTAAGCAGAATCATCACTGGAAACCATATGGCACACTAAGGAAGCTAGTATTATTATGAATGTCTGAAATTTGTCTGAATGGAGTGTGAATCGGGACGTGCAGCCAGACACGCCGGAAAAACCACGGACAGTCAGCTGACTGTGAGGGGATGACGCGCTCTGCTCATGCGCTCTTTATTCGATAACCGGGATAAAAAAAACAGTCTGAGACCTGCTGAGGAACTGGTCTGCAGTTAGCGCGGTCCAGTTCAGTCTGCTGACCATTTACACACAAGAGTTATCTCGGTTACCGAGCTTGGACTGGTCTCGGCTCGGTTAAAAAAGTGTAGTGTAAACGGGCCTTATGAGTATCAGAACTGGACTACTTCCAGTATACTGGTCTGCAAAATCATCCTCTTTCTTAACTTCCCACGTGTTCGCGTACCTCTTACCTGTGCAACACATGGCATCAGGAGGCAGTCGGTTGTTTTAGACAATGTTCTGTTAGGAAACCCTGCATTATGTAATTCTAGCGGATGCTGCTTTAAACTCACTCTACCTACCAAAGATAGATTGAAGCAGAACATGTACTCCTAGTTAATTGAAACTACATTTTCTGGTGGCCATGGACTCTTTCGTCAGGATGATGCTTCTTACCACAAACCGAGAAAGATTTGAAGCACAAGAACAAGTTTGAGTTGCTGGCTTAGCCTCCAAATTCCTACAATCTCAAACCAATTAAGCATCTGCAGGGTGTTCCGGACACACAACTTCCATCCATAGAGGCCCAAACAAAACATCTTTAGTGCTAATGTAGTTCATACCCTGAGCGGTCAGGGCTGTCTTAGCAGTGGGAGGACCAACACAGTATTATGTCTCAGTGTTATGTTTGACCAGCATATATGTTAGAAGATATATTTGGGAATCAACAATAAAGCCTCCATTCATCATGCTGGTATGAAGGACTGACAGAAAGTTAGATGAACTCCAAACTCTTTCAGATCCCAGCGACTCTAAACACTGACAGCATCGGATAAGGTTTTATTTCTTAGGCTGAGAGGCAAGTCTGAACATCGGAGGCCTGAGGCTGCTGTGGTTACTTTATGTCAACATTGTTAATCTGATGATCTAACGACACGTCTCACAAGACACTTTATACGGAACAACAACTTATACTGAGACGCACTTTAACAAACTGAATCTGAGACTGTCAGCTTTGTAACCTACTTCACTGTTCCTGAGGGTGTTCTTTAACCAACAGGGTGGAAAAATGTTTTTTTTTTCTTCAATTGAATAAAAACAAAACTGAAGTAATAATATTTGGACCAATAGAGGAGAGATCAAAAGTTAGCACACAGCTTCAGCTGCTTCAGCTAGGAACCACTGATCAGGCCTGAAATCTTGGTGTAGTGATGGACTCAGACCTGAACCTTCAAAAGCATCTAAAGACAGTTACAAGGTCGGCTTTCTATCACCTGAAGAACATTTCCAGGATTAAAGGACTAATGTCTCAGAAAGATCTGGAAAAACTAATCCATGCGTTTATATTTAGTAGAATTGATTACTGCAACGGTGTCTTCACAGGTCTGCCTAAAAAGTGGATCAGACAGCTGCAGCTGATCCAGAACGCTGCTGCCTGCGTCCTCACTAAGACTAAGAAAGTAGAGCACATAACCCCAGTTCTAAAGTCCTTACACTGGCTCCCTGTATCTCAGAGAATAGACTTTAAAATACTTCTGTTAGTCTATAAATCCCTGAATGGCTTAGCACCTAAATACATCACAGACTTGTTATCAGTGTATCAACCCTCCAGACCACTAAGGTCTTCTGGCTCCAGCCTGCTCTGCAGAACCAGAACCAGAACCAGAAACAAACATGGAGAAGCAGCATTTAGTTCCTATGCTCCACTTATCTGGAACAAACTTCCAGAAAACTGTAAAAGTTCTGAAAGCCTGAGTTCTTTTAAATCAAGATTAAAAACACATTTGTTTAGAATTGCCTTCGACTGTTCAAATAGAACTGTATTACTGAAATACAATTAGTTTACTTTGTATTCCAACTATTTTTACTTGTTTGCTTTTAATTTCTATTTTCCCATGTTCTATTTTGTTTCTGCATTTTATTCCTGCTTGCTTTGATTCTGTTTTATTTTCCTATATTTTAATCATGTATTGTACTTTGCATTGTCTCTGTACTGAAATGTGCTATATAAATAAATTTGCCTTGCCTTGCCTACTTCAGTAGAGACAGAAACATAATTTTCAACAAAGTAAACTAAGGACTAAGAGCAGCAGAATAAAAATAAAAAACCTATGAGGGAGCAGCATAGATAAAAAAAACGCTTGTTAAAAGATGGGATTATTACAGCAATAGAAAATAACTTACTATAGATAGCCAACAGTTGTAAATAATCATTGGGTCAGTCTGTTGTTTTACTGCCATCTAGTGGCTAAAACCTCAAACTGCAACAAAGTAAATGAGTTGTGTTTCGAAAGGGCTCCTGAAGGAACCTGATAGAGAGTTTGTGTGTGTGTGTGTGTGTGTGTGTGTGTGTGTGTGTGTGTGTGTGTGTGTGTGTGTGTGTGTGTGTGTGTGTGTGTGTGTGTCCTCTCTGAGCAGTCGGAGCCAGCAGAGTCTGAGTGTTTAGTCTGCCAGCAGCCACAATGAGCCGAGGGTGGAGGGTTTTATCAGCACCATCAGAACAAGAACGGGACCGGCTCAGACCGCCCGACGACTCTCTGAGCGTCACGATTCAGGAATAGACAGGAAGAGAGGCGAAGCATGTTCATCAGGAGCTGCAGGAACTGAACAAACACTTCAGGAATGTGGGCCTGAAAGAAAAAACGCTGCCACAGCTTCAGAGTTCAAGCATCAGAGTCTGTTACAGAAACTGATGTTTATGTGATGTTGGTAACTGAACCAACACTCGTCAGTGAGGAATTACAGCAAACACCTCACTGAGTCACAGTTTGATTTCAACTCATGACAGAAACTCGTCATCTAATCTGCTTTTACAGATTTGAATCCTCAAAAATAATTTAGAGATAGTAAATACAGATTTTTGCCATTATTTTCCCTGAAAGATACAAGAAGTTCTCATCAGATCTGAACCTGGAACAAACAATCACTTTTATGAACACCAGAAAGAGAAAACTAAAGAAAGTCATTTTTAGGAATTTGTTTAATTCTCTAAATATCTGGAAACAAGTCTGAAAAATATCTGGGGAAAGAATGGTGGCCATTCTCGTTAGTATAACCAAAACCAGGTGTTTATTTCACCATCTTTACACTTTATGAGGAGGCGGTGATGATCTAAACCACAAGTTTCCAAACCTTTTTGTTACTGACTCACAAAATAGTACCAGAATGGACTCGTTACTGGATTATTGGTTGAGTTTACAAACATTTCTGCAAAATAAATAAACCATGGATATTATAATAGTAGCACCAATGTGTTTGGTTTTGTCTTTTTACAACGTGTGACGTTTTTATATCTTTAAAAACAATATAATAAATTTGCCTCACCTTTATGATTTTTATTGTTTAGTTTCATTTCTTTAAAGGGTCTCAATAACCCATACTTGTTGATTCATGACCCCAAGTAGGGATCTGACCTCAACTTTTGTAATAGTTGTTCTAAACGCCCTGTTAGAACAATGGCGGATCACAGTAAATCTGGAATCTTCTTTCAGGATCCAGCTGGAAGGTATTTCTGCATCCCTGAGATGTTCTCCTGAACTCTCACCATGCTCTGTAGATCACCAGGACTAATAATCCTGATACACACCAACAGTAACATGTAGCCACGGGCATAACCTGGCATTACTCTGAGACCAAGATGAAGCTACAGACATCAGGATAACGCCATGCCAGCAAGATGCTCCCAATATGCTTCTGTTAAATCTTTGGTACAAAGTTATAGTGGTCAGTCCTGCTTAAAATTATTCTAGTTAATTACTGCATGCAAATCAGTTTCCACTGCTCACCCAGAACCTCCTTACACCCTATCAGAACAATATAACATCAGAACCTCCTTGTGAAGGACCTCTCACATTATCATACATTTTGGACCCAACTGTGCACAGAAATCCTCATCTAGACCCTCTGCTGATCATCCAGTTTGATATGGCAGAACAAGATATGAGGAAAGATGAGCAGAACCAGATGGTTTCAGTCTGAGCTGTGGATCAGTAATGTTGTAATAAACCAGTTTTACTCTGCTGGTCTCACTGGTTAACACCCTGAAGGCAGGATGTGAGGATGATGGAGATGTTAGCAGCAGATATAGACAAAGAGAGCTGTCAGGCCTACAGATGGTGGAAACTGTGAGCTGTTCTGTGTCTGATGATGATGATGATGATGGTGTGTTTTCATACTGACCTCTGATCCCAGCCAGTAGCAGGACAAACACACACACGGTCAGCGCGGAGGCAGCCATGTTGGGTCGCTGCAGAAACCGATCCCACATCACTGATCCTGGATCAGGTTAGTCTGATGGGACGCTCTCATCTCTGCTGACTCTGAAATAAAATAACAAAATGTATTTACAGACAGGAACACTCATTGCTGACAGGGCAGGCTGAGGGGCCTGGGGCCCAAATGACAATGGGAGTAAAAATATAATATCTATTTTTAAATAGCTCATCAATTCAAGTTAAATAAATAACACTTTTTAAAATATATTGTATCATTTTACAGCTTTAAGTGCCCTGTTTCCTTCCTATGTTCCTGGCATAGTCATTGAGTCCATTCTAATCCAGACACACCGTTGAGATCTCAAATGGAAAGTAAGGTCTAAGTAAGTTTTTATGATCTGCATTTATTAATTTTTATTATACATAGCCTACTTGTTTTTTGTCTTTATTAAAACCACAATGATTTTAATATGATTTAGTCAATTCAATTACATTTTATTTATATAGCGCCAATTCATGAAACGTGTCATCTCAAGGCACTTTACAAAGTCAAATTCAATCAGAATATACAGATTGGGTCAGTGTATTTATGAATAATGTAGAAATATGAAAAACAAGCAAATATGGAGACCGGATCTTCTTTTTATCAATGACATCTTTAATCATTTCACAAAACAGAACCTATTATTTGCTTTAAATCAAAACAAACACTTCTTTATCTTTATTTTTACCAGGAAACATCATTTTTCTTTATTAAGTTACTTATGGAACAAGTCGCTACGTCATAAGGCTGAATATTGATCCATTAGTCAATTCTTTACGGTTTCGTTTAAAATCCACCAGGTTTAACACACACACACACACACACACACACACACACACACACACACACACACACACACACACACACACACACACACCTCGTCGGTTTAAGACACACATGTGTTTCCGGTCAGATGAAGGATGCTGTGATCACCTGATCAGTGCGTCTTCAGGTAGATTTGCTGGATGGGAGTGGCCCCCACGCGCACAGAGACACGCACGGACACGGACACGGACACGCGCTGATCGGTCAGACCAAAAGAATCGGTTCGTACCGGTGATGAGGAAGACTCCGCTCAGTCTGCAGGAGGAGATGAAGCCGCCTGTCTGCTGTATCTGCCTTGATTTTGGCCCGGCTCCTTTCGAATCACCTTGGTAGGTTCGGTTCCACCTGGTCCAAAGTCTCCTTTGCGGTGCTGATCCGGGTCCGGCAGCTGGTTTCTGGGGCAGGATCAAAAACTGCGCAGAGATGAAGCTGCGCTCCGTTTCTCTGCGGCTGAATCACTCTGTCAAGTGTCGGAAATCACTTCCGGAAGATATTATCAAAATAAAAGCCTCATGTTTCAAGACATAAGCAGACCCGCCTCTGAGTTGTCTCATCTTTGTCTAGTACGTGTTATATTCATAAACACGTCAATTTTTGTTGTTGTTTTGTTTGTTATTCTGTGTAACATAACACGAGAAAAAAGAAGATAAACCTGAAAGTTTTGCAGCACATCAAGACATTGTTACTGCAGAAACCTAACTGAACCTCCCAGGTGGACTCTTTGAAAGAAAATATCTCTGAAATGTAAAAAAAGAAAAAAAAAAGTTCAAAAAGCTCAAAGCCAATATATATATATATATATATATATATATATATATATATATATATATATATATATATATATATATATACAGTCTGGTTATTATATGCACACTACAGTTGTAGTAGTTTTACAGGTGGGGAGTTATAGTTGTGTGTTTTGAAGAAGGTATTTACATCCTAGAAAGGCTGCAAGTTCTTCATCCCACAGTCTGCTATTTCAGATCCCTGAGCAAGAGCCTTAGCTCCATAATGCTCTCCAGGTACAGCCCAGTGGTGCTCCCTAAGGGAAGGGTTAAATGCAGAGGACACATTTCATTGCAATGACAAATAAAGATTATTATCATTTTGAGGATTGGTGGCCTTGTGGTTAGGGAAGAGTGCTTTTGTCCTGAGAAGGCTGCAAATTCTCATGTTCAAATCCCACAGTCTGTCGTTTTGGGTCCCTGAGGAAGACCCTTAGTCCCAGAATGCTCCCCTGGGTACCTGAGTGGCAGCCCACTGCTCAGGAATGGGTCAAATACAGGGGCCAGATTTCAATGAAATGTCCAAAAATTGGAATTACAAATAAAGATGATGATTATTATTTTTTTGAGGACTGTGAAGATGGACCACACAAAAGAATCAGACAAAAAAAATAGTTTCAAGCACACAAATCGATGCATCTTAAATATGTTTGTGATCATTATTAGTATTTTCTCTAAATATTTTTTATCTGAATGAAATACAATAATGTTCCTAATAAAATAACTATTTTAACATACTTCTGTTATTCTGAAACCAGGATAATTCTATGTGAGATTTAGCTGTGAAATAGGAATAATGCTGTAACAGCATTCCCCTTGGGTAATTATGCATCATAACTAATATATCTATGCCAGGGGTCACTAACATGGTGCCTGTGGGCACCAAGTAGCCCCTTAGGACTACTTGTGGTGGCCACAATCCACCAGTGAGCAGCATCTAAAACTTTATTTTATTCTGTTACTCTTCCTGTTTATTCACATTTACATTTATATAGATTTAAAAATGAAAATAACTATAACAAAGCATGAAAATTTAATTTTACATAAAGCCAAAAGGAACTCTGACTCTTCTACTTCAAAAGTCAGTACTGGTAGCCCACCGTATCACACAACACCAATGAAGTAGCGCTCAGTTTCAAAAAGTTGGTGACCCCTGATCTATACAATTCAAGTTCTATGGTATGGACCAGAGACCTGTCTAGGGTTTACCTCGCCTCTTGACCAATGGCTGCTGGAGTTAGGCATCAGCCACATGCAAACTTCATGCAGAAAGACCCCAAGCCAGGAATAGAACCTCTTGCTTTAGTTAACCTTTGTTTTAATCATTGTTAATTACATTTTTACTTGTATTTACTCACAAGCAGCTGAAACTAAAGTAAGGATCTTTTATATAAGTCTGTGGTGAACACCTAAAAATAAGATAAAGGTTCAAATGTAAAGAGTTTTATTTTGAAAGCAGCAGGATATAACTTCCTGTGATGTGTGATGACCATGTGGGCAGCTTAGACTCCTATCATGAAATTATAGCCACTGATGACCCAGAATCCTGATGTTGTTGGTTGATCTTTACATAGACATGGAGAAGTAGACACTGCATGGGTGTCCAAGTCTCGTTGCTGTAGTTTGAAGAACCTTTTTGAGGAAACAAATGTGAAAATGTCTCCAGTGTAAGACGGTTCTGCTCCAAGGGTTCCAAGTTCTGCTGTGGTACCACAAAGCCTTAGCAGCATTAGGCTCTTCTGTTCACATCAGATGGTAAATCAGTGGATAAATAAATTAAGTAGAACACAACACTGGCCACTTTATTGGGTACACCCTGACAGTACTTGGCAGAACAAGAACTGTCTTATAACACACATCCAACAAAATGTCACAAACATGCCTCAGAGATTCTGGTCATCATGGACTTGCTCATTTTTAATTAAATGATTTTATCAACATGTGTGTACCTTCTTGTTCCCTCTGTTCTCAGAAAGTGTTTTTTGATTGTGCCTAAGGTCAAGAAACAGACGGTTGGTGAGCTAGATTTTTCATTTTGGGCATCTAAACTTTGGAAATGTCTTTCTCTGGATGTCAGACAGCTATGCTCTGGAGATGCAATGCTAAAAACACTCTAGTTTACCCTTTTATTTGTTGTGAGATGTATTTGTTTTAACTTGTTATCTTGTAATTTTTTTAAATTCATCTATATATTTTCTGGTCTGTTTTGTCTGTTTGTACAGCACTTTGACTGAAGGTGCTTTACAAATAAAGGCATTATAATTATTAAAGGTATTAAGTGATGCAGCTGCAGATCTGAGGGCTGTTTCATAAAACAAAGATAAGGGATTTGTCAAGGTTTTGTTTACCGATGAACTCAGGACGCACACACGGGACTAAAAGTTTGAGTCTTTATTGAATGAAGTATGCTGGGTGATGAGTGATGAAGACCGGAGGTTCAGGACTGCAGAAGGTCAGGGATGAATGTGATGGCAGGAGCTGACGGCCCGGAGTGAGAGAGAGTCACGACTATCCAGGCAGCAGGGAAAGCTTAGTACTGCTCGGCTAGCAGGCCCCGTAGCCACAACAGGTTAGCAGTTCGTTGGAGACACCAGGGCACAGAGCAGAGCCTTTCCAGGATGGCTAGTCCAGTTAGCAGTTCTCTGGAGACACCAGGACACAGAGCAGAACTTCTCCAGGGACAAACAGCAAAGTAAGAGTCTATAGAAAACTGGCAGGACTAACCTTAAAGAAGAAAAACAAATCTTCCAAGGCAAAAACAGGGACTGGCATGGAGAGGTGTGGAATGATGACGGCCCAGTGCTGAACTGAAGGCAGAGGGAGGTTTAAATAGAGCACTTCACAGGTGGAACAAGGGTCTGACTAATTCACTGGTAAATGATTATCAGGTGTGACTGACTGCTGAGGAGGTGAAGTGAAAATTGACAGAAAATAACTGATGACTGAAAACTAACAATAAATAAAGTCAAACCTAACCCAAAAGAGATGAAAATAACAGAAAAACAAAGCCAAACCAAACTCAACCATAACAGGATTGAGGATTTTCCCGATATCCTGGCTGAATTAAGCCTTTATTCAGTTTCACAAAAGCACGAAGTTTAGTTAATCCTGGTGTTTAATTTATTCATTGGTCACACTGAGCAAAAACCAATGAGTTTTATCAATTATTCTGTTTCCTTATCTGACTGTTTTTTATACATTTTATGAGCCTACATTGACACATCACTGATACATATTAGTATTCAGTCAAGTATTATTATTATTTTATGATGGTAGCCTTTATGATTATTAACTTTATTATTATCCATGGGGGCATTGTTACTGTTAATTTGTGTTTTTGAAGGCTGCTGTTTAAGCCTTTAATAGACTATTGCATGTGCTGAGGGAATTAGATAAATGGCTGATGAAGAAGCAAAAGGTCAATAAAGTTCTGAGTTCCACAATTTTCCACTAAATTCTGCAACTCTAGAGGCGCTGTTTTGCTGACTTCTGAAAAAAAAAAACATATTTCCCTCAGTGACTTAACAACTGTTACTGAAAAGAATATTATGTTATTTGATATATTATTACCATGAACAGGTAATTTCATTGCATATCAGGTATCCTTTATTAACTTCTTTCAATTTATTTTAGTCTACGCTTAATGTTCTAAACGCAAACAATGTTTATATTGATAATCAGTCTTTCTATTAAAAGTTTATATAGGACTGATGTTGTTTTGCAAAATCTGTCGCTGAAAAGTTGAATCCCTGTGCTGCTTTTCTTTCAGAAGTTATGGCGGGGTCGGCAAAACAGCGCCCTCTAGAGTTAAAGAATTGAATAGATCAGAGAAAATGGTTTAACTAAAAAATGTTGCCATATAAGTAGCTGCAAACAAATGTGTTTTTTTTTTGTTTATAATAGTGCCAGTTTCCTTTCTTGAGTATGATATGCTTCAGCTCCTCACCAGCCTTCATCAAAAGATGTTGGTTGTTTGGTTTAAGGTTTGGAGCGACTCATCCGTAGCATCAGTGACTCTGTGATCGACCTGATGTTTTCCTGAAAAAGCTGGGGGCGCACATTTACCTGAATTACTAAAACCTGGCTTGACGTAGTCGGACCTCCTCAGTCTGGATTGGCCTTAGTGAAACGGATAAAGCCAGGATGCTCTGATCACATTAGTTAAAACTTGGCTTTATCTCTTATCCTAGATTTCTAAATTCTGCTTTTGTGAAACAGCCCTCTGATGCAACAGATGTGTTAGCTCCTTGATGGCAATCTCCCACAATATCCCAACATGCTCTGTTGAAATCTGGAGGATTCATTGCAGTTCACTGGCATCCACTGAAGAGCAGTGAACTCAATGTCGTGTTCAAGAACCAGTTTGAGACGATTTGAGTTTTTTTCACATACTACATTGTTCCACCGGAAGTAGCCATCATAAGATGACAGTGTGCACTGTGGTCATGTGAAGGCCATAAAGAAGTTGTCCCCCACACTATTACACCACCACAACCAGCCTAAACGGTTGATACATGGCAGGGTTGATCTCGTTTTGACCTTTAGAAAATCATCTTCACCACATGGAGATGCCTCAATAAAATAATTTGCTGCCATGTGATTGGGCTGGTCACTACTACACTACTCCGCAAGCATTTGAATAGGTGTACCTTTGACAGATAAATGTACATAATCTAAAATAAATATAATACTTACTGTGATGTGTAGTTACCTCCTTTTTGTTCATAACAACTGAAATAATCAGGTTGGTCTACTTGGATTTTTACTTTGGTTTTCTCCTGGAACTAAAGATTGATTTAAACGTCTTCAGGCAGTTTTACATCTTGGATCATGATGGTTGTGTTATCAGCATTGTTCATATTATAAGACTCTATAGACAACGTCCTGAAAAACATCAACAACTTCTGAAATGAGACCTACAGTAATTGTCTTTAATAAACTCCCTTTGTCCTACTAAGGATGCTGTCCTCACTGTAAACAACTTCACATTTACATGCAGTAATAAGCATATACTCCTAACAACGATTTTAAAAGCACATATAAAGAAAATTAATTAATTAGAATAAAATAAAAAGCACATTTATACTAAGAGAAAAGTTAAAACTGAATAAAAACTGAATAAAAAACTGAATCCATTTATCCTCATTGAAAACTAAAGTTAATCAGGTTATTCTGTGTGTTTTTAGAGTTAAATTAAGGTTGGTTGAAGTGTACATTGTGTTTTATAGTGACTGTTCCTGTGCTATTTTTCAGGGGTTTTCAGTTTGTCTCAATGATCACTTTTATTAATCCTTAAATTAACATTTGTTTTTAGTACAAAAATTATTTAAACACAATCTAAACCCAGTCTTAGTGCAAAAAAAGTGCAGCTGTTATCAGAAAATGGGACAATATTTTAACTTAATAAAAATCATTACTAAGTGTATAATCGTGTGACTTTTTTTAAACAAACCCTTTTATCTACCAGAGACAGGAGGAGTGGCACTAAAATACAAGCCGGCACATTTTCTTATAGCTGTTTTTTTGTGTGTCCAAGTTTGCTTCATCTTGTCATGTCAGTGGTTACAAATGTATACAGTTGACAGACAGGAAAGTCACAAATAATATAGTAGTTCAGAGGTTCAGATCATCTCTTTCCATTTCCAGGATGATCAAATGTTGTAATAAAGCTAGCAGAGCATAAAGGCGATGTGGTTTTGAGTCCATCATCAGAATAGCGCCATCTAGAGTCACAGCATCTGATGGTCACGGAACTTGGTGCAGGAATCTTTGGTTTAACAGGGACCTCTGGTGGCAACAAACTGTAACTGCAGTTTCTCCAGCATCATATTCTGGGCTCATCCACACTACTATTTAATTAATTCATGAATGATCAAGGAAAGCATAATAAATGTTAGAATTGTTGTTTTTGTAGCGCTTCTCTCCAATAGGGGTGGGTTAAACCCTGAACAGGTCACCAGTTCATTATGGGGCAACTGAGAGAGAAGCAACCATGCCACAAGTCATACTTAAGCTGTCAAAGCCTAACAGTTGTGTTTTTGGACCTAGAAAGAACCGTGTGACATTGTCTAAATTTACACCAGTTAAAGGCAATACGTTAAAAAAACAACTTGGGTATTTCTGCAAGGTAACAGTAAGAACCAACCACCACTACCATGCAGCCAGTTTTCATTACAGTAAAAAAATAAATAAATAAAAATAATAATAATAATTAATTAATTAAAGATGGGTATGTTTGTTTGGGAGACCTGGATCAGATTTCAGGGCTCATTTGAAACAAACTGGAAAACTGTACATTTTTAGTCTTAGACAGTTTTTGGATCTGTGTTGAAGGAATTATAAACAATGACTGACTTCCTAGAGTTATTGAATAAGGAAACGGTGGAGTGATGAAGTTCCAGCACTTTTATTGTGAAACTGAGCAGAGATCACATAGATGGAAAGTAATCGGACCCCACGGTCCCGCTGCAGTCTGCGTCTGCCTGTTCCTGCCCCTCCTCATTTTGAGCTCTCCCTAATACTCCATAGTGGCCTTGAGACAAAATAAAGACAGTCTATCCTAGACAATCATCATCCCGCACAGTATCTAAAGCATTTGGCCTTGCAATCATCAGGCCCGTGCTTACATGTCTGAGTGGCGTGAGGCCAAAGTGACTTCAGAAAAAAGCAAGGATTCATCATTAGTTAAAATGTGCGTGAAATAAATCCAGAAGTGTTTACAATCCTCTAAAAATGATAGAGAAACACTTTCAATCTGCAAGACCAATCAGATTGACCATTTTCTCTGTCTCATCATGTGAAAACACATCTACAGCAGTTATTTTAAAACAAGGGAAACTTTTAATTTGAAAGTCAAAATTATAACAAACTATGTTTCTTTTTAATCTTTTTCCCATGGTGTCATGGTTTGGTCATCCAACTCTGAAAGAGAAGAGCTCCCTTCAACAGGTTGTGACACCATCATCTGGACTGATTATCTCCAACAATAAGTCTCCTCCCAGGCAGGTACAGTGGATAGAAATGTTTGTTTTAAATGACAGCAAGTCTCAGCTTCTTCCCTCTGGAAGAAGATTCTTAGTCTCTAATGTTTGACCAAATATTAAAAAAAAACAGTTTGTTCTGTTTGTTTGTTTGTGGTCCTATTGGCTTCATCAGGGCGTGATCTACAGCTCTCACTGGAGCGGTTCGCAGCCGAGTGCAAAGCGGCCGGGATGAAAATCAGTGCCTCCAAATCCGAGACCATGGTCTTGAACCGGAAAAGGGTAGAGTGCCTTCTCTGGGTTGGGGAGGATGTGCTGCCCCTAGTGGAGGAGTTCAAGTATCTTGGGGTCTTGTTCACGAATGAGGGGAGGATGGAGCGGGAGATCGGCAGGCGGATTGGTGCAGCGTCTGCTGTGAAGCGGGCGCTGTACCGATCCGTTGTGGTGAAGAGAGAGCTGAGCCAAAAGGCGAAGCTCTCGATTTACCGGTCGATCTACGTTCCTACCCTCATCTGTGGTCACGAGCTTTGGGTCGTGACCGAAAGAACGAGATCCCGGATACAAGCGGCTGAAATGAGTTTTCTCCGTAGTGTGTCTGGGCTCTCCCTTAGAGATAGGGTGAGGAGCTCAGTCATCCGGGGAGGACTCAGAGTAGAGCCGCTGCTCCTCCACGTCGAGAGGAGCCAGTTGAGGTGGCTCGGGCATCTGGTCAGGATGCCTCCTGGACGCCTCCCTGGAGAGGTGTTCTGGGCACGTCCCACCGGGAGGAGACCCAGGGGAAGACCCAGGACACGCTGGAGGGACTATGTCTCCCGGCTGGCCTGGGAATGCCTTGGGATTCCTCCTGAGGAGCTGGCCCAAGTGGCCGGGGAGAGGGACGTCTGGGCCTCCATACTGAAGCTGCTACCCCCGCGACCCGACCTCGGATAAGCGGAAGAAGACGGACCGACGGACAGTTTGTTCTGACTGCTGTTATTGAACTGAATAAGATGAAATTATATTGCCACTATTGCCATTGTATTATAATGGTTTAACCAGATTTGATTAAGTCTAGATTATTTCAGTTTTATGGGTTTTACTCATAAATGGGCTTCAATACTTCCCTAACCTTATTGAAAAGAGAGTTACATTTAAGTCAGCTTTTAGTTAATTCTTAAAACTGTTTCATGAGTTATATATAAATGTTTTTGTAAGGATTGGATATTTCTGAATAAAGGAAAATGTAACTGGTTGTTGTAGTTGTACTACATCTTTATGGTACGATATTATTCCTCTTTCCAACCTTATTATCCTCTTTTGAAAGATTTAATTATAAGTTTACTCGGTTGTTCTTTATTTTTCTCCTTATTCAGTCAGTAAAGTAATTAGGGGCATTTATATATTCAGCAATGATTTAAAATTTAAAACATTGCTTTCAATTGTAAAAATCATTATAAGTTCTTTTTACTTTATTGTGAATAATGTAATGGTCAGGAAAAGCATGAATAAAATAAATAAAATCCAGACCTCTGGATACTGCAATAAATAATAGTACAGAGCCAAGATGTGTTCACAATCCACTAAAAAAAGAAACTTTTTCAGACTAAGCATTTTCTCTTTCACATCCACTTGTTAAACCACGTATACAGCAGTTTTTTTCCTCAAAATGACAGAAACCTTTAATTTTAAAGTCAGAATTATACCACACCTCCTTTTTTTCCCTCAAGTGAAAATGAAAGTTAAATGGGCTTTTATACTTTTATCCAACCCGGAACAGGGGACTTTTTATTTCGTGACCTTGAATCAATAGGAGCGTGGATTTCGAGTTAACCTTTGTTGTTTTCTGTAAAAAAACAAAAACAAAAAACTGTTTCAATGAGGTATAAGAAAATCTTTGTGTAAGGATTTGATGTTTCTAAAAGTAGGAAGATGGAGCTGCTTGCTGTGATCCTTCTTTTTTATGGTAAGATAGTATTTCTATTTCAAAGCATGTTCTCATTACCGAGCTTATTATTATTATTATTATTATTATTATTATTATTATTATTGATTCGAACCAACAGGAGGGCTCACGTCTCACCTGTGCTAAAATATCTCCCCTGTTGTGTATCGCGTCCAATTTATAATCAGTTCGGACTTTTCTAGTCCTACATCTACAGCCTCCTGCTTACATCTGAGGTCGTCCTGTAAATGGTTCCAGTTCCGCAAACCTGTTTTTTTTTTAAATAGGGGCGACTTTTCTTTCAAACATGGTGTTCTCCTTTCGACTATGGAACGAATTTCCTCTTGAGCTGCGATCTGGACTCAGTAGATGTGTTTAAAGAAATTCTGAAAACCTACTTGTTTAGACACGCATTCCAGTCCCAACTGACCCAATGTTACCACGTCTAGTACTGTCCCCCTCCTTCTTTGCATTCACTAAAGTAATTACTGGGTGTTTTTAAGCTAAATATCGGGCTTTTGCAAACTGTAACACAGACTGGCGGCCAAATGTCGCCACAGTCGTTGGTTGCTGGCGGGACTCAACACGGACTTTTACCGCAGTTTTAAATAAACGCTGTTCTTCGGCCGCGGTAAAGTTAGTTTTATGTTAAAAAGTCTCAGCCGCCTTGGATCGCTTTTCACGGCGTTTCACTGGAATCTGTGGACCTGCTTCTGAAAGCAGTGGTTCGCTTAGGGACCATCAACAAACTTCAAGACGCTCGAAACACGCAGACAAGAAAAAAAAGTCATCACCTTCCAGATCCTGCTACCCAGTGAGAGGCGAGTCCAAATAAATGCTAAGTTGTGTTACTAAACCAAACTAGGGCGATGAACCAATTATAAAATATTTTATAACGTCAGTTATTTCATATTACTGTTTTCATGGAAAATTGGACCTTTTGTCATTCTTGCTTCCAGGCCACATGTCATGAAGATCCCAAACACTGCCTGATTTTGCAATAAGAGGGGACTGATGAGAAAGCAGTTTTTCCTTTTTTAAATTATCTTAATAGAAAAAAATGATTTTTTTTCCCCCAATTGCTTTCAGGTGATCTATCCCTTAGACTCCAAATCAATGCTGAATTGTGTTACATCTTTAAACAACACAAGTGATCATACCCCATGTTACAGTACATACATTATATGCATTTGCTACATTTTACTACACAAAAAAATATATTTCTGGACTCCAACTATTTACCTTCCCACATTACTTAATATAGTTCTGATTTAATAATTCATTTTCTTGACATACATTTCTAAATGCCATTCTGTGCCCTGCGACAGACTGGCGACCTGTCCAGGGTGTACCCCGCTTCTCGCCCATTGATATGCTGGAGATCGGCACCAGCACCCCTCGCAACCCCATGAGGGATAAAGCGAGTAAGAAAATGGATGGTTGCATGGATTCTGTGCCCTTTAACAAGGGTTCCCAAACTTAACAGACCGTGACCCCCAAAATCACAGTGACAGAAATTGACTCATTGCTCACCTGTCATGTTTAAAAAGCCACTGCTTAAAAAATACAGCAAGCAAATCTGCTACTGGCTGTTTTAAAAGTCACAAAAAGTTGCTAGTTGAAGCATTGCAGAGAAAATGGGTTGGGTGATATAAAGTTTTTGGCTAGAGGATTGGGAGATTGTAATACCAGATGATTTACCACTCTACTACTTTTCCGGAAAATGAACATAAAAACACAAAATCAACAAGCCATTTGTGCTGTTTGTATATTGGAATGATGGGATCTTTATTTCGGAGGGTTACATCAACATCCATGTTACATCTATCCTGCAGCTTTTCTCCAGTAAAAGTCTTTAAATATCATGATACAGGCCATTTCTATCAGGTTAACTGATATTAATCACAGATGAATTTGTTTTAGAGCAGAAACCTCATGATTAATAATAATGAATTATTATTGCCAACTTCTGAGCATAACTTGATGATGTACTATACTTTCTATACCCAAGTATCAGTGTAAAGATTTGTTCATCCTGTTAACAAATGAGATTTCTTATTTTCTATGATTTAAAAAATCTTATTCTTGAAACATGTTTTTCTGTTCAATCCCATAAATAATCTTGGGTAATGACTGGTTTTAGTGAGAACTCATAGAGTTGATTTAAGGTCAGGTTTTGGCATGTAGTCATAGTTTGGCAATGTTAAGAAGGAAACATCAGTGTGTGGGTGTGCTGGACCTGCTGGACCAGTTTCTTTCCAATTCCAGAGAACTCACTGTGAATCAAACCAGAAACTAACCTGAAGGGGACAATGTGTTTTACACAATGGTAATAAAGGAGAGTCATCAAACTGATTTTATTATCCTAAACCTTAAAAGGTTTTTCTGTAGATAAATGTCCCTCCATGAATGTAGGAAACACTTACAGTCCCCTAATTCTGCAACAATGTTGTTTTATTTTAATTGGATTTAATGCCTTTCAGTGTCCAATATTTATTATGTGACAGTTTTTATATTATTATTCAATGTTTTTTGTGTTTGTTTATTGCTTTGTGTTTCCATTTTGATCATTTCTGGTTTATTCATTATTAAGTTCTTGCCATATTGGTTAATTCCTTTGTGTTCAGTTTCTCTTATTTCTTGCCTTCTGTGCATTTTGCTAAGTCTCTATTTTCTTTCAGGTTTGTAGATCCATTTTATTTAGTTCAGCCTCCTCTGTGTTTAGTAGTCTCTGCCCCTCAGCCTCCCTGCTCTGTATTTCTACACAGCAGTTCTTCAACCCTCTGATTAGACTCATCTGGTTTCCATGTCTCTCTTCACTCTCCTCAGCATTTAAGCTCCTTGGTTTCCGTTGTTCAGTGCTGATTTCTCCCAGGTTTCCAGTCACCGGGCTAAAAGTTAGCAGTTTTTTTACACTTTAAAATAATTAAAGGTATACTATGCAACCGGGGTTGATTTTCCAGCAAGGCTCCCCCTAGAGGGCGAAAGTAAAAGTGCACTGTCGTAAATATGCTCAGCTGTTCTCCTGGTTTCTCCGTCAAGCCAGGCGCGGTTGTTTTGAGCTTAGCAGACAGGCGAACGCAACGAAAAGTCGAAAAAACGGCAGTACAAACAATGACTAACACAGTGAAAGTATGAACATGCACACAGAGAGAGAGAAACCATTCCAATGTTACTTACGATCGCATCAGCAGAAACGCGATGTGCGCCTCAGCCTTGCAGCCTTCTTTCTCTTTTAGCTCTCGCCATTCGGAAAAAGCTTGCCCGATGTTCACCCGTGTACGACTCCTCTCTCTGCCCAGAGCCTTTTCCTCTTCCTTGCCTGCTCCGACATGGGCTTTCGCTGTTTTCTCGCTGGTTCCGCCATGATAACTGCACAAATCTAGCAACGAGCATGCCTTTCACTGGGGGCGTGTAGCAGTTCTCGCCGTAAAGCAAGACCGTCTCTCACGATGCACACCAGACTTCTGAGCCTGTGTGTGCGGGCCGAGTGCTCCTGCAATTGCAAGTACGGTATTTCCCCCACAGACCACCAGGGCGGCCAAGAAAACCTTTGTTCGACCTGAAATGACTCATTTAATCATCCAAAACGGTATGGAACACATTAATTAAACTGAAAAAATTAAATTAAACTGCTATAGATTGGGGGTTTAGTAAAGCTGGGTCATTAGGACCTGGAGGACATGGGGTGTATACAGAATATGAGGACTGCACTAGGCTTAAACTCTTTCAGTTTTATTGAACCCCCCCCCCCCCCCCCCCCACCACCACCACCAAACATCCCCCCCAATCAATCAATTAGAATTTCATGCATCTGGTCCCCCCAGACATTTACGCAGGATGTGCTGAGATGCTATAACAGACAACTCTCTCTTTCCTCATCATCTCACTCGCCCTTGTGCTACCTCTGGGTCAGATTTATTAAATATTTGTGCCTCCGAAACTGAACAGCATGTGCAAAAAGACACACAGCACAATTTACAAACACATTGAACTTGAAACACGCAGAATGTTCTTATGCTGTTCATTACGTATGATACAGCCTGTTTTTGGGCTGTATCATACGTAATGACAGTGGGTAGCACTGTTGCCTTTCAGCAAGAAGGTTCTGGGTTCAAATCCAACCCTGGGTCTTTCTGCATGGAGTTTGCATGTTCTCCCTGTGCATGCGTGGGTTCTCTCTGGCTTCTCTAAATTGTCCTGAGGGATCAGTGTGTGCGTGAACCTGTCCAGGGTGTGCCCCGCCTCTCGCCTGGTGAACTCTGGAGATAGGCACCCGTTGATAAGATAATCCCCTGGAACTTCAAGCCAAAAAAGATTGTCTAGTTACCTTTGAGATAATTTCACAGAATTTACTGCTGGTATGAGTGTATTATAATTATCAGTTTATTGATAATAATATCATAATATCTGGCATATAAAGGGTGTCTTTGGTAACAGTATTATGCAGAAACATACATGGTGTTTTTGTAGCATTATGTCCTTGTAAAATCTTAACAGTATACGGTGTCAAAGTAACATTTAGATCAATGCATGCTATTACAAATATTCATACCACTAATTGTCATTAGATTTTGCTAAAAGCCATTCACTGTGGAAACAGAGAACCCTTCCATCCTGGTTCACCGAATTATAGTTTCTTACCGATGCACAAATTTCTCTTTTTGTTATTTTTCTCTTTCTAATTAACAGGCCTAGTACTGGTTTTGGTCTTTAGAAATTAGTAATAATAATAATAATACTAATAAATTTTATTTAATAGCGCCTTTCAGAACAATTAAAGACACTGTACAAATCAAGCGACCAAAAAAAAAAAAGAAAAATGAACATGCATGATTAAAAGTCACACCGAACAGAACGGTGAGTAAGCATTCTTGAACAGATGGGTTTTAATTTAGACTTGAACTGGTAAAGTGTCAGTATAAGATGGGAGAGAGCTCAGGAGTTTGGTAGCAGAGACAAGCAGGAGGAATAGTGAGGTGAATGGAAGAGGAGGATCTAAAGCCCCTTTTCTATCGGCCTTGCTCGATTTGCCCCCCGCTCAGTTTAGTTGTCAATGAAATTTGTCTTATTTTAACCCTTCCCTTAGGGAGCTATCAATGCACCCGAGGAGCAATCTGGGAATAAGGGTCTTGCTCAGGGAGTCACAGTGGCAGTCTACGGGGATTGAACTGGGTACTTGCAACCTTCTCAGCAAGCGCACTTCTCTAACCACTAAGCCACCACTCCCCCATAAAACTTGGTGGGGTTAATTCTTCGACTGGCCTTAAATGCCTGGAAGAGGGAAAAACCTCCTGGGGTTGACTTTAGATGCCACTTGCACGCTCCACGTCTTTTTTGCAAACATTGACACTTTGAAATTTTAGACCAAAGACACCTGACAAAAAACTGAAAAAGATCAGTTTCTCTTCAAACATATGTCTGATAAATTATCCATCTTATCACAAATTTGTCAGGAGAAAGGAAAATATATGTTTGAAGAGATACTTCCAAGAGAATTTCCAGGTATCAAAAAATCTGAAACCTCAGCTTTAGGTTTCTTCATCATTAAATCACACACCTCTTATATTGTTCTAGGATCCCTTTCTTTCCAACTTCCCTCCTGTGTGCCTCCTTGCTATCAATAATCTTGACTTTAAGTTGTTTTTGTATATTTATCATTAATTCTATTTCTTCCTTTCTGAAAGCTCTTTTTTTCCATTTCGCAACTCCATGTATTGGATGCCATCCCCACCGGCCTGCATCTCAGTGATCTGATGGGGAAATCATTGTAAATGCATGTTTGTATTGTCAGTCTCATGGTATCATTGCATTAATGCAATGGTTCTCAAATGTTTTTTGTTGTGCCACCCTTTTAACTATGGCAAAAATAATATCAAGCCATTAATATCAAAGATAAACTTCAGTTGCATTAACTTATGTACTTTTTTGGAGTTTATTAATATTATTCATCACACTACTGACCGTTGGTACAGACCAACCAGCAAGGAGTGCTGTTGTTACATTTAGAAGGCTTGTTTTTTGTGGATTAAAAAAAGGTAAGGCTTTTCTTGCGCCCCACCTGCAGTATCCCACTATTATATAAAGCCCTGCATTAATGACATCTCCAGTTGACTGACAGGCTGCATTCCAGTCTGTAGCCTCATAACAAATTTGCAAAGCTTCTTCAGCTCTTTGTGACAATCTACTCACAGTTCTTATTTTAATGAGGAGTTGCGTCGCTATAGTTACACATCATAACCACTGTCCAAAAGTAATAAGATAAAAGTAAAAACTAAAATTTGTTAAAGAGATGTTTTAGTCAGTGAATCGAGGAGGGCAAGCGTTAAAAAGTATAAATCACAAGAAATGTACCCGAGATAGCGTTAAAGTTAGAGCTGCCACCATAGATGAATTCTAGAATGATGCTTTAAAATCATCTAATCAACCCTGGTTAACTGGAGAATTTATAAAAGGGTTTAATTTGTTATGTGTTTGTAAAAGATGTGAATTCACAATGCATAAATAAAACTGTAACAAAGTGAATCAGGTAACAAAAAAATCATTAACTAATTTGTTTCTCTGACTTCCACGTTAACATGATCTCATTCACTGATGAGCCGAAACCCACTAACACTCTTTAACCACCCTGAACTATCTCTAAACAATCTGAGGTCAGCAGCGTAACTCTACATTAAACATAAAGAAAACATTTTGGATCCTGGACAGATGCAAGTACCGCAGAAAGTGACTGTGATCCAAACATATCTCCTGGACTCCCTGAACTGGGAGCATCTCTGGAGGATCTGATGGACTCGCAGGGATGCTGGCACCGTTGCTCAGCTTCCCCCATTAAATACAGCACTGTGGCTCACTCAGTAAAATCCTGGTCCGCTCTGCTGACTTGAACAGACCAGCGGATTAAAGCTCCTCCTGTTTAATGACGTGGTGAAGCCGTTGTCATGGTTTATGTATGCAAAGAGCACAGCGACCAACACTGCACTGTTCAGGTGGACATTTTGCAGGAATCACGTTTTGTGTAAACGCACCTTAAGACTTTAACAATGTATGGTAATTTCCTTATTTTAAACCATGTTTGTCATTTTTGTCTTTTCAGCCTCTCAGTATTTGTTGACCATGGGAGAAGAGGTTTTTGAGGGGGCAGAATTAGTTGTGCTTCCGTGCCACTACTCTGGTGTAATACCAGAGGTAAACACCTCAGTGATTTGGAGCCGCAACGATCTTAAACCCCAAACTGTCCATTTGCGGCGAAAGGAGGATGATCTTTGTGGACAAAATCAACGTTTCAGTGGCCGAACATCAATGAAATCTGATGCTTTAGACTCTAGAGACTTCAGCCTCAATCTGAGAAATCCTCGTCTGTATGACAGTGGTAACTACGTCTGCATCATCAGTGACGGCACAGCAGAAATAACAGTGACTGAGGTTCAACTACAGGTCAAAGGTCAGTAAAATTTAAAAAGACTCTTATGTTTCTTTTAAATTCTGTAATGAATTGTGATCAGAAGATGAACCCGGTATTCAGCCAGACACTTGAGTTTTATGCTTAACAGGATTTATTGGAGTGATGACGAGGGAGGATCAGGCAGGTATACAGAAAACAATCCACAGCCAGGTACAGAGCAGACATCCAAGGAAGGCAAAAACAAAAACTGATAGGAACTGGGCAGACTCAAAAAATAGGCAATGGGATAAGGACAAGAAATCAGACAGGCAGATAAGAATGCTGGGAAACTCTTACCAGACAGGTAGTGATGTTACGTGATGTGCCGAGGCGTGTGTCGAGTAATGGAGGGGGCGTTCCCGTAAAGCGCCTATAGAAGCTTGCTTCATTTAGGGGAGGAGCCGAAAACGATGACGGCCGAAGCCTCGCTGCCCGGCTGTACCACGTGACTGCTTCGGGAAGTGGCTCAGAGTTTGCCAGATGACCGGTTCATTCAGAACCAGTCATGGCTGCACGCTGGATCATAAAACAGTTCTGCTAACCAGATGCAGTTTAAAACGCCACTTGGTATGTTTATAAGTTTCGTTTTTATTAATTCTGCATTTTCTAACTACATGCACCGTATTTCTGTGCCTCAGCGCTTGCTCCACTTCCACCCCCCCCCCCCCCCCCCCCCCCCCCTTTCCCTCGGAGCAGGTGCTTTTATCACCTTTCACCATTCAAAATGTGAATCACTACGTTTAATGTACTCACATCGGTAGCAACGTGTGCCAGTTAAAGTTAGTAGGAGCGTTACTAGCTGTGTTTCATGCTTATTTGTTTTTAACAACGTAGAATCAGTGGCGCTTCGGTGGGCTGCTGCCTCGCGCTTTAATTCAGGTGCGCACTTTTAAGGGTCATTTTTAAGAACTTGTAACATTAGGGGCTTCATCTCACATCTGTCAGTCCCCCTGTTCCCTTTATAGGAGCCCTTTACAGTATTTAGTTATGCATTTTCCCCGCAGCGCACCAACGGGGGTAAAATCCGTCCACCGCACCGCCGCACTGACGAGAGCAATAGAAATTTGACTTGTCAGCTTGGCGACTGACTGAGAAACCTGTCGCTGTGAAAGATGATGATAATGTTATAAACTGCAACAGTCTAGAAGTACATTGAGCTGAAAGGAGGGAGACATCAGCAGCTGGATCGTGCGTAAAGAACCTCTGTGTGCTTCAGTGTTGCTGCTGCTAAGGAATGGGTTTACCGGCCTGCAGTTACATGTCTATTGAAAACTCATCCAACCCAGTTCCGGATTTGGTTGCAAGTGAGAAGACATTAATCAAGAGGTAGAACTGTTTAAATGCATATTTAATTCATCAGAAGTTAAATATGGAGACAGAGTTTACATTACCAATCAAGATGATTTCACCGCGCGGTGGATAAGTCTGTCTGAATTAAGTTTGGAAGAACATCCTTTTTACTATAGTGACTGCCCTCCTCTAAATTAGGGAGGGAGGGGTAATCTGGTTCGAACAAAGAAAGTCTTCTGGCCTGACCACCTCCCTCGGGGGCCATAAAACTCTGTTTATTTTACGCTGGAGCAGGGGGAGACAGACACCACTCTGCTTTCCTCAGTAACCCCAACTAAGATATATTTTTTAATTCTTAACACTGCTGAGGGGAAATTGTTGACCATAATCCCCCCCCCCCCCCAAAAAAAAAATTAGCATAATCTCACTCTTAACTTTTGATCAAAGTTGAGAGGTCTGATTATTACACACCATGCCATATCACATGACACTACTATTTTGGGAATAATTACACACAGAGAATACATTCAAACAATGTTTTATTATACACATATGTGTATACATAATTTATGTAGACAAATGATTTCGTCCTACACCTTTTGTGAAGTCATTCCCAAGAGCCATAATAGACAAAAAGATCAATGCATCACACGTGTTAAGATACAGCTGGCTGTGATTATACAGCTGGCCAGTAGGTGGTGTCGTGTGCACATGAAGCTCCAAGAAATGAACCCTTTCTCGAACCAGTTGGCTCAAGTGGTTCAATGCGTCATGAAGCTTCATCTCGCCATCACTACAGACAGGTGAATGAGAAAAGAGACATGAGACCATTGGGACGTGAGACGAGACGTTCTGGCAGGGAGCGGAGAACTGAAGCAGGTATAAATAGGCAGGAGAACAAAGAAGAGAGGGAAAGCTAATTAAGCAGAACAGGTGGAAGTAATCAGAAGGAAAAGAAGTGGCTGACAGACTAACAGGACAAGTGGCAGGAAACAGGACAGAACTGGGGTCCGTTCTTCGTACGTTGCTTAAAACATCCAAGATCAAATGAGACATCCAAGATGATTTCATCCGGCTAATCCTGATCCGGCTAATTGGGTTCTTCCAACACACCTGTTGTTTACGATTAGTATGGCTGGATTAAGTTACCTGAGACAACTGCGCGTTCATGCGTTTGTTTAAAAGGGGAAATGTATCGATAGTAGAAACAATGATCAGCAGTGCTGCTATTGGCTGTTCAGCATGGCCAAAGAACGCCCACAGTTTTTTTCCCAGCAGAACAAGAGCTTTTAAAAAAAGGTTATACCGAATTTGAGTCAATTAAAACGACAGGGGACACCTCAAAGTCTGCTAAAGCCAGGAGAGAGGGCTGGCAAACAGCAGCAAACAAATTAAATTGTAAATACTGTCCATGATAGATGTTTCTATCACTTTCTACAGTATGTATTTTTGCATTTTAATAATTTCATAAGTACTTTGTTCTTTTATGTCAGAGCCTCCATGGGAGCCACTAGAACATGGGGAAAAAAGTGAAGTACAAGAATATTCTACAAAATGATAGCCTTTAATTATTATACTGTATTTTAAAAAGCAACTTCTTCCTCTTTATTAAAAGCCACTGTTAAATTATGTGTTTGTCTGTTTTTAACAGCCACCAATAAGAAGGCTGGAAATAATCGGGTTCTTTTTACTTTTACATGTTTAACCCTTTTTATTTTTCTTTTTTTTTTCACAAAATGACTCAAGGTGCCCTCTGTTCCCTATATTAACGGCATCTTCAACAAAAGAAAAAGTATTTTGACTGAAAAAAATACAAATTAAGAGGAGAAATTGAACTCCACAACGTGAAAAAGAGAAAAACTGCACTAGAGATCGAGTTGCTTCAAAAGGACCTTCAGAGTAAATTCTAATACACCATTTTACACATAGTAGTATTACTGATTTCACATAACTATCTCTTACTGCAGGCAAAAGATGACTTGCTGACTTTTCTTTATAAATAATTGTTTAAATAAAACGACAGGAACAAAGCATTATTTGTTTCGTCTTTTATTGAACATAAAAAAATGGTGTTCCACAATTCTGTCCCTTCCTCTGCCACTAGGTGGTCCAAGTGCGCTGGCTAGACAGACTTCCCTATCTCCTCCGCTACGATCTAATCCTGTTTACATGAAATAAACCTGCTCGGGAGCAGGCTCAACTTTGCGCACATGTTGCTATGACAGCAAGTCCGGGATGAGTTTCGAAGAACCAAACGATCCAAGATCATGCCAAATCGGTATGATTTGGCATGATATATGAAAGCTGGGGAACAGGTGAGCAGAGTAAGAACTGATTAGTGGCAACAGGTGGAACTGGTCTGGGTTGATGACTGGTGATTGAGCAGATTGGATAGTGGCAGATACTTCTAGTCCAAAACAAACCTACAAATACCTATATCATGACACATAGGTGTTATAAATTCCAACATGGCAAAATTTAAAAGCATCTCAGGTTTCAATGCTGAAATGCACATTTGACAAGAAATGCACAAAACAATGCTGTCAAAATGAGGCACAAGATCAGAGCCTCTGAGAGGCTCACCAGGTCCAGGTTCTTCAATTCTTCCTGATGTCACTCAAGGAGACAGGTGTGTGGTGGGAGCCTGCTAGAATAGAAACGGCTAGCTAATCAGACATTTTATCATCCGTTCCACCACTTCGTTCCACTGGCAGAAAGTGTGGGAATTGTAGGAATTTGCCATAAAAAATGTAGGCAACAGTCAATCGACTATGAAGGCTACATCTAAGCTGATGATCCAACAAACCACACCGTAGAAGATGGCTGATGCCACCACAGAGTCAAAGAAGGTGTTCAGGAGCACCTCCCGCAGTCCAAAGACCTCAGCCTCCTTAGCAGGTAGAATCTGCTCTGACCCTTCCTGTAAAGAGCATCAGTGTTATGACTTCAGTCCAGTTTATGGTTCAGGAGAACACCAAGGTACTGAGAAGGGTCCACTATCTCCTCATCAGTTCCCTGGATGTTCCCCTGTGTCAGTGAGGTGTGTCTGCGTCTGCAAAAGTTCACCACCAGCTCTTTTGTTTTTTTTTAATTCAACACCAGGTGGTTCTGCTGGTTTCCAAAGCTCTGGATCCACTTTCTGCATCTGACTGTCTGATAACACTGATTATGGCAGGATCATCAGAGAGCTTCTGTAGGTGGCAGCCTGGAAAGCTGATGGAGAAGTCTGCGTTGTAGAATGTGAGCAGAAACAATACAAGCACAGTTCCCTGTAGTGCTCCTGCACTGCAGATCAGCCTGTCAAAAACACAGCTACGTGTCCTCACATACTGCGGTCGACTAATCAGGTAATCCTTTATCCACTGGGACAGGTGGTGATCCAACCCTGAACGCTCCAGCATCAACACCAAGTCACATTCCTAATTGGCAATAAACTTGATTCTGATTCTGATGTTAGTCTGGGTTGGGGTGAGGGTGCAGGCTGGTTAAACCTCAAAACATGCTTGTTCAGCTTATTCACCCATCTCAAGTCACTTATAGCCTGGGCATCATGTTTGTGAACCAGGTTGGTTTTCAGGCTTTCCAGACATCTCTGATGTTCTGCAGCTGTGATTCCATCTGTTCTTTCCCTTCTCTGATTTTCCTCCTCAGTCTTTTCTGCACATCTTTCAGCTCATCTTTATCTCCTGACCTGAAAGCCCCTTTCCTCTCCCTCAGTAAAGATTTTATCTCTGGGTTTATCCAGGGGTTACTGTTGGAGAAGCACCTCACCTCCTTGGGAGTTATAGTGGTCTCTGTAATCAGTGATGTCTTCTGTGATTTGCTTCAAGTCCTCCCCATTGGGATCATACAGCACATCCCACATAGTGGAGCTACAGCAGTCTCTCAGGGCTTATTCTAACCTGACAACAGCCAGCTGCATGTTTCGCTCCGCCTAGCTCCACTCACATACATCTGGGACACCGCGATAGGAATTGCCTTTACTGAAGGCTGGGCCTTATCAAAAATTCTTGCATATGATTGGATAAGCCACTTGTCTGTCATCTTTATCGACGTGCTATTTCAACCACTCACACCGAAGCTAACCCGTGACGCTGATGAGACCGACGCAGGAAAAAAAAAACTTTTTATTTTTCTTATTTTTTTTATGTGTTTGCGGCTCTAGTGGCACGCATTTTATTGACAGTGAGCTGACAGGAAGAGGGGGGAAGACAGGCGGCAAAGCGCCGCGGGTCGGAGTCGATCCCGGGCCGACCGCGTTGAGGACTAAAGGCCTCCTTATATGGTTCGCGCTAACCGCTAACCGCTCCGGGGCGCGTCCGCGCTGCGTGTCCGCGGACGCGCCCCGGAAAACAAAACTTGACAAATCCGGTCGGGAGAAGGGCGAAAACATGGTTTCCACCAACAAAAGCCTTCAGAGCCGTTCTCAGATGTTCTTTTAATGATACAATATCAGATAGATTGGACAACACAGAAGAAATAGCAGCATCAATGCTAACGCTTGCTTCCTCGATGCGAGCCGCCATTGTTGTTGGAATCTCACGGTAACTTCTCCACTACGTCACATCCAGGAAACACCCGCCCTGCGTCCTGATTGGCCAGACCATAAATTTGGTTGGGGAAATCACTTTGAATGAGCGATGTCCCAGATGTATGTGAGTGGAGCTAGGCGGAGCGAGACATACAGCTGGCTGTTGTCAGGTTAGGCTTATTCTGCCTTCTCTGAACATCTTTTCACTGTGCGTGTTACCACTGGCTCCCTGAGCACCAGTGACTTATAAACAGGTTGGAGTTACACTTTTATGTTATGGTTGGAAGTTATGGTTGGAAGAGCCCAGGGGTGGGGTGAGGAGCTGTATGTCTCTTTGCAGTTAACATACATTTACATTTAAATGTGGGGAGGGTGGAAGACAGGGATATGTGATTAAAGTTCCCCGGGATGAGAAGAAGAGCTTGGGGGTGTTTGGTTTGCATTCTTTCCACAGCGCTGTTGATGACGTCACAGGCTGCCTTGTTGTTTGTGGAAGGAGGGATGTACGCTGTTATCATGGTCACGTATGAAAACACTCTGGGAAGCATGAATGAGTCTTTATGACTGTAATGTGTTGTGAGCTACATCAACGCTTATTAATAAACAAAAGGAAAGTCACGTTTCAAATAGACACAGGAGCCGACTTTAACGTAATTTCAGCCGAAACATTGAGAACTCTGGAAGTTGACAAAAAGCTTAAACCCTCACACTAAAATTTAGTGGCTTATTTAGGCCACAAGATCAAGCTGTTGGGTAAAACAAATTGCTCACATGCCAGTACAAGGGCCAAAAACAGAAGATTGACTTTGACTTCTGTTAGTCTATAAATCCCTGAATGGCTTAGCACCTAAATACAACACAAACATGTTATCACTGCATCAACCCTCCAGACCACTCAGGTCTTCTGGCTCCAGCCTACTCTGCATACCTAGAACCAGAACTAAACATGGAGAAGCAGCATTTAGTTCCTATGCTCCACTTATCTGGAACAAACTTCCAGAAAACTGTAAAAGTGCTGAAAGCCTGAGTTCCTTTAAATGAAGATTAAAAACACATTTGTTTAGGATTGGCTTTGACTGTTCTAGTTAAACTGTTTAACTGAAACATCATTAGTTCAACTTTTTTAGTCCAACTGTTTATTGATGTTCTATTTTGTTTCTACATTTTATTCCTACTTGCTTATATTCTGTTCTATTTGCCTGTATTTTAATCATGTAAAGCACTTTGCATTGTCTCTGTAGTGAATTGTGCTATACAAATAAATTTGCCTTACCTTGAAATAATAAAGGAGCAAGCTCCAGCAATTCTGGGAAGAGAGGCATACACAAAGTTAAAAATGGTGAAAAGGCTCTACAGTATGGAGAAATCTGAGTTCATAGCAGAAGAATATGAGCATCTTTTTAGAGGACTTGGATGCCTGTCAGGAGAATACTCCATAAAGCTTGACCTGAATGTGACACCTGTGATTCGTGCACCAAGAGAGATCCCAGTTCTTCTCAGGGACAAAGCCATACAGCAGCTTCAAAAGATGGAGCAGGCTGTAATAATCACCAAATAATCAGAGCCCACTCAAATAAAGCTGGATGAGGAGAGCTCCAAGATGTGCACTTTCAACACACCTTTAGGCATGTATCATTTTAAGTGCGTTCTCTTTGAATTTGGCAAATCCATTCCAAACCTGTTAGAGGTGTCTGCACCGCTAAAGAATCTGCTGCAAGGAGAAGCAGAATGGCAATGGGAGGAACCGTAGCAACAAAGTTTTTCAATTTTGTAAAAGCTAATTACTGGCGCTGTGATAGACTGCCGACCTGTTCAGGGTGAACCCCGCCTCTCGTCCATTGAATGGAGATAGGCACCAGCACCCCTCACAACCCCAATAGGGATAAACGTGTCAGAAAATGGATGCATGGATAATCACTGGTGCTCCCACTCTGGAATAGTATGATGTCAACAAAGATGTAACACTGTTTGTGGATGCCAGCTCTGAAGGTATTGGAGCTGCAATAGTCCAGGATGGACACATCCAGAGCGCTTACAGAATGTCAGCGTTGATATGCCCAGATTGAAAAGGAGCTCCTATTTGTCTGTCCTCACCAGAACATTAGTCCCCCTGAGCCAAAAGAGAAAATGTTTCAGAGCTAAATGAACAGCCATCAACTCTAAACAATTTTTGGTTTGAGTTCATTCAAGCCCCCCATTTCCCATTTTTAATTTGTGGATCTCCCATCGTGAGTAACAGCCTAAAAGAGGCATCCATCTGTGAGCCTGTAAGTATTAATGATGTGTGGGATAAATGGGTATGTGAAAATCAGCATCTTTCAGATCCACTGAGGTGAACCAATTCCTGCGCACACCGATCTCAGCAGAGAGAACTGAGTCAGCATCCTGAATTTGTATTTCCTCAGATGATGGTTCAGGGTCTGGAGATCCAGAATGGCTCTCATTCCTCTCCCCTTTATCTTTGGAACCAGAAATACCTTGAGGAAAACCCATGTTGTGTTTCTGATAGAGGGACAACTTGTATTGCTTCCTTCTCCTTTAAAGTGGAAATTTATTTCCAAAAAGACATCTACACAATTTCCTTTTACCTTTACAAATGTTAAATATTTTGTACTGAATTAGAAAGAAGATGACAAAGTTAAACCTTTCATTGTCAATCTGACATGAAACAGAAAATGTTCAGTAAATCACAGGAATGTTGAATTAGTCTGAATCATTTTACAAAATGAAATGAGTCAATAAATAAATAGTCAGAGAGTTTAACCACCCAATTATAGACTCAAAGTTGTTCCTTGCCCACACAGGAGTAGGGCTTTCACGATTCAATTAATTCAAGTAAATGAAAGTGAGATAAATGTCTTTGATTTGAATGTATTGTTTAACACAGGAAATTATAATATGTATTTTATTTATTTGTCCTTTCAGCCTCTCCGGAGCTTTTGACAGTGACAGTGAAGGTCCTTAAGGGGGAAGAATCTGTTGCGCTGCCCTGTCGGTACAGCAAAGTATTAGAAGAAGTTGTTACAGTGAAATGGAGCCGCTTTGATCTCAATCCCAATATTGTCCATAAACGGCGAGAAGCAGACGACTTCCGTGAACAAAACCTGCTTTTCAGAAGACGAACATCAATGAGACCTGATGCTTTAGACTCTG
The DNA here is from genome assembly GCF_011125445.2 of Fundulus heteroclitus. Taxonomy (NCBI): domain Eukaryota; kingdom Metazoa; phylum Chordata; class Actinopteri; order Cyprinodontiformes; family Fundulidae; genus Fundulus; species Fundulus heteroclitus. The sequence continues at coordinate 42,675,774 of NC_046367.1, forward strand.
GTGACTTCAGCCTCACTCTGAAAGAACCACAACTGTCTGACAGCGGGATCTACATCTGCAGCATTATTGATGATGAAGAAGAAATATTCCTGTCGGAGGTTCAGCTACATTTCAGAGGTCAGCTACCTTGGTTCTAAACACACAGTATATTACCCACATGGAGTTTCGGGGTGGGGGTTCAAACCCAGGACCTTCTTGCTGCAAGGCAACAGTGCTACTATATTTAGGTCATGACCCCAATTATTGAGTTCAGGTGTAAATTCAATTACTGAATTCAGGTGTTATCATAATACTGAGAACATCTCCAGTCTTATCTGTGGAACTAAGTCCCCTGTCCACGTGAAGACAGGTTTGGCTGTATCCAACAAACATTTTGGTGGGATAGGGGGTCCAGTCCGCAATGAAGCAACTGCAAAACCAAGAAAATTTGGCATAGGTGTTACAACGCCTACAATGGATTTTCCACCCTTGTACGGTTTCATCTTTATGCTTAAACCTTTGTAATGCTTTATTTTTAGATGTATTTTTGCTCAAAAATGATGTGAATTATCTCAGTTTTCTAAGAGAAAAGGAGAATAATTTAGATTTACATTAACTGTACTCTAAAGTTAATACAGTACCGTCATGCTTTCACGTTTGTACTCTATACTAATATTTAATAATATATATACTGGTATACTATGGCTGTTCATATGGACAAAAAAATTAATATCTGAAATATGCCAGCAGGTACTCTAATAAAATTGTACTTCTGCTTATTACAAAATAAATTGACATTCAAAGTTTTACATCAACTATGAAATCAAATTGAATCAGATTGTGACCCAAAGAATCGAAATTAAATCAAAATGTGAAGTTCTTAACAATACCCATCTCTAGTTTCTACAGGACTGCCTTGGACAGAGATCCAGAGCTACATTGAAAACCACGTTTCTGGAGGGTTAAACTATCCTGTTATATCTTCTCAACTGCCTCTTGCTGCTAGCAAGTTTTTCACTCAATCGTAGAAACACTGAAATCAGGGACATTTCTGGGGACATTTTTTGCCAGAGACAGGTTGTCCAAAACAGGAACTACCCCTGGAAATCAGGAATGTCTGGTCACCATAAATTTTATGCATATTTTACGGCTTTTATTAATGCCAGTGTTACGTTGTGAGGGATTTATTCAAATAATTATTAGCTTCAATGTAAGATGTAATATAAAAGTGACATTAAATGTTTCTATGTTACAGTTTTACTTCGTTTGAGTTGCTGAGTGAGCAGCAGTGTTCGCTGATTGTGACGTAATAATCAAAAGGTTTTGAGACAGCTCGTTTTTAGACAACAAAACGTTTACTTTTTTCCAAAAACAGCTTTTTACTGTTTGGACTGATTTTAAAAGCAGTAGAGAGCCAAAGGGGAGTAAAAAAATGGGCAAAAAGTGAATTTTTCATAGTAGATCACCTGTAACAGGAGTATTTACTAGTGAAGATATGTCATGACGACCTGTGCTGAGTGACACCTGTGATGAAGATGGAGACCAATAGTAAAAAAAAAAGTATTATAATAATCAGGGCTCGACTGGGGAGAAAAAAGTGACCTCGAAGTTCCTGACAGACTGGCTCACGTTCAACTGCTGGGGTAAAATTTTAATGAAAAACCTAGCCCTATATATGTAAAATACAGCAACATACAGTATAGCCTATAAGGTAACTTGACAAAATAAAGAACTGGAAAGCTGCTGTATTTATAAACCTATATTGTTCACTCTATGAGTAAAATCTGAAGAAAGGGACTCTTCTCTGCTACACTATAATCTTATCACCACTCTCTCTTTGCTTTATCTCTCTGTCAGCGTCTGCGCCCCCTCACTACTAATGCTGACTTATTTACATTTGTCGCTTTTTAACTGTACAACGCAAATGAAACTGTCGCTCATGAGCCCAGTGGCCAGAGGAACTAATCGATTCAGAGGATTTTGTGAATCGATACTGAATTAAGAAAACATAAATTGCAATGCATTGATGATTCAATATATTTACCTGCCCCTGCAGGAATAAACTACTAACTTACCATTCAGACACTGTTGCTGCATCTGTGCTTGTTGTGCAGGAGGCTTCACTTCTTCAGTTTCTGGGTCTGACTCAGGGTCAAAGATGTATTGTTGTACCATCGTGCATCTGTTTGCATCTATTTCCCCCTGTATAAAGTGGGAGTAGTTTGCAGGGCAGAGTCAGTTACTGATTATTTCCATAAGAGTGACAGAGCCTTATAAACAGCTCATTCTAATAGGTGCGCAAAATAGCTGAAAGTGAGGAGGTGAAATCTCATTATCTGAGAAGGATTTTGCTGCAAACTGTAATGAACATGTTTTTATAGCCCATAGATCTGTCCTAAATGTTTCAAAGAAAGCATAGCAGGTCTCCTTTACATCATTTCCTGGAGATTTTCCCTTTTCCTTCTTTGTGCTACAAATATATTTAGGAATGCAGCGAACTGTGAGCCAGTTTGATAAATAGGGAAATAAATTGTCAATAGATTGTCTTTGATTTAAATGTATTTATTCTATCCTGCTGAATTAAAATATGTATTTTGTTTCTTTGTCCTTTCAGCCTCCGAGGAGTCTTTGACTGTGACACTGGAGGTTTATAAGGGGGAAGAATCTGTAGTGCTGCCCTGCCAGTACAGCAAAGTAATAGAAGATCTTGTAACAGTGAAATGGGGCCGCTCTGGTCTCAATCCTGATACTGTCCATCAACGGAGAGAAAGAGACGACCTACGTGGACAAAACCAGCTTTTTGAAGGACGAACATCAATGAGACCTGATGCTCTAGTCTCTGGTAACTTCAGCCTAACTCTGAAAGAACCACAACTGTCTGACAGCGGGATCTACATCTGCAGCATCATTGATGAAGAAGAAGAAACTATGCTGCTGGACGTTCAGCTGCATGTTAAAGGTCAGCAACCTCTGTGCAAATACACATAAATTATGTTTAGGTCACAACAGCCAATTATTTAATTCAGATGTTATCATGATACATAGAGAACATCGTCAATCCTATCTGTGTAGATGGGTTTGGCTTCATCCAATAAACATTTTAGGAAGTTCAGAGGTCCTTCGGTCCAGATGAGGCAAAACCAACAATATTTGAAAACGGTTCCCAGAGTGGGAACATTTGAAGCTGCCCTCCACTGCATTTACGTCTGGACACCCCTATATGCATAACCAGCTAAAAACTGTAAAAAGTTTTGGTTTATATCAGGTAACATAGACCTCACATCTCCCTTAATACGCATGCTGTAACACAGTGGTTCCCATGAATTTTAGGGCCAGACCTCCTATCCACTATCCAGCTCCCTTACAGTCCGCTCCACATCAAATAAGATGTAGGCTACTTGCACTGACTTATTATTATGCATGAAAAACAGATTTATAAGTTTCTCAGGGAACATCATTCCAGCTCCAGTTCTTTCACGCTGTCTTTTATTCACAGATGAACTTCTGGCACATAGCGGTCACTACAGTTTAAGCTGTTTAACAGTTATTTTCTCCTAAATAGACCCTGATGTCCTCCAGCAGCCTAAGCCTATAGCAGCATAACTATAGAGGTAGCTCAGGGTAACATGAGCCACTCTAACTATAAGCTTTGTCAAAAAGGAAAGTTTTAACATTAGTCTTAAAAATAGATAGGGTGTCTGCCTCACGGACCAAAACTGGGAGTTGGTTCCGCAGGAGAGGAGCCTGATAGCTAAAGGATCTGCCTCCCATTCTACTTTTAGAGACTCTAGGAACCACCAGCAGACCTGCAGTCAGAGAGAGGAGAGGAGGAGGACTTAGGTTCCAACTCTCAAGAACTTACAATACAGCTATAGGGTTGATTCCGGCCAATCATCACCTCAATCCTCATCCTCATACAGCTGATCCAAACATCGTCCCTGTAAACCAGGCCAATAACGACCCTAACAACTCCCTGTTGCAGAGGAGTGGACCAGTTTCAGTTCAATCTGCAGGCATACAATGACTTTAACTATTCCCCATTACTAAGGGGGTGGAGCTGTTTCGGTTCAATTTGCATGTTATCTAAACCATTACAAGGCCTTTGTTGGGCAGTAGTATAAAGCTTGCGACTCCACATTACTCCAGACTTTTTGTATTGAGAAAGCTTCTGGGATAGGAAGCGAATTTCCCTCTGTGATTATTAAAGTATTTCTGATTCTGAAACGTCTTCAAACTTCAGAAAAAAAGTCCAGTTGTTTTGTTTTTTACTTTTTTACTTTACTTTTTTTTTTACTTTACTTTAAAACATAATATCAAACCTACACTCACCGGCCACTTAATTAGGTACCCCATGCTAGTAACGGGTTGGACCCCCTTTTGCCTTCAGAACTGCCTCAATTCTTCGTGGCATAGATTCAACAAGGTGCTGGAAGCATTCATCAGGGAGTTTGGTCCATATTGACATGATGGCATCACACAGTTGCCGCAGATTTGTCGGCTGCACATCCATGATGCGAATCTCCCGTTCCACCACATCCCAAAGATGCTCTATTGGATTGAGATCTGGTGACTGTGGAGGCCATTTGAGTACAGCGAACTCATTGTCATGTTCAAGAAACCAGTCTGAGATGATTCCAGCTTTATGACATGGCGCATTATCCTGCTGAAAGTAGCCATCAGAAGTTGGGTACATTGTGGTCATAAAGGGATGGACATGGTCAGCAACAATACTCAGGTAGGCTGTGGCGTTGCAACGATGCTCAATTGGTACCAAGGGGCCCAAAAAGTGCCAAGAAAATATTCCCCACACCATGACACCACCACCACCACCAGCCTGAACCGTTGATACAAGGCAGGATGGCTCCATGCCTTCATGTTGTAGACGCCAAATTCTGACCCTACCATCCGACTGTCGCAGCAGAAATCGAGACTCATCAGACCAGGCAACGTTTTTCCAATCTTCTATTGTCCAATTTCGATGAGCTTGTGCAAATTGTAGCCTCAGTTTCCTGTTCTTAGCTGAAAAGAGTGGCACCCGATGTGGTCTTCTGCTGCTGTAGCCCATCTGCCTCAAAGTTCGACGTACTGTGCGTTCAGAGATGCTCTTCTGCCCACCTTGGTTGTAACGGGTGGTTATTTGAGTCACTGTTGCCCTTCTATCAGCTCGAACCAGTCTGGCCATTCTCCTCTGACCTCTGGCATCAACAAGGCATTTCCGCCCACAGAACTGCCGCTCACTGGATGTTTTTTCTTTTTCGGACCATTCTCTGTAAACCCTAGAGATGGTTGTGCGTGAAAATCCCAGTAGATTAGCAGTTTCTGAAATACTCAGACCAGCCCTTCTGGCACCAACAATCATGCCACGTTCAAAGTCACTCAAATCACCTTTCTTCCCCATACTGATGCTCGGTTTGAACTGCAGGAGATTCTCTTGACCATGTCTACATGCCTAAATGCACTGAGTTGCCGCCATGTGATTGGCTGCTTAGAAATTGTGTTAACGAGCAGTTGGACAGGTGTACCTAATAAAGTGGCCGGTGAGTGTATAACATAGTAGGGCACTGTTGTACTCACCAAATATGTGAAGATCTACTTCTTTTATTTGTGTCCTGGCTGCTTCCAATAGTTTCTTATTTGAGAGAAAAATCCAGTACATGTCTGTGCACTCCAGTGTGAAGTTGACACAAATTTGTAGCCCTGCATTGACACTTTCCACATCGAGATAATTTCTCTCATTTCTCAATGCTGAGGACATAATTGAAAAGACGCGCTCTATATCTGCATTGCTGCATGGAATGGAGAAAATGTAGGCACTGACCTTTCTTAGGTTTACCACTGGAACATCAGCTTTGGAAAACAGTTTCAGATATTGTTCCTCACTGTGTTAACTTTCCACTTCTGGGGAGCTGAGGATAGCTTCCACTATGCCATATTTCTCATACAGCCCATCCATATCAATGTTTTTCAGTTTGCAGGCCTGGACTGCATCACTGTACTCTTCATAGGACACAGCAGTTGTGAGGCCGAGCTTTGACATCTTGCTGTGAAAGATGTTCTCAGAGAAGTCAAACCTCTCACTCAAATATTTCTGTGCTCTTTCATAAAGCTGGCTAAAAATCAGTCTCACATTTCGTTGTCAAATCAGGTGTTAGTTGTTTAGGTCTGGTGTTTACAGCAAAGCCGAAAAAATGGTCCTTCAGCCTCCTCTCAAGTTTTGCTTTAAGTTCAGTCATCACTTTAAAGACTGAGGTGATGCTGAATGATTTGGCCTCTAGTGCTTCAATACAGTCTGAGAACACCTTAAGAATGTGACTGAGGAAAAGGAAGTATATCTCAGACACTTCAGTGCTGTCCTCTGCAAAGCACCTCCACAAAATCTTAGCACATTCTTCTTCACCCAGGGTCTGAAAGTAGCTGGTGAGAGGCTTCCAACAGTTAAGCATTCGGTCGATGGACGGCAACAGAGACAGCCACCTTGTGATGACGTGCCACAGAAGGTTGCACTCATCCACTTCCACAAAGTCACAAAACTCTGTCAGCCGCACTGTTCTACTGGCTGAGATACTAAAATGGCTGTACACTTTTAACACAACATCTTCAATGTCTAGATCCAAGTTCCCAGCCACATATCTTGTTGTGTTGCGCAAAATATGCGCTAAAGAGTTGGCGGCAAGCACGTCACTTTGAGCTGCTTTCAGCTTTTGAGAAACACTGTTGTGTTTTCCAAAGTTCACACTGGCTTTGTCTGCTGTATATGGTGACATTTTTTTTATAAATCAAGACCAGAGACCTGAAGTTTTGTCATTAGCTGATTTGTTATAGCTTCTGATGTCTCATTATTGTCGCTGTAGAAATCCAGCAAAGCGTGCTGCACGTCAGCCTTAAAGTGGAAATATCTCAATAGGATGGGGAAACACTTGATCGTACCTTTGTTTGATGCATCAGTCGCCCGTGAATAATGCAGATCGTTTTCTTTTATGTAGTCCAAATGCGCCTGGATGGAGTAAGGCACCAGAACATTTTCACACAAAGCTTTAGCTTTCGTTTTTCCACAGGCTACCCCTTTGGCAATTAATGAGTCGTTGTATATTTCTCTGTCAACTTTTACTCCACAGTCTACACTCCGGTATGATTGGTGATGCTTGACGGTGTGATACACTTTGCAAAGTTCTGCAGCAGATATTTTGTCATCTTGCGGAGACGTGGCTTCTTGGAAAAAGGAAAAAAGTGAAGAGGTTCCCGCACTTCGACTGTTGCTCCTGTGCTTGTCTGTGCTAGCATGTCGATCGATGGCACCTTTACCTTTACAGCTCACATCCACGTCACATCGACACAGCATACAATGTGCATGACAATCATCCTTCCTGCTTTTGGATCTAATCCATAGTCTTTGGTCCATTCAGGATTAAATGTTGTCTTCCGTTTAGGCATTTTTGTGGTCTGCAGGTGCGCTCGGGTCCCTTGGTCTACCAGCTGCTGAGCTGATGTCAGCCACGTCCACATCGCTGATTTGATTACCGTTCAGTAACGTTGACCACTAAAATGTCTCACATTTATTTAACAATTTCATCCAATAATCTGCGACAACCTCGTGATCCCATGAGGAATATGCATGTCAGAAAACGAATGGATTGATGGAATCTGCCACAGTGGATTATGATGGAATTTTTTTTTTCATTTAAGTGTATATCATTTTTAGAATTTGCTCCTATATATGTATACTTTTTACAAATGGGTGTCCATCTCAAAGCAACGGTGGATGACGGACAGACCTTTTAAAAACCCGACTGTCCGTCTTAAAGCCGGACGTATGGCCACCCTACCTGATCCACAATGGTTGGAGGCAGTAATGCACCACATAGTTGTTTGCCAACCGCCATTAAAATTAAGAAGAAGAAGAAGAAAAGGGAAGAAGAAGCCCGGAGAGCGGGAAAAAAAGAGAAAGGAGGACGCTGACGGAGACCCCAGTTTAGGAGAGCCGAGAACGAGGATGGAGAAAGAACCGGACCGTTCTAGGTTTTTTTTTTCACGAGTTAACTCAACCATCGCAGTCATGACCTCTGAGGTGTTGAGGCGCGACGGAGGTAAAGAAGACGAGACGAGAACCGCGGCTAATCTGAGGGAAACTGCTGCTGATGGTAGGAGGCGAGGTGACCATAGACATAATATAAGTCTATGGAGGTGACCGAGTCAGCCTGGGGACACTGGATCCAGCGTTGATGAGAAGCTTCTCCGGGGTTAAGGTGGAGAAGTAACGACGGAGAGAAAACCGAAGTTTCCTGCGCTGGTGGAGATTAAACCTGTTGGTGAGGATCCGTTCATGAAGCGTCTGAACTGGGAGAAGAGGATTCTCGGTTGTTGCACCGTAGCTTCAATAGACCTGCTACGAAAATTAAAGCGGTACCGAACTGTGAGGTTGGACCCACGTGTTAGTGGTTTGTAATGTTTAATTTTTCTGTAAAGTGTGGAGTTCTGTTAGTGCCAAGAAATTTGGATTCCAGTTTTTGGAAAAAGTTGTGAACTAGTTGCTTCATAGAAAAAGAAAAAAAAATGTTGAGAAAGGAAAAGTGCTAAAACTTTATTTTTAATTAGTTTAAGTGAGATTTAAGTTTAAGCGGTATGAGCCTATGTAGTTTATTTTATTATTTTTGCCATTTAACAGGGTGGGTAGGCTGAGTTAGGGCTGAGCATTTATTTTTATTCATATGTATTTTTAGCTTTCATTAAATGAAACTGTTTTCAGAAGCAGGTGGTCTGGAATAATTTAAGTTATTTCTCTTATATGTGTGGTAAATGGTGATCAGAGGAATTAGTCTTTACTTAAGTTAAGGTATCTACCAGAATTTAACGAACCCAAAAAAGACATCCCACTAGTTTGTTTACATTCTGGTCTCAGTTATTACGGGAAAGACCAGTGGGGTGCTACAAAAATATTTCAGACAGAAATTAAACATCTTTCATATCTAAGATCTAACTGGTCTTTATGTTTTTCCATAGAAATCTTTCCAACCTGGGCCATAGTTCTGCTGGTTCTGCTGGTTCTTCTTGCTGTTTCTGGAGGTCTTTTATTTCATTTCAGACAATATTTAATATCAGGTAAGTTCCTTTTACAACAATATTAATGCTGATGTCTAACATGCTGAGGTTTTGAGTTTTCTGGACAGATTGTGAACTTTTCAGGCAGTGATGCTACAGATTTGCCATGGTTACACAGTCATTTACAATTATGGGCTGGATTCCCCACCATGCTGAGCTTTCAGTGTTTCTGTGGTCAGGAACTGAACACCAATATACTGCTGTAGGTGAATAATACAAATAATGATTATAATAGAAAGTAATTTAATCTTCCATCGACCATCTATTCATCCATCTGGTGATGAGAAGAGAACAGATTTAAAATATATTGTAGCATCTCTCCTACCAGCAATATAAGTTTCACCTAAATTTTTCAGAGCTAAAAAGGATAAGCTGCCTTCCAAAATTATTCACACAATGTTAACTTTTCACGTTTTGTTACATTATAACTATATTTTCCTTTTAGTCCCCCTGTGGTGTCGTAGTAAGCTAAATCACAAGTATTTGGTACAATGGACCCAGCTTTGAATCCTGCTACCTCAGGAAGAGTCTCCAGCACAAAATCTCCACCAAGTCTGTGTTTAAGTTGTAATGACTTGTTGTGATGAGCCCTGAATGAAGGAGCAGCTGAACAGAACTCACTGTAACTATATTTATGTTTTATGCAACAGAGCAACACAAAGTAACACATATTTATCAAGTGTTTTACCAATTAAAATCAACAAACTATTAATATTTTATCATTAATTTGAATTGATCTTTCACTGATATCACACCAACTAGTCTTTTAGGGATATTTTTCTACCAGATTTGCTCATTTAAAGACTGAAAACTTTCCACCCCAGTCTCAAGTCTTTTTCAGCCTCTAACAGGTTTCCTTCCAGGATTTTCCTGTTTTCAGCTCCATCCATCTTCCCATCATCTCTGACCAGCTACCCTGTTCATGCTGAAGAAAAGTTTCATGTTCCCTTCTCTCTGAATTATACCATCTTTTAGGACTTATGAGGCAATATTTCTGCTGTTGGAGCCTGAAAGTGACAAAATCCAGAATTGAAATTATAAACATAAATTAATTTATTAATCAATTCATTTCTAAATAACATTTTAAATAGAAAAATCTGATATAATTTGAATCAGTTAAGTTATATAATCATACAGAAATATTTTAATAACTTTTTATTTCCTTTAGTACAACACTTTAACTTCTCTCTGGCAGAAATAAAGTCTAACATCTGATTGGTCAACCTGCACAGCAGCTCAGCTACAGACCAATCACCTTCTCTACAGCAGTGTTGGCCTCACTGAGGGGTTAAATTTGTAAGGCTGAGAAATAAATAAATTCAAGATATGCTGCAGAACCTGACCATCAGATAAATAATGATTGAATAGTTACTTTGAATTAAAATTTGAATATCAGACTTTAATAATTTCATCTCTCTAATGCAGGGGTTAAAGTTCTTCGTCGCTGCGACGGATTTCCGTCATTTGGAAAACGAGCGCAAAAATTTCCGTTTTCTCCAGCAATTAATGAGCCTGTCAGTGTTTATTCCCTCCTTCCAGTACCTTAGCTGATAAACACGGCGACCAACCAGGGATCTCCTCATGAGTTACTTTAACATTTTATTTAAAACTCAGTATAAGGCGCTTGCTCGTGCTAATTTAGTATGACGGGTTTTTTTGTTTTTGTTTTTTTGAAAAAGAAGAAGGGTCGGAATGTGAAACAATGTCCCGTGTTAGACTGGGTTAGTTTCGGAAAAAAGGAAAATTAATATATATATAAAATATTCTGAAACAGAAGGCAGAGCTGCAGTCAGAGCGGCTGTCAGTCAATAAGCAGCAGCGTCCTCCTCATGAGCAGCTGTGCACCGGGACACTCGTTAAATAAAATCACAAGGACTTTGATGCTTACAGATTATAAGGAAACTACATCAAAAAAATAAAAAATTATAAACTGCAGCTACAACATGGACTGGAGAACAGGTTCTAACTGGGTGAGGCCAGAGAAAGGCGATTCTCAGAGAGTTTTTTTATAAAGTTGTTTTTCATGGAGCGTGATGTGAAGCAACATTATAGAAACAAGTCGCAGCAGAAACAGCTGAGAAAGTCTCCTGTGGATCTATGGACTCATTTTACTCTAACCTAAAAACACCTGCCAGACAGATACGCTACAGCAGCCAAGATTTCCTTCAACAATATTTAACTTTCTGTATCTGATGGGGAAACACGCCTCAACGTGACACAGGATCGTGTTGAGGGGGGGGGTTGACCATCTCCAGCAGTCAGTGGGCGAGAGGCGAGGACCACGCTGCTGTCTTTTGTACTAGTTCCAGTTTACGAAGGGTTTTCTGGGGGACAGGGAGGGAAGGGAGTTGAAGTAATAAAGTGGAGAGGTGAGTGGACTGTGGACCATTTTGGCTGAAGTGTGAAGGAAATTAGTAATTTAGCTGATAAACGCGGTGACCAACCAGGGATCTCCTCATAACTCGCTGTTATGTTTTATTTAAAACTCAGAGTAACGCGCTAGCTCAGGCTAATTTAGCATGACGCGCTTTTTCTTTTTTTTTAAGACTGGTTGGAATGTGCAACAATGTTCCGCAAAAAGAAAATTAAATAAATTCCACATGTGCTTTTCTGAACCAAACAAGGCAGAGCTGCAGTCAGAGCGGCTGTGAGTCAATAAACAGCAGCTTCCGCCTCATTAGCCGCTGCGCACCAGGACACTCCTTAAATGATGAGGATTTAGATGCATACAGATTATTAAGGAAACTACGTCTAAAAGATAAAAAAATAAACTGCAGCTACAACATGGACTGGAGAACGGGTTCTAACTGTGGGAGACCAATGGCGATTCTGAGAGAGCTTTAATTGTTACTTTTTTATTTTAACACGGAGTGGAGCGTGATGTGAAGCAACATTATAGAAACAAGTCACAGCAGAAACAGCTGAGAAAGCCTCCTGATGATCTATGGACTAATTTTACTCTAACCTAAAAACACCTGCCAGACAGACAAGGTGCAGCAGCCAAGATTACCTTCAACAATAATTAACTTCACGCAATACTTTAATAACATTTTTCTAATTAAAATTTTTCATATTTAAAAGCAAGTTGTGTTTTTTCTGATAACCTTTGAGCAATTTTATTAAACTTTTTAAAATTTAACATCCCATCCTTCATCGATTTTCTATACCGGCTTTTCCCTATAGGTGTGACGTTAAGCCGTATCTAATGGGGAAACCACTGATCTCTATTTATTCACTGGATTGCGTATTGGCCGTATGTAATACAGGTCGCTGTGAAGCCACCAGCCACCATATTGGTACTCCCTATTTCCCCCCAGTAACTAGGGAATATGTACGCTACAGCATCGAATAATAAAGATTTTTCTCATGTTCAGGGGGGGCTTAAGACTTTTAAAATTTCAAATGCCATATACTTTTATGTTATGTACTAAAACTATCAAGTACTGAGAAATATATATATATATATATATATATATATATATATATATATATATATATATATATATATATATATATATATATATATATATATATATCATGTAAAATATTTCAGCATCTAATTTCCTAGTAGTTGATAGTGTTAGTACATCCACTGACTGTAGAATTACCTGTGAAACGTTTTCACTCAGCCAGAAAACTGCTTGTTGTTGCAACCAAATCCTATGGGATTCTGTGACAGTAGGGAGTAGCAAGATGGCGGCCAGTCACTTCAGTTTTTCGGCAAAATCAGCAATCAAGTGAATAAATAGAGATGAGTGGGGGAAACGCTCTTGATGTCACACAGGGTCGTGGGGGGCTGTTGACTCTCCAGCAGTCAGTGAGCGAGAGGCGGGGACACAGGGTCCATCCTGGACAGGTTTCCAGTCACAGGGCTAAAAGTTAGCAGTTTTATTACACTTTAAAATAGTTAAGTGATGCCTTTTCATAAACTCATGAGTTGTGATAATTAATTGGTGTGCAATAATGGGCAAAACAGAGACTGATTATTGTAATGTGTGATCTGTGTTAAATGAAAATGTATGACGTGATCATAGTGTAGGTTATGTGTCCTGCATTGTCCAGGTTGTGGTCGGCCTTGTATGATCATAGGATTAATTTCTACTGAATGTGGCAGGAAGCCAGTGGAGGTAATGGTCAGATGTGAAGTAGATGATGTAATGATGAAGCTGCTGTCTTTGTACTAGTTGTAGTTTATGGAGGTTTTCTGGAGGACAGGGAGGGAAGGGAGCTGAAACTGTAAAGTGGACTGTGGACCAGTTTGGTAAAAGTGTGAAGGAAGAACTTGATGCTGCCGATATGAAAGTTAACCAGGTGATGATCTGGATGCAGAAAGTGAAGGAGAGGATGGGAGGCTGTCCAGGATGACACCAAGGCTCTGAAGCTGAAAGGTGGGACAGAGACAGGAATTGTCAATGGATATTTTAAAACTACCAGATTTGGTTAAAGTTGACTTTGCACAATAAGCAAGTGAGGGAACTAAGGTGGCATTATGTCCATGGTCCCAGGAATATATGGGCTGACTCAAAACAATATTCAGTCAAACTGATTATTTTTGCTTTAACCCCTGATCTAAACACAAATCCATTCCATCATTACAGGCTGATGACATGAAGTCACTGAAAACATTTCTCTGCTTTTGACTCATCAGTCGACTGTTTTTCTCTGCTGACAAGTAGGAGGCAGCAGTGATGTGGTTCATCATCTGTTGGTTAAGAAGCAGAAAGAATGCAGTGTTACCTCTACAAATAAATGATGAAAACTATTTCCTTATTGTTGTTTAAAGGAGTTTTGATCATTCCTGCTCTGTCAGCATCCATTCTACAAACTCCTGGTCATAAAATCCTGAGTTACTCCTTGTGATTGAGGTGGTTCTCTCCTGGAGTTTTACTGAGGCTCCATTACTGTGAACATCAACATGATCATTTCTCCTGCTGTCTGTGCAGCTGATCTTTGTGTTTTTCTCAGTCTACAAGGTGGAGGTGGATTCAGGAGTGGAGTCTGTTCTGCTGCCCTTTAAGACTACAGTCCGTCTGACTGAAGAAGTCACAGTAACATGGAGAAACAACAGGAACAGGGTGGTTGATAGTTATCACTTAAAAGAGCTTCAACTCAGGCACTATAAAGACAGAACAGAGATGAAGGAAAATTATAAATCTGGAGACTTCAGCCTGACCCTAAAGAACCCCACAGACAGAGACAGAGGAATCTACACCTGCACCGTCTACAGAAAGGAAAAAATCCTGGCTGAGAAACAAGTCCTGCTCAAGGTCAAAGGTCAGTATTTCTAAATATAGATAACATTTTCCAACATGCATATCCCTGTTGGGATTCTGAGAGTTGCTGGTTCCTATCTCCAGCTGTAGATGGGTGAGAGGCGGGGTTCACCCTGGACAGGTCACCAGTCTGTTGCAGAGCAACACAGAGACAAACAAACATTCTCACACCTAAGGAGAATTTAGAGAAGCCAGTTAATATAACAGTCATGTTTTTGGACTGTGGGAGGAAACCGGAGCACCTGGAGAGAACCCACACATGCACAGGGAGAACATGCTCTGTGCAGAAAGACCCAGGGTGGACTTGAACCCAGAACCTTCTTGCAGCAAGGCAGCAGTGCTACCCACTGTGCAGACCCTAGATCATATTTTCTACATGATAATATCTTTAATAAAACTAGAAAATATGGTGTTTATTCTGAGTCATTAATATGAAGGTTAGATCGAGGATAAATGTTACAGAAATATAATCTTTATTCTAAAGAAACTGATGGAATAAAGAATAGAAACATTATTCATTATAGATGCTAATAAACAAAAGATATTTCCTGGGTTTTATATAAAATCATTAAATACTCAGGAGTACCAGTATCCATCCTTTCCTCCATACCCAGTTCTCCATCCAGGATGGCCTGGAGGGGCTGGTGTCTATAACCATTGGGTGAGAGGTGGGCTACAGCCTGGACAGGTCACCAGTCCATCACAGGGCAAGAGGACCAGGATAATCTGTGGAAGATTAAAGATTAAATTACTGAACCTGAATGTTTTAGTTTAGATTTTCAATTACAGGGTTGAATTAAAACCACAAACATGTTTGTGGTTTCAATTAAATGGTAATTTTTTACTGTAAGGAGTGTTTCAGACTCTAACCTTCTTCTCTGTTCCAACCAGGTGAAGCTGACTCTCTAATCATGGCCATAGACTTTGGTTCAGCATACAGCGGCTACGCCTTCAATCTAAAACCCAGAGAGGAAGGAGGTGAGACCCAGTTAAAGAGATGGGGTAAAGAACTTGGACTGGACTCCCCAAAGACTCCAACCTGCATCCTGTTTGATGAAGATAGACAATTCCTGGAGTTTGGTTATGAAGCTAAAACAGCGTACAGCAACATGAGACGAGAAGAAGCTGAGAAATATTATTTCTTTGAAGACTTAAAGAGGAAAATCCTGTACATAGTAAGTAACATTAAAGATCTGCAGCCAGAGCTTCTTCTGCCTTGGATCCTGCTGTGTCCTCTATGTCCAGACCTGTCTTCTCATTTAGAAACTGTGTCACTTTCTGAATTATCTGAGAGTTTAAAGCTGAACTGAAATTAAATGAACACCTATTTCATTTCAGGATTTATTCTTAAGACTTTCTAGGCTTATTTATTTTATCTTAAAAAAGTTTTATGAAATTATTCATCCCCCTCAACAGATTTAGAATAAAATATTTTTAGAATTTTAACCGTCTGTCATCTCAATTCAAGTTTTCATTAGTAAGAACTGTATCAATGTTCTATTTTTGCCATCTTCACACTCATGAGGGACTGCTGCAAAGTTAACAACTCAGTGGAATCAGCTGGATTTCCTTAGACAGAAAACTTTGAATCAGTTGTTTTAATAAACTGAGTGAGTCTCACATGTTGACCCGTGTCCAAGTATTAAAGGAACCGCTGATGGTCCAGATCATGTCAGACTGGAACCATGTCAGAGCGCTACGACGCCTACATGGTTCACATGGAGTGGAGATAACATCACCAGGAGAAATGTTTCCTGGAGGGATTATTCCTGGAGCTCCAGGCTGTGGACAAAGCTGCAGAAACATGGAAGAAACTCATGAAGAAACTCATGATCTCATAAATGTTGTAATAATGTTTTGTGTAGTTCCTCATTAGTCCACTGGATCCACCTCATTAAAAACAGATTACCTGCTGTCAGCAGACTACAAATCTCACTCTGAAGACAAATTAATTTACTAAAAAATTTGATTTTATCCTTATTTTTGGACTTCAAATACAAAAGCTGTAATTTTCACTAATGTGTGACTTAAAATTTTAAAAACCTTCCAGTTATTTGTCCAGTTTTAACAAGCAAGCCTCAGAGACATGAAACTTATTTATTAACACAACTTCTCTCCATAGATAAACTACATGTGGAACATTAGGGATAAAACACAGAGAAACTACTTATTTTAGGCCTTAATTTCCTAGAAATATCTTTTTAGAAAAACAGTCTTAAAAAATGAACAAATAGACAGAAACAGCAATTTTACATTGCATGAAAAATACAAAAAAAGCTTTATAAAAAATAAAGATCTAGTAACTCAGGAAAAAGATCATTACAAATTAACAATAAATTAAAGAAAGACCATTATTTCTGGGTTGCTAAAAAGGAGTAAAATTAAACTTTTTCTATTGAAGGATTCAGATGTTTAGTGATTTCTGACATCAATGTGATCAAAATCTGACATCAATCAACATGACGACACGTTCTGATGTAAAATGTCCCAATCTGACACTTTTAATGCAGTTTGTGCTCAATTATAATCCTGTGAATTCATTCTGGTGTTTTTCATCTTTATAACAAAATGTTTAAAGGGGCCATGACAACAGATTTCATTTATCTGAGGTTAATCCAGCCGACTGAACGGGTCCAATCAAAATCTTTATCAAATTTAATTAATTTAGCATTTTTGTCCTGCAATGTCTTGCTTTTCCCACTAGGTGGCAGACTCCAACAACTTTGGCCTTTATTAACACTTCTTCACACGCTTTGCCCTTTGAACTCTTCTGTAAAATGAGTGGACAGAGAAAAGAAAAGTGGACAGTGAGAGTTGAGAGTTTAATAAGGAGTGTAAATATTTTTCCTGAAGTCTGATCATCGCTGTATGTTTGATAAGCAGAGAAACGGTCACAGTTTTCAGAGACTACAGTTTCAGCTCTTTGCTACCAGCAGCTATGCTAGCAGACAGTCAGTAAGAAGGGAGGCTGCTGCTCAGAGGCTGGAGGCTGATTTACAAACTCAGCAAAACTTTTTTCATCAACAAACTACGATCCAAGACTGAAACACCAAGGAAAGTTTTTAGCTGCCATTCAAACTAGCAAAGGCTAGCAAGGCTTTCTCTGAAGGAAAGTTTTTAAAGAATGGCTGAGACAGCAGGTGTCTTGTGTCCAGAGAGCAAAGACAAGTTTGATAAAATCAGTTTATCAAGCAGGACAGAGACTCTCATAGAGGAACTGATTGATGAAGATATAGCAGCAAGTTAAACAAAAAGGCCTTTAAGTTATATTCACTGGCCCTGGATGAAAGTAACGATATAAAGACACTGATCAGCTCCTGGTTTTTATCAGAGGATTAATGACAGTTTAGAGATAACAGAGTTTCTGACCATGGAGTCCCTGAAAGGACAAACAGGGAGAGGATTTATATCACCGGTTGTCTGCTGTCATGGAGAGAATGAAGCTGCTTCATCCATCAGGAATCTCTGTGTACCTGTGAGCAAATATTCCAGTTTAATCATGTCGTTAATCCAGTTATAAAACTAATTAACTTCATACAGCGAAGGAACTTCAGCATCATCAGTTTGTTACGTTTCTGGAGGAAACTGAAGCCGATCGTCAGGACCTGATTTACCGCTCTGGTGTCGGCTGGTTAGGTCTGGACAAAGTGTTCCTAAGAGTGTTGGAGCTGAGAGACGAGATCTGGACATTTTTGGAGTTAATGAGGAAATCTGATGAATTTCCTGAGCTGAGGGACAAGAACTGACTTTGTGACTTTGATTTGCTGAGGACATATTTTCACACATGAATGAGCTGAACTTAAAGCTACAGGGGATTTAATCAAAGTTTATTTATAGAACATTTTTCAACAGTTCATATGGAGAACAAAGTGCTTTACAAGCTAAAATACAAACAAAAAGATGCTGAGACAAAATAGATAAAATATAAAAATGTATAATAACAGAATAAAAAGAGATTAAGTTAAAATAACAGCACAATTCAAAACAATTTAAGAGCTATATAGAAAAATAAAATTACAAGATAAACAAAAGTTATCCACAGTTGAACAGCTAGGAGGATAAAGATCAGTTTCATGTAAACACATGAAATCCTTTAAATCCAAATTCACTTTATTCTCTGAACAGATTTCAAATCTAATTTTTCCACATTATCCTTGCAAACAGAGGCTGCCCAAAATATTTAAAAAATACAGCAAATTACTGAGCGACCTCCAGAGAATTCTGCCATCAGTTCTCTGGTTTTTAAAGAAAATGTCACTTCAGCTGGTCTCCTGTCCATCATCACAAGATCCTGAAGCAGCAGGAACTCAGTCATCTTCAGTCTGACTCCATTTAAAGTTCAACTCTCTGAAACTGAAGGACTTTTATGCTTCACTTAATGAAGCCACGTTTCCAAACCTGTGGAGGACGACACAGAAGATGCTGCTTGGCTCAGCCTACATGTGAGAGCAGACGTTCAGCATCATGAACTTCAACAAAGTCCATCACAGATCAAGTTAACAGACCAACATCTGAGCTCTATCCTGAGATTTACAACAAAACTAACTCCAGACTTTGATGCACTGGTAAAAAGGGAGACCAGCAGCACTGTTCCTGCTGAAAGTGAACGTGATTTCACTATGATGTGGAAAAAAACACCTTTGGAAAATAATTTGTACAATAAGCCTTGGATATTCATGCTTTACTGTCTGTTAAATGCAAAACCTTTATGCAATGGCTTTACATGTCATTTTTAGTAGTTTACACAAATACTTCATACATCTGCTCCTGGCCCCGCCCCTCTGTCAGATTTAAGGAGCCACTGTGGCCCACGAGTCAAAAAGTTTGCCCACCCCTGCCCTGGAGGAGGAAGAGGAGGAGGAGGAGGAAGAGGAAGAGGAAGAGGAGGAGGTCAGCCTCCCTGTATCGGGTAGAACAGGCAGTGAAGTCAGCTTGGTAGAGATTTATATTATTACCACAACCAAACCTTTTACTGAGGAGGAACATTTGGCCTGAAAAACAACAAGCTGAGGTTATTTTTAATGAAATCTGCAGCAATGACAACTACAGGAAATGGTTTATACAGTGATGTCATTAACATTAAATGTGTGAATTATGATGGGAATCATTAATATCTAACAATATTACAAAATCAACAGTTAAACCTAAAACTGTTTATTATCAAATTCTTATATGAAAATCCAGTTTCTACAGGAGCTTGTAAATCATGTAATATTTAATAAAATGTAAAATATTAAACAACAAACATCTGTTCAGCTCAGAGACACTGAGGCACCAAGGTTGATGAATTAATTTTAATCTTCACATCCATATAATAAATATCTGATGAATTCATCACTAAAACTGAATCTTATCTATTTATTGAGAGACAGGCGACGGTCTGTGATCGTGACTAAATGAGGATTTTAAACAGCTTTGATCATCTGAGCTTCTGGACGAGGACTGATCCTGTTTAGCTGCTGCAGTTTTTACACTTTTGTTAACTTTCCTGAAATGTTTCCATTTGTCTACAGACACAAAAATATTAAAAACAACTTATTGTTGTTGATGTTTCATCTCTGCTGACTGACCTCATTTTAATGAACATTAAAACTAAAACAAAGTAATTTTAATAACTCAGGGAGGATTTCTATTCTTCAGTCTGATTTAAATTCAGTTCAGTTTAGAGAACAACTCCAAGAGCAAAGCTCAGGCATCAGTAACAACTTTGTGGAGGAATATAATTTCCTCATTGAAGCCTCCTGGTGAAGCTGAGCAGCTATTAAGGTCTGGCTGCTGATAAACTCTCCAGATCAGCTCAGAAATGACCAATCCTCCACGTTTCCTTCACATCTCTGCCATCTAACTGACTACAGCTCCTTTTCTGTTGCTCACCTGTCGATACTAATTTACCAGGTAGTTTCACTTTTACTGGGGTCTTACTTTCACAGGTCAAAGGTCATGGTCTGGGAGGTCTTTCCAGGTTCCCAGGATTGTTAAAGGGATAAAGCAGATTAACTTTGTCCTTTGGTCACTGCTGGGAAATAAGGCAACAAATGTTTTCAAGAAGCAGAATGACTCAGAGATTTATGTCAACATCATGTTCTGGTCAGAGGACTGAGGTCAACATCTCAGCTGCTGCTGGAAGTCCCAGCCTCTACATGACAACCAGGAGGAGGTCTGAATGTTTGCTCACTGCTTCTAGATTTTATTATTTTTCATGTTTCCTGTCTGGTTATTTCAGGCATGAAGAAGCTGGTTGCCTCCATTTGCTCCACAGAAGGAAACCTCTAGATTGAATCTTAGTTTTATAATTGATGTAATTAAATCAGGACTTTCTCTGGTATCTAAACAGACACATTAATGAACTATGAACCAGTGTTTAAATGACCTTTAACCTTTAACATTATTCTTGGTCCCTGCATCTAAATTATGGAACGATCTTCTCTCCATATCAGAGGAGCTCAGAGCTGGAAAATTTACAATCTCTGCTGAAGATCCGCTTCTTTGCTGTTGTGTTTATTTTATCCTGTTTACAACATTGTGGAAAAGCAGAAACTTCCTTCATAAATGTGATAAATAGATAAATGTGACTTAAAATTGAACCATAAAGCAATCTACAACACATTAGTTTTGTGTTTTAAATCAAAGATAAAAACAGAGAATCCAGCCCTGATCAGTTTTTCAAACCAGTAAAATCTGTTTGTTCGTCTTTAAATCTGTTATTCAGGCAGAAAAACCTGAAGGAACAAAATAACAGTTTCTGTTTGGACCGGCTTTAAGACTGCAGTAGTTTACCATCAATAATCTGACAAACTGACCTGTTAATGAATACAAACTAACAAAATGAATCTATTCCCAGGACTACTGGTATAGAGGTATACGTGCAGCCAACAACAAGGAAATGAGGCTCCTGGAGCTTTTCACAGAAGTTCTGAGGTTCCTGAAGGACGATGCTCTGAAAACCATCAAACACCATCCAGCAGGAGGAGAGATCTCAGCCTCTGACTTTACCTGGGTGCTGACTGTTCCTGACAGCTTGAAGGATCTTACTAAACGGATCATGACAGAAGCTGCTGTTCTGGTAACATCATGACTTTAAGAGTCCAGCAGCTCTGAAATGTTCAGAATAATCAGACTTTTTATTCCTCCTAAAGGCAGGTCTTGTAGGAGAAGACACTAAAGACAAACTGGTGTTTGCTCTGGAATCAGCAGCAGCTTTGGCCTGGTGTTTGAAGCCTCCACCTGATGGCTTCATCACACAGAACCACAGCAGAACCTCCCAGGATCAACCTCCAGAACCAGCAGGCGCTGGTACCAGCTGTAACGGTACTGTCTGGATCTATAAAGTCTGTCATACAAACATTCACCATAAAACAAGCTTTGGTCTGAATTATTAATGATCTGTTTGATCCTGTTGATGCTGATAACGTCTGTTAATATTTAAGTTTTTGTTACATTTTTGTTCTAAAATGTTTCAGAACATCAATCAATTTATAATCAAAGATAAACTGAGCAAATAAAAATCATCATTTAATTAATTACTAAAGTAATATGAAGATATGCAAACCAATCTGTGTGTAAAAAGTTAATTTCCTCCTAAATCAAATAATAACCTCGATTCAAAAAACTTTTTTAGTTTCTGGAATGAATCTTTAAATCTCTGAGGAGGAATTTTGTTCCACTTTTGTTTGCAGAATATTTTTAATTCAGCCACATTGGAGGATTTTTCAGCAGGAGTCGATGTCTGAGGTTATTTCACAGCATCTTAGACTGATTTCAGTCCAGACTTTGACTAGGCCACTCTTTTATTAAACATCAGAGTCAGACTTGCTGCTTTGCTTCAGTTTCTCTTGAACCATCAAAGACTTTCCCAGAAATCTTGGGGATCAATCAGACTTTTTGTGGGACGGGTCTTTGTGTTCTTTTGGACCAGCAGTGGTTCTGGCCTTAAACTCTCCTATGGAGGCCATTTTAGCTCAGTCATCAGTATTTATCTTTAATTAAAGTTGTTTATATGTGTTTAACATCTTCAGTTCATATATATTGATGTTCTGGTTCTGGCCAGGGGGCGTTTGGGGTATAAATACGTGGGCTTAGGGAAGACCAGGATGCTGGTGGTGGTTCTGTCGTTTTCTACCAGTCTGTCAGTCAGTCAGGCGTCTGTCCAGCAGTCCTGCAGGAGTCCTAGCAGGAGAGGCAGCAGGAGGCCTGGGACATGGACCTTGATGTTTGTCTGCCAACTGGGAATCAAACCGACACACAGAGCTGCATTTAGATTTGGACTTCTGTACTGAGTCAATCAGAACCCCCATAATGCATCAGGAGATTATCTGAGTTACATTTGCCTTCAGGTTGGAGGCCGATCAGCTGGAAAGTTTGCCTCGCCCTCATTGTGTCTCACAGACGTAACGATTTCTCAGGCAAAGCAGGGAGAGACGAGGAGAACTGAGAACTGGACCGAGGCTTTATTAGGAACCACAGACCACTAAATAACTGCTGTCTCCATGTTCAGAGCAGCCATTGCTCTCCTGTAGTTTACTCCCAGGCTCCCCCTGGTGGTGATAATGAACATAACCACGTTGCATTCACAGCATCATGTTTTAGTAGATATAACAGAGATCTGAACACTACAGTTTCCTCCCTGTAGACTGAACATTAACTCTGTTTTAACATGAGTTCTTGGAGCTGTTCTCCATTTCTTTAAGTCCAAACGTTGAGCAGCTCTAATATTTATCTTCAGATGCTCCACGCCTCTTGAACTCTGAACAGTTCCTGCATCAGTCCTGACTTTGCTGCCTTTCCTCAACAGCAACACTTTCTGTGTCCATTACATCACTGAGTGGATCAGATGAGCAATCCCAGTTTAATGCAGCATTTGATGCAACACCTTCTGGAATCCCACACTTCCTTTCTGCCTCCAACGTTTCATTCACACGTCTCTTAACACATGTTCCATTTACCATCAGCATGTAAGTTACAGGAGCCAAAACATCAGGAACTGCTGCATCAAGCATTTCTCTCCCTGCTGTAGTTTCTCAGCAGGACTGACTGACCCACAGAGAAGCTCCTGAGTTTCCTTTGGTCCTTTGAGCTCTTTGGATGCTGTGCTGGTTGGGAAACCTGAGAGAGCTCTGGTTTAAGCAGAGAAAACCTGGTCATGGTGCCGTCACCACAGACAGGTGTGGAATGAACTTTCTATAGAAACTCAGCAGAGAGAGAAACAATTTCAGTTCTGTGATAGTTGTAGGTCCAGCTGCTTCAGCTATGGCTTCATTTCTCTGTCATTGGGTGAATTCCCTCTGCATCAGTAACATGTCCAGCTATGAGACACTAGACTGGAAGAACGCACATTTTCCTGCTTTAACCCTCAGGTTGAGCTTCTTTAACCTCTAACGCCTCTTCCAGGTTTCTCATGTGGCTTTTGGCGTCACGTCCTGTGATCAGTTTATCATCCAGATAACAGAGAACACCATCTAAACCCTGAAGAACCTGGTCCATCACCTCCTGAAACATGGCAGGAGCTCTTGTAACTCCATCAGGAAGTCAGTTTACTGAACAACCTTCTGTGTGTTAATATCCATGTAGTGTTCAGCTCTACCTGCTGATCTGCCTGTCATAGATCCAACTTTGTGAAGTTCTCACCTCCAGCTGGTTGTAAATAGATCCTGTGGTTCTGGAATAGGATCCTGATCCACTTCCAGCAGAGGGTTGATTGACTCTTTATAATCCCCACAGATCCTGACTGATCCACTTCAGGAATGTTCAGTGTGGGTGTCGCCCGTTCACTGTGATCAACAGGAGTTATAACTCCATCTGCTTCCATCTGGATTAACTGAGTTTCAGCAGCTTCCTGAAGGGCATAAGGGACAGAAGCGGGTTTATAAACTAGGTAATGGTCCCTGGTATCACTTGTAGTTCTGCTTTAAAACCAGTGACCCTGCCTAGAGCTCACATACCTCTGAGTATCTGTTCCATAACTCCTCTAAACTCTCAGTAGTTCCTCCGTTTACAGGAGACCAATCCAGCTTCAGCTGTTTTATCCAGTCCCTTCCCAGGAAGGCTGGACCATTTTCTTCTACTAGCAGCAGGTTCAGTGTGAGATTAGTGCCTCTGCAGCTCAGTCACAGTAAGTTTACCTTTCAGCCTCAGTGACTGTTGGCTCTAAGGTTTTAGTTCACAGTTTCAGCTTTTTAAATTTAGTCTTGTACGGTCTCTCAGATTTCACAGAGACAGCAGCTCCTGCTTCCATCTTCAGCTGCTTCCCATTAACCCTTACATTCACATAAGAAGGTTTATCAGTTTCTGCTCCACATTCAGGACAAATGTTTGCTTTTCCAGTTTTTCCAGTGAACAGTTCAACACTAAAGTTAATGTTTGGTTCTGATTCACAAAGTCTGGAACAGAGTTCTTCTTTGCAGAACTTCCCTTCTTTCATCTTGACACGTAGAGCTGTCAGCTTCTCTGGAGGACGGTGGATGTCCTGAACATGTTCATGTGTCCTTGTGTCCATCCCCTGTGATCCATCGTTGTCCTCTTTCTGGACTGGAACCACTTCTGATGAGGCCTCTAGATGTCTGGTCCAGTCTGCTGGCTTGTCTTGTTGCCTCTCTGGTCAGGAACAACGAGCTTTTCCAACGTGTCCTTTCTTCTGACACCCTCTGCATTCTGCTTCCCTGAATCAACATTTATCTGCTGAGTCACTTTTCAGTAAATCTGTAACAAACCTTCCTGGTTGCTTCTCTCTTTGTAGTCTCTGATCTGGAAATGGAAGATGCTCTGACAGATCTGTGATCATTGCTCTGCATTTTGCTTTGTTCCTTCATGGACCAATCCCTGATCATAAACTGACCTGGCAACCCAGATTGATAATGTGTAGCTCTCCACTTTCTGCACATTAATCTGGACCTGCTGGTTGTGCTCCATCAGATCCATTCAGGGAAAGGAGGGACATTCAGCAGAAGGTCCTGAGCTGATTGGTCAAAATGACACCTAGTGCTCGCCTACCAAAGGTTGGTTTTAGCCATGATTAGCACCAAAACTCAATTAATGTGCCGACATGTTTGTCCTGAAGCTAAATAAAATGTTAATGTTCCTTAAACCACCTTTGATCAGCAGCTGTCCAGCTAAAACAAAAGTCAGCAGCTCAAAGCGCTGACATCCCACAAACTGTCAGAGCCCAAATAAATGTTCAGTAAAGTCCAAACTCAGTACGCAGCTGCAGCCAGAAATAGAAATGATCATCAAACAGCTTTATTGACATTAAGCAGAAGCTAAATGACATCACTGCCATGTTGGTTCAGCAGCATCAGAGCTCTGTGTTTCCTCCAGAAAACATCCTGTTGTTAATGGAGACCCTCTTCACTACAAATCATTAATCAGAGCCTCTGAGAACCTGGAGGATAAAACATCAACTGGACTGTTTGCACTTTCTAGAACAATCCACCAGGGGGCAGCCTAGAGACCTTATAGCTGCCAGCATTCACCATCAGAGCTGAGTTTTCTCAGAGCTAAAAGTTTTCTGTCTGAACATTTTGGAAACTAACACAGAATTACACACGAATATATGGATAAAATTAACAACTGGACAGTTATTAAAAATGAGGAAAAATCACTACAAACATTTTCCCTGTTTTTAAAGTGATGCTTAAATCCGACAGAACATAATGACACATATGAAAGAACTGGATTTACCATCAATTATGAGGAACTTTATCCTAAAGCTGCCAAATAAAATGAGAAATGGAGAAATGTGGCCTGAGACTTGCAGGAGAAAAAAGGTCAGAGAGTTATTCACTGATCATTTTGCTTTCATTGATAAACAAGTTAAAGTTGCATCTGATCCATTTATTATTATCCTGGACCAACAACAGACCAACTCTAAAAACACTAACAGCAGCTTTACAAAGCAGAAGAAAACAGGAAGCAGTTTTATTACAAATGTTACTGCAGTGAAGAATGAATGAATACCTGGAAATAAGAAAAAGTCCTACAAAACCCACAGCTGCTTCTACTGACTTATAAGTAATATTATAAGTGAAAAAGGTTTTAAGTTAAATGAGAATCAACACAGAGATAAAGTGAACTTTTTTAAGGTAAACTGACTTATTTTGGTTGTTTAAAACTGGGACACATGAGCAGAGACTGCAGAGGTCTTCAGGACGGTTCTGGACGTCACTGAGGACATCTCAGTGTCCACATTGACCAGGAAGCTGCAGGATGGTCCTCCAAACGTCCACAGCATCCTCTGAGTACTACCTCCACAATGACTCCAAGCTGTAGCCATATCAGGATGATGATGATGATGAAGATCACTCAGTCCTTTCTATCATTGCTGTCCAGGTCAGGAGTCCAGAAACTAAGACAACTGTGCAGATTTCTGCATTTCTGGACCCGGGCAGCAGAAACACATTTTACACAGAAAGTTTGACAAGAAAACTGCTGTTGAAAGACAAAATAACAAGGATTCAGTTGTGAACAACGGGACATAAAGACATTATGAGAACAAACATCATCTCTGGTCTACAAGTAGCAGCACTTGATAAAAATGGTTTCATTGAACCTCCAGACGTTACGACACAATAAATAATTCCTGTTTCAAGGTGGAACGCTCCACAACTGGAGGATGGAGACAAGTGGCCGTACCTGCAGTTCCACAACATGGATGTTGATGGAGGTTTGCTGATTGGCAGAGAAGCTCCTAAAGTAAAGGAGCCGTGGAGCTGATGAAGAGTCAGGACGAAGGCCCAGATGCAGTCTGGACCAGAGCTGGACGGGTCATCAATGGTCCACTTCAGAGTGAGAGGAACCAGACAGGCTGCCCTGCTGCCACTGCTACCAGGATTTCTGCTGAACTTCTGGAAACAACGTTGACTGAACAATACCATCATGACTTCAATGAAAAAACATCACAAGAGCAGATTGAAACGTCCAGAGAAGAAATCAAGTTTCTGAATATTATGAACAATCCAGAACAATGAACTGATGGACATTATTGGACTGACTTCCCCTTTAAAGCTGAAAACTGCATCTAACCAGTGAACCTCTGGACTGCAGAGCAACGTCTTCAAGGCTGGAAGAGAAAGTTTGAGATGAAGAGCTTCAAGAAGGATTACATCTCATTAATGGAGGACCTGATCTGTGATGGATCTGCTGAAACTGTTCCTGATGATCCCTGAATGGACGGTGGAGGAAAAGTCTGGTATCTACCCCACCATGGTGTTTATCAGCCAGAAAAGACAAACTGGTTGTTTCTGATTAAGCTGCAACATTTAAAGGGATTTCTCTGAACCAGCAGCTGTTAAAGGACCGGACCATCTCAGCTGTAGGACTTCTAGCTTTAGACAAGAGTCCATTGCAGTTCTGGTAGATGTTTCACCAGGTCCATGTTCCAGAGAAACAGAGAAACTTCCTTCACTTCCTCTGGTGGCCTAATGGCGACACTTCACTGATTCCCAAAGAATATCTGATAAAGTCCATCTGTCTGGAGCCGTGTCCTCTCTGAGCTCTGCAGATTATGCAGGAAGAAAACCAGCAGGAGACAAATCCCAGCAGTTTCCAGCTGAAGTGGTCGATACGATCCAGCAGGATTTTTATCTGGATGATGGTTTAAAAGCTCTGAGGAAGAGGAAGCAGTAACATTTATTCAGGATTTTAAAGCTCTCTGCAGTAAAGGAGGATTCAGGCTCTCCAGGCGGTTCAGTAACAGCCGTGCAGCGCTGCAAACATCTCAGACAACAGAGCAAAGGAAACGTTGGAGATGGATGGAGATGAGCTTCCAGTGCAGCGGCTCTTGGACTGCAGTGATTCCCTCAAAGTGATGCATTCAGATCCAGAAGCTCACTTCCAGAGCGCTCCATAGAAGAAGGGGAATCCTGTCAGCAGTGAGATCTCTGATCTCCTGGGATTTCTGCTCCCTTCATCATCGCTGCCAAGCTGCTGCTACAAGAGCTCTGCAGGAGAAACCTGGCTGATGATGCTGTTCTCCATCATTTCTCCAGACCATGGACCAGCTGGAGGATCTGGAGAGGAGATCAGAGGTTAAAGTGGATCGTTGCATGAAGCCTAAAGACTTTTGTCCTGTTCTAGCACAGCTCCTCCACTTCTCTGATGCCAGCCAGGTGGGACAAGCTACAGTTTCCTGTTTAAATCACAAACTGAGCATCATGATGGCCTCACATTCCTCCTGGGAAAGACCAGAGTTGCTCCAAGCAGACGACCATCCCTGGTCTGGAGCTCACTGCAGCTGTCCTCTCTGTTCTCATGGACCAACTGCTTCATGGAGAGTTACATCTGAACCCTGAGACCTCTGTTTTCTGGACTGACAGCACCTCCGTCCTGAAATACATCTGCAGTGAAGCAAAGAGGTTCATAGCTTTGCTGCTAGCAGAGCGTCCATCATCAGAGAAGCTGCACCAGCGGACCAGAGGAGATATGTGAGCTCTGAATACCATCCAGCAGATGAGGCATCAGGAGGGATGAGAGCGGAGGACTTCTTGGAGCTCAGCAGATGGATTAATGGTCCTGAGTTCCTGTTTGAGTCTAAAGACAAACGGCCTCAGCTGGATGTGAGGAACGATCCACTTCCTGCTGATGGTTCTGGAATAAAAAGGATGTGACTGTCAATGCTGCTGCTGAGGAGATGAAAAGCCCTGCCAGATGTTTCACCTCCTACTTTTCATCCTGGGTGGAGCTGAAAACATCTGCAGCTTGGTTTTTAAAGCTTAAAGAACTCCTTAGATCTCCGCCTCAGAGAAGAAAATAATTTTCTGCCAGGATGCATCAGTCAGGAGACGATGGAAACTCCAAAGAGCAAAAGGTGTCACCAGAGATGCAGCAGTTTGAGACCTGCTGAAAGGACAACATTTAACTCCTGGAGATCTGGATAAAGCATTTTATTATTCAGTTTGAACAACATCACAGGTTTGGAGCTGAAATCTGTTCACTCAGAGCCAACAAGAGCGTCTCTGAAGACAGTCGCCTCTACAGACTTGATCCAGAGGTTGACATGGAGTCCTCAGAGTGGACGGACGTCTCCAAGGAGCAGCATCACCATCAGAGACTAAACATCCTGTCATCCTGGGGGAGGACATGATGAGGCAACATTAACTCAGCGTTACATTCACCGTCTGCTTGGTGACGCAGGAACAAACCACATGTTGTCCAGGCTGGTCAGAGATGCTGGATGATCAGAGAAACTCTGCTGCAGGAGAATCCTGTCTGATTGGGTCACCTGCAGAAGAACCAAAGATTTTGGATCAAAAAGGGCCGATCTGCTCCAGAAAGAGTAACGCCAGACAAAGCTGCATTTCCAGATCCTGGAGGAGATTATTTTGACTCCATTGATGCTAAAAGAGGCAGAAGTCTAGTCAGCAGGTATGGAGGATATTTACAGACCGACCAGCCGTGCTGCTCATTTAGAGGCTTTTACTCTTAATGCTGATTCCTGGATTAATGCGATCAGAAGATTCATCTGTAGACGTGGTCCAGTCTCCTCCATCAGGTCAGATTATGGCACCAATTTATGGAGCTAACAGAGAACTGAAAGAAAGTCTGGCTGCTTTGAACCGGGACAAAATCCACCAAACTTTGGTGCAGGATGGCATAAACTGGCATTTTAATCCACCTGCAGCCTGACATCAAGGTGGCATCTGGGAGCTCCTGATTGGCTCAGTCAGAAGTGAACTCACCTGAGTTTAAAACAGCAGGTTGAGGATGAAGAAGCATTGCTGACTGTTTCTGTGAGGCTGCAGCCATCTTTAATGACCCATTACTCAGGTCTCTGATGATCCAGAAGATCCAGAAGTCCTCACAGCAGATCACCTCCTGATATTAAAGGTGAACCTGTTACGCCACCTGGACTGTTAGAAAAACAACACCTGAACCTGAGGAGATGGAGACAAGTTTCAGGGGCCACAGATATTATTAGAGCATTTTATAGTCTGTAAAAATTATATATTATTTTGTTTGTACTGTATTCTTTGTAAATGTTCTTCATGATTATTCAGTTTTTTACCTATTATTTATTTCTCAATAAAGTTGTTACTTAAGCCGAAACTTTAACTTGTTGTACCAGGATTTAGCTGATGTTGTAACTCACATCTGCAGCTCTACAGAGAGATTTCTATCTATCCATCTATTGTCTATATAAACTTATCCATGCAGGGCCGTAGGTCTCATTCTTCTACATTTCAGCAAA